>NW_024429266.1:158293397-159013397 GCF_017639785.1 Mesocricetus auratus
GTTTTTGTTTAAGCTGGATGGTGGTGGCACACACCTTTAATCTCAGCACTCCTGAGGCAGAGGCAGGAAGATCTTTGTAGTTCAAGGCCAGCCTGGTCTACAGAGTGAGTCCCAGGGTAACCAAGGCTACACAGAGAAAACCTGTCTTGAAAAATGAAAAACTAAAAAAAACGAAAAAAGGATGTTTTTGTTAGGAGTCATGCTTAAATGTGTGTGAACAAACATTCCATGCACTTTATACCTTTAATGTGTGACACGTGTAAATAGCAGTACTGTACCATGTAATCTTACAGCAGTAAGCTGGTAAAGAGGAACTTCGAATTTAAAGTTGAGGGGCATATGAGCTTGTAAGGATTAGCACGTACAGAAATAGTGCACCCAAGCCCTTCCCTGTTCAGTACAGCATCCTTAGTACTCACTGAACGTGCCCATAGTTTAAAGGCCTAGGAATTGCCTGGTGCTTTTTCTTCCTCCCTTTTGTCTGTTGAACCTGAACTGTAGAATTTGTTAGTTATCCCAAGTCCATCACTGGGAATCACTAAATCGTTTTAAGCCAGTGTACAATAGGAGGTTTACAGGGAACACTATACTTGGTGAGGGTTTCTGGAAAGACTAAGATTGACTCAGCATTAACTTGATTAACGTTCTCAAACAGAAAACAAACAATACTTCTTACAGAAGCTGTAAGGGAAAGCAGAGCCAGTGAGATGGATCAGGAGTTAACTAAGCAAGCCTAGGTGATCTGAGATCCGTCCCTGGGACTCATGAGGTTAAGGGGAGACCCAGCTCCATAAAGTTGTCCTGACACTCCACCTCCCCCATCAAAACATTACAGACAAAAACAAAGAAGAGAAAAAGGAAAAACCCAGGGTGTTACACTAGCAGTGATAATTATTGGTTCCCTTATATTAGCAAATGAAAACAATTTAATTCACCCATCAACGCCCAGTTGGGTCCTCCCTTCTGAAACCCAAAGCAGAAGATCTGCTTCAAAGGTTTGTTTCAAGAGTAGAGTTCACAGACCCCAGTCTTGGAATTCAAAGCTCGCCTACAATCTCTAGGAACTGATTATAAAATCAAAGAGAAGCCGGGCTGAGCTCAGGAATCAATGGCTCTCTCTGTCTTTCCAGCGAGACACTGGCTTTCTAATCGTAGAGATGATGAGTGGCTAACCCACCAGGTGAGGTGGGTGTTGACTAGATTACATTTGAGGAAGGTCAAATTCCTTAAATTCAAACACAAAGAAACTCCTGGAGAGGAGCGTCGGGGCTGAAAGGACAATGACAGCAAAATCCCTGAGCTTGAAAACAGGCCAGAACTTACATTTTAGGGAAGAGAAAAGGTGTGCTACTTGGAGTCTTATAAAAACCCAAAATGAATAGAAAAGTAAGTTGAAAAGTCCTGCCAACTCCCTGGATTCCCACGGACTCCATTTGCCTCATCAAAACCTTAGATGAGTCATCTGAAAAGCATTCTAGACACCACCTTTTCCATTTAGCAAATGGAAGTCCAGCAGACAGATAAAAAAAAGATAGATACCTAAAGCAGATATCCCTTAGGGAGCTGCCAAATAATTCCCTACGACGGAAGGCTCATTAAATATTAAAAATGCCGACAGGAGGAACTGAAGCATGGAAAGTACCAGTCTCAGACAGCACCACACTCAGGCTGCAGACACCAGCTCACCTGTGCCCTCTTAGCTTAAGTAGCCCACACTCAGTTTGGGTGGGGGAGGGGAAGGGGGGGTGAAGGCATGTCTCAAACCTTGTTCCAGATAGGGAAGAAAACACAGTTTGTCAAGAGCCTCACTTTGTCTCATAATTCTCATTCTACGCCTCACCTTGCATATAACCTATACATATAACAAACCCTGTTCTAGATATTAGAGGTGAACCATTCTGAGCCTTAGTACTGATCACTGTCACTTGACTCATTCGTGGAGTTCATTAAACAATGCATCCATCAAGAACAACCCATTTGTCCAGTTCTCAGCACTTTTACTTGGCAAAAGTCAACTAAAACTGAAGTATCCAAACTGTTTTAAACGTGTAGACTGCCCAGGGCAGAAGAGTTCTTTTATCTCCAACCATGGCAACAAGGGTAATCGGATACAGGGCAAGCTAACACTTGAGAGAGGGAGCTCCTTACAGAGCAAGGTGAGGACATCCTTTAGTGGGTTTCCATGACTGCCAGCAACAAACAAAGAGCCAGAGACAGGAGTCAGACGACGGGGCTGAGCACACCCCGGGAAGCTGAGATGGGTGTCCTGGTGTTTCACAGGAGCTGAGGCAGCAGTTCAAGTACCAGGTCACCGCCCACCCTGTACCTCTCATCATGCTAATGAGGTGAATTCTAGGTCTCCAATTAAGGGGACTGAAAAAAAAAAGTCCTAGAACCAGAAAGGGAACTGAATGAAATAGGACCCAAGTTGGCACTGAAGATCGGGGAGATGACTTGTAGCATCCGATCTCCCTCTGTGTTGTGGCTCCAGACTTCCTGTCCTGTGTTCTCCCCATTCTTCTCTGCACAGTTAACCTATAATTTCATCACCACATCTCTCACCCAGCAATCTTCCAAAGGCATGCTTTGGGTAATATGTGGGTTCAGGCAAGACTGGAAAATGACCCAGAATACTACCTTCATTGACAATGGAACTATGTTAGCAAGCACACTTTCAATAGTAGGGCAGGAAATCATTTCTGAGGACTCATTCTCTTCTTCCTAGATGGATGCTGTATATCATGGAAACATATTCTATACTATAACAATCTGTTGCAAACTGACAAACTGTGGGGACAGTCAGTATGCTTCCCAGTCGTCTGCTAGTTATCTATTTTAAGAATAAGTTTATATTGTAAAAATGTAAAAATCAACAAAAAATGTGCTGCAGCTCAATGGTAAAACATTTGCCTAGCGTGCATGAGGCCTGGTTTTTAACCTTAGTGCTGCCAAATAATTAAGAAATAAATGCCAAAATGAGAGAGAAAATTACTGCTTTAAATTACTGCAATAGTAATAGATTTGGGAAGTAAATCTGTTACTGATCTTGTAGTTATGGTTCTGGGCATGAGACTTGAGTCTTAGGCACACTAGGTAAGTACTCTACCACTGAGCTACATGCCCAGAGCCCTACACAATAATCTTTAAAAAATGAAATGAAAGTTCAGTTGGAAACAGGAGAGGGTAAGTATATCCTCATAGGAATGATGTGAGTACTATCTCTTCATACATCACTCATCAATTATGAAGGGGGAAATGGAGAGTCTTCTTCATAGAGAACCAGATAGACCCTATCTCAACCCAGTGACAAGAATGCCAGCATGAGAACAAAAATATACCATGCTTTGCTTTGCTTAGGACACACACACACACACACACACACACACACACACACACACAAACACACACACAGTGCCAGTAAGTGTAAGCATCTTCCAACTGCAACCCAAGGCTTCAGAGAAGCTCCCAGCTACAGTATTAGCTGACTACTCCGAGGTAACATATTCCCATCATGGCCTATCGCCAGTGGCCAATATAACTTTACAGAATTTGGGGTTAAAAAGCTGTGTGAGAAGTGGCTCTCAGGAGCTAGTCCAAGCTGTCTCCAGCATAGCATGGTGCAGAATTCCTGTCAAAAAAAAAAATCACACCTTTATCTCAGCACCCAGGAGGCAGAGGAGGGCAGATTTTTGTGTATTTGAGGCCAGCTTAGTCTACATAGTGAGTTCCCAGACAGCCAGGGCTGTGTAGGGAGAGACCCTGTCTCAAAAGACACACAAATGAAATAACTAGATTTAATAGCGAGGAACTATTCATGATACACAAGCAAACTGAGGGTCATTCTAGAAAACATCCTGCCTACACTTATGCCACCACACTGAGTGTGTGAGTGATGGAGATCACAGGGTCACAACAACTGAGTGAGGTGGGTCAAGGGGGGAGGCGTGGAGGGTGTAATAATGAATTATATACTAGGCAGCAGTATGGGTCCAATGTTAAATGTTCCAAGTTGGATCATAGTAACATCGCTGTGCAAGGTTTGTCCCTGACCTGAAGAAATACACAGCGGCATTCTTAGGGGTTAACTGCTGTTATTTGTAGTTTACTTTTGAGTGGCTCAACTAAAAACTATATACAGGGCACAGAAAAAGCGTGAACATGGATGTTGTACACCATTAAAAACTGATGTGGTTTGGTAAACATATTTTATGTTTTGTGTTGTTCTTCCAGATTTTTTTTTTTTGGTGGTGGGGGGGTTTCGAGGCAGGGCTTCTCTGTGGCTTTGGAGGCTATTCTGGTCTTGTAGACCAGGCTGGTCTAGAACTCACAGAGATCTGTCTGCCTCTGCCTCCCTACTGCTGGGATTAAAGGCAGGTGCCACCACCGCCTGGCTCTTCCAGATCTTTTATAAGTTCAAAATTATCTCAAAGTTTTAAAGTTTATTTAAAAGAAGAATATCCCATTTTCCTGGTAGACATCCTTCTGTTTTGCCTGACAAGTAATTCTCCTTTGGAAATTACTTCTCTCTCTCTCTCTCTCTCTCTCTCTCTCTCTCTCTCTCTCTCTCTCTCTCTCTCTCTCTCTCTTCCTCCCTCCCTCTCCCTCTCCCTCTCCCTCTCCCTCTCCCTCTCCCTCTCTGTAATCATCATTTTTTGGGGCAAGTGATGGAAGTTGGTCCAGACACCTTTCCAGGGCTTTTCCAAATTAGAACCAAGGGAAGAACGTTTTCTGTCATTAGAGACAAAGCTGGGAGGATATGATCAAGACGGGATGAATGAGCGACCAAACACAGGAAGAGTCTTCTGGACACTGAACTTAGTTAGGTCCACTGTGAGTGGGGCTGACTTCTCAGTCTAGTTGAAACTCAGCCCTTGCTGGAAATGATGATGTAGATGCTGGGTCGGATGCTCTCAGTGTGCTTTGCTCCTAAGACAGCAACTGCAGTGAACAGATGTGACAAAGACACAAACAAATACACGCACACTGTTCCTGGAGATTTCCCAATAACACAGGACCACAAAGAAACCTGCCAACTAAGAGATGAACATGCTATTGTCCACAAAGCCAGGCTGGTGGGATAGCCAAGCTCTGTTTCTTTGCAGGTGATTCTCCCTAGTTAATGTGCTACTTCCAACTTTCTAGGGATTACTATGCTTATAGCCTACATCCTCTGAGTGTATGACCCAAAACTTTCTTCCTTGTGATACATTATTCATTCACTCTTCTGGACCATAGCATCTTATACCGTAAGCTGTGACCCCATATGGGGATGTGTAATTGAAAATGGAGGTGATGAAAAACTTGGCCACGGTGGAAGGTTTCTGAATGCACAATGACCAAAACATAATTCAAACCCAGATGTGTAATGAATCTGAGGTGTTTGTGTCAGTGCTGGCCTGCGTTGAGTCACAGGACCACAGGACTTGACTGAAGCCTTGGGTCTACAAAGCACAAACCATGCGACACCAACGAATACTGTCTGAATCACCTCAGCTCAGACCAGAGATGACTGGATATTATAAACTACATTGTAGTTACTGAATATGTCAAATTTTATGCTCTTATACAAACATAATAGCTTAATTACAGAAAACAAATACTTCTAATATTCCTCTATCATCATTCTTGAGGGTGTAATTATTAAATAACCCTATCTATGAATTACATTGGGTAAAAAATGTTTTATTTCAAAAGTTCATGCTTGATCATTGATGAGGGTTGGAACGAGCCAGAGAATGGGGAGGAGCATTATGAGACGCTGTGTTCTGGACATGGCATTGTTGGGGGAGTCTTTCTGGATTAAGTACTCTGACATCAATGAGAGTGGAAGAGAAGAGATGTTACTGGTGGGCTGCAGCCAGGACAGCTCCTGAAAGCTCCCATGCCAGGCCCAGTTTAGATTCTCACGTTATACTCTAAAACCACAAGGTGGACTGGGACAGCAAGCGAGGTTTTGCAGCGGCCTTCATGGCAGGCAGCAGGTTGTGGAGGGCAATGACCCATTGCTTCAGCTATTCCTCCAGGTCATTCTATTCCAGGTAGCGACTGAGGTAATGCTTGGCAAGTAGGCAATACAAACAGTGCTTTGAATAAATCTCTAAATAAGTCAATATCTGATAACTGGTCTTCTCTACCTTAGTCTACCACGTGAGCATTGCAGTTATGAACTCACAGCAGCTGTGGGGACCTGCACAAGACTTACACAAGATCAAGCCAGCAAGATCAGTGGACATCCCAGCTGGCAGCACTAATTAGGCTCATGGTTTACAAAAGCAAAAATGAAAACAAACATGGGAACAACAACAAAAAAGAGGATGTTGTCGTGGTTTGAATGAGAATGGACCCCCGTAGGCTAATAGTTAATGTTTGGTTTCCAGTTGGTGGAACTGTTTAGAAAGGATTAGGAGGTGTGGCCTTGTTGAAGGAGATGTGTCACTGGGGATGGGCTTTCAGGTTTCAAAAACCCATGCCAGGACCAGTTTCTTTCTCTCTTGCTTGTAAATAATATGTAAGTTCTCAGCTACTGCTCCAGTGCCATGCCTGCCTGCGCTCATACACCCTGCCATGATGGTCATGAACTAACCCTCTGAAACCATAAGCAAGCTTCCAACTGAATGCTTATTCTATAAGTTTCCTGGGTCACAGTGTTTCTTCACACCAAGAGAACTGTGACTAAGACAGATGTGAATGTGGGCAAGAGACTCGTTGGAGAACAACCAGAGAAAGTGAGAGGGGGAAACCAGGGAGTAGACAGGATCAAGACACATTGTAACAATTAAGAAATGATGTTTAAAAAATGACTTTTGAGAAGCAAGCATGATATCAAAGTCTGTAATACCAGCTAGAGACCTCATCTGGAAACAGAAAAGGAAAGGAAAGAAAAGGGGCAGGCAAGCTGGCTATGGGTAAAGGCATCTGCCACCAAGCCTGACAAACCGGGTTTCTTCTGTGGGAACCACGTGGTAGGAGAGAATGCCACACTCATTGTACAGTGCAACACACATAATATAACACACACAATTTTTTTGTTTTTGTTTTTTCAAGACAGGGTTTCTCGGTATTGTTTTGGAGACTTTCCTGGAACTTGCTCTATAAGCCAGGCTGGCCTCAAACTCACAGAGATCCTCCTGCCTCTGCCTCCCGAGCACATTAAAGGCATGTGTCACCAACACCCGCACACACAATTTTTTAAAGAAAAAGAAATACTGTAAAAATTGCTGTCCAAGTTGCTGATCTGAGTTGCAATTATTAAAAAAAAATCATTCAATGAATTTGGCATTGGGATTAGGTCAGAAAATTTCAACAATTTGTAAACTGACCCTAAACATATTTCTGTCATTTTGTCCAGAAAACTTGTACTAAGTCCCATTCTGAGCACTGGGAATTATGAATCAAAGTATCAGTCATCAGTGTCAAATATTCAGCCAAGATTTAATCTTTTCATGTGAAATGAATAAACATATCCATGTCATTAGGATGCAAATTTTCTTTCATTGTTAATAAATGGTAAAGTTACTCGTAATACCAAAGACTTGCTTTACAATAAATGTATGTCAATGTGTGATGCGTGAAGTTATTTTATTCACCCTGAGCCAAGTAACATTTTTGGGGGTAAAAAGGAGTCATGATAGAAAAAGTTGAAGAACTGTGCTCTAGCTTGCAAGTATGGAGCAACTGACTGCTCTGATGCTGTCCTCCTGCGGGCGCTAAGTAGCACCAATGGTCTACATCCTAGGTGTGGGCAGCATCCTTTCCCTAGTTGTGACAGCTAAAATTGTCCCTAGACACTGCCATATGTCCCCCTAGGGAACAAGAGTGACCCTAGCTAAGGACAGCTGCTCCAGACTTCCAATGTTTTATTCTTTAGCTAATCCAGAGTCACCAGAAACCTACCTAATTGAGCCCTGAGGGTTATCCTAGATAAAACAGCTTTTGGGGGAAACTACGCTTGAGCATTATTCCACTGACTTCAGCAGCAACACTCAGAAGTCATTATTTTAATAACCCCAGGTGGTTATTGAGGACATTGTTGATTACATCATGTAATAGCCCTTTATGAGGACCCATGGGAGAAGTTTCCAAGCCTTAGTACACAGGTTGACTATGTTCCTTCCTGCTTTGTTTAAATCTTTATGGCCATGGTGAGCTGCACACTAGCCAGAATACTATCTTGCTTTGGCCCTTAAGAGAAACTAAGTTCATATTTGTGAACTGACTGCTTTGTATTGGCCAAACTAAATTTAGTTTTACACCAACTGTGTTTCTCACAGCACCTAATTATTTCTATTTATCATCTCACTTAAGGAAAACTCTGATTTCATCACTTACCATATGTGAGTTTTGACAGTTGAGATAGATACAGCAATATGAACTGACCTCAGAGCACAGCCTGATGCTCCTGCTCATTTTTGTTTAAGGTTTTGTTTGGTGGAGACAGGGTCTTAATTTGTGATCCTCCTGCTTCAGTCTCTCAAATTCTGGGATTACAGGTATGTGCCATCATGTCCAGACAGCTAAATGCATTGTCACACATGTGTGTTACTTGGGTAATCTTCACCAATATCAGCTATCAGATATACTCGCTATCATTTTCATCTTAGGGAAATGTGTCATTTTATAGATGACATTAAATTAGCAAAATATCTTGATAATTAAGAAATCTCATTTATTTATTCATTTATTTGTTTGTTTGTTTGTTTATTGGTGCTGACATGGGACTACCAGGGTCTCGTGCATGCCAGGCAAGTACTCACCACTAAGTCACACCTCCAGCCCCAGTAAGTAGAGAAGTGTGAAGTAATGCTACAAATGTGACTACTCACCTGTGGGAGCCTTTGCAATTGCATTCTATTGGCCATGACACTATGTTCCCCTTCTGTCTGAGAAGCTGTGTAGTTCCGGCGCTGTATATGTCCCAGTGGTCAGTTGGGTTTGCCCTGTGTCCTTCAGGCTTTTCCCCTTGAGCCTGCTCCTCCTCTGACCTGTGGTGTCAGATTGTGCTACAACCTATCTGGGTTTTGGGTGGCTTACTTTTTCTAAAACTCAGTTCCTCATCTGAAAATGGGAATGTCTTAATTATGGTTTCCATTGCTTTGAAGAGACACCATGGCCATGATAACTCTTACAAAGGAAAACATTTAATTAAAAAGCATTTAATTGAAAACAGTTTCAGACAGGAGGTGGTGGCGCACGCCTTTGATCCCAGCACTCAGGAGGCAGAGGCAGTCAGATCTCTGTGAGTTTGAGGTCAGCCTGGACTAGAGAGAGAGTGCCAGGACAGGCTCCAAAGCTACAGAGAAACCCTGTCTTGAAAAACTGAAAAACAAACAAATAAACAACAACAACAAAAAAGCAAGCCCAAAACAAACAAACAAAAAGCACCAATTTCAGTGGTTTAGTCCATTATCATCATGGTGGGACATGACAGTGTTCAGGCAGACACGGTGATGGACAAGGAGCTGAGAGTTCTCCATCTTGATCTGCAGGCAACAGGAAGCGAACTGTGTCACTGGGCGTGGTTTGAGCATAGGAGACATCAAAGTCCACCCTCACAGTGACACACTTCCTCCAATAAAGCCACACCTACTCCAACAAAGCCACACCTCCTAATAGTGCCACTCCACATGGGTTTATGGGAGCCAATTACATTCAAACTACCAGAGGAAAGAAGCATCAATTTCCCTAAGTTTTCTAAATAGTCAAGTGAAAAATGAATGTAAAACATTGATCAAGAAGCCCAAAGAAAGTAGGGCTGTGGTGGTGCACACCTTTAATCCCACCATTTGGGAGACAGAGACACGTGGATGCAGAAGGTGACATCACCTGGTTCCATAGTGAGCTCCAGGGCGGCCAGGGATACGCAGAGAAGGTATCTTGGGAAAAAGAAAAACTGGAAAGAAAACAACAACAAAATCCAAAACCCAAAGAGGGCTGTGAGACGGCACAGAACCTTACAGAACTTGTTCCTAAGTCTGATACTGAGTCTCATCTTTGGGACACACATGATAGGAGAGAACCAACTGTTGCAGATTGTTCCCTGACCTCCATACGTGTACCCCTGCATATGTTGCACCCACAATGACGCACATAAAACTAATAAGCAAATACAATTTTAAGAAACAGGACACTCCAGATGGCTTGTGAGTGAGGACGCTTGCCACCAAGCTTGGAGACCCAACATTGACCCCCCCTGGACTCACACAGGAGAAGGAGAGAGCCAACTCCTGAAAGTTGTCCTTGGACTCCTACACATCCATGAATGCACCATGGCACATGACGCCCACTACCCCACCATTCCAGGCTGTCCCCTGCTGACACAAACAAGATGAATAATGACGTGCAATTAAAAAATTAAAGTCCCCCATTTAAAAAAATTTATTATTTTTTAAAATTTAAGTTAGAAGCAAGCTTGTTTCACATGTCAATCCTGCTCCCTCTCCATCCCCTCCTCCCCCCGCCCTCCCCAACAGGCCCCCCAGTCTCCCACCCAATCTCCACTCTGATCCCCAGGGAGGGTGAGGCCCTCCATGGAGGATCTCCAGATCTGTCTTTTCATCCAGGGCAGGGCCTAGGTCCTCCCACAAGAGTCCAGGCTGAGAGAGCATCCCTCATTGTCGGATGGGCACTCAAAGTCCATTTGTATGCCAGGGATAAATACTACCCAAGGCCTCATAGATTACCTAGGCCTCCTCACTGACACTCACATTCAGGGGCTCTGGGTCAGTCCCATGCTGTCCATCCAAACATCAATCTGGGGTCTAAGAGCTCCCCCTTGTTCAGGTCAACTGTTTCTTTGGGTTAACCCAGCCCAGTCTTAACCCCTTTGCTCATCAGTTCTCCCTTTCTGACACTGGATTCCAGCCCCCCCCCCCAATTCTCTTAATGCCGTGTTTTGCATCAACACTTTTGATGTCACTCTTTGTTTCATTGTTCTGAGACAGGGTCTCCTATGGCTCAGGCAGGCCTCCAACTTCCTACACAGCCGAGTGATCTTGAACTCCTGATCCTTCTTCCTCCACATCCCAAGTGCTGGGATTATAGTCGTGCAACAAATGTCACCTCAAGTTTCACATGAAATCTACCTGCTTCATTCTGGGACACTTTGTCAAATTCTGTTACTCCATACAATTGACTTGATGTTTCCTATTGACCTTCGGCATTACTCTCCACTTTTTTTTTTAATTTGAAAATAATCTTGTTGACTTAAAAAAAGTAATCTATTTGTCTTCCTGTTTGAACCACAACATGCTTCTCCAGAAACTGCTCAATGGTTATTTGTAAACAGAGTCTGTGCTATGAAGGTCATCAAATTCTATGCTAGAATCAATACTTCATATTTTATATTTTCTTTTGTCAGTAGACTTATTTTTCATCCTTTTACTTGTCTGGTGACCATCATTGCATAGGATTCTTTATGAAAGTTAATAACCTTTGTCCCTTTACTTCCATTTTCAGGCAGGTGGTAATATTGTCTCTGGTAATATTTTGGTGCAGTTCTTTGCATCAGATGGGGTGTAACTGGGTTCACTGTATGCTGAATATGCTACACTCCTCTGGTTGACTGTAAGTTGGGCTGAGACCAACCTTTGGGCACGGTCTACTAAAATTTAATATACATTATATGCCTTATGGTCTAGGTACTTAATGTATAACAATCCTAGGTACACAAGTCACAGACACATGTACGTATCTACAAAACAGTCATTAGCATCTTCATGGAAGTGCTATTGAGAACAGCTAGGGTGTAAGCTCCCAGACACCCATTAGTGGATAAACTATGGTATAGTAACCCTGTGGAGAGTGAAAGTGGACTGTGGGCACTTTCTGTGGGAAGCAAATATACACAAGGACCTGATGAATCTCATCAAAGGAACCCAAGAAACCACACATTCTGAGAACACACACCAGTGACTTCTGCCCTGCTGAGGACATGGTTAGCTAAAACTTTGGTAACTATGGTTGACAGATAGAACTGGGAGGAGAGTCCTAACTGGGAAGGAACATACCAGGGGCTTCTCAGTGGCCAACAGGGCTCTTTTGCTCTGATATTGGCACTGGTTACACTATCGTACCTTACGTGTGAATTTTCACCGAGCTGCACACTTCAGTTCTGTGCACTTTGTTACTTGGACTGATACTTCAGTGTAAAGTCACGAAACAAGCAGAGCTCCCAGTCTTATTACAGCCTCTCTCCATCTTCCCTGACAGACCATCCTCCATCTTTACCTGCACACTGTTTGTAGCTACTATTTAAACCTTCTGATACATCACACATCTCATGCACCTTCTTTATTTTGTTAGAATAATTAAGAACACAAAATTTAAGCTATTTTGGCCAAAGCATGATCTTCAGGACCCAGAATTCTCCCCGCCCCATACAGCAGGTGTTCCATAATATTCATAGACTATGTGCGGATGAACACCGAGGTGATGAGGGTGTAGAGTATACTTTTAATAATGAGTGTGTCTTGTATTTGTGGTTTCATTGCATACTTGGTTTGCTTAGTCTTTAACTCCTCCCCTTTCAACTGTGAGGCAGGCTATACCTGTGGATCATGTAGGTGGAGAGTGTGAGCAGTGGTTCTAGTTATGCAGACTGGAGACAAGATACAGAGAAGTGTCAGATTCCCAAAAGACATTTACTCTTCTGGTCTCACTGGCTTCACATACAGCAAGAGCACAAGAACAACTGGCCTTCGCACTTTATGGATTTTGGAGGACAAAAAGAAAAAGGACAGAAAGATAATCTGAAGAAGTAAAAGGTATCACAAGAAAACAAGTGTGGAGGTTTTATGGGTGTGTGCCCTAATTGCAAAGACACAAGCATCATGACCAAAGTGTCTGCAGACAGCGTCTCAGAAACTTGATCACAGTGAAGATAGGGATGGGGAGGGAGGGAGAGGGGGAGACAAAGAGAGAAATGGAGGGAGGGCGGGGAGAGGGAGAAAGTGGAGGGCTGTGCGGATTAGTGCTCTGCTGTCAACTTCAGGACAATGATGTAGATGAACTTACAGTGATAGACATGAGAAAGGAGGGGAAATTGGACCATGCTTTCCCCAGGAATAGCCCTGGTTACTGAGTAAAGTTTACTTCCAGTTAAAGACAGACAGAGGACTTGAATGTTTATTCTTGGAATGAGATTCCAATTCACTTAAAAAGAAGCCAGATCCAATTCTCCACAAAAGGAAAGATGGCTGACTCCAAAGCCATGGCAATAAAAATACAAGGACAGCCTGGGCTTGTCCACTGTATCAGAAAGTAAAAAAGCGTGCAAAGGGTACAGACTGTCAGGTGGTAGCACGGGCCTGTCATCCCAGCTCTTGGGAGACCAGAGACAGAGACAAGAGAATCAGGAGTTAACGTTCAGCCTGGTCTACACAGGTAGGCCCTTTTTCAAAATAAAATAAAATAAAGTCAAACAAATATCGAGCAAATGATGAGATAAACCAAAGGGACACAGGATCCATTAGCACAGCGGGAGGGATGTGAGCATCAAAATGAATGGCAGAACTAGACAGCAACAGATCGAATAAAGAAGAGCCCATGAACCCATGTAAAACTATTTTAAAGGGTTGAGATGAAGAAGAAGGAAAAGTTGTTCTTTAGGTGAAGTGTGAAGGTGTCAGAATTCAAAATCGCCATTGAAGGTGACCACCCTGGCAATGTTAGGGTTGACCAGGACTGTGGGAAAAGAGGATGGTCTCTAAGTATCATCTCCAGGCAATTTGTTTATTACAAAGGGATAAGGTGGCCTCACAGTGTAGAAACTCAGCAGACATCAGTTTAATTCCAAATGAGATGTACTGGTACTCTGCCTCCTGTGAGACATCCTGAAGGATTCCAAAGCGTTTCTGTAGTATCCCTCCAGACATTACAGGACCTGTGGTCCTCAATCTTCCCTATGTAGCAGACGACTTGGGTATCCGGAAAGGATGTAGGGGCCAGGCTCATCGAAGCAAGACAGGGTGTGGGTTTCTATGTTTTCACTCAGTTTCAAGGGATCTGGAGACACACCCAGCCTGATATGTGTTTGAAACTTCAGAGTTAAACAAATAGTGGAGAGACATTTTCCAAGACAATCTGCCTGTTCTCTTCAAATGTACTAGTGTAGTAAAAGCCACAGAAAGTCTGGACCCTAGTGCTTTAGTGTACAAGGGACTGTAGAGTGGCGAGAGTATGTGATCCTAGGTGGGATCTTGGGTCAGAAAAGAGAAGAACAAAAACAGTTAAGACAAAACATCAGAATCAGAGAGAGATCTGAGTCAGGACTGTGGATCACACACACAAGTTGTGAACCGGGGGTCGTCGCATAAGAGATGTTTGCTGCACACCCATTACCTAGGTAGTTCCCAGGACCCAAGAGATATTGCGAAGGTAAGTATTTTTTAATGACTTCCTCTGTATTTGTGTGTGTGTGTGTGTGTGCACACGTGTGCATGAGCACATGTTTGTGGAATCCAGAGACCAACCTCAGGAGTTTTTTTTCTTGGGAATGCTGCCACCTTGCTTTTTAAGGCAGCGTCTCGGTGGGAGTAGAAAGCCAAGTCTAGCCAATTACTAGGTTGGTTGATGAAAGCTACCAAGAATCTGCTGTCTCCAGCACTGAGATTACACATGTGTACCACCAGGCTAGGATGTATGTATGTATGTATGTATGTATGTATGTATGTATGTATGTATACATGGATAAACACACACACACACACACACACACACACACACACACACACACACACACACGTATTCTAGGAATGGAACTCAGGTCTTTATGTTTGCCTAGCAAGCAATTTACCAACTGAGCCATCTCCCCAGACCACCTTCTATGTTTTCTTTTACTTTATTATTATTGTTCTACTTTTCAATACAACATAGGTAATCACTCCCCTTCCCTCAATTTTTTAAAGCTAAACTTTTTCTTTTAGATTTTAATTCCGTGTGAGTATGTGAGCTTGTGTGCACATGAGTGCAACCGCTGGAGGAGGCTGGAGGCATGAGAGCCTCTGGGGCTGGAACTGCAGCAGCTGGGAGCTGCTAGATGTGATCCCTGGGTCCCTTGCAAGAGCAGTACACTCTGAACCTCAGAGCCATCTCGCCAGCTCAAAGCTAAACTTTTGATGACAGTGTCCTACCAAAGGCAGTGTCAGCAGACTGTGTGTTCCCTTTTCCTCTGCTTTCATTCTCACTAGCACCCCCAATCTGAGGGCACAGTCCCCACTGTATTCCCAGGTAGAGGAAGCTATCCCCCTATCTAAGGTTAGACTGGCTCCACCATTCCACCAAAACTGAACTTTCATTATATGCTCTTGCGCCAACACATTTTCAAAGCAAGGGAGTGAATGTTTATGAGTCTACCCTGGAAATTGGAGGTGTGGTGAGCTTGGCCAAATAGTTATGCATGCAAGAAAGACCGGGAGCCTAAATAGGTCAGGTACTGCTAATAAGCAGGCAGCTTCTAAGGCACCCACATCTGATACCCAAGCGGAGATGACGGGGGAAGGGACGGATAACCATTATGAAACAAACAGTGAGAACCAGGTGTCCTCACCCTTACACATGTAAGATTACATACACATCAGGCTTTAATTACCGCCTTCTAATTGCTTAAACACAGCCCGGCACCAATTTACAACGACAATTTGAATTTGTAGTAGGAGAGCATTTCTGATAGAAAATTAGTCATTTAAATAAAAAAGTGCTAGGTGCTTCCAAGATAATCAGACATGATTAGAGGGAGAAAGGGATGAATCAGGAGAAAGTTATGGTCCTGATGTTAAAACTAAGTCTTTGAGTGAAAAATGCTCTCTGCTAAAGTTACTGTCCTATCTGGGTGTTTTTCAAAAGTAAATATACAAAGATAATGCTTGTTTTCAGGACTACTGTGCCTCCATCAGATTAGGCATTCCATCCATCCATCCATCCACCCATTCACCCATCCATCCATCCACCCATCCACCCATCCACCCATCCACCCACCCACTCATCCATCCATCCACCCACCCATCTATCTGAACAGCACATACAACATTCCATGAGAGTCCTGACTAAATGAAATGGAGAAAGTGAGGCACGCTCCTGTCACCATGCCTTCCTCCCACGACTGATCGACTGTATCTTCAAACTGTGAGTCAAAATAATCCCTTCCTCCCTTAAATTGTTTCTGTTGGACATTTTATCAAAAACATAATTAACAACATCTTATTTGTGGTTGTCTATGCTCAGATACTGCTAATTCATGAGGATCTGTTATGACATGATCCTCTAGGTGTTGGAGAGTACTGTTGACAATAGAAACAATACACTTTGACTTGGAGTTGGAGAGATGGCTCAGTGATTAGGTGAGATTAAGGCTGCTCTTCTGGAGGATCCAGGTTCAATTCCCAGCATCAATATGGTTGCCCACACCCTTTTTATTTCCAGGGGCTCAGATTGCATCTTCTGCCCTCCATGGGCATTGCATGCGCACAGTGAACAGGCATACTAACAGACTAACACGTACATTAGAAAGAAAGAAAGGAAGGGAAGGAGAGAAGGAGGGAGGGAGGAAGGAGGGAGGAAAGGAAGGAAGGAACTTTGACATAGTACTTCTTGCCCAAGCTGAGACCTTTTCCTACAAGCTGATCTGCTGACTCCTCAGAACAAGTCTGGACTAGTCTGTGAAGAGCTATGGTCTCAAGCCTGCTTCAAGGTAGAAAGCAAGCTCAGAATGGTAAGGAGGTACTCTGTGACTTCACCTGTAAATGGTGAAGCTGGGATTCAAGGTTACATAGTCCTCTCCCCATGTCATGATGGAAGCCAAAGTGTGCTCCACTTTTCCAAAGAGTGAAGGCCCATCTTGGCTGGTGTCTACCACACAGGAATTACTGACTTTAGGAGAAAATTCTGCTTTTGTAAGGCAGGGATTATTACATGGTCTTTGCAAATTTAGTTATGCTATATGTAGCCAATTAAATGTGTTTTCCTGACAAGAATACTTTGATTTACTAATGAATCTACATTGTAATCTGCCCCTGTGAGATAGCCTTTACGTTGCCTACTTTATTATGACATGAATGTTTCTGGTTCGATTTCTAAAGAACAGAATAGGAACCCTCACATCTCCCAGACCAGGGATCCTAAGCTTCTGAAGGGTTGCAAAATGACTAATAACATCAGCTTCCAAGATGGCTTCAAACAACGAAGACAGAGCCAGGCATGGTGGTCCTTCACAATAATCCCAGGCCTTGGGAGACTGAGGCAGGAGGATCAATAATCCTGGGCCAGCCTGGAGAGACAGTGTCTCGAAAAATCAAAACCAAAATGAAACACCCCCCCCCACACACACACAAAATAAGACAGGGAGAGGCTAGATGGATGAGTTGACAGGATAGATGGACAAAGAAAGAGAACCTAGAACTCTGTGTAGATTAGGATGGCCTCGAACTCACGGTGACCTGTTCATCCCTGTCTTCCATGTGCTGGGATTAAAGGCATGTGCCACCATACCCGGCTGTAATAAAATTCTTATAGCCCCTTTCTGAGATGATGGTATTCCCAACATATCAGTATAGAGTATAAATGTTTAACAATAGTTCATATTAAAGCATACTATTATGAAATTCAGGTCTTCCAACTGGATTTTGAGATTCTCATCCCAATGTATTCAGCAAATATTTGAGTTCCTACATGGACCATCAATATACCAGTGAACAAATAATTCAATATTTGTTTAAAAAAAAGGCTAGCTAGTTGTTGGGGGGGTATTTTGTCTTCTGCTTTATGGCCATACCCTTTCACATTGCTGGGCTTTAGGTTTTTATCTTTGGGAAAAGGGAACAATTACATTTGCTTCCACCAGTTCAGGGAGGTGGCAAAGACAAATGACAGTGCAGGGGAAAAGGCCCCAGGGACTTTGGTCCAAATGGCAGGTGCCACACAAGCTCCTATTATGAAAACTCTGGTTCCCACACTTGTGGCTTCAGGAGGGAACATGCATCTGAACACATTGTTTAAAACAAGCATAGTTTCAATGTCAGACAAACACAGAGGGAAAACCCACAAAGCCACATGAAACAGGGAAAGGTGAAGTATTTATTACAGACCTTCCACAGTCCTTTAAAACACAGCATTATATTTCTTTGTTCCTCGTGGACTGGCTGGTCTTCAAACCAGCTCTGATGTTTGGTTTAGGACTTCACTTGGTAAACACTGGTGTTTAGATGGCTGAGTGTTAGGAGATCACACCCAACTGTCCTGCCTGACAATTCAGTTTCTGCTACTGAGTCTTTAAACTACTTCTTAATCTTAAAATGTGTGGAGAATGAAACACACGCACACAAATTCACATTTGTAAACATTCTCAAATGTCAAATACTTTGTGGACTTTTGGGAGTGTTGGCTGTGGAGTAACCCCTTGACAAGAACCACAAGTGTGCTGCTGACAGTCATGGACGGGGTAGAGAGGAGCACGCTTCATGTTCCATTAAGTGACGTGGGCGCTAACTCCTCTGTGGTTTTTAGTTTGTTTGTTTGTGATAGGCTGTCATGTAACCTGGGATGACCTTGAAATTACTATGTAGCCTAGTAGGGTGACCTTGAAGTCATGATCCTCTGGCTTCCACCTTCCAAGTCCTATTATTACAGGAGTGGGCCACCGTATCTGGTTTAAGTCTGTTTGTCTGCCTGCCTGCCTGTCTGTCTGTCTTCCTTCCTTCATTTCTTTTGTCCCTCCCTCCCTTCTCTCATTTTCAGTGTGTGTGTGTGTGTGTGTGTGTGTGTGTGTGTGTGTGTGTGTGTGTGTAGGTAGGTCAAAGGACAATCACAGGTTTGGCCCTTGCCTTCTACCTTTCTTTGAGACAGGGTCACTTGTTCACTTATTTGTACCTGAGGTTCCATCTCTGCCTCCCATGCACCTTAGGAGTGATGATGTCACAGACGTGAGCTGCTGCGTCTGGGGATCTGAACTCCCAGCCTCATGCTTGTGCAGTGGGTACTTTACCCACTACACCATCATCCTAGCTTTGAGTCCTTTTTCTTAAAGCACCATCATAGGACAGTGAAAGTCTTTCCATGAACACGGACTAAAATAAAGCCTCCTTGCCATGCACAACCCTGTGCTAAATATTCAAATATTTCCTTTTAACCACACCCCCAGAGATAGGGCCTTACCATGCAGCCTAGGTTGGCCTAGAATTGGAAATCATTCTGCAAAAACCTCCAAAATACTGAAAGTATAAGCGTGTGTTACCATGCCCTCCAAGTGCTTTTTCCAGGTTAGAACCCTCTCTTCTAAAACATAGGTAGCTTTGATTATTTATGGTCAAGTCTCAGTTTTTATTTATTTTTTGAGACATTCTCTAGCTAGTCTGCAATTCAATATATAGACCAGGTTGGCCTTGAACTCAAGAGATATGCCTGCCTCTGAATCATGAGTGCTGGTATTAAAGGCATGCACTAACATACCCAAAGTCATTGATTTTGATAGACTCATTTTTTTTCTGCTTTTCTTTCTATCCCTGAGTTGGTGCTTCCTGTGGTACAGCAAAAAAGAAAGCCAATTACTGTCAGGGCAGCTGATGACAGAGTGGAGAATATTTTGGAAGATTTGGCAAAAATAAAGTTGTATATTTAATAGATTCTCTCTTTGTATATGTTCAACACCTGTTCATCCTAGAGCAATCGGAAGCTGATGGCTTATTTGCATAGAGACACATACCTAATTCTAAGAGCTGAAGTAGCCCTGTGGCTGCTTTTACAGTTCCTCCAAATGTCTTCAAAAGATGCTCACCAGTAAGCGCAGCATCAAGAAGCATGGCAGGCACACCCCTTGGCCCCACCCTACCACACATTACTAAAATTGCATTCCTGGAGCTTCCCTGTATTGGATTTCAAGGCTCCCACTACAGTATCCACTCCAGAAAACTGGACTTAGAAACAATCGGCTCCTGTTTGGTAGTGAAACTGAAGGAAGAGTGAAGGTTGAAAATGGCTAATTTTATGGTTGCTTCTCAGAATTGCTTTTCAGTTTGACTTGATCCTTTCCTGGGCCTGTTTTGCAGTTTGATCCATTTATCTTCCCACATAAGTTACATCCATTTTGCTCACTGGATATATAATTAGTGAGTGCCTGCTATGGATGTTTGTCTACGAGTCATCAGTGGGGAGATAGAGATGAGACTGAACCCCAAAAATGGATTAAGAGGGGCTGGGGGTGTAGCTCAGTAGTAGAGCACTTGCCTAGCGTGTGCCTGAGGTGAAGCCAAAGTATCGCCACTCCCCTGCCACCGCCGCCACCGCCACCACCAAGTGATAATAATAAACGTATCATAGAGATGGATGAGAACAGTGGTAGAACAGCTGTCCGCAGAGAAGGGGCAGCAAGGAATGAAGAGTGGATGGCTAAGCGATGCAGACTGGTAAGACAAATGACTTCTGCTGGACAGCACAGGAGGGTACCATGGCCGGGAAAAGTAATTGACTACTTCATGATAGCTCTTGAAGAGAATTTAAAGTGTTCTTAGCATAAATACTATGAAGGCCACTTACCCTGATCTAATTGTTACAGATGGTACACATGCACCAAAATGTCGTACAGTACCCCGACCTGATAGACTAAAATGCCATAATAAAAACCAGCAAAAGAGTTAATGTGTTGGAGGAGGGGCAGACGCTGGAAGGAAAGAGTTGCCCTCTGGAGTCAGAAGCAAAGCACACTCTGGAGGAAATGGTGGCGGTGGTGGGGACTTGAAAAAGGGAGAAGCTGCCTCCAGGTCAGGACTCTGGAGCAGAGGGACACAGTGAGCGCAAACGTGCAGGAGGGAAAGAGAGGGAGAGCAAGGCATTCAATGGAAGTGAGGGACGGACCGACTGACCGGGAGCTAGACGGAGCCCCTGGCAGGCAGACAGACAAAGAGAAGGTCTGTGACCAGATAATAAAGATTGTGAGCTTCCAGATGGTTGACCTCTTCCTCAACCTTCTGACTTGAGACGAAAGCCTCGTAGCTTAAAGCAAAGGTTTGACTGACTTTTTCTCCTGCCAATAAGGAAGTGTCCGTCCGCCCCCCCCGTTTCCGCCTCCACGCCTCCCCGGTCTCCTCCCCCCCCGTTAATGGACAAGCCTGACCTATTCAAGACTGAATCATGATATATGTTTACAGCAAATTTGTGGGCCTATTAGACACTCCATCTTTGTTCAAAACGGCCAACCCCAAATTAAGAAAGAACTCCCCTCAAAGTCCCTTAAAAACAACAGCCCTTGAGGAGAGACTTGGCGTCCTTACTTAGTTTGTAGAGGTCTTTCTCATG
This sequence comes from Mesocricetus auratus, assembly GCF_017639785.1. Taxonomy (NCBI): domain Eukaryota; kingdom Metazoa; phylum Chordata; class Mammalia; order Rodentia; family Cricetidae; genus Mesocricetus; species Mesocricetus auratus. Next base: position 158,314,677 of record NW_024429266.1, read on the forward strand.
TTGCCTTGCTGTATGTGTGTTTCCTCGGCCCCAAAATAAGCCTTTCCACACTGGCTGATTCTGTCTGCTGTGCTTGAGATTTTTCCCTTGCTGCTACCCTGCTCAGGAATATCCCCATCTTTTAATTCTTTAACTGACAGAGAAAATGAGCCCAATCAAGACCTTTAGATGGTAACATAGGACAAGTACAGATTGACAAACTAAGCGAGACAGAAAGTGGATAAACATCAAGAGTGGCCCGGTCTAGCCCAGTGTGTCTCACAGAAGACCTCAGAGTGTAGCAGGAAGCTAGACGTCATGAGTGAGGTCATGCATTACCTGCTAAGGGTACTCAACAGTCACACAGCAGTCTTACCTGAGGGCTTGCTTTCTGCGGTTTTAGGGATCACAGACGATCAGTCTGAAGAACTTAGATGCAGAATTGTAAAAATAATTTGCAGTTTTCAATTGTGAGTTGTGATGTGGAGCAGAGGGACGCCTCATACGGTTTTACCTGGGACTTGAACTGCTCTTTGTCTAAGTGTGTCCATACTGTGTATGCTCCTCAAATACAGGTCACCTAGCTGCCATTTCAGTTATCAGATGCTTTTACATAGACCACATCCACAAGACTGTTACTACAGCATTTTTTCGTTTGTTTGTTTTTGTTTTTCGAGACAGGGTTTGGGTTTCTCTGTGGCTTTGGAGCCTGTCCTGGAACTAGCTCTTGTAGACCTGACTGGTCTTGAACTCACAGAGATTCACCTGCCTCTGCCTCCCGAGTGTTGGGATTAAAGGCATGTGCCCCCACCAAGCGGCACTACAGCATATTTTATAACCGCATTATTTTATGATTAATTACTGTTGTTGACTTCATACTATGCCCGATTTATAAATAAACTTCATAGGTATGTACATTAAGCAAAACCAGTACATGTAAGTGTTGGTTCAGCTTCAGATACTCACTGGGAGGGAAGGAGGGACTACTACAGTAACAACAGCAAACATACACACAGCAATACAGTGCCATTACTAGATACTTTTCTATGCTTCTCATACATATTAATTTATCCACTTAGGAAGGAACTGTCACCTCTCCATGTCGAATGACAGAGGCTTAAAAAATGTAAATGGCATAGCCAGATTAGTGCCAAGGCCATGTTGCTGAACCCAGGTTATCTGGGTCCAGCATGCAAACTCTACCAGCCCAGCGCACAGCTCTTCAAAAACTAATATATTTAACAATAGGGATAAAGCAATGCCAGTTGTCTTTCCACACAGTGGACCCTTTGCTTTTCTAGATCATTCAGACAGAAGTCTCAACTTCCACTGAGTTTGGCTAGAAAGAAGGGTAAGTAATGTCTTTGGATGGAAAGCAGTCAGCAAAATCTATGTATTCTCTTGATACACATTAAAATATTTAATGGCTATCCCGATTTTGTATCTATCATTGTGATTTAAACCTAATCCCAGGGATTTGAGGAGTTGACTGGGTTGGTAAAGCGCTTATCATGCAGGGATGAGGATATCAGTTAGGTCTTTGGCACACATAAAAGGAGAAGAGGAGGGGCCTGGAGAGATGGCGCAGAGGTTAAGAGCATTGGCTGCCTTCCGGAGGTCCTGAGTTCAAGTACCAGCACCCACATAGTGGCTTACAGCCATCTATAATAAGATCTGGTGCCCTCTTAAAAAAGGAAAAGAGCAAGGTAGTATATGTAGAAATGCATGTCTATAATCCCAGAGCTGGGGAGTGGAGACAGGAGGCTCTTTTTAGCTCAGTGGCTAGCCAGTCTAAATTCAGCGAAACACAACTCTAGCCCCTCAAAAAGGCAGAGAGTGACTGAGGAATATACTTGACATTAACCTCTGGCCTCTGCATGCACAGGTGCACAAGCACATGCATAAACATGTACCTACACAGGAACTCATATGCATACACACTCTCACATGTGGACACACACAAACACATACACACACTCATCTATTCAAATAGCTAGAAAATTCAGTTGAGGTTATAAAATTAAAAGTATGAAGTGTATTAACATGAAAACCAAAACTTCCCCCCAAGTCTCTCCCAGCATTAAGAAAGGTGCATATGATGCTACACACTTCCCATTTCCTATGATGCATTCTTGGAAAGGTAAGTAAACAGTTCAGTTAAACCTAACCACACTGTACTCAATGTTCTGTAGCTTAATCCATTTGAAGCCTAACAGCATTTATCCTTATTTCCACGTCAGTCAAGGAGAGCTCAAATACTCTTGTCAATAGAGTCAGCACCCTACCGTGTGAGTGGCTTGCTATTTGTTTAACTAGTTCATGTTGAAATACATTTACATAATTTCTGGTTTCCTGCTATTAGAAATAATGGTGGGAAGAAACTTTTATTTATTTACTTATTTAAAAAATTTATGCTGAAACTGGGCATGGCTCCACACTATTGTCATCTTACCACTGGGAAAGCTGAGGCAGGAAGATCAGAAGTGGAAGGCCAGCCTGGGCTATAGTGAGACCTCACCTCAAAATACAAGTAAACAAAGTGTCTTTTTGAGAAGGCTGGGTTTTGTTTGTTTGTTTTGTTTTTGTTTTTGTTTGTTAACTGTTTTTTGAGACAGGGTTTCTCTGTATAATCCTGGTTATTTTGGAACTTGTGCTGTAGATCAGTCCAGGCTGGCCTTGAACTCAGAGATCTGTCTGCCTCTGCCTCCAGAGTATATGGATAAAAGGTGTGCGCCACCATGCTCAGCTTACTTATTGTTTTTCAATAGAGCCTGTGGTTGCATAGACTCAGTAGGCCCTGTAAAGATGGATCCCTCGTCTTGCTCCAAGTGGCCAGATGACCTTCCATAAACAGCCAGGCTTGTAAGAGAACTTCGAAGCCTCCAGATTCACACGCTTCAATGCAAATGGCATTGAGATTCTGGGGACATTGTGCAACACACCATCAGTGAAAGTGAGGCTTGGCATGCCAGGCCCAGGCTTCTCCAGTCTACTAATGAAAGAGCACACCGTATGGAGTCTGGGTTGAGAAATGGGGTAAGACGAAAGACAAAAATAAACAGTGTTGCTTGTCCTTGCAGAAGCTCATTTATTTAACTGGGTTACTAACGTTGGGCTCACCTGCATTTCCACATTTATTTAAAACACAGAGAGGTGAGTAGTTAAAAGGGTGTGCAGCGATACCCAGGAGGCCTGACCGGCTGGGCCACTGTGTCCTCTGTGTTGACAGACTGTCTTCTGCTACTAAGTGCATGGGACAGGAGGTACTGGCTGGCATGGCACCTAGCTCAGTGTCTCTCACTGACTTCAAAGATGCTCCATTTAAAGGAAAAAATATTGGGGTAGGGCTCAGTGCTGAGGAATGGGGCAAATAAGAGCAAGGAAAATGACACATCTGTGTGAAAATGCCACAATGAAGCCAGAACTTTGTAAGTCAGCTAAAAATAAACAAAAACACTCGGAAAACAGTAACAACAAGTAATCGGAACACACCTAGGTTTTATCTGTGGTATTTCCGTGAAAATGGTATAACATTGACAGTCTTTACAATTTTTTTACTACGTTTATTTATTGTGTGTGACCATGTACGTGTGGGAGCATGAATGCATGCCAGAGGACATCCAACAGGAGTCTCTCCTTTCACTCTGTGGGTCCAGGGAACAGAACCGAGGTCCTCGGATTTGGTAGCAGGTGCCCTTATCCTGCCAGACATGTCCCCAAGTCCCAGTGTCTTTTTTGAGAAAGGGTCTCATTATGCTAGTAAGATTGGCGGCAATTTCTTGTGATTCTCCTGCCTCCACTTCCCACGTGCTAGGGTCATAGCTGTGTGCCACCAAGCCCAACACTCAGTCTTAAGCTCATATTGGCCTGAAAAATTAAATTGTGTTGAGAATCTTATACCACGTTCCTAGGTATACTATGCAAGTTCTACCACTGAATTACCTCCTCAGCCCTTAGAAAATCAATTTTAAAAGCTAGTGTGTATGCATGTGCACATATGTCCATGGAATGCATGCCAGGGCACATCTGAGAGGCCAGGGCATAACCGTAGATTCAATTCTTTCATTCCACCTTCATATGGACTCCAGGCACTGAACTCAGGCTTGCACAGCAAGCATTTTTATCTGCTGGTCTTTCTCACCGCTCTCACATAGGATTTTGCTTTTTTTTTAAAGCTGTTTATTTGAAGTACATTATTTATGTGTGTGTTAATTGCGAAATCTTAATTCTATATTGTAGAACTAAGAAAATGTTTTGAATGTCTTTTTTTTTTATATTTTCCAAGGAAAGAGGAACAAGTACTACCTGGAGGCTACAGACATGTCCAGTTTCTGCAAGATCCCTGGAACTGTGAGGTAATAGTAAATCTTAAAAATATGCAAGAGATCAAAACCTGATGAAGACAGCATTTTTAGGTTGCAAGAAGTATAAAAGTAATAGCTATGATAATGATAAGGCAACGTTCATCAGAGGCCCTAGTCCTTAACAGAGTACAATAATCGTTTTACTAGAAAGAAAACAGAAAGATAAATAATATGGTTTCTGGAGCCAGTCTCCCTAGGTCTGATCACTCCATTAATGAGCAATTTCATACTTATCAAATTATTTCCTCTTTTCATGCCTCCCCTTCCTTATTTGTTAAAGCAGTTATACATCCTCATTGACTGTGCTAAGCCAGTCCCTGATACGTGATAAGCTCTTAGCAGAGAGTGCTGTGTGTGGCTCAGCTTTCCGTCAGCACACTAAATACAGATGGATGGACAGGTAGATAGACAGACAGATACATACATACATACATACATACATACAGACATACATTGACTCATGGTTTTGGAGGTTTCAGACCACAAAAGACTGAACCACTGACGAGGCTCCACAGTGCAGGAAAACAGTGTTACAGACCAAAATCACTGTCTTCTTGGCCAGGAAGCAAAGTAAAAGTAAAAGATGAGGTTATTGGGGTCTTGCATCCCAATCAACAATGTGCCTCCAGTGACCTAAGAGCTTCTTACTAGATGCCACAACTTAAAGTTCCCACCACTTATTAATTGTGGCACCCGGGGACAAAGCTTTTTTATTTATTTATTTATTTATTTATTTATTGGTTTTTACGAGACAGGGTTTCTCTGTATTGTTTTGGAGGCTATCGGTCCAGCCCGGCCTCGAACTCACAGAGATCCGCCTGCCTCTGCCTCCCGAGTGCTGGGATTATAGGCGTGTGCCACCACCGCCCGGCTCCGGGGACAAAGCTTTAATGCTTGGGTCTTCGGGAGACATTCAACAACTTTAGCAAATTACTGTTCTCCCGATTCTTCGGAGGCAAGCCACTGGGGTGTCTGATCACCACCAGAGAACAAACCATGGGCTTGCTTGTTCTTATGTTCTGTCTGTTTTTGTTGTTTTCCCACAAGATCATGGACTTAGAGAGAGAAGGTACTGGGCTCCGTGGATACTTACCATGATTCTATGCACACGAAAAGAGACAAGACAGCCAATGCTATCATAATTTGCCCAGCCTGGGTTCAGTGCTCCAGGTAAAGTCTAGGTACCACTGCATTTCACACATGGTCAGGAAAGCCTGTAGGCATCATAACCTGTCCTGTTTCCTTTGGTTTCTCCATGTGGACCACAGCTGGCACACAGGCAACTCCCACAGTTCCCTCCATGTGGGTTTCAGCATTTCCACACCATCCCCAGCTGGCACAGGTGGCTGTTTTTCAGAGGTGAGGTGTGCCCGCTGTGCTCTCACCAGGGAAGCTGAACAGGTCCAGGGATCCCACTTGAATGATGACTCAGACAGAAACATGCTTCTTCTTGGATTGGTTGATCAGTAAGGGTAGTTTCTCACTACCTTGGAGGCTCTGTTCAACACAAGGGCTAATGCACTTCTGAAGAGTCTTTTCAGAGGAGGGAACTTTGTCCTCAAGCCTTACCCATGGAAGTCATCTTGTATGTAATGTACATAGGAAAGAGAAAGCCCAAACTAAAGATACCGCATGACTCTCATGAGGTAGGTAATTCTTCATTGAGAGACAGGATTTGGGCTGGTCTGATGGTTCATCAGGTAAAGGTACTTAGTGTTTTGGAGGCTGTCCTGGAACTCTTTCTGCAGACCAGGCTGGCCTCGAACTCACAGAGATCCGACTGCCTCTGCCTCCCGAGTGCTGGGATTAAAGGCGTGTACCACCAAGGCCAAGTCTGCCACTAGTCTAACTCCAGGGACACCTTTCTCGCTTACTATTCCCATGATTAAAATCTGGTCTGTGTCTCCTGTCTTTAATTTGTAGGACAGCATCCCAAATCTCCTTCATGAACTCCTGCGGGGATCAAATTCAACAACATGCCCTGCGCACCCAACAGCTGGAGCATTGAAGGGGCTCTTCATTCATTTCTCTCCTTCCCGTTAGGAAAGGAGTGAATTTCATACATTCATATTTGTTGATTTTTAAGTCAAGCTCTTACTCTATCCCAAGCTGACCGGGGACTCACACTGTAGCCCAGACCCAGCCATGCACCAACCCACGTTCATCCTTCTACCCAGCACCTCAGTCTCCCAAGTGCTGGGATTATAGGTATGAGCCACCATATCCTCTCTATTTCCCTTAAAGGGAAATCTCAAAGCAAGCCCACGGAGTAAAACTGAAGAGCCGACTTGAGAAGGGTTATTCCTAGACTCCTGTGTCTTTCTGGGCTCATCTAACACAGTATGCATTCTACAGGCTGAACACAAGCAAAGCCCGAGGGCTTTTCCATTTATGTGTGCAAAAGATCCACTGAAATCCTTGCTCACAAGGCTGACTTTTCACTCCTTCCACACCCCGAGTCTGTGGCTGGAGACAGGCAGGAAGGCACGAACCTACTCATTGATAATGAGAAGTTGGGGGAGCCAGGGAGATGATGGCTTAGAGGCTAAAAGAACTTACAGTGAGAAGCTGATGCCCACAGAACGCATGTGTGAACACATGGTGATGAGTGTCTGTAATCACAACACTCCTATGGTGATCATGGGAGACAGACAGCAGAATCCCCTGGAAGTTCCAGTGCTAACAGACTTGGCGTAAATAGTGCAGCCATGAACAACATGAGACCTCCCTTCAATCAAGATGGAAAGTGAGGACTGACACATCACACATAACACACACACACACACACACACACACACACACCATATAAGCACATACAAATAAAAATAGCTATTTTTCTTTTTAGTGTGGGGATAGGACAGGGTCTCATGATGTAATCCTGGCTAGCCTGAAACTTGCTGTGGACTGGGTTAGCCTTGAACTCACAGAGTTCTGCCTGCCTCTGCCTCCCCAGTACAGGAATTAAGGGCACACATTGCAACACCCTGCTTCCACTGTTTAAGCAATAATGAATATTGGGTGTAAATCAGATAGAAGAATTCACAGATCACATGATGAGAACTGGTACCCTAACCTCACCATGTTATCCTGAGCAAGCTGTCTGTGGGTTGAACACCATTTTAAACCACATATCTAGCATAGGCCCAAGGTAGACCTCACACTGAAACCTCACCATAAAAAATGGTGAATGTTAGGGTCAACGAATACTATCACTTGATATTTTCTCACACCTCAAACTGCCGCTGGGAATGAGGGACAGCAAACAGAGGCATGCCATCATCTGCACTCTTTAACGAGACAGCCACACAGGAAATGGGGCTTTGTCAAAACTACTACTAGGGTAGATGTTCTTTATTTTTCTTTTCCAGAGGAAAAATATTTAATTTTCCCTGATGTTTACATTTGAATTTAAAATATCAGAAGAAGAGTTAAGAAGTCTTCTGGGTATCTCCAGCGGTAAATAGCCACAAACCAATATAGGACACACAGGCTCCAAGTACATGCCTGCTAAATAGACATGCTCTCCCATGTTCTCATGAACATGCTCTCCTGTGTTCTCATGAGCATGCTCTTTTGTGTTCTCAGGCCCAGCCATGGCTGAGTTTGGTTTGCACACCAATGCTTCACAACTGAAGTCTAAGAACTTTCTTTCTTCTGGCTATGCTGGCACACACTTGTAATTCTACCATTTGCGAGGCTGAATCAGGATTATATATTGGAGGCCAGCCTGGGCTACATAATTAGACCTTGTCTCAAATAAACAAACACTAGTTCTTATCTCCTTTTGTTTTGAGATAGGGTCTCAGGTGTCATACATTAATCTAAAACTCACTATACAGAGGAACATGACCTCGAGCTTCCTGTCCTCCTGCCTCTACCTCCATAGTGGGGCAATTACATTCTTGTGCTCCCAGGACTGATTTCTGCAGTGCAGGGTCTAGGGTCCTGTGCATGCTAGATAACCACTCAATCAACTGAGCTACTTAACCTAAGTCACAATTAGTTTTCTGTAAGGTGACAACTGATCTTTAATTGACACCTGAAATATTAGAGATTGCTTTAAAAAATTAGACTGGACATGGGCAGTTGACTAAAAAATTAGACTGGACATGAAATCTCTGTACAAAAATATTATCATTAATCTTCTTACAGGAATAATTCTAGTGCTGGGAGTGGTGGTGCCTGCCTTTGTTCCCTGAAGAGGCATGGAAGATCTCTATGAATTAAAGACCAGCCTGGTTTACATAGAAAATTCCAGGCTAGTCAACACTATATAGTAAGACACTGCCTGAAAAGGAAGAAGAAGGAGAAGGAGGAGAACATTCTTCAACACATCTCTCTCCCATCTTCGGTCCTTTCCCTTTTTTTCTGAAATCCACTAAATGCAGTTAGTGCTGCCTACTGGACTGTTGACTGATCCATTGGCCTCACCTCACTTAGGTGACCATGGCTGCAGGAGTTTATGAGTGCAATGGCCGTACCAGGTCCAGAAGGTAGCATCTCACAGCACCCTACTCCCCATCCTCCAGCTCCTACATTCTTTCTGCCCCTCTTCCGTGGTGTTACCTCAGCTTTCTTGTAGTTGACACAGATGTCTCATTTAGGGTTGAGCATCAATTGTCACTTAATCTCAGCACTTTGATCAGTTAGCTATGTGACTCGGCAATTAACAGCTGCCTAGCACATAAAGAAGTTTCCCCAAAGAAGGTGAGAGCAGAATTAATCTATCTCAGTCATCCTTTCCCGATGACTATAATTGAAGTTGGCCACAGCACAGATAAATGTCATCAATAATTCCTCTAGTATAAACTACAGTAAGTGTAAATGCCCAGACACTGTCATGTATTTCTCCCCTCTGAAAAATTCTACCTCTGTTTATGTCTTTTCTGAGATAGAGTCTCATGTTGTCCAGGCTGGCCTTCAACTCATAATGGATCAGAGGCTGGTCTTGAACTCCTGAGCTTCCTGCTTCCATGTCCCAAGTACTACAGTAACAGGCACATACCACCACATCTGGCCACTTTTGTTATTTCTTGACTGCTTAGGAAGTAAGACATGTTGATCATAAACTCTTCATATTTACTTACTGGATAGCTAGGAGCAGTTACTGAATGCCAAAGTTGTGTTAAATTGTGCATATGAATATGCTTTTCGGTAAACAAAAAAGAAAAATCTTTATCTTTTTTCCAGACTCTCCTGGATACTCAAAGTCAGAAGTGAGGTATTTCTTTCAACACAGTTAAAGGTCACCAATGGCATATTCACAATGCATATGGGCAATGATATTTACAAAACCACCGGCATTTCAGATGACATATTACTGAAGCTGAATCTGGTGAATATAAACCAATTTTTATATCAATGTGCAGAGCTCCAGCTATTCTATTAAATCTTATAGTCATATTTCTTATAATGAAGTATGTCAACATTGTGGCTTTGTTGACATGAGCTCTCTCATCTGGCTCATTCTGTCCTGTGTGGAAGGAAAAAATAACAAGTTAAGGGAAGCTTCTTGGCAAAGATGAAGAATTATGTGTGGGGGCTGGAAGAGAGATGGAGCACATCTTGTCCTATACACTGTGGAGGGAAGTTCATTCACTCTGAGATATAGCAGTAAGCCCCAATTCATAAGAGTTGTCAACACCACTGACTCACTTTTGCCAATCAATAAATCCTCCTACACATGTTCCACAGCTGGGGCTATGTGTTCATAAAACTTGTTTATTTCTATGGCCATGGTTCGGTTGACATTTCTTATGTCAAATATCCTTAATCAGACACTTGAAGAAATTATTTAAAACTGGACTGACAGTCATTCTGTTCTATGAACATTCTCTTTTGACTGGCATGGGTCTGTACACTAACTACATAGAAAATATCCACTCTAAATTCCTAACACTTGATTAAAAAATAACTATCAGAACAATAGCTTCACACACGTACATATAATAATAGTCAATATTATGTTTTATAAAAATTCTAGCTAGGCATGGTGACACATGCTCGTAACCCCATCATTTGGGAGACTGAGGCAGGTGGGTTGCTGTGAGTTTGATATGAATCTGGGCTATATATAGTGAGATCCTGTTTCTAAAATAACAGCAAGTATTCTAACTTCTCTGAAAAGGCATGAGAAAACTCCCATTAAGAAAGGAGCACCTGTAACTGACAGAGTATGATGGCATGAGATGAAAAGATCTGCTTTGCTTTATTCCACAAGACAAGCAGAGTTTAGTATATAAAGCAGCACGAGAAACAGAATTTTAAAACTTTAGGCTTTAAATCTTTCTTTTTCTTTAACAGTAGAGCAAACAAGCAATGGAGAAAGTCATTCTGTTGGAACATGGTCAGCCTGGCAGTGAAGACATCACATAGGGTGACCATATCCTCTACACAGGAGGATGACCAGGGTGGTTACAGGGTACTTTCTCAACTCAGTAAATGCTGCATTTGGGGATTGGTGTTGACTCACCAGTCAACGTTTAGGGAAACTGGAACCTCAAAAGAAAGGGTTATAGTAAAGTTTCAGTGTAGGAACATTTGTTTTTCTTCCTAGCACTAACCAAAGATTCTGCTTCGAATACTCCAGCTTTCAACCAAGATTGTCTTCTCTTATCTGAAAAACCTCACCCAAACCCACAAACAAACAAACAACCTCAGCAGTTTTCAAAGCACTGAGCATTCGGCAACAAAAACAGTGAACCTTGAACAAGGGAACTCTCATATTGTCCCTACTTACTGCTGAGATGTCCAGACTATGAACATAATGGAACATAGCAGACACCTTGAGTTGAGGAGTTGGAAGATGAAAATGAAAGGACTAAAATGAAAGGAATTTGCAGAACAGAGGGCCAGAGGAAGAGGGAGGGGCTTGCAGGCAGCGAGAGAGGGGCTCAGGGACACCTGAGCAGACTACCAACCACTCTGTATGAAGGATTACCTGAATATGGGAACCGTGAAAGGGAACAGTGCTCGCTCCTCATAGGGGGTTGGAAATGGTGCTTGTTGGAAGACTAGGAAGCTTGTCATTCCTGGGGCCCTGCTGAGGCAAACCCAGGAAAGTCTTGCCTCAGCAATGGGGAATAGCTGGTTTACAGTGAGTTCTGCTCTGGGCACACTTACCAAATCCTAAAACTAAGTCTGAAAAAAACAAAACAACTGAGTGTATCCTAACAACTAAAGCGTACTTGGAAACAAATGTGAAGTGTAGCTACTGGTTGACAAAAGCAAGTAGCATTCACAAGGTAAAATTAGTAACATCTGGGGCATTGTGGAGATGGCTCACCAACTGAGAGCACTGGTTACTTACTCTTCTAAAAGACTTGAGTTCAAGTCTCAGCACACAAATCAGGCAAATCATTATATACTTATAATTAAAAATGAAATTAAAAATTTAAAGATAAGAACATTTAGCATGCAATCACATATTACCAGGCTGGCAAAACACGACCAGAAAGTGAAACCAATTGAAGCCACCCAGAACTGAGGCATAAATTAGACTTAGCAGCCAAAGATATGAAAAAAGTTACAATGATTACATTTTATACTGTCCAAAGTTAACTAGTCACATATGACCCGTGAAACATGTTTCTAAAAAATCCTTCTAACAATAAACACTCTACCACACCAGATGTGATTAGTGAAGGTTACACCAGATGTGATTAGTGAAGGTTGCGAAGGAAGAGCAGAACTGAAGATGTAGCAACAGAAACTACGTAAGATCACACACACACAGTCATGCACGCTCTCTCTCTCTCTCTCTCTCTCTCTCTCTCTCTCTCTCTCTCTCTCTCTCTCTCTCTCTCTCTCTCTCTCACACACACACACACACACAGACCCCCTCCCTCAACCTTGTATGCACACACAGGTGAAGCAGACAACACAATACCCAACAAAGCAAAACAAAATAACCCAAATCGAAATGAAAATAAAGGAACAACTTAACAACTTAAACCTCAGAGTCACTTCTAATAGTCTAAGACCAGCTCCTGAGATTGTGGGAGTAACATGGCTGAACACGAGATTTGCAAAAAAAAGAAAGAAAGAAAAAAAGCAAGAAAGGGAAAAGAATCTGGCCACAGTAATTGTTTTCTGAATGTGCCACAACCAAAGCCCGATTTACAGTCACGGTAAGAAGCCGGATGTTTCAGGAGATACTCGACTATGCAGCATCACTCTCCATCACTGCAGGCTCAGTCCGGACACACGACAGGCACACTTTGCCCTGTACAATCCTTACATAACAACCAGCCACCAACAACGTCTGAAACTGGATAACCACAGTTAACAATGGAGTGTTGGGAACTGCAATGTGTTTACTGTGTCTCCTCTTACAGAAGGGTAGTGGAGTACAGAGACTTCTAATATTTTCCTACCATGATTCCTGTGTAAGTATCAAACCAGTGCATCCTAGGGTTGTATTGTGTTAGAGCATTTGACTTTAAAAACTACTGTTGAGTTGTTGGCTTGAGTTTCATAAAAAGCATTTCAGCACTTGGGGTTAGGACCACATTTCCAACAATTCCTCAAATGACCCTAGACATACTTCTGCCATTTTCATCCCATAGTTGTGTGAAACAGTGTTCTCAGTCCTGACAATTATAAAATCAAAATATTAATCAACTATGGAAAATGTTGAAGAGTCTCTATATCTTTCAGTGTCTACTACTCAGCCCAGACTAAATTCTATATGCAAAAATAAAGAAACATATCCATCACATTGATAGACAAATTACTTTTATCTTTAAAAATGATGAAAAAGTGTATAACAAATAATTGTATTAAAATAAAATTCTATATGTTTTGCTATCAATAATCTCTATGCCTATTTTATATACCCAGATATCTGGAGTCAGAAAAACAAAACAAAACAAAAACCAAACGAACAAAAAAACAAACAAGTCTCAGCCGGGTGGTGGCACATACCTTTAATGCTAGCTCTTAGGAGTTAGAGACAGGTGGATTTCTGTGAGTTTGAGGCCAGCATGGTCTACAGAGGGAGTTCCAGGACATGCTCCAGAGCTATTGAGAAACCCTCTCTCGAAAAAAACAAAACAATACAAAACAAACAAACAAACAAAAAACAGGTCACAAGGAAATTATTGGTCACCCAGCTCAGCCAAATTGGTGAGTTCCATGTCCTAAGGAGAAACTGTGTCTCGAAATGCAAGGTGGATGGTTCCTGAAGAAAGACATCCAAGATTGACCTCTGATCTCCAAATGCACACATATGCACTAGCATTAGCACACATATGACCAACATATACCTAAACACACACATATACCTTACCTCTCCATATACACCCCTTTCTAAATTTAATATAAATAATAAACCTAAAAACCCAAGACATTTAAGTCACAGGAAACACTAAGAAGTTGTATCAAAGTATGTTACAATCAAACTGCCTAGAGTGGAAATGTGGAAAGGCAGCAAGAGAAAAAAGACACGTTGCACACTGAATCACAGTCACTTGTGTGACACACTGAGCCACAGACACTCATGTAACACACTGGACCACAGACACTCATGTGACACACTGAACCACAGACACTCATGTGACACACTGAACCACAGACACGCGTGTGACACACTGAACCACAGACACTCATGTGACACACTGAACCACAGACACTCATGTGACACACTGAACCACAGACACTCATGTGACACACTGAACCACAGACACTCATGTGACACACTGAACCACAGACACGCGTGTGACACACTGAACCACAGACACTCATGTGACACACTGAACCACAGACACTCATGTGACACACTGAACCACAGACACTCGTGTGACACACTGAACCACAGACACGCGTGTGACACACTGAACCACAGACACGCGTGTGACACACTGAACCACAGACACTCGTGTGACACACTGAACCACAGACACTCATGTGACACACTGAACCACAGACACTCATGTGACACACTGAACCACAGACACTCATGTGACACACTGAACCACAGACACTCATGTGACACACTGAACCACAGACACTCATGTGACACACTGAACCACAGACACTCATGTGACACACTGAACCACAGACACTCATGTGACACACTGAACCACAGACACGCGTGTGACACACTGAACCACAGACACTCGTGTGACACACTGAACCACAGACACTCATGTGACACACTGAACCACAGACACTCATGTGACACACTGAACCACAGACACGCGTGTGACACACTGAACCACAGACACGCGTGTGACACACTGAACCACAGACACTCGTGTGACACACTGAACCACAGACACTCATGTGACACACTGAACCACAGACACTCATGTGACACACTGAACCACAGACACTCATGTGACACACTGAACCACAGACACTCATGTGACACACTGAACCACAGACACTCATGTGACACACTGAACCACAGACACTCATGTGACACACTGAACCACAGACACTGGAGGGACACACTGAACCACAGACACTCGTGTGACACACTGAACCACAGACACTCGTGTGACACACTGAACCACAGACACTCATGTGACACACTGAACCACAGACGACTCAGCAGTGACACAAGTGGAATCCAAACAAATCACTGTCTCCTTAGAAATGAAAAACTGCCAAGGTTCACTTTATATCCTGTGAACTCTCCTTTAAAAACTGAAGACAGACTGGCGGTGGTGGCGCCCGCCTTTTTCCAAGCACTCAGGATGCAGAGGCAGGTGGATCTCTGCCTGGTCTAGAGTGAGTGAGTTCCTGGACAGCCAGGGCTATAGAGAGAAACCTTGTCTCAAACAACAACAACAAAAACCCCAAACAAACAAACAAACAAAAACACTGTAGCTAAGAGAATAAATCACTAACAGATTGTCACACATCAGAGAATGTTACTCAGTGTATTTCAGGAAGAAGAAAGATGGAGTCAGGCAACAGAAATGGAGGCTCCACTGATAAATGTTTTTATAGCATTTTTATATTTTTTGAAGGCGATCAAAAGTTCATACAAAGTATTGATGTCCCCAGCACCTACACAGCAGCCAAAATTGAGGCTTGCTGGAAATCTCCTACACCGACAGGTAGGGGGGGGGGTCTTACACCATTCGTGAGATGTATACTGTAAACTCTAAGCGATTATAAAAATAACAAAATAAAGATTCAGAGCCAATCCAACAAAGGAGGTAAAATGAAATCATAAAACACTCAATAAAAGTCTGGGGAGACTGTAAATCCCTTGCCAGGCATGCACTAAGCCTCAGAAGTCACAGAGAGTCTGGCACAGTTGCCCGTGTAATTCCAGTGCTTGTATGAGATGTTAGGTAGCGTAGCTGGGGACTGAAGGGCAAGCGTGCCTAGCAGATACAGGGTGGTGAATACTGTCTCAGAGAAGGTAGAAGGTGAGCGTCAGTCCCCAAGGCTGTCCTCCGACATAGCATACGTGCTATGGCAGGCATGAGCTGTCTTTCACACACATTCAGATACATGAATCTCACCCCCCCCAATTCGAAAGAAGTCAGAAAAAGTAAAACTAATAGGAGGTGACAGATTTGCACCCAGTCCTGTAATTAATCATAGTATATGCAAACAGAACAAATACCCAGTTTATGAGGCCCGTGAGACGGCTCAGGATAGACTTCGAGTTTTATCCATGACTTATGTAAAAAGGGAGAGAGCAGACCCCAGCCCTGAAAGCCGCCTTCTGACCTCCATATGTGTGCCGTGGCATGTGCAACCCAGCACCTCAGCACACACAATACAAATAAATAAAAGAAAAAGAGCCTGTGCTGCACAGCAAGACTGTCTCAAAACCCAACCAACCACCCCACCCCCCAGGCCCATACCCACACCATACAAGATGGAAGCAAAGCAAACCAAAGTTTGGGCAGGCAGTTCAACCTGGCTGCTACACCTCAACCTGGATCGTCCCCTGCCTCTCAAACCTGTCCCTCAATGAATACATCCCCTGCTATCCCATGGGTAAAGAGAACTGAACCACAGAGAGAGCACTTGGGGTTGAGCTGCCAGCTCTGTTTCCGTGGGGCTCAGGTGGGAGAGGGATGGGCAGGTGGATAGGGACTGGGGCTGCGCTCTGAATTATGGTAAATGCTAAAATGAAGAGGCTTCTCACACCCATCTTTCTCGCTCATTCCACATGGAGCCTCAGCTGCCTTTGAAGCACTGACGGAGTGGAGGTGTGGCCATCAGCTTACCATACAGCTTGAGAAGAAGGGCTGGGGAGGGGTGGCCTGGGGAGGGGTCAGCTGGGGAGGGGTGGGCTGGGGAGGGATGGGCTGGGAAGCAGTTGTCTGGGTTGGAGAGAGGTGGTGGACAAGGGGTGGGTTGGGGAGGGGTGGGCTGCAGAGGGGTGGGCTGCAGAGGGGTGGGTTGGGGAGCAGTGGGCAGGGCTGGGGAGGGGTGAGCTGGGGACAGATGAGCTGGGGAGGGGTGGGTTGGGAAGTGGATCGCAGAGACAGATTACATTCTTTCTCTTTAGTTTGGAAGTGAAAAGGCAGACAAGGCCATATCGGAGTCGTCGGGGAATATTCCATGAACACAAACAAGCCCCTTACCTTGTGTACACAGGCCTTTGCATTCAGGAAAAACAGTTCCACCGTGTTCTTATCCTTTAGAAAGGATATGCTCTCGATGTAGAACCTGAAAGACAGTACAGAAGTTTGTTTCTTTAGGCTTAATTTCCTTCTCTCAGTATGATTTCATTTCCTCAAAGACAACATTAAAAGTCCCTGTGGCTGTGCTTTTGTTTCTCCGTGGCCGCAGCCCGCCACCTCAGCGCTCACATACAAACCTGCAGATGGAATTGCCTACAGAGCGTAACTGTGTGTAGGATGTGAGTTAAAGGGAGACTCAACATGACCCCCCCGAAACACTGTGTGTCTTATTCCCTGCCCCATGTGCTGGGAGGGAGCTCAGAAAGCCTCATGCGTCTTCAGCACAGAAGCCAGGTAAAAGCCCAGAGCCAAAAGCATCAGTGACTGACTGAGCAAGCGGGGCGTATCCAAACCTTAAGGCATGCTGCTGGCCCAGTGGTTCTCAGAGTTGGGGTGGGTGGGGGGCTCCAGGCCCACCTTACACCACCTCATGGTTACAGTTAGGCCCCGTCCCTTCTCTTAGAAAGGAGGAGGAGTTAGTTTCCCTTGGCTGGAAGCCAAGTTCCCCATAGCTATTAATGTTGGTCTTTTCTCATGCAAATTAGGGGCTTCTGGGCCCCAGTCCTCAGGCCCTCTCTAAGATTTTCCTAGTACACTTTGTGAGCCTACAGATCCAAAGTTCCTTTTTGATCAGGGGAGCTCTGACAGCTTTGTGGTGGGAAGGGAGGGAAACTGAGTGTGTTAGCCTGTTTTCACCCCCCCACCTGGCTGAAGCTGGCCAGAGAGGTCTGGCACTCTGTGCTGAGTCTCTGTGGTTTTTGAGTTCTCGGACCTTGTTGTTGAATAATAGTACAGGAGAGACACACACTCTCCTAGGACAGCTCACACAGCTTGCTCTCAAAAAGAACTTGCTCTCAAGCCAGTGAGAATCACAACAACCAGGGCCATGGTAGGGGATGAGTATCCCCAGGCCTGCAAAGTCACAGTGGGACTTGGGCATTCGGTCCTGTTTTCCTTCCTTGTTAATGAAATATGTGAACCATGAATGCAGCTGAAAAGGCTGTAAAAGAATTCATCGCAGAGATGAATCGCAAGGTGTTTGGAAAATGCCATCTCTGTGTGTTAACTTGTCAAGGGAGGCTTCAGCAGGAGAATAAATCTGGGATATTTTTACTTAAAAGGGTTTAGCTCACTGCTAAGTGAGATTAATGAAGGCTGGAGAGACCTGGGTTTTAAGAAGTATGAAGGCAGGAAAGGAAATAAGGGTTATAGGAAAACAGGCTTTTGAGTATGAAAAAATCTAGAACGTCAGTCACCTCTGTTGCTGATTAGGCGTATGGTCTTGAGTAAGTTACTGGGGTCTTTACCAAGGTAGGTATCATGATTGCACTTATAGTTTTGAAGAGTTGAAATTAGATACCAAGTGTAAAATGTTAAAAAAAAATAATCTTAGAATTGCTAAGAAAAGCTCTCCCCTGTTCCTTACTGATTCCCATGTAGCAGTGGTTCTCAACCTTCCTAATGCTGCAACCTTTTAATACAGTTCCAAAAGTTGTGGTGACCCCCCAACCATAAAATTATTTTTGTTGTTAGTTCATAACTGTAATTTGATTACTGTTATGAAATGTAATGTTAATATCTAATACATAGATAGTCTTAGGCACTGCTGTGAAAGGGTCATTTGACCCTCAAAGGGGGTGAGACCCACAGGTTGAGAACCACCACTGTACAGCAAAAATGAAGTCATGTGAGCTGTCTAAACTCGTCCTTGTGTATGAGGCAACACCACTGACACTGTTAGGAGGGCTCTCCTGTGATTGTGAGACAGATAACAAATGATGTGCCCTGTATAATGCCCAGTATAGTGGGAACCCAGTAAATTCTAGCTGTTGAGGCTCAACAAAACCCTACTGTCTTAAGCAGGCTTGAAGGTTGTGATGGATTTTGAACTGTATCTGTAGATCAAGAAGACACAAGATCCTGCTGAGCAAAAGAATAAATCCAGGAGATACAAACAGAGCCTTCTTTGCACAGTGTGATAAGCAGTCTCCAGAATTTGACCTTCACCAAGACAGCATTCATGATATTTTGGGTGTTCTCTCGTTGTTTTAGGTTTTTGTTTTTTGTTTTATTTATCTTGACCACAGCTCTGAGGACCAAGGTGATGAAGTGGCCTAAAAGAGAGACAGTGCTACCCAGGAGAGCCCTCTCATTGTATGAAAAGGGGCAAACTCATCACATACAAAAGGCTTCTTGGAGAGTGGGAGAGGAGGGATAAGAAGGATAAGGAAGCTGAGAGAGGCAAAAAACAGAAACCACAGGAAGTGGGAAGGGATGTGGAGGGGAGAGGAAACAGCAGGGGTTTAGGAGAGTGGCCCCATCATTGTGGTGGTGGATATCAGGGAAGGAGGACCAGAGGCTGGCTGCTGCTGTGGGGCGGAGATGGACAGCTGCCTCTAATCTCATTCAGCCAGCTGGTGGTGACCCTTGGTTTTCTACTCACTTTCTGTTTTTATGTTTGTTTGTTTTGCTTTCAAACTGGGTCTCACTGGACATGGTTGGCATGCAACTTGCTATGTAGATCAGGCTAGCCTCAAACTCACAGAGTTCTGCCTGCCTCTGCCTCTGGAGACTGGGAACAAAGGCTTGCTTATGTCACCACACCAGGCTTCTTTGTATTTTTTTTAAGTCTCTGAGTCTATCTGTGAGGTCAACCCAAGCAGGTTTTCAGTAGGAGACTAAAGGGCAGCATCAGGAACCTGACAGTTGACTGGGCTCCTGCTTGTGAGCTCAGGTGAGCTCAGGGTTCCCATGCATTCTTTGATTTAACAGTCACAATCTTAACAGCTGCTTTCATCCTTTCACAGATGCAGCCATAGAGCTTCAGAGCTCTGCTTGCAGAACAGGCTAGGTTTGACTCGGGTTCCATAGACTCTGCTAAGAATGCTGTTAACCAGATTCTCTTTCTGACCAGTAATGGCAGCCATCTCAGTTATGTTAATAACTGAGTTATATTAATAAACACAGAGAGAAACAAGAGTAGTGAGATCATAATTGTGTTAACATGTATGGACATATGTTTTGTCTATGCTTTCCGAAGAGAAAAGCCAGCACCCGTGACAACAGCTAGCGGGTGATAGATCTTAGACTAAGGTATAAGGTTGAAGGTATCCAGAAAGGAAAAGCTCTCCCAGGGCAGGGATCTCCTAGCCCTGAGTCCCCAGGTCATACCACAATCCCATTTTCCACCCCCAAATTCTACGATTCTATTCCCCTTTACCTTTTAATCTCTCATTCTGTATTCAATATATATCTACTGTCCAAAAATTTAATTTTGTAAATTGTTGAGAGAACAGCAATTTTATTGTCAACAGCAATTTCATTCGTTGTCAACAGATCATCATTCAATCAATCACCAGTGTGCATGAATTTATATATAACTAGAAATTGTTCATTTATCAAACATTGAATACCTGATTGATACCAGACATTGAGAAAGATGATAGGGGAATTAAGGACAATAATGATAGTATTGGTAATGACAATAGCAACGATTTATCTAGAACCGTCTCTGAGCCAGACACTGTGCAAGAATTCTCCATATTATTTTATCTCCATTTTTAGGTTGAAGAGAATTAGAGAAAGTAAATGCCAAATACAAATGTTCAGATCTGTCTATAGAATCGTCGACTGAGTGATGACCAGTTTGACTCAAAAGGTGTTCAACTCTATCCCACCATTCTCATTCAAAGACACTGAAGATGGACAGGCTTTCCTTCAAAGACCAATGCCATAGAGGAAAGGCAGCATATATAGCCACAAGCAACGTGCTTATGATTATGCTTGGATATGGTCACTATGAACTATTTCAGCGAGTACCTCTCCCAGAATAGCATTGTAAATGCAATGGATTTTCCCACTAACAGATTCATAACAACTCTTTCACTCTGTTTAAAATCCAATTCTCATTCAGATTTCTCCTCTGCCTCCATCATTTTTAACTTAAATTCTGTGTCTGAATCAATAGCACTGCATCGATTGGCAGTGGGAAATCACACAGGCAAAGCCAGAAGGCTACTGGATGAATATGAATGAATGAGGCTGAGCAAGGGACTACCCTGGGACGATAGGGAGAACACTCCAATGTATAGGCACGTGACCTATGTTAAACCAGACCAGTCCTTCGCTGTGGAATGTAACACTGGTAAAATGACCTACAGATAAAGGCACCTAAATTACTTGTCCTGTTGGCAGCATCCTAATGCATGCCACCTACTTCTGGTTCCTGCTCTCCATAGTCCCACCGAAACTCTGTCTCTTCTGAGTCTTTGTTAGGTTCATTTTCCTGCAATGAGTTTTCTTTCTGTGTTAGCTGCAATTGGAACCCATTTGCTGGCAACCACGGAATCTAATGAGTGCTAGCAGCAATATAACAATGCTCTTCTACAGACATCACCACACCCCGTAAAACTAGATTCAGTAGGAAGCAAATTCTGAACCCCTCCTGCAAATGAGAAGGTGGAAGAACAGAGATGTAATGTTCCCCTCTCTTGACCACAGAGCTAGGAAGTGGTGGAGCCATGATCCAAACTGAGTTGAATAGACTTCCTAGTTTATGTCCCAAACAAATGTGATGTAATTCTTTCCTATAGTAACCATCACAATGAAATACACTATGAACAGTGTCATGGGAGCTTACAAGAGGGATACAATTAACTTAACTGATTAGTAAGAGGGAGTGTGCTGCCAAAATGAAATCCATCACTTATGTGCCACAGGAGAGGGGCATTTGAGCTGAGTCTTAAAGAATGCATGAGGTCAGCAGGTGACAGTGGCAGGAAGGCCATTCCAGGCACAGGACATATCAACCTGAAAAGTTCTTGTACCAGGCTTTGAGAACTGAAGGACCCACATTGCTGGTGGCCCAGCATCAAATCGATCTGTAGCTCTTCCAGAAGTGAACAGATCCCTCCATACCAGACACTGGGCTCATCTCTGATGCCCGGACCCCTGACTGAATCCTAGTTCCAGAGATCGAGTCCTTATCCTGTTTCTCACTAGCCTCCAACGTTCTTCCCTGGTTAGAGCTTCTGCCCAGGCATGCAGTTACCAGCTCTGTGAATCCACCACCCTGTCAAGGAGATCCTTGTGACATCTTTGGGGTAAGGTCTGTATGAAACATCTTCAGGAACGAAAACTCTCTAGACTCACGGATGAACACAACACCGATTGCTTCAGCCCCTTTCCCAAAAGACAGTGTTTCTCCTCTGTGAGTTTATTATGAGGAATTTCACCAGGATTCTTCCTGTGAATCTGATGGCCAGGCTAAATGTTCAGCTTCAGAACCAATCCAGGTTCTTTGGATAGGTGTCTCTCTGGAGACAAGCCACAAACATGACAAAGGATAATTCCTTGGGAAGAAAATTTGCACAGGGAGCTCTAGGCCTTACTTTACTTGCCCCGCCCCCACATGTTCTCACTCCCTCCTGGTTCACCTAATCACTCATAAGGGATTCTGGAGCATCGTCTCAAAGTCATGGCCTGCCAGTCAGATAGCAAGATGGCCTATGGGAAAGAAGAGCAAGAAGAGCAAGTGGAAAGATGGCTCAGTAGGTAAAGTACAAGCCCTGCAAGCAGGAGGACCTGAGTTCAAACCCTGGCACCCATGTAAAAAGGTCAGGTGTGGTAACACTCATTTCAGACAAGTGTATTCCTGGGGCTTGCTAGCCAGACAGCCTAGCCTACTCAGTGAGCTCCAGGCCATTGTCACTCTGTCTCAAAAACCAAGATGGACATCACCTGAGGAATAACTTCTAAGGCTGACTTCTGACATCCAAATGTGAAGGTGCCGGCACACACACACACACACACACACACACACACGCACACACACACACACACACACACACCAGAATTGTTTGGGTGGGCTTTCTTTTGAATAGTCAGTGACGTTTGGACAGTCACCATTTTTATGTCATGGTATTTATCTGTAGCGGTCAAAGCAATGCTGTGGGGCCAGGTGGATACTTGTCTATATCTCAAAGCCTACATAGGTCTGTCTCCAGAGTTGGGGTCATCAGTCTGTCTTTCAGTGTCTCTCTTCCCTTTCAGATCTCCATGACATCTGACATGGGCCAAACACAGTGGGTAACATATGCTACATGGCATAGAATTCATGCCAGGAGCTCATAAAACATGTAACCTAGGCTGCCCCTGGACTTCCTATGTAGCCTAGGCTGATTCTAAACTGGTTACCCTCTTACTGTCTGAAGGCTGGTTCTCCATGTGAAACCGGATGGGAAAATGCTGCTAAACAAATGGCTGCCCGGTCAACCATGATTTACACTCTCCTCAAGTGAGCACATTCTCTTTCTTAACTAAGGTCTTGGCTGTGCCTGAGTGACAATCTTCTAAAGGGCTAACGTGGGCAAGAATCACTCAATCACTTGTGTTCTGAACAATACTGAGCTGGTGGCTGGCAAGAGGTGGAGCCAGATCAACAGGTCTCACTCTGGTTTCTCTCGGCCACTGTGGGTCAAGCTAAGAACGTACTCGTGGCTGGGGAGGTAGCCCACTCGGCAGAGCGCTTACTGTCTTCTAGCCTCCATTAACAAGCACATACAGGTGTATCCATCTACGCACAGGCACCTGCATATATGAACACACACACACACACACACACACCAGAGACAGACACACAGACACACAGAGACAGACAGACAGACAGAGACAGACACAGACAGGCAGGCAGGCAGATATACACACACACACACACACACACAAACAGACACACACAGATGGATGACAGATAGATGAGAGAGAGAGAGATAAACAGACACACAGATAGATGATAGAGAGACAGAAAGAGAGAGAGAGAGAGAGAGAGACGGACGGACGGACGGACGGACGGACGGACGGATGGAACTCACTGTAGCCTCATGCCTCAGAAGAATCTCATCAGATTCTAATCCACACTCTGAGCAGAGTGATCAACTCCTGCTTACTGCTTTTAATGACCATTCAGCGCAGCCATGGCTCCTTCACTAGCTGAGGCCCAAGCTGTAATTTAAATGCGTATCTTGGTGCCCCATTGCATCACTTTCTCTCAGCTGCTATGCAGTCATAGTGGGGAAGGGAGTCCGGTGTGAGGAAAGCAGTCTTGGAAAATTCCCAAGGGAAGCATTCTTTGCTTCTCCTCTGTGCTTAGGGCCCAAATTGCACCTCCTGGTCCTCCTTCCTGCATTTCCAGACGGGCTAGGGGAGCCAGACGGACATCAACTGAGCCTTTAGGGGCCTGCCCTCCTGATCTTCTCCTCAAAGGAAACTTGAGTTTTTCAAGCTTTCTAGAAGGGCTGGTGACCTTGAGTGACAGTGTGAGGACCTTGCTGTGACCTGCTAGGGACTGAGGTGAGCATCCCTAGGGACTGTTTACAAAGTGCTTCTCTCTTTAAAGCAGGGTGCTGTCAACCTCCTGAGGGCAAACAGAGGCTAAGGTTTTGCAAGGATCTGGGGAGAGGTGCAGGGGAGGCATGCCTGACGGGGAGAGGACAGCTGGGTATGGTGAGTAAGGAGGACAAACGCTGAGCCTCTCCACCCCAAGCATAGGGGACTGGGTCAGACCCAAGCCAGACAGTCTCAACTCTCCCACAGTGAAAGGCCATATATCACCTAGTGGCTGTTTTGCCTACTCAGCACATGGAGACAGACTGTGGTTTAAACCCTACGAATACCTGACATGCATTGCAAGCCTCCATGACTGTACCGATCCAGCAGACCCTTAGGCTAGATTAGCAGTGCCTGCTTTGTTTTCATTGGTGAGCTGCACCAAAAACTACATGGCTGGGAGTGAAAACGTGGGGCAGGAATGGGAATGGAGGGAAAGCCCCACGGGGAGGAATTGAGAGATGTGGAGGGTGAGTTTTGATGATCAGAGCTTGGGGCGGGGGTGGGGGGTGGGAGGGGTTGGGGGGATGAGGGGGTGTAGGCAGCGGTGGATGAAGCCAGACAGACATGCCTCTCAGCATTTTACAGCCAACCAAAGACAGTCTGGCTCCAAATACCAGCTCTTGAGAAACCCTGCATGAAAGAGCAAAGAGCACACATTTAACTCAAAAGGTTTATTATCTTTTCTATTCCTGTGTATGTGTGTGTGGGGGGGGGGAGTGGTGAGGGGTTCTCTCAGGCTACCACAGGTTGTCAGGGTACAAGTCTGTAGACGTGATTCTCTCTCTCCACTTTTGCTTGGGTCCTGGGGGTTAAATTCAGGTCACCAGGCATTTAGGGCTCTCTCTCTCTCTCTCTCTCTCTCTCTCTCTCTCTCTCTCTCTCTCTCTCACACACACACACACACACACACACACACAGAGAGAGAGAGAGAGAGAGAGAGAGAGAGAGAGAGAGAGCACACAGGTATTCATTTGTGGCCTGTTTTCTGTTTTTGTTTTTTTTTTTTTTTTTCTGGCAGCAGTAGGCAGAAACAGCCTGCTATTTGATTAAGGAGCAGAAATGTAAATGTGTAAGAAACTTGAGTCTGGATTGAGAATGAATTGAGGAGATTCTGTGTCTTTCTTGAACTTGAATTAGGATGGTGTTAACTTCACAAATGGAAAACGACACACTGCATGGAAATTCAGAATTGCTCTGGTCACTGACAGGGTCACAGTTGACGTTAAATGACTCACAGCTACTTCCAGGTTCTGGGATGTTCCGAATCCAGAAGGGAAAAGACTCCCTGTCTGCCCTCTGCTGTGCCAGGAGGGAGGAGTCTGTTACTTGGACTTTTAAATCACATTTCTCTTTAAAAAGGTGGTTTTTCCTGTTGCCTTGTTACTGTCACTCACCTCCTCCTCAATGGCTGTGAGATAATTCACATGCCATCTTGTCACTGCCATGGGAGAGCTTCTTTTTATTACTCTTTGCATTTGAATTAAAGAACAAGGTTTGGTCACATAATTTACTATTGTCCATTTCAGAAAGAACTTAAAGAAATGTCAACAATGCATCACTAATGTCATTCTACTCTGAAATTTAACCCCTGCTAATATCTGAAACTCCTTTTTCTTTTTAAATGATTTATTTATTTTAATTTCATGTGCATTGGTGTTTTACCTGCATACATGTCTGTGGGAGGATGCCAGGTACCCTGGAACTGGAGTTTCATACAGTTGCTAGACACCATGTGGGTGTTGGGAATTGAACCGGGTTGTCTGGAAGAGCAGCCAGTGCTCTGAACTAATGAGCCATCTCTCCTGGCCCTGAGAGCCTTTTTCAATGTGTTCAAATATTTTTCAATAGTACTTTCATGGTGCACATTCTATTTTGTGATCCCCTGCCTAGAATTCGCTTGAAGCATCTTTCCACAACAACAAATCTCTCTTCACTGCAGTATAGAAATAAATAACAAATACAGAAATAAAGTTTTGTTCTTTTTAAAAATATTTAGCAGGGTAATGAAGCCCACTGTTGTAGTCATGATGTTCCAGAAAGAAGAACCATTCCTTGTTCTTCTCTATTTTTGAGACAAGGTCTTGCTGTGTGGCCTAGGCTGGCCTTGAACTCAAGATCCTCTTTCTTCAGCCTCCAGAGTGCTGGCATTAGAGGAGGTGTGCTAGCATAGCTGGTCCTTGCTCATCTCATTCCAGGGGCCTGACTTCCAAACTCAGGCCCGAGGAGGGTGGCGAAGGACACAGTATGCAGGAGGCTTTCAAAGGCTCCTTGTTCCCAACAACTCAGACACAATGACAGCCGTTTTCCCTCATGTTTCCTAACAGAATTCTCTTCTAGGCTGAAGAGCATTCAGTACTGAGTCCCCAACAATGCTTTGGGGGGGTTCCACAGGGAGGATGTGAGTAGTCTGGGACAGAGCAAGTATGAGGAGGAAAAGAAGGGAGAGGAAAAAGACCCCCCCACACACACACACACAAAGGAAGGGAGAACCTAAGAGCTATCCAGGGGGTAAGGCTCGTGAAAGGTACTGACTGAGTCCCAGCGGGTGGAACTGGGTGGTACCAACCTGTGCCAGCCCTGCTCCCTCCTCTGAGGGGTTGGGAGCCTTTCCAGCGAGGCCAGGCAAGTCCCTGCCCTCCTGTTTAAATCAAGCTTGTAATAGTTCACTCACTATCAGCTTTTCAAATGTTCACATCTGGGCCGCATTACCAAAAAGGCATATGTTTGCCAAAGACAATTTACAGCTGTAAGATAGCAAGCCCCATCTGGGAGGAGAAATCCCCAGAAGTCTGAGGGAGTTTTCACTCACATTCATAAATTATAGTGGCCCATTCACAAATGGGTCATGTGCATATTTTTTTCTAATTTTATTTTGAAATTTTGAAAATCTGTTTATTTAGTGTGTGTGCACATGCACACACACACGACAGAGGATAATTTGTGGGTGTCCATGATCTCCTCTGACCGCCTGGATCCTTGGGTTTGAACTCGGGCTTGGCGGCAGGCACCTTTACCCGCTGAGCAATCTTGATGACCCTTATGCAAACATTTCATGTGTATCTTGGAGGTTTTGTAAAAGGGAGGTGCAGATGTTTAATGCTGAGTTCATAAAGAAAATGCTGTGTGTCTCCTCTGATTCTTTCCCTCTCTCTCTGTGTCTCCCTGTGTCAGAGCTGCTTCCTGCATCAGGGGACAAGGTAGAGCTTCATTTACTCCGTGCCCAGCTCAGGAGTAAATGTGACAAGTCATGCCCAAACATTTAGTCCATTGCCTACTACAGGGCTTGTTATATTACGGAAAGAGGAAACATCTCAGAGAAAGCATACAGTGTTTCTTTTCTTTCTTTTTTTTGCATAAACTCTAAAACAAAAAAAAGGACACTTTCATATTTGCATAAGGTTTTGTAAAGTCAGCTGACATCTTCTGCTTTCTCCTGTATTCTTACAAGACCTCTTGAAGGCGTCCATTGTCATGTCCAAGTCACTGGAGCATGGGTTACAGTATAGTCCCCCCTGTATTTCACTTATTTCCTGGATCTTTGCAACTCCAGCTTACCTCGGATCCTCCCAGCCTCCTCTCCCCGTCCCCCACCATTCCACTCAGAAGCTCCAGTGAGTCTGTTACAGAGATTGTCTGATTACTCTCTTAAGCCCCACAAGCTCAGTGCTTTGCCCCTGACTCCAAGCTGCCGTCTATTCTCTGCAGACACACAGCTCCCTCCCTACCAGACATGCTCCCACTGCCAAGCCTGCTTACTAACTAGTCTCCTGGCCTGGCATGAACCTCCCTCCCACAGAGATCTGATACCTCCTTGCCTCATCTCCAGGTCTTTGCTGATAACAGCTTCTGTGGTAAGACGTCTTGGACCGTTCTGATTAACACAGCAACCTTGGCTTCACTAATACTCCTGTTCTCCATCCCGAAGGCATTTTCTTTTCCCAGAATCCCTTCCATAAGACACCCTACACATTCACTGCTTTAGTGTCAAATGTCCTCCCAAGGGCTGTGAGAGCAGGGCTCTGTCACTTTCATTTGTCATTGCAGCACCAGTTTCAGCATGGGATTCAGTAACTACCAGACATAGACTAAGGGATGGCTGTCCACTTTCAGATGAAGATGGCAGAGAAGTTTCTTCACACGCGGTTGCTTAGCTCTCCTGAGCAGAAACAATAAATAATGAAGAAAAAGAAGGAAAAGGGAAATGTTTCTTTGAGGCTCAGCATAGTTCCTTCCAGATGGTTCCCCAGACCCTTAAATACTTCTGAAATGTACCAACTTAACAGAAATCCCAAACTTCTCTCAAGGATTTATTAGCATCCATCATAAATACACAATGATTCTCTATTTGGTCAGACATAACCTGCCTCATCATGCAGGTGCCCCGGAGACAAGGTGGATGAGGATTTCCTGAGAACAGCGACTTACAGAAGTTGTGATTCACAGGGGAATAACGGAGAGTGGGACTCAGCAACAGAACCTCTTCCACGACACTAGCAGAACAGGGGACAGGACTGGCGATGAGGTAGAGGCTTTGGCTCTAAAGGGGAGAGCTACTGCGTCCTTTGACACTTTTCCCAATGTGATGACTCGGGCCCCAGTTCTTCCTCTGGAGGAACCGAAACATAGCAGATGCTCTTTCCTCCTTCCAGCTTGCTGTGAGATGCCAGAATTTGCTCCTCCTATCTCTAGTGCCAGCATTTGGGTATTTCCAATTGCTTGAATTAAGAATAACAGTGCTGTGCATCCTTTTTGACTGTGTGCTAACTCATCATCTAGATGATCATATCTGTGTATTAGAACATCACATGACGTCCATGCATGAGGGGCCCTTGTGTTCTGTATTCCAGTATGTTACTGATGTATGTCCATGTGTGAAGGGTCCCTGTACTCTGTACCCCAGCACACCACCTGGCATCCACATATGAGGGGCCCTGTGCTTAGCACATCACCTAGTATCCATGCCTGCGGGGTCCCTATATGTACCACAGCACATTACTTGTGGTACCTTTATAGTGTCCAAAGGTCAAAACAACCAAATAATACCTTTGGTTGCATTTGTGTGACTGTGAGTCCTGTGTGTGTGTGTGTGTGTTTGTGACGTCTCCAATCCCCATCCTCCACCCAGTGCCCAGACAGAGCCTCTCTCTACCTGGGGCTCACTAATCAGGCTAGGTTCGCTGGCCAGCGAACATCAGAACCCACCTGTTTTGGCCTCTTTGGAGTTGGGATTACAAGTGAGCATCATCATACCTGGGCTTTATACACACACACACACACACACACACACACACACACACTTAATTCTAGTTTGACGTACACACACACACATACACATACATACATACATACATACATACATGCATACATGCATACATATATATATTTTAATTCTAGTTTGACTTCCCTGGTTGCATTCTCTAGCCACAACAGGTAACCTGTGTTGGGTTCTTTCCTCAGAGAGGAATGTCACCAGCAATTCTGTGTCAATTGGAGGTGTAAGACCCTCAGAAGAACAGGTAGGTGTGTGTGACAAAGATCATTCACTAGCTGTCCCTGCACTAGGATCCTCCACTCTGTGACCTCAGTGAAGCCCATTCAGGATTCAGAGAGTTCTATCCTGCATTACCATTTCTTTAACCAGAGTAACAACAACTGCTTAATTGGAATAATAAAGGCTATGATGATATCTCTGTCTTGTTGGAAGGATGAATTACATGAATCATTAAAGCCTTGATAAGGGTTTCAAACATGTTAGCAGCTAGGAGAAAGTTAACACCAAGTGGTTACAGGACATTTGAGATAACATGCTAAGTAGGGGCTGATGCCCCAGGAACAAGCCAGCAACTGCTGTGGAATCCCAGGAACCTGCTGGAAAAGATAGCATGGCTTTGTGAAAGATAGCCAGGAAGGGAGGCAGGATCTGTGCTCTGGAATTTTCAGACACTCGCTAGACCACAGCAGCTGTCAAAGAACAGGCACACAAATGTGGTCACAAAATAAATGACACTTGTTAAGATTCTCCAAAGACATAATGCCTTTGCTGAGCTGTGACGTGGCAGAAAATGGCAAGTGTACCCGAAGATTAGCGTGGAAGGAGAGATGCCGATGGTGTTCAGATTTGGACACAGCCAGGAGCAGCACATGTGCTTACAGGAGGCAGGACAGCTGAAGTGTGCAAGGGCAGAGAAACAGAACTTTCCATCCTTAGTAAGATACCAACTGTAAGCCACGAAACCGCCCACCCAGTTTTCCTCTAAGGTGGGAAACCAAAAGGGAGGTGGAGGCTGAGGCTGGTGGAGAGGAAGGTCTCATTCTGTATTGTCTGAGCTTGAAACGCTCACAGTGAGAACTTCATTCCTTACGGACAGGTACCTCATTTGCCTCGAGCCACTTTCCCTTAGCTAGTCTGACTCCGGCTCAACCGCTAACAGGCAGCATCCTCCTTGCTTTTGCTTGTTCCTCCTTTCCTTCCGTTCTGGGTACACAAGCCCTCACCACTGCGTTTCAGTAAAACTCCAGGTTTTCATGATGGCACTTGAGCGCTTCTCTATGCTGTGATTTACACTTCCCCACGTCATCTCTGTGTGTCCTCCTTCTTTGGCACTAATAAACCTTCCGAGGGGTTGGGTGCTCAGCTCAGTGGTGGAGCACAGACCTAGCATGGGCAGGACCCTGGATTCAATCCTCAGCACCATTAAAAATGAACCAACAAAAAATAGAGCTAAGGGCAAGAGAAAGAGTTCAATGCAGATCTCAGAATCAAAAATTTAATTTTATGTGTTTTGCCTGCCCATGTGTCTCTGCCTGGTGCCCACAGAGGCTCTTAACTACTGAGCCATGTCTCCTGCCCCCAGAAAATGGACACCAGCAGGGACAAGACTCCCCTCTCCCACCCCAGGGCCGTGAACAAATTACATGCAAGCCAAGGCCCAACCACTCTCAGTGGTTGATTCATATAAGAAGCACAATTTGAAAAGGGGTAAGACACAAGTATTTTTGTGCTTCTGAATTTTGTGGAGCACATGAAGTAAAGAAACAATAGTGCATGTAAAATTTCATGACTTACTTTGCCTCAACATTATAGGAAGGAGCAGGACAAAAGGGGGGGAAGGGAGGAGGAGGAGAAGGGGAGAACAGGGCAAGAAAAACAAGGAAGAAGGAGGGGAAAGCCGAGCGATGATTGCCCTTTCAGTCTGAGGTAGAGCCAGTGATTGGCTGTTTAGCTTTTCTGATCTTCAGCTTGAACCTCTCCCCCGTACCTGTCTCTGGGTTTTTAATATTTGTGTTACAAGGTGGGGTTCCCAACGTCATAGTATAAAATGAGATGTGTCTTCCTCATTAAAATTAAACTTGGTCTTAGAGTATTCTTCTGTTTGAATTAGCTTAAAATGATTTTTACACTTATCTAGTGTGTGTGTGTGCACGCACGTGTGTGTGTGTGCACGCACGTGTGTGTGTGTGTGTGTGTGTGCGCGGCGCGCGCGCGCGCACGTCTGTGTGTGTCTGCATGTGGATGTCAGGGAACAGCTGTTGGAGTTGGTTTTCTTCTTCCACCGGGGTGGTTCCAGGTATCAAACTTGACAGTAAGTGCCTTTCCTGAATCAGCTTTATGAAAATAGATTCGATTTTGAAAAATCTACCCACAATAAAAATTTATTTGTGAAGCTGTTCATTAGAATTTAGGCAGGGGCAGGGCTACCACAGAAGGAACTTTGGGCTCCATTGGTAGTTATGTATCTTAAGCTAAGGGGAGAAGGTTAGTCTTCAAACATTTTTCTTCTCTTAGATTGGTAGTAGTTAAGGCTCAAATGTTTTTCTGGGCCAGCTCTGAGAAATCCCTGATTTAACTGATGCATTGGCTTCAGTCCCTTCTTAAGGGACTTGCCCAAACAGAGCTTACAGAACATGGCACAGGCTGTGGGAGTTACCCTTGTCTGTCCCTGCAAGAGACAGTTTTGATCTCTGAGCTACTAGGATTCTTTCTCTGGGCATTTGTTTTGCATTGTATCTTCCATTTCAGCTAAGACATGGAATTGCATAAAACTCAATTGTTTCCACATCGCTAGCACACATTATCCCAACATAAAGTGTAACAGCAAATGTTTGCCAGACTTCAGATTCGAAGAATCCTAACAGTTTATTGAATAATAAAGAAAAGAAAAACAGGCTTAAACATTAAAATACATCTCTCGGGTTTTTCAGCCTTACATTTAATCTAAGAATCTTTGGGGAATAAAGCAAGATGATTCCCTCCTTTATCTTCAATGAAAGCAACTCTACACAGTATCTATGGTAACCGAGACCAAGACAGTAGACAATTTCTTTCACATGGTTGTGTTCTCATTGGGGTCTATTCTCTTTTAAATCACTATCTGTGATGACTAGAACTGTTGAAAAATAAAAATAAAGTAAACAAAAAGGATGGGGATGCTGAATGTATGAACACATACCTGACAGCAAAGTGCAGAGTAGCTGGGCCAGGTTTCTTAGGCAAATCATGCTCCAAAACTCTGTGGTCCAGCTGCAGCCAGTTCTCTTGACCCCTGTGAGAAGAAGCAAAGGCAAAGGATGTCATGGAAAGTTCAGGAACACACAGTACTGGTAAAGCTGCCTGGAAACAGCCATGCTCACATACCAGGCAGAGATACCACAGGCTGTAAGGCTAACTCAGCAATTTCTGTCAAACCTATTGAACACATACTTCTGAGCTAGCATTTCCAACTGAAGGAGCTTGTCAAGAGGAACTTGCACATTTGAAAAATGAGCTATATGTAAAATCATTCATTTTGATAGTCTGGTAATATCCCCAAATATTTATAAGGTATTGTTAAAGTAATGATCTAAGTCTATACAGAGAAATAAATGCAGTCATTAAAACAAGCTGGAGAGACTGCTTGCAAAGTTGCTTGGAACTATTTCCTAGATTCAAATCTTAAATTTAGCACTTGGGAAACAGAGGCAGGAAGATCTCTGAGTTTGAGGTCAGCTTGGTCTACAAAACAAGTTCCAGGACAGCCAGAATGGTTACACAGAGAAACACTGTCTTCAAAACCCAACCAACCAGCCAACCAACCAACCAACAAACCAACCAACCAATCCCCTTAAATTAAAAAAAAAAAAGCAAGATTCCCTGGGCATGGTGATGTACCCCTTTAATTTAAGCAATGGGGCTGGAGGCAAGTGGATCTCTATGCATTTGAGGCTACTTCAAATTTGGTCTATATAAGTCTGAGCCAGCTAGGACTATTCAGTGAGACCTTGTCTCAAAATAAACTGAAAATTTTAATAAAGAGAATAACAGTAAGTTCAATATATTATCTATATTGCTTTTTATTTATGGAAATAGAGTCTTGCTGTAGCCAGTCTGCTATACAATGCCTAGCTTGCCCATTTTTAAAATCAATGGGAAACCATACAAACTGCATGCACATACTTAAAGAAAAACTGAGAGAATAAATAAGAAACAGATAATACTTTGGGAGAGTAAGACGCCGAACAACACTAAATTAATCTTTAAATTTATATGAAATATTAAATGAAAGGTTAAATATGACATATTTTAGCTAAGAAATCTTGAAGAAGGTTCCAGTCAAGTACAACACTTCAATTTTCAATGCAGACACAGGTTGGCACTCTCTGGAGCTATTTCTGTGGACATGTGACTTACAGATGTTTAAATATTGATGTGCTCCCGAGCCTCGCCAATTCACAGATATAAACAGTTCTCTCAAGACCTTGACCTCTATGGCTTGATGCTCTGTAGATTGTTTACACGATTTCCAAGGTTCTTCAACCAGCCCATCCATCGTAGAGACTGCCTAAATGTGCTTACACTAAATCCAGTTTCAGAGCCTGCTTCTGGCAGTGGGAAGGGGATGCTGAATTCCAGCAAAATCTGTTACGAGCTAGAAAGCATTTTCCAGCCTATTTTGGTCCTTGAATAAACAATTAAAAGACAAACTCAGGAAATTCCAAACTGCCATTCCATAAGTATATAGAAAAGGGGGCTGGAGAAATGGCTCAGCAGCAGAGTACCCTGGCTGCTCTTGCAGAGGGCCTGTGGTTCAGTTCCCAGCACCCTCACGGCAGCTCTTAACCAACCATCTGTATGTGACTCTAGTCCTGGAGATCTCAGTGCCTTTTCTGTCCTCTGTGGACAGTCTATGCACACAGTACACATGCACACACAAAGGTAAAACAGACATATACACAATATTCTTTAAGAATTAGAAACAAAGCACATAGGAAGTGTGGGTACAAATGGTAACAGTATAAACGATAACAGCTACTCTTTATGGAGCAAATACTTTTTGTCAACTTTTAGGTACCAGGCAGTTCATGTGTCTAGAAATGAGACCAAGCTGGCCTATAGAAGGATTTCTGGCAGTCAGGTCATATAAAAGCCAGCATGATTTGGGATTTGTAAAACAAGTCCCTCCCATCTCCAAGGTAGTCATTCCCCTGGTTTCTGGCAGAATCGACAAGGCTCTCCATTGATGGATATATGGACACACATCAAAGCCCATGCTGGCCTCCAAGTGCCTGAGTCTCTATTCACAGATCCTTGTTATACATTTCAAAGTCCATGCAAGCTAGCGTCCTGGCCCTTCCCTCCCCACAGTACTGTCCTTATAACCCACATGATTTGCCCACTCCTCTTGATCTCCCCCACTGGCCCTCTTCTCTAACAGATAATCCTGGCCATGTCCAGTCTACTTTTACTCTCTTCTTTGGACTCTTCTGGATGCCTCTGGATATTTTCTTCCTCTTACAATAACTCCTTAGCCATTCGATGGAGTGGCCATTTCAGTGCTTTCTTTACTGTGACCCCCTCACATACATCAACCAAGTTGGAAATCTTTATCTATTAAATATAGTAGGAAGATGGTAGGTCTGGGATTTGAATCTAGGGCTCTCAATATGGGTACACAATACCAAGGGATTTCCTACCCTGTATAACAACACTGGGCTCAGTTTCTGTGTATATGTTTTTATAACTACACGTTAAGGATCCTGGGAACTTCCCCAAGAGTTCCTTGGTGGAACACTAGGGAACTTCTTATAATTCGTGATTTTGAAAAAGACAAAACAAAACAAAACAAAAGAAGGCTGAAGTTAAAGGATTCTTGCATTATATTTTGTCATGATTTATGTGATACTTTTTACAGACACTTGGACTTCAAAGCCGTTAACAAGTGTTAAAATATGTGGCACATCAGTTTGAAGTCTATCAAGGTTTCATGGGAGCAGACTAGACTAACTTTGAATCCTTTCCCCTTCTCTGTTCCTCCACCTCCCCTCTTTCCTTTGCATTTCCTCTTCCTTCCCTTTTCTTTTTCATTCTTTTCTTCTGGAGAGGGTCTCCCTTTGCAGCCAGGCTGACATTGCCCATCAATCCTCTTCCCTCATCCTCCTGAGTGAGTGACACATCATCACAAGTGGGTATGTCTTTCATTCTTTCGTTAAAGAGAAGATGTGGCATAATTTAAAATTTGTAACATGTTTTATATGAACTCGCATTAAATATTAGGTAAGAATGAATAAAGCAAGTGGAATATCACATACACAACACATTCCAGTTAGGTTAAACGCTGCCAAAACAGGCTCAAGACACTATTAAACATGGAGGAGCACTTTAATATAGAATTCTGGAAAGATACAGAACAAGTTGTGAATATTGGTTACCTCTTTGGAAGAAACTACAGCCAGAGTGGGGAGGTAACAAAAAAGACTAACGTTAATCATGATAAATACTCGAATTCATGTATATGTATTAGTAAATATTCATATTTCATGCCAGCTTCCATTTCATGATCCTCCTGCAACAGCTTATGATGGGCTGAGATTATAGGCATGTACCACTAATATGCAAATTGCATTTTTAAATTGTTTTTGAAGTCTGTTTATGGTCCTGTTAACAGAATGGAAGTTCTCAAAAAAAATTACCTATGTCTAAATACTAAGATATAATATGGTTCCTTTAATGTTTTTATCTTTCTGTTTTTAAGTATTTTTCATCAATAATGATGATATCAAATTAATTTAAAAAAAACAAGCAAAACAAAAAGATCAAAGACAAGCACTCATAACCACAAGCCACGTTTTCTCCTTGGTCCAGACTCTGTACAGCGGAAGCCCTATTGTGTCAGGCTCACCAAAGTGGACAAGGATCCAAAGCTATCTTGTGTTGGAAAGCCTATTTGTTGTTTCTTCATCAACAAAGGTCACTCAGCCAAGTTTTTCAAAGTGGGTGAACGGATGGTGAAAGAAGGTCCCTGTGGGAAAGGAGGGCTGAGGCTGCCCTCTAGGGGTGGAGGACCACCCTGCACACAGAGCTGGGAAGCCTCAGCCTCCGGATTCCATCCTTCTCTGTCAGGAATTTTCTTTCCTTGGTCAGCATCGCTGCTGCCTTGGTTACATAACTGTGGTCTGTCTTCCCGTGCCTTGGTTACTTAACGGTGGTCTGTCTTCCCATTTCTCTTCTGGTTCCCTGAGCCGAGGTAAGAATGGTTGCTAGTTTCATTGACACTGTCCCTTTCAGCCTTGCCTTCCTCTGTTGAGTTTGCAGTCTCAAGGCTGATGTGGCACTAGGACTGGAAAATGCAACTCAGCCAGTGCCCTGGGAGGGATCGACTTGGTGGTTTCATGGGGGTGGACAGAAAGGGAGTGCCAGGAGGAAAAAAAAAACCTTCCAAAAATATTTACCAGACAAAGAACTAAATTTCTGACCAAGATTTTCCAAAGAGACACCCTTAGACATAAACATGTTTCCAGGCTTGTTCCTGGGAAAGGTGGGAATGGCCAAGACCTTCCTTCTCCCAGAAAAGACAAACTCATACTCCCAAAATAAACACAGACAGAGCCAGGAGACACCTTCCCCAGCTGGCTGTAATCCAGACATTAGGTGTTGTCTGTTACCTGTAGGGGAGTCGGGGTACACAAGGTTCCTGGGATCCTCTGTGGCCCAAGAGTATATTGGAAGGGAGCCCACCAATCCCAGGCCAGACAAGGAAGATGGTGGTCCAAGTCCTCCAAGGAAGTCATTCATACTGTCCCACCTCTCTTTTTGTGTGTGTGATGCACATGCTTGTGGGAGGTTCATATATATATATATGCCAGAAGAGAGCAGTGGACGTCTTGCTCTATAACTCTTTGTCTTACTCCGTGTGGCAGGGTTTGTTATAGCATCAGGAGTTTGGCTGGCAGCCAGTAAGGTCCCACAATCTGCTTCCTCTTCCTTATACAGATGTATGTGGCCACGCCCAGTTTTTTTTTTTAAACATGAGTCCTAGGGATTAGAACTCAGGTCCTTAAGACTGTACAGCAAGCCCTCTTACCCAGTAAGCCCTCTCCCCAGCCCCTTTCTTTCTCAGTAGAGTGTTATATGTAGCCTAGGCTGGCCTAGAGTTTGTGGTGCCCTTTCCAGTGCTGGGATTACAGGTAGGCAGCACTACGCTCAGATATTTTTCCTTTCTCTCGGAAGCAAGTGAGAATGTCTGGACAAGGCACTGCGCTTGGGGCTTCCCCAGAAGGCCACTGCAAGCTCCGGACCCTGCTTTCCAGTGCTGACACTGTAGTTCCACACCCTGTTCCTTCTCCCTAGACCGTCCTTCAGTGGCTGGAGGTGCACAGCCGTCTCCATGGTCTCCATGACGCATGCGGCTCACCCGGGATCTTGTCCTCTCCTCGCCTCTTAGTCCTCAGACTGGTGTCTTCACACTGAGCAAGATCACTGGGTATGTTTGTTTCCCCCTCTGCGGGTCGCGTGGGCCCTGTTCTCGAGAGAATTGTGCGAGAGCACTCCCGTGCCTTCTTGCTCTGGACTCTGTATGTCGTAGTTAATACGCTTGAAGTCCAGAATGCCAGCACTCTATTCTGGGCCCCTCACAGGGTAGTCACCATATAAGGACTATTGTTATGTGCAGGTTATAGATGTGACGCATGGGTGTCAGCGATACCAAATTCTGCTGTCCTATCACTCAGCTACAGGATTCTGGGTATTTCCCTAATCTTGGACTTCTTTCCTACCTGCTTTCAGTACTCTGCCACAATGGCTTCCCCTAGCTTTCTTAAAAACTAAACTAAGTCGCCGGGTGGTGGTGGCGCACGCCTTTAATCCCAGCACTCAGGAGGCAGAGGCAGGCGGATCTCTGTGAGTTCGAGGCCAGCCTGGTCTACAAAGTGAGTTCCAGGACAGCATCCAAAGCCACAGAGAAACCCTGTCTCGAAAAACCAAAAAAAAAAAAAAAAAAAAATTAAACTAAGTCGAGCATAGTGTTATATTCTAAAACTCCAACACTGAAGCAGGGGCAGGAGGGCTGGGGGTTCAAGACCAGACTGGACTACATGAGGCTCTGTCTCAAACAAACAAACAAACAAATATCATATTAAAGCAAAACACGGGCTTGTAAGTCAAGCTGGGTTCCATCTTTGGACATTTTGTTTGCAGAGCTGGTTCTTGATGTTCGATGCATGCTGTCCTCCAGACATCATCCTGGCCCACTTTGCCTAAAACTGCCCCCATCAACTTTTCTTCAGATGGCCCGTCATGTGGTCTCAGTGGACTTACAGTTTTTTGTATTTTCTCATCATCTCTTTGCTTGCTAAACTAGACCACAGCACTGCAATATGAATGCTTGCAAGCAGGGCATCTTAACTGCGCTGCTCAAAGTTGATTCCCCAGGACCTAGAGTGCCATCTGGTAGCTTGTGGACACTCAGGAAACATTTGTTAAACAAATGAACACATTATTCTAGTCTTCAGGCTTTTAACTTCAAGTAGATATGATCTCCTTCTAAATGACAGTGTCCACAGCCAATTACAGTTCATAGCATGCCATCCAGTTATGATGTATTTATGCCCATGGGTCTTATATACTTTCATGCTTACACAGATTCTGCCTATGCGTGTGTGGCTGTTCAATCACTGATTCATGTAAACTGCTGTGGCTTTCTGGCTAGTACTTGTGGACAATGGATTTCCTAGTTTATCCAGCAGAGGGCAGATGACCAGCTATTGGGTGATCAGAGGATGAGGGTGATGGCCACTGCATTTCCCTCCTGCTTTGGGTGAATCATCTTCAGAAAACATTCTGAGTTTACTATAGGGTTTTTTGGGGGGTGGATGGGTGGGTTGTACATCTCTAAAAAAGTATCTGGATTTTAGCAGCCTGAGTTGAGGGTTTTTTTTTTAGGTTTTGTGGAGGTCCTGGGTGAGAAATCATTGGTCGGTACAAGGTGTTAAAAACAAACTAAGTCTTGAGGTTATTTCCTCCTGGTTTCACTGAACAACTGAAAAACCACTTACACAGAGAGTTATGGAAAGAACGTGGTGGTTGGCCAGCATATTTTATTTCTGGAACACATTTTCTTGAACTTTAGTATTTAAGGAACTCTGGAAAATATCTTCAGAAAAGGGAAAGATTCCTCTCATGACATAGCAGACCACATATAATATAGACAAATTAGGTTGCTATAAGACAGACAGATAGGAACACACAGACATGCCAACATGTTAATGGAAAGACTAGAAGTAGACAGAAAACACACAAACAGCTTCCAGGACAACATGAAGGAGACTTAGATTGTGGTAAAGGTTAATTCCGTATTCAACTGAATACATTTTTAAGGCGAGTCACAAATTGGGCTTTAAAGTTTCTAACCATTAACACCAAAACATTAAATTAGCCTCATGACACATGTGAATGACAACCTAGTGTCTCCATCACTGATATATGAGTGAATTGGGGAGCATTGCCACACATTCAAAGACCAGTAACACAGACTCAAACTCATTAACATTTCTAAACACATGGTTCTTTTGTCTTTGTTTTTCATTATTGTGCTTCTTAGCCCTGGCTTGCCTGGAGCTCATTAGGTAGATGAGATGGCCTAGAACTTGCATCCTTCATCCTGCCTTTGTTTCCTGAGTGCTGTGATGACAGCATTTACCACCGCACCTGGCGGTATTTGCAAAACTTTTAAATGCTCCATGTTCCTTTTCTTCTTCCTTTATGACATTTGCAGGAAAAGCATTTCCATGCTGGGACACTTACAGCAAAATAAGATACAGATACATTCCCCCTTGTTGCCAACCATGAGAATCAGCAAGTGCGTTGTGCAGGCAAAAGGTGAAGACATGAAAAACCATAACACTCACGTGTCATCTATAAATGTTATTCCAAAGTACTCCTTCTCTTTCAGGTTGAAATGTGATGCCACAAGGTCCAGCAGCTCTCTTGATAAAAGCTTGGGCTGTCAAAACACAAATCTGATTATGAGCGATTTCCTTTCCCATCTCTCCCATTGCTATCACCCTTTCCTGCCCTAACCATCGAAAGCAACCTTTGCATGCTTGTGTGACTTTTTTTTTTCAAATACCATGCTTTATGCCACTATCACCACTAAGTTCTGAGAACCCAGTATGAGAAAGAACTACTATGAGGTTTGGAGATACTATGGGCCTGGTGGGGAGGAATATGGCTTGGAATCTGCCAGATCATCCAACTGATGACTGATGCTGGTCCTTCAGGAACCAGGGACCAGGGCATCACTGGGTATCAGCCTGAATCCTGAGCCTAACAGTCAGGGTACATGATGATTGTCTGAAGTCTGGATGTCGCTGTTGGAGGACATGAAATGGTGGGGGGGGGAGGAAAGGAAGATAGAAAGAAAGGGAGGAGAAAGATAGTGAGAGGAGAGAAGGGACAGGGAAGGAAACGAGTGGGGAGGAAGGAGAGGAGCAGGCATTAAACTGTGCTGTGTCCTATACCTCTCATTCTTTTGAAAGACTTATTCATTTTATTTTACATGTGTTTTTCTGCATGCATGTCTGTACACCATGAGCATGCTTGGTGCCTGTAGAGGTCAGACCCGGAGTTTTGGGTGGTTGTGAGGCACCGTGTTGGTGCCGGGAATTGAACCTGGATCTTCTACAAGAGCAAAAAGCACTCTGACCCACTGAGCCACCTCTCCAGCTCCTGCCCTATGTATTTTAATTGCATTGTGGGAGAAATGGGTGAGAGACAAGACTCAATGAGAAAGTAAAGTAGGATTGGTCTTGGGGAGGCATCTAGGCTAGTCATAGGTGTAGTCTATCCACAGGAATTCAACCTTTTAAAAAAATTTTTGGTTCAGGATATTGGGCAAATAGAAAGAAAATAACCAACAAGTAAAAGAGATAAGACTCATACAGCATTTACAAAGAGCTTCCACTCATCCATATAAACCAGCTTGACTTTGCCAGGATTCTTCCAGGAAGACTAAGCTACAATAAGTCAAGCGTAGACCAGGTTTGCTGACCTCAGAGCCACCTCTTCCCCTCAGTCACCTTCAAGCATTGAATTCTAGGCAGTTAGGTGAGCAACCTGGACACAGGACACCACTTTCCAAAGAGGGCAGGGAGGGGCTACCCCAGAGTATCCAATACCTACCTGAACCAGCAGTTCCAGTCTCCTGTCATCCAGCAGGTGAACCTGGCAGTGCCTGCCCTCTGTCATCTGTGGGGACAAAAAAAATGGAGAGGTATGTCAGAGCCCAGTTTGTCAGCAAAATGCAGACTCACTTAATCGTGTGTATGTGTCATGTTCCGGTGAGCTCATAGGTGGGCCTCCCAGAAGCAGACACACAACATACTTGCAATGTCTGTAGACTGAACTACAATGTGCGTGCTGCATGAGGCCAAGGACAGCTGTGAAGGTGACCCAAAGCAAAATCACACTTCAGACATTGTGAGATTTCTTTTCTTTTCTTTTTTGGGGGGGGGGTTGAGAAAGGGTTTCTCTGTGTAGCTTCGGATCTTATCCTGGCATTCGCTCTGTAGACCAGACTGGCCTCAAACTTAGAGAGATCCGCCTGCTTCTGCCTCCTGAGTGCTGGGATTAAAGGCGTGCGCCACCAACACCCAGCATGAGATTTCTTTTTAAATAACTAGATTACACAGTTCTTGAATAGGGGCTTTGGAGATGACAACATTCTGTGTCACAACATCAAACGGTTGGATATGACTGGGAGCATTCACATGGAATTAAAGTGAGAAAAAGATGAAAAGCAAAGACTACTTAATGTCTGGGGGAAACAACAAAACTAATGCCCATGTAGTAGGCCAAGTTCACACAGGGCACAAGGTCATGTGGAGAGAAGCAGGTCTCCCAGAAGAAAGCATATGTTTCCTGGAGTCATGGTGACATTTCACAAATGGAAACACCTTTGATCATGGCTGTGCTCTGGTAAATGTGGTACTTACATGACACAAGGGGAAAAAGAAACACGAGACTGAAGTTCAAACGCAAAGGCCTCAGCTTTTGAACTCTTTGCCCCCTTTTAATAGACCACCATCTACAGTTAGCAGTTAAGGTGTGTGGTTGAAATTTGACATAACAGCTTTCAATGTGTAATTTTTTTAGAATTTAAAACTGCAGTGCTGGGAAATACTGGTTGTAAAATGTTGACCCTTCCCTTGATAAACTTACACTCCAAACCATTGCATCTGTAGATGTCACCACTCTGTCCCATTGAGGGGCATCCTGAAGGCCACCTTTATGCACACTTCTGATATGAATAATTACAGGCATTTTCTTTCTGAGATAGGGCCTTGCTGTGTAGTCTAGGCTGGCCCTAAACTGGAAACTTCATGGCCTAAGCATGCTGGGCAGAGGGATTACAGATAGAAGCCTCTGCTCCCTCTTTATCTATGCTCTCTCCCCTCTTGTGCAGTGCTGACATTGGACTCAGAATCTCACATGTTAGGCAAATGTTCTACCACTGACCGAATTCCTAGCCACTGGCTTGTATTTCCATATTTACATTTTACTAAAATTATTATATAATATAAATATATTTGTATTAAACACATTTAAGATTGTTATGTTACTGCAGGACAGTGGTGGCACATGCCTTTTATCCCAGCACTCACCAGGCAGAGGCA
Organism: Mesocricetus auratus; assembly: GCF_017639785.1. Taxonomy (NCBI): domain Eukaryota; kingdom Metazoa; phylum Chordata; class Mammalia; order Rodentia; family Cricetidae; genus Mesocricetus; species Mesocricetus auratus. The sequence continues at coordinate 158,357,986 of NW_024429266.1, forward strand.
GAGGCAGGTAGATATCTCTGAGTTCCGAGGCCAGCCTGGTCTACAGAGCAAGTTCTAGGCTAGACATGGAAACACAGAGAAACCCTGTCTCAAAAAACAACCCATCCAAAACAACGCCCATATCTGTGTGAAACCATCCATCCATGTAAATATGTACACTCACATATACTTTCGATTCAAGTGTGATTAAGCTATACCCATGGCTTTGCCTCCTGTATTTTTCAATGATATTTCTTGGAAATTTTCCCTATAGGGGTTTATTTTTCTTCATTGTCTGTGACATAGCATCGTGTATTGCTATCTAATAATGCTCTGAGTTTCCTTCTAAGAGATATCCAGGCTGTCCCCTGCATCTCCCTGATATGAACAATGGCTCACTGAAGTCTTCATGTCTGTTTTTTGACCACAAATGTGGGATTGTTGGGGGTACATTTGAAAAGCTTGGAAAACATTCTTTTCCTTTCAGGTACTGTATAAAATTCAGACATTTGTGAACCCTATTTGTAAAGAAAAATTGAGTTGGATGTGATGGTGCACACTTGCAGTCCCACTGGACAGGAGTTCACGATAAGTTTTGGCTACATAATGAGTTCAAGACCATCCTGAGCTACATGAAATCTTCCTTCAAAAATTCAAAATGAACAAATAAATTAATAAAAATGAGTTTAGTGGTACATGCTACACCTAGATACAGATGAGCATATCCCTAGAGTGTAGGAGTTTGAGACCAGCCTGAGCAACATAGTGAGACCCTATCTCAAGAACAAGACAGACTCCATTACTGAATACCAGCTGTGTACATACGTTGTCCTAGCTGTCTCAAATACATATACCTTCGAGCTATAATGACACATTCTGCGATTATTTTTATTATCCATATCTAATAGATGAAGCAGCAGAGGCTGGTATAAGTAACGAGTTTGCAAGGCAAGACATCATTTATGTACTCATAGTCTTGATTGAACTCTGTTTTAAGCATCTGTGAACTAGTTTAGTGGGTCAGACCAGGGGGTTATAGACACATGGCCTAGAGGAACCACAGAACTGGTGATAAGAGGTGAATGGACAAGCTTTGTTTAGTTCATGGTCACAGATTACTCTCTCAACTAGTCAATGCCAAGGTCAAATACATACCTAGGGTGGCTAAATGGATGGGGGTTAGTTCTGGTCACTGAGCTGGGCAATGTACGTTATGTGTATGGTTTCATGGGAGATCCTCCAAAGGGGTTGGAGATGGCTAAGAGGAGACAGAGCTTGCCTAGCATGCATGAAGTGATGGGTTTGCTTACCAGTACCACACACCCTGGGTATGGTGGCACATGCCTGTGACCTCAGCACTGGGAAGGCAGCAGCAGGAGAATCAGAACTTCCAGGTCACCCTTGACTCAATAAGAGTTTGAGACCAGCCTGGGACATAAAGAGAACCCGCTTCAACCCCCTGCTCCCTAAAGGTCTGCACATAACATCATCAGGGCCACATCCTCATTTTACAGGCTAAGAAGTTGACACACAAATGTTAGGATAATTTATTCAAAATTACCCAAGAAAGTAAAGAACCAAGTCAAATGTGAATAAGGTGATTGGGCATAACCCAGTGGCTGAGTGATTTGACTAACGTGTTCAAGGCCCCGAGTCTCCAAGTCACAGGTATAGTGGTGAACAGAGTCCTCAGGAGGCTGAAGCAGGAGAATCCCCAGGAGTTCAAGGATATAGTCTGGGCTACATATAGAATTTGAGACCTTGTATCAAAAACAAAATGCTAAACTAAAACCACAACCCCCTAACACAACATAATACAACCCCAGCAACACATAGAAACAGAGGGGAAAACCAAAATAAACAAAAAATACCCCCATCCATTTTTCTAGTTAGACATATTGGGGAAGGGGGCAAGGAGGATAAAGAAATGTGTTCCTTTAAATTATTTACTTTTGCAAAACTACCCTAGAACTAATTCTAAATGTGTCCTACAGAAAGTAAAACAATCCTTAAACACACACACACACACACACACACACACACACACACACACACACACACACACACACAAGTCCATTAAGGAAAATACTACAACTCACATAATATTTCAACTTACTAGGTTGCCTATAATCCAAACACATTTGTTTCTGTTTCAGAAATATACCCGTTGGCACACACCTTTAATCCAAGCACTGAAGAAGCAGAGCCAGGCAGATCTCTGGGAGTTCAAGGGCAGTCTGTTCTACATAGTGAATTCTAGGCTAGCCAGGGCTACACAGAGAAACCCTGTGAGTTTAATACCAGTCTCTTCTACATAGTGAATTCTAGGCTAGCTAGGGCTACAGAGAGAAACCCTGTGAGTTCCAGATCAGTTTCTTCTACATAATAAATTCTAGGCTAGCCAGGGCTACACAGAGAAATCCTGTCTCAAAAACAAAAAGCAAAACAACAACAAAAAAAAAAAAAGAAAGAAAGAAAAAATGATTTATTTGCTATGCCAATTTGTTTTGGGCCTTCCTTCAGCCAATCGACACCCCTATTCTCAACACATAATTTTATTATTATTATTATTATTATTACTATTATTTGGTAGTATTATGAGACAAAGTCTCCTGTAGCCCAGGCTGGCTACTGGTTACTTCAGGTTAATTATTCTGTCTCCAACTCCCAAGACCTGGATTACTCTAGACTATTAAACAATGAATGTCTTTTTGATCTGGTACTCTTTGCAGTGACACACAACTTGATCTTAGTTGACTAAACTAGACATGGCTATCTTCCCCCAGCTGGGACAATCAGAACTTCAGTCCAAGGAATCTGGAATTGGATCTGGAACCTTGGCTGCTGTGGGGAGAAAATCCTGCAGGAAGAATTTGGAGGTCAGATAGCTGAAGGAGGCATGATAAATCAGGTGGGCTGAGGGGAAAACTTGGGAATTGCTGTTGGTCTCTAATGTCTTTCCAGACAGTTTTCATGCTTCTGGTCTACGCGAACTCGTTTCTTCGCATTCTACAAAACTGAGAGTATCAGAGTGACACACTTCCTTCCACTGTGACCCTGACTTGCATTGAATTCTACTTCTTCAAGTAACACACACAGGTTGTGTGGTGGGTGGGGTAGGGTGGATACACCCTCAGAGGATCTGTCCATTTGTGCCTCCCATCTTATCATCCCGAAAATTACAGGAGCACACTTCTGCACCCAGTTCTTTCCAGACTTCTGTGGAGTCAACCCAAGTCCTCATACTTGCTAGACAGTGCTTTACCAAGTGGGCCTTCTCTCCAGGCCATACACCATGGGTCTTTGTAACTAACAACAACAACGTTTCTGAAGGTCAGACTCCAAAATGATGGCCCACACAGTCTTGTCATCATCGTGTCGATGTGTCATGGTGAGATGATGAGAAATAGCCCTCAGAGAGACTGACATGTGGGAAGGAGAGTAGCAGACACTTCCCTGCATGGCCTGGTAGGATACGATAAGGACCAGTGAAGGAGGGCCAACTGAGAGCACACAATGATATTTGTCTGTACTCAGAGCATCCTGTTCAATATTCCCGCCCTTCCTCTGCAGGATGGTGCTTCTGAGAGGATGTCATAGAGTTCATTTGATTGCCACTAGCAACACAGGGGCCTGCCCTTGTCATTTACTTACATTGGAGGTTGAAAAGTGAGGGAATTTTGTTCATCAAAACAATGCTTATGAATAGATTTTAGTTGACAACAGAAACTAAGAGAAGCCACAAAATTTGAATTTCAAGCAAGATCTTCTTTGACAAGGGAAAGATTTGGGAACATGGGGTTTGATTTCCTCCATGGCAGTATTTGGCAGCACAGGGCACAGTATTGTGGTTTCTGGTTTGCCCAAGTGTATGACCTGCAGGGAGTCATGCTAATGAAATTTCTGATGAAAGTCCTGCTGAGCACAGGGAAATTGCTCAGCAGGATTAACCTGGATCATCAATTCAGATAGATTAGTAAATGTCTATTAGTGTTGCCCACTTCTGGATAAGTCTGTGAGTGTGTTTCCAGAGACCATTAGAGAACAAGGGCTCTAACCCAATGAATGGAACAATCCTTTGATGAATTTGTGTAATAGTAGTGTTGGGAGGTGTTAAGATGTAAGAGGCAGCCTACTTGGGGGAATGAGATTGCTAGTGGAGTGTTCTTGGAGGCTGTGACTTATCTTGTCACCTCTACATGTGCCCTTTGCTCTGCACCCCCCCCCCAGCTACAGTAAGGTAAGAAACTTTTCCAGCACAGCCTCCTACTATAACGCTCTGTCCAAAGGCATGGGCCAGGGGATCCACAGTGGGCTGGATTCTCCTGGAACAATTAGCACTCCAGCTAATGTGACGTCCTCATACATGTCTCCACAGACCAACATGTCAACACAGACTGACAAGTCCTCATAGACATCTCTACAGACCAACATGTATGTGCTCATCAAATGTCCACAGACCAACACGTACTCATAGAAGTGTCCACAGACCAACCTAGTAAAGACAGTTCCTCAACTGAGACTTTTCTCACAGATGCTTCCAGGCTGTGTCAAGGTGGCAGCAGCAAAAGCTAGCTTTCTTTGAAAACTGGTAAACAGGCAAACTTCTGTAATCTTATACATACTCAGGGTAAGTTAGTAAGCCAGTTAAAAAGCACGTGACAGAAAATTGTGCAGAGCTGATAGGAAGAAATAAAGGAAGAGAAAGGAGCATGGGTTCCTGCATGCCTCCAGGGCAATCGCACAGCCAGGGTACTTACATAGCAGTGCCCACAGGCACCCTCTGCAATCCCGGTGCTGCCACACAGTCAATGCTGTGATGTCCCTGAGGAAGGTACTCTCCTCATTCCAACAGCGTGAGGGAAATGGAGGGAAAAGCCCTATGACCCACGAAGTTCATAAACAATGGAACAAGAGTTCATCTAAGACCCCAACTCTTAGCCACACAGCACTGCACACTGTCCTGCATGCAGCACACACTGACAAACATGGAAAAGCCTTCCTGTGAGCACCACGATCAAAGGACCACATAAGTGGGCAGCAATGGAAAGACAGTGCCTTGAAACAGTTATGGAAACTCATTCATTCACTTCTGATAAAAAGCACTTCCATGGGAAGCACTTACGACTATGGAATTTATAAACAGAATAGGGAGATCGTCTATTAATGGCCATTTGTTTGAGATAAGGGAAAAATAAGGTCAGATTCACCAAAGCCACATAAATCATTATTGCTAAGCCTGGGAATGAGATTCTGAACTCTGCCTCCTGAGCCAGAGCATAATTGAGGTATGTAAAGTTACCCAGATTTAAAAGAAAGCTACCTAATTCAAATGAACATTATGTCACCAGGTCAGCTACATATGCTACATATGTACATATATACTACACACACACACACACACACACACACACACACACACACACTGTAATAACAAAAAGAAAACCCCAAGCCAGGCGCATCTCACTTTTTTGTTTGTTTGTTTTTTGTTTTTTGAGACAGGGTTTCTCTGTACTGTTTTGGAGGCTATCCTAGAACTCTCTCTGTAGACCAGGCTGGCCTTGAACTCACAGAGATCAGCCTGCCTCTGCCTCCCGAGCGCTGGGATTAAAGGAGTGTGCCACCAACGCCCGCCACATAGCTCTTATTTTAAAGCCCGACCCTCAAAAGTGCTTAACTTTCTAGTTTCAACCAGGGCTCTGTTTAAGAGACAAGTATGTGGAATTCTTTAATTATATATCTAAATCTAGAATCACTTTTGAGCCCCACAGAGAGCATGAGAAAAATTTCATAATCTACCTCCAGCTGTCAACGACAACTAAGAGTAGCAACTTCTCACGTAAAATCACACAATATATAAATTCAAATGTGGTCTCTTTGGAGACCTCTGTGCAACACCCACCCAGACAATTCAATTCACCTCCTACCCGTTCCCCACCCAGCTCCAGGTGCATGCTGGGTTAGAACTCCCACCTCAGGCTGCGTTTGCTTCCCAGCTGATAAGAGCGGTCCTCAGCCTGCAAGTGCTGGTCGCTGGTGGAAATGCTTTGTCCAGTGGGTCAGTTGTCATGCGGGGAAGATCTACAGGGAAGTGAGAATCTGCTACAGGCTTGGCCTCTGTTTCTAGCTGCCAGATGTGACAGCACTTGGTGAACTTCTGGTCTATAAGGGAACACTCCCCACCTGGCCGCAGCCCCAGGCTCTCTTCCCAGCAGGAGACATGAGAGGAGGAGAGATGGGTGGTAACAATCCCACCCAGGACAGAAGGGACCCACTTGCAATATCTGGGGTCAAACTAAAAAAAAACAGGAAATAACAACCCTGAAAAAAGAGCAAACTCCTTGCTGCCTTTGGTTTTGCTTTAGATGATGTTTGGAACTCAGAAACTCAAACACTTGATAAGGAAGTAGCAAGCGTCTTGTTTCCCCTCTTTCTTTTTGTTCCCTACTGACTTCCTGAGACTCAGCAGAAGACACCTGGCTTCAAAAAAAGGCTTCCCAGGGTTCTGGGTGGTGTGATCCAGCTGAGGTCTGACCTACTATCTGGATGTCAGGTCAGCTCTCTGACCAGTTTCATAGTTCCCATGCAGCTAGGCAATGGTCTTATAGCCGTGAGGAAATGGCCATATAGTGATACCTTCTAAATGAAAATTGGACCTCTCCACTTTTCTACTTAGAGACATCCACTCTCTTCACACACAACACACTGGGAAATTCACTCCTCACTTGTGTTGACAAGGACAGACCTATGATGGCCAATATTGCCAATAGGCTCTGGGAGCACCTAGGACAGACACCTCTGGGCATGTCTGTGAAGGAGCCTAGATGGGTTACCTAGGGTTGGAAGACGTGTCTTAAAAGTTGGTGGCAACATCCCATGGGCTGATGTCCCTGACCAAATAAAAAGAAAGTGAGCTTAGGGGTCTGTGATGATGTCCATGGCCTGTGTTAGCACATGGGGGGTCATTAGAATCATGCTGTGCTGAGTCAGTCGGCTCTTCTTGGTCTTGGGATAACTAGACCCGCCCCTTGATGGATACTGCAGTAACAGAGCTGGGCCCCTGCACTCAGGAAAGATGGACCCATGCTTTACTACAGGCGTGCACTCCACCTGGGCAGCGCACTAGACCTGAGCCGGCGGTTGGGGATGTAGTGAGGGCATGGGAGCAGGAGAGCTGACCCTGACCCCCACTTCTGCCATGTGGCGGCATGGGTGAGAGAAAGATGCTCCCCCCCTCACCCATTACTACCTGCGGCAAGTGGGAGGGCTAGAGAGAACTAGTCCTGCCCCTCAACAGTTGCAGCACACAAGAGAATGGTTCCTGCACCTCTCTTGGGCAAAACAGTAGAACTGGTCCTAATGGTTTGAGTGTGGGTAAGCCGGACCAGAGAGGAGGAGAAAAGGTTTCATCCCTTGCTGCAGGCTGCGCTGGGTGAGCTAGCCAAGGCCTTGCTGGAGAACTCATCCGGGTAATGATGATGAGGGAGAGCTGGCGGGCTGGCTAACCCAGCTACCACCTAGGCCCAGAACCAGGGCTGTGAGTTGGCCCACCCCAACATCCCCCTCATCTATGAACTGCTGGAGCAGATGAAGGGCCAGACCTGCAGATCCAAAGCTGCAGGATCTCCGCACACAGGACACCAGGATATCCAAGAGAGAGCCCTAGTGAGGGTTCACTATCAGTGGTGTAGCAGAAGCCAGAGTGGAGCCAGACCAATGAGTCGTGGCAATGAACACTTGCAAGTGAGGATGAGTGGACTAAAGGATACACTGTGTGACTCAATGGGCCGCCTACAGCTTCCACACAAGATTCATCTCCCCAACCCCCTCTTTTGGTTTTTGTTTTGTTTCTTTGTTTGAATTTCAGTTTTTCCTTTAAATTTGGTTTTGACTGGGGGAGTTGCGAGGGCAAAGGGTAGATACAGGGGGATGGGGAGATGAGTGGAATCGGGTTACATGATGTGGATGAAATTCACAAAGAATCAATAAAAGTTTTTTAAAAAAGAGGGAGCTGACCCCAACCTCCCCCATCTACTTCCCTCTATTTCCTCTCTCTCCTCCCTCTCCTCTCTTCTTTCTCTCCTCTCTCCTCCCTCTCTCTTTCTCTAATTCCTCCCCCTCCTCCCTGTCCTCTCTTTCTCACCCTCCCCTCTCTTTCCTCCCCCTCCTTCTTCTCCCCCTCCTCTCTCATTTCTGACCTCTGATGCAATATGATCAGCAGTGATGAGCTATTGCCGCCAGGTCTTGATGCTACGCCCTGTCCCCATTCAATCCATCCTCAGGTTCCTTCACCTCCTTCAGATCTAAGATCACATGTCCCACACCTTCTCAGAGATGCCTTCCTGATCTCATCTAAGTGGAGCCTCCTCTAACCCATTGTGCTTTTCTGTGTCCCTAAGACCTACAGTCTCTCGTTAAGCGAGTTGTTTGTCTGCCTGTCTTCTCCCACTAGATCTTAAATGTCACAGGATGGGGGACCTTGACTGTGTGATGTTCTACTAGTCCCCTGGGGCTTCAACTCCAAACAACAAAACAAAACAAAACAAGTCTCCAAAATTTTCTGGGTGAAGGTTAGAAGTTACATGCTTCTGAGTAACTTGTGCAAGCCTGAAGACCTGCTTAGGATCCCCAGATTATGTGTATATCTGGATGCAGTAGAACACACATCTGTAACCCTAGTTTTCCTATGCACAGGTGGAAACTGGACACAGAAGAATCCCTGGTAGTTCACTGGCCAACTAACCTGGCATAAGAAGTAGTGAATATTACATATACAGTATTCTGTCTGTGTGTATGCCTGCATGCCAAAGAGGGATCAGGTCTCATTACAGATGGTTGTGAGTCACCATGTGGTTGCTTGGAATTGAACTCAGGACCTCTGGAAGAGCAGTCAGGGATCTTAACCTCTGACTATCTATCTATCTAGCTCCATGAACCAGACCAATGACTCATTGTGATGAACATTTTGCAGGAAGGGCTGATGCCATTAGGATGAATGAAGAGGTGTTAGAAAGATGGAGAGAAGTGGTTTTCTTTTTGTTTGTTTTATTTTGTTTTTAATTAATTTTGGGGGGCAGATTGCTGGAGTGAGGGGTGGATATGGAGGTACTGGAAAGTGAATGGGATTGGGGTACTGATGTGAAATTTCCAAAGAACCGATAAAGAATTATGTTAAAAGAAGGATAATAATAATAACAATAACAACAACAATAATAATAAGTAGTGAACAAAAGGAGGTCCCCACTTCAAAACAAAGTGGAAGGTGGGGTAAGGTTGTCCTTTGACCTTCATGTGAGTGCCATGACACCTGCACAAATCTCCCTGGTGAATGAACTGAATCTAGATGCTAAAACACATTCATAAACATCCATGCCAGTGGTTGTCAACCTTCCTACTGTATTGGCCTTTTAATCCAGTGTCCTTATGTTGTGGTGACTCCCAAACATAAAATTATGAATTGCAATGTAAATATCTGTGGTTTTCCAATGGATATGTGACCAAGTTCAACCCTCCAAAGGGGTCTCAACCCACAGATTGAGAGCTGTTGATTTACATTGATAGAACATGATCTAAAGAGAGGCCATCCCGAGCAACTCCCAAACCCTGGCCCAGAAAACCTGACACACCGGGAAACAAATTTTCCATCCAAAGAGCAAGGCAAGCTATGAAACTCTTCATCAGTCTCTGGGGTGAGAGAGAGGGCGATCTAGGCCAGTCTTGCTCTGAGGCCTATTGAGTGGATGGAGTTTTATATTTCACCCAGATGATGTCAATCCCAACAGAACAGGGCCCTCTTTATCATCTCTGGGTGGTGACTGAGCGTGAGCTATTGACACTCTGGTCCCGAGAATGGCCTGCACTGACACAGATGTCTCCAGAAAAGTCAGCTGTGATTTCCCCTTTAGTATTCTCAAGACTGTGCCTGCCTTCCCAGCATGCAACTGCACTTTCTGTTAAGCAGGGACCTAGTGGCACACAACGTGTGTATTCTCTTGTTTCATGCTGCTAACAAGCCCAGGACACAGGAAGCAGTACTACTCTGATTGTACAGAGGCCAAAGCAGAGTCCCAGAGGGGCTGGTCACACGGCTGCAATGGGGGGTGGGAGTCCCAGGCCCTTGGAAGGCCCCTTGGGAGGCCTAAGGTAAGAGGGCCAGGAAGAAAGGCAGATAGCAAAAAAATTAAAAGAAGAAAAATAGGTGAGGGAGGAATGAGGAAAATTGAGACTTCAGTTTGCTAAAGATGAAATTGAATGCTGGGCATGGTGGTACATGTCTGTGATCCCCAACAACTCAGGAGTCTGAGGCAAAAGGACATCATGTCAGAACAAACAGACACATAAACAAACAGGAAGGGAGGAAACTGAACCACCGAATTTCTGTCTTAAGAAAATGTAACAGTAGGTAATGGCCAGGCTGAGCACCTCCTGAAATCACTGCCTGTGTTTGCTAGTGGGTTGTACTGCGCAATGGAGATGGGATTCACCCACACTGAGGGAGCGGCTCTACCACACGTTTGGGATGCCCTGTGATGCTATTTATCAGTTTGGTGGCATCTTGGACCCGAGTCCACATTAACCTGGCTTGTGATTGAGTCCTGTAGACAACGCCAAGCATTCAGGCTCTCCATCATGCGCTCACACACCTGCTCAAGCAGCAGCATTTGGAGAAAAAGTGCCACTGTTAGTAAAAACAGGGATCATTAGATGAGACCCCAAGGGCACTGCCAAAGGAGGTCGTCCTAGAGTTCTCAGTCTCAACATCATGGCCATTTGCAGCTGCCGAAGGTTTTGGTGTTCCTCTGGTGTGGAGCCCCTGAGCATTACCCACTAGAATACCTCCCACTCCGATGACACTAAATACATTTCCAAACATTGACAAAGGTCTGGTCTGCTCCTGGGCAGAATGGCTCCTTTGGACAAAAACTGCTTCAGGGATAAGGAGAGAAGCTATGAGCAATCAAACCAGTAAGAAAATTTCAGATCACGGAAAGGGCTTAAGGTCCTGCAGGTCAAAGGGCATCCCACCAAGTTTATGTCTGAGTTTGATCCCTGGAACTCACGAGGCGGATGACGAGAACAGACCTAAGTTGTCCCCTGCCCTCCACAGATGAGCCCTGGCACACACACACACATAACCACCTACCTACCTAAAGAAATAAATAACAACCAAAAAGTAAAAACGAGTGACAAAGGAGAGGGTGGGGACTTGAAATAAAGCCAGCCATTGAGCTGAGCTCAGAACCCAGCTAGGGCTCACATTCTCTTTTCCCTGGAGGCACAAGAAATGAGACTGTCCAGGGAGAGAATGTTTGCCTGTTCCCTGTTGTTGACAAGTGGTCACCAGCAGGGACTGAAAGGCTAACCTCTTTCTGGGCATTAGACTCCAATCCCAAACTCCTATGGGCCTGGGGGGGGAGGGGGGAGGGAAGGAAAGTCCACAAGGCAGGCCTGGAGTTAGACTCTGCATTCTGTGAACAGCTGTTTGTTTGTTTCCCCAGCAGCAGTACCGTGGAGCAAGACAGTCCCTGGGGGAGGGCATTTTCACAAGAGGTAATCCCTCAATATGGTAGCCTGGTATTACAAAGCTGGCTGAAAAGAAAAGACAACATCAGTCTTGGAGCTGAGGTCACCAGGAGATGCCAGCCTGATGTTTGAAGAGCTGCAGACAGGATTTGGAGTCAGGAAGCTTGGAATTTTAGTTTTTATTTTTGTTCAGGCTTAGCAGTTTCTGAGACTCTGAGACTGTGACCTTTTCTGAGTCTCAGTTTCTGTCCCTGTATAATGGGAATGAGAAGGGAAAAAAAAAACTTCATGGGCTTGTGATGCAGCTCAGCGCATAAAAGAGAGGGATGCATCTGTAATTCCTGCTTCCCAACAGTGAAATAAGTGGTGGAGACCACGGAACTGTCTAGAAGCTCTGGCCTAGCTAGCCGGAGTACCTGGCTAACCAGCTAACGGGCAGAAATAGCAAGAAAGACCCAGCCTCAGCAACTCTCAAAAGTTGTCTTCCAACTTCCACACATACCACTACACACACACACACAGACACACACACACACACACACACACACACACACACACAAGTTAAAAAAGGATAGACCTCAACTACCTTTAGAACATTTGCCTGTGTGTGTGTGTGTGTGTGTGTGTGTGTGTTCATTGTTGTTTGAGGCAGGCCTCATTCTAGCTTAGGTTGGCCTGGAGTTGATTATGCAGCTCAGACGTCAGCGCTGTTCTGAGTGCTGGGGTTCCAGGTGTGCGGCACTATGCCTGGTTTCCTGCAATTCTCCGTTGTTCTCTTTGATGTTGGCCAGTAAAGCCAGGGAGCTGCTCATGTTAAGACTTGCTCCACCCATAGACTTCTAGCCTTTCCTGTTTAGTCTTTTCCTTCTTATATTCAGGTCAGTTGCACTTGAAGTTGATTTCAGAGGAACTGAGGGTAACCATGCAGAGTGGGAGACACAGGCCTTCACCCTAGGGCAGTGAGTCCCATAGCCAGTCAACATGGTTTGTCAACTATTCTGCTAACTGTAGATTCTGCTAACCACAAATACCTAGATTGCTCAAGTGGCTTAGCACCACTCCCACCCCTAACAAATGTTTCTTTTGGACCATTAGGATGTCAAACAGTCATACTCGAGTTGAAAATCAACCCATTAGTCAAACCCTGGACAGGGCAGCAATCAAATACCTGGGATTAATTCCATTCTTATCTCCCTGTCATAATCAATAAACTAACTCAAAACCACCATTTAGGGATAAACTTAATCACCAGTCCCACACACACAATTTACAGCATCCCCTGTACCTGAAGTCAGGGAAAACTGTTGTCAGTCTCTTGGTTTTTGTATGATTGTGACTAGATTATTCCCGGGGCAAAGTTCCTTAATTCTCACTTCTATAATGACCACCACCACCAACAAAAAGGAAATTAATACATGCTTTATTTGCCTACTTATTTATACATGTATCGAATGTTTATTCTTTGAGAATGTTATACAATATATTTTGAACATATTCTCTCCCCTCTCCCTAGTCCTCCCAGGTCTCCCAGATAAAATATTTTTAAACTCAAGTGTGGGACTGGGTTTCATAAGGGCATTTATACAGGTGTATGATGTACTTTGAGCACACCCCCCAGTCCCCTCCCACTTCTCACTTCCGGGTCATAGAGACATGCATAATTTCACATCATGCTTCTCTGTACGAGTGTATGCAATTCACACATTCGTGTGAGTGCATGTGCCCTTGTGTGTGCTTGGGGAGGTCAAAGGATAAGTAAGCCTGGATAAGTAAGCATTGTTCCTGAGATACTGTACACCTTCGTTTTTTGAGAGAGATTCACTGTCCCGGAGTTTCCAGTTTGGGCTAGACTGCCTGGCTAGCATGTCCCAAGGTTCTACCATCTCTGTCTCCCTAGCAGCGGAACTATAAATAGGGTTGCCATGCACAGCATTTTTTTTGACAAGGTCTCTCTGTATAGTCCAGGCTGTCCTGGAGCTCACTCTGAAGAACAGCCTGGCCTCAAACTTACAGAGACCCAGTCTCCTCTGCCTCCCGACTGACTGCTGGGATTAAAGCTGTGTGCCACCATGCTCAGCCTGTTACATGGCTTTTTAAAAGTGTTGTGAGGAATCAAACTCGGGTTCAAGCCACCTCCACAGCCCTTCCTCCATCACATCCATTTTTTTTTTTTTTTTTTTTTTTTTGGTTTTACGAGACAGGGTTTCTCTGTACTGTTTTGGAGGCTGTTGGTCCAGCCCGGCCTCGAACTCACAGAGATCCGCCTGCCTCTGCCTCCCGAGTGCTGGGATTAAAGGCGTGCACCATCACCGCCCGGACATCACGTCCATTTTACATACATTTTGTTTACTGCATTCTCACAGATCCCCGCGGAATCAACAGTTTCTCTTTTATAGTTCGAGCACCGGGCACCCAAGTGTTTGAGAATAACTCCCTGAGGTCCCAGCAGGTAATGAGGGACTGAGCCAACTTGGCAAGGGGCTCACCAGGTAACAAGGAAGGAAAATGACTGGGGCTGTAGCTTCGTAGATGCCGGTGCAGTGGGCACCATATTATTCCTAGAAATGGTCTGAATTAGGTGCTTCTGCAGCTGGTACCTCCCCGCAGGCCCAGAGGAGGCTGTGGAGAGTTCACGGCCACAGAACCACTCAGGTTATTTCCGCAGTTCCTCTTTTTTGAAAACTAGTGGTTAGGCTGTATTTTTAGACATTGTGGTGCAGTACCAATGAGGGGGGAAAAAGCAGAGAAAGAAGGGAGAAACAATGAGGAGGGCACAAATCCTGCAAACAGGAAGTCACCAAAGTGTAACCAAGGACAGCTCTGCTGGGTCTGCTGCGCCGGCTAGCTGAGTGAAGTCCGCAGTGGAATTGGAGAAAGTGGAAATTTTGGCTTTGAGGTTATGCAAGTGGCAGACACCCTGTGGTCTGGAAACTTTTAGTTCTGCCAGCTGTTTTCTCTTTTGCTGAGAAAAACAGCCAATCGGAAGGGACAGAGGTAGAGCGCCTTTCGAATATTTAAAAAATAATGACGTGTGCAGCTAGGGGAAGGGCTTTCCCAATGAACGGCTGGCCGTACTCGCCATGTACTCCAAGCCTGACTCTAAGCCGCCGCAGGGCAAACACAGTTCACATTCATCAGACCTAAACGCAAACCAACCGTAGAGAACCCAACCCCCTTGCCTTTTTTTGGAGTACACATCTCAGAGTTACTCGGTTTCCACTCCTCATCAACTCCATTCAGACCTTTGCCTGGTGTTCATCAATCTCCCTCTGTTCTTTGCCATCCGTGTGTAAGCAGAGGTTGAAGAAATCCTCAGGGAACTCGCAATTAATAAAAACCGACTGTATTAGAGGCAGAGTCCTGGCCTGTCTTGAATTACTTGGTAGAGATGTCATATTTGGGCAAAGGATTTAGAAAAGTTTACCAAATTGGGGAAGTAGAAAAGTTAAGTTCATTTGGGGATTTTAGAAAAAAAAAAAAGAACCTTCTCAACTGAGTGGTGGTGGCACAGGCCTTTGATTCCAGCACTTGGGAAGCAGAGGTAGAGGCAGGCGGATCTCTATGAGTTCGAGGCCAGCCTGGTGTACAGGCTCCAAAGCTACACAGAGAAACCCTGTCTTGAAAAAAAAGAAAGAAAGAAAAATATCTTTTCTCCTACCCCATTTCTTTTACTTGCTTGCACTGGGGATGGAACACAGGGCCTTTCACTCACTGGGCAAGTGCTCCTCCAGTGAGCTACTGCCCCAGTCCAGAGAAACTTGAATCTCAAGGTCTAGGGCTCATTGTATCATCACAGAAGAAATGTCCCTCTCAGTCTAGAAGCTTCCAACACTCGGGCATGAAAAGCTTTCGCAGGCTGTTTTTAAGTGTCATTGTAGAGTCCTTTTGAAGTTATCATGGGATTAAATTCTAGAGAAATGAGACAAAAAAAAAAACTGGATGGCCACAGGTTAAGAGAAGACAACACTATGGAAAGGAGAATGACCTTTCCCCAAAACAAACACACAACCCCTTCCCCCTTTTCTAGTAAGCTGTAGGCAAATAATGAGGAGAATAAATCCTTTTCGAGAGACTGTGATAAGATCAGTCACAGCAGGTTCTGAGGACACAATATTCTTTCCAAGCTGGTTGTGAGGTGCAAATAATATTTTTAAAATGAAAGCACACATCTAATGCACTGTATTTAAGTACAGACGTCAAGTAGTGAAATGCACAGCTCAAGCCAAAGACATCCGGAACACCCCGGTACCTGCTCTCCTACATTTTACGGCCACCTCTGTTACTGAGGGAATTTATGTTCTCTAAGCTTGGAGGGGAGCGATGCACTTTAGAGACAGACTGTGGTTCAGCTCTTCTCAGCTCAGTGAGTTACAAAGCTCAGCTCAGTGAGTTACAAAGATTGGCAAATACCACAAGTCCATGCCACAGACCCAGAGGGCAAGTGGTGAAACCTCAGCCAGCACAGCACTAGGTAATAGCATGGGGTACTCTTGGGGACACAGCAATATTTGCCCTGACCTTCAGGATGCATAGGCCACTGTGAGACCATGTGGTAGAGATAAAAAGCAGAAACCTCGGATGTACACAGCTGTGCCCAAGCCACAGCTTCCTAAAATTAAACTTTTGAAGGATTTAAAAAATATTTTCCAACGGTGATAATGATACCTGCCAGCAGGGTGGCTGCATCCTGGGCACAGAGCTTGGTAAACAGAGGCCATCATGACAGCAGACTGATGTGTCTTGTTACACCTGTGAGCAGGCTCAGTGCTCAGCTTCCCCAGTCCCGTGTCAAGTGCTATGCCATCCCCCTTTCCTGTCCTTCAGCCACTAGAATACATGCTCCATGAAGAAAAGGTGCCTCTCATTCACTGACGTATTTTGAACCCTTAAAATGGTACCCAGCTCATTGCAGGTGCTAGAAAACATGTACAAGATGGGTGAATGAATGAATGAGCTCCATTTACATCTCTAGCTTCACTTCTGAGATTTCACCCCTTTCTACAGTTCCAGTCACTCAATGCTTCCTTTGCCTGTTACTTTTAACTTTTTTGTGGGTCTGGGATTGTAATTTGGTTGGTAGAGTTCTTGCCTACTGTGCAAAATCATGGGTTCGTGCCCCAGTGATGCACAAACCAGGTGTGGTCCCAAGCGCCTGCAATCCCAGCACTGTGAAGGGAGGAAGACCAGAAATGTAAGCCCATTCTGGGCTATACAGGGAGTTTGAAGCCAGCCATGGCGACACGAGACCTTGTCTCAAAAAATCAAAACAAACAATCAAAAAGCCTTGAATGCATTCATGCAATTCTTTAGCTATGGAACTGTCAGGTTCCAAACAGCTGTGCTGCCACTGTCCCTTGGGATTCTTCCCTTAGTAACCAGGGCGGCTGCCACCTGATGGCTTTCTGCAAGACGGGTCAGGATTTCCCATTCACCAGCAAATCAGAGCACATGTCATGCTCACGAGTCCTGCCTTTCTGTTTAGTCGGCAAGTTTCTCCCCACTCCTCTTCCTGCTCTGTACGGGTCTCACTTCCCTCCCTTGGAAGGCCTGCGTCTTGGGAGAGGAAATCTCACCCAACACATAGGGCCGTATCCAGGGAACCAATATTTTCCCCTGTGGCCCACATGGGCTCTGTTCTGACACTTGTTCTCCTGGTGTGGCTTTCTCAAGTGGGGTCAGGGAAGGATGGGGACACAAGGTTGGTCCCTGGAGTGTGCGTGGAGGAGTTCCACTCTTCTCTGAGGCAGGCAATACATTATATTAGCTCTCTACAGTCACTCAATTCTGTAATTCAGGGTTCTGGTCACACTCTGGACAGGTGAAAACATAAACTAGCGTTTGCTTTAACCATTTAGGACAGGACAGGGGAGGAATAGTTCCTTAGGAACCATAAGTGTCTGGAGTGTCTGATTCTGGCCTGTGGCAACCTGGCAGGTCATACCCCACTCTCAGAGGAACTGCTGTAAAACGGATAGACACTTGCTCAATTCATTGTAAGCATTTCTTAAGAAGCAGCTGAAGTACCAGTAAACCCAGTAAGACTGCTGCAAGTTCAAAGCCAGCCTGTTCTACACAGTGACTTCCAGGGCAGCTAGAGCTGCACGCTGAGACCTTATTTCAAACCTTAACAAAGCACAATTCAAGATCGGCCTCCCAAAGTGCTGCGATTGAAAGCGTGGGACTCTGTACCTGGCTCCTTGTTTTCTTTGTAAGACAGGGTCTTAGGCAGCCCAGGCTGGCTTTGTAGTCTCCATGGCCTTTAATTTCTCCTCTTCCCAAGCTCTGATTACAGGCATGTGCCACCATACCTGCTTTTTCTTTGTTGATTTGCATTGCTTTTGTTTTCATTTGAGATATTCATTTGACCAAAATGTAATCTTGGTCAAAATACTTTGACTTCTATTTCCTCTTTGGAAATTTATGAGCCATGTTTCTGCTTCACAGGTGAGGTCACTCTGATATGATTTCTCTTCATGGTTCCACAGCTAGACAGTGTTTAGACTCCTGGCTCCAGGGCTAGCAGGGGTGAGGGCGTGGGTGTCATACTTTTCTGTAGATTCTGCAGTCTTAATATAAAATTCTTCAAAAAGTAAGGCTAAAGTACACTAGAATATAAGCCAGTCTGGTATGCAATGCTTCCTCTATCTCCTTACAGTGGAAAGTCTTCCATGCGTGGAAACTATTTTTTCTTTACTATAAAATCTTGGACATGCACACGCCTTTAATCCTAGCACTCAGGAGGCAGAGGCAGGCAGATCTCTGTGAGTTCTAGGCCAGTCTGGTCTACAGAGTGAGTTCTAGGACAGCTTCCAAAGCTACAGAGAAACCCTGTCTGGAAAAACCAAAAAACCAAACCAAAACAACCCCCGACAACTTAGACATAAATAAAAATATCACACACTAAAATTAATCATACCCAAAGACTATACAACTTAGTGAACTTATCTACAGTTAGAAATAGCATTCAAAACTGAAGCTGTGAAGCCTCATATGAAATTCTACACTTTCAGTATTGAATATATTTCACGCATATATCCGCCACTAAAATCAAAGCAAACCATGGCAGAGTTAGAACTAGAAAAACACTTAGCTTTATCTACATAAACTCATGTCCAATACCCAAACGCACTCTTCCTCGTAATTGAATGGAAATTAAAAGTGGCAAACTAATGCTGAGTTGTGTGAGGCTGTACACACGTGTAATCTCAGCCAGAGGCAGGAGGAAGTCATGTTTGGAGTCAGCCTGGACTAATAGTGAGACCTGTTTTAAAAGGGAGAACCCGGAATAAAAAAACTAAATAAGTGAATGTAGATCTTGCCTAGGAGGATTTCAGCAGTCAGTGGTGGCCTGTCAGGGTGGATCTGCTGGCTCTGTGGCCCAGCCTTTTATGACACTGAAGTCAATGAAAATAAACGCACCCAAGAGTTTTAGTAACTGCCCTTGGGACAGGTAGGAGGAGCCCTAGCAAGCAAATTGGATCATGGAAGAGTTCTATCATAAGAAGGGATTTTTTTCATTTTTTTACTATTATTATTATTAGTGTATTATGTGCCATGCTATGGCACATGTATGGAAGTCAGAAGGCAACTTTTGGGAGTCGGTTCTCTCCCTTTTCTTTCTTTAATTTAGTTTTAATTTTATGTCCATTGGTGTTTTGCCTGCATGTGTGCCTATGTGACAGTGTGGGGGCCCCTGGAACAGGAGTTACAGACAGTTGTGAGCTGCCATGTGGGTTCTGGGAATTAAACCTCTGGAAGAGCAGCAGTGCTCTTAACTGCTGAGCCATCTCTCCAGCCCTGGTTCTGTCCTCCTATTGTGTGGGTCCTGAGCATGGAACACAGGTTTCTAGGCTTGGCAGCAAGTGCTTTTACCAACCAAGCCACCTCGCCAGCCTTGAAGTGGCTTGTTTAAATAAATGGATGTTCTCATCATGTGGACTGGACAAAGAGCGGCACAGAAGACAGGACTAGGAAGCAGGGAGCCCTGCTGTCCCTGCAGTCATGAATATTTGGGCAGAAGTCGAAGACACCTGAAGAGCTCTGTTTTGTTCCGTTGCTGCCTGTTTCTTTTTGCGTTCCAGACAATCTGGGTTCTGCCACAGAGATTCCCTCAGCAAGCACTTATGAAGACTGCATCTGGGACAATAGGGATTTTTTTTCCTTCTCTGGCTGAGTCTGATCCTACACTATCACTTCTTTTTCTTATCATCAGGAGAATACGTGATTCCGGTGAAATTGTGAACATGACCCATTCTGCCTGTATCTTTTGCCCTGTTTTTCCTCTTTCCAGTGAGCGGACCTACTTTGAGCCAGGCTCTCCTCTTGAGTCTAGCACGATGGTGTCATACTTCATTCAGCAGATGATTATCAGACAACTGAATCTCATGTCATAGATGAAGGGACCAGAAATTATTTATATTTAAGTTGTGGATCATGAGATAGGCCATTTTAACTAACTTCCCCACTTTGAAGGCTAGGATAGACTCAAGATGAAAAAAAAAAAGCTCTTTTCATCTATGCCCAAAGTTTACCCTGAGACAAAGGGAATGCTCTAGAAAATGTGGTGGCTCACACTCTTAAGTAGATGGGCTAGGCTCACTTGTAATAGACTCACGGTTAGGCTCCAGAGGAAGGCAGAGGGAAAGGATGGCCCAATACTCTCTTTAGCTGTTGGCTACTCAACTGTGCGAATTAGATTAACGGTGTGAATCCCAGTCTCCAGTTTGTTAAATGAGAGGATTATATCACCTTTAGCCCTTGGCACAGACATCCTCATTCCAGGCTACTGGAATTTCATATTCCCTCCCCTTATTCATGCTAGTGAAAGTCATGGGAGAAAGCAAAGCAGTGGGAAGCACATTCGACGATTTGACCATGAGATGCTCACAGTTATCTACAAGCCCAGTAAACTATGATGTCATTCTCCTGCCAGGCATCTTCATTGGCTCAAATCTCAGCCCCACTTCTCTATGGGCTGTGTGATAAACATGTCTTCCTGTGTTCACAAACAATAGCAGGCTTTTTTTGCTACTCTAGAACTTACTAATGGAGTCTGGAAACTCAGCAGTGACACCATACTGAACAGGCATGGGCTCTTGCCTTGCTCTCTGGTAAAAGGAGGCAGCGAGGGGGCAAGCTGGCCAATGCACAGGACAACTTCAGATCAGTGAGTGCCACACAAGCAGGAAGCAGAGACGTGGGAGAGTGGGAGAGCTGTTGCTCTGGGCAGGGCAGCCAGGAAAGGGCTGCTTGAGGGGGCTGACACTTCACCTGCAATGGTAATGCTGAGGAATCAGCCTTGGTAAGACTGAGACAAGAATATTCCAGGCATCACTAAGAAGGGCAAGGCCATGAAATAAAAGCTTGTACAAGGCACTGTTTAACAAGTTTTGTTTTTTTCTCCAGTATTGAAAGTTAATAAATTGCTTCCCTGACCCCAATACTTCAACCCTAATGAAATTTTAACCCCACAGACATCTATATCTCAAAGGCAGAACTAAGCTCTGAAGAGCCACAGACTGCTGTAAGTCTCAACTTTTTCCTTTACCCCTCAGGAAGCAATTTTCATTTTCTTTGGGACTCAAGTCACCTACAGAGAACGAATGACTTAAGAAAACAATGGCAGAAAGTGTGGCCGGAGAATGGTGCCAAGAGCACCATTGTGGCTCTCAAAAGGTGCTTCCTGGACCACCCCTATGGTTAGAAACTAGAGTAGGGAAGGGACGTGTCTCAGTAGGTAGCATGCAAAGACATCCTTGGCTAGATACTGAGCTAAAGCTCAGCCTGGGAAATATGAGACCCTGTCTCAAAACACAAGTAGACGCTCATGATGCACCTGCAACCTGTGTTTCCACCAGCCCTCCTGAGTGTGCTAACTCCAACACCAGGCTGAAAGTTGGCAGCCACTGGGCTGGAATGTTGACTGTACCACGTGCCACAGAAGACTGTGAGGTTTATTACAAGGCAGGGCAAAGCCTCTGGAGGCTCTGAGGCACAGAGGAGGTTATCTGGGGACATTTAAATAAGATGATTCTGGTTACTGTGAGATGAGACTGGGGGCGGGGCAACAATGGGAGAGAGAAACAATCTAGGAAGTTTTCCAAGTGGTCCTTATCTGCAAAATGGGAGAACAGTGTGCTTAGCATCACTGGATCACACTGGGTGACGTGTAATATCTGTGAATCATCTCTTAGTAATGTAAGTGTAAAGTAGATGGTTTCAAAGATAAAAGGAAGGCAAAGGAGGCTGTGGTGACAGCTTTGTAAGGCTGTTAAGCAAATTAGAATGAATGTGAGTGAGGGACTCAGCACACTCATAACTCTATTTACATATTCATAGATACCAAAGCCCATAGGCAGCCCCCAATAAATGTTAAAAGTATATTCTGTTCTAGCCTTCAAGTCTCCCTTCCAAACTTCTACTTGTTAAATTTAAACACACATCCCCCACTTCTCCTTTGGAGTTTCCTTGTTTTGTGTCAGCATGACCAATTCAGTGAGCCAGCAAGCCAGTTAAATATCTTTTGGTCTGGTAACTTTGTAACATGCTTAGCGGCTGCTTCAGGTCAGGGGAAGGTACCTGGTGTTCTAGTCAATTTACTTTCATTTTCATGCTCCGCCTCCCTGTCCTCAGCTGTGGGATTTAGCTGTTGGGGCCCAAAGAGTGAAAGTTAACGTAAAATCATTAACTCTGGAGAAGTGTTGTGCTGGTAAAGTAAGAAGTGTTTTCTGCGGGGAGGGGAGACGGTGTAGGGGTAAGAGCCAGGCAAACTGCTGTCCAAGACTAATATACCAGACGAGTTAGAACCAGTCTGGCCCTGGCATCCCTGAGAAGGAAGCCAGGCTTGGCTACCAGTGCTCAACATGCCATGTAAGTAAGTAAGTTAAGTAATAGTGAAAAACACAGAGATGAGACTCTCTTCCCAGTGTGGCCACATGGGAAGAAAAACAGAGAGCTAGTGACCTCCAAGTCCATCTTTGAGGTCTTAACACGAAGCTTAGGCTTAAATAGAGGTTTAGACAGTGTTTCTCAACATGTGGGTCATCCTTTGAGGATCAAACAACCCTTTCATATCAGATATTAGATATCCTGCATATCAGATGTTTAGATTATGACTCATAACAGTAGCAAAATTATAGTTATCAAGTAGCAATGAGAATAATCTTATGGTTGGGGGTCACCACAACAAGAGGAGCTGTATTAAAGGGTTGCAGCACCAGGAAGGTTGAGAACCACTGGGTTAAGAGGCATGCATAGCTAAGCAGTCCTGGCCAAGGTGTGGTCTAGTCATTGTGACTGCCTCTGCTCCAGTATCTCCTGAAAGGGAATCTGACAAGTTGTCAAAAGCGATATGTCTCTTTCCAGGAGACAAGCTCCCTGACCTTTCCATTTCCCAGCATAAGATACTGAGGAAATTCCAATTTCTTGGGGTCCATTGTCTCAGGAATCTGATAGTCGAAGCACATGATTCTGTTTAGAATATCTTCATTCCTGCTAGGTCAATCGCACAGATTCTAGGAGCAAATCATCTAATTCCTGTAAATCGCTTTCTTTATCTGACAAACATAAATGGTGACAGAGGAAAAGAAGTTGTCATAGCCTCCAGAACAGTGCCCAGACTTAACTGCCATCTCCGATGGTTACTACTGACTGAAATGGCCACAGGAACATGTAGGTTCATGAACCATCAAGGGAACACCATTCTTCAGGCCTTCAAGAATGAGCACAATTGTCTTGGGATGGACATTGGTGGGATAGGACAGTACATTAAATGAAACATTTCCAGGCTGGCTGCTCTCAATATATGCATTATGTTTATCTGAAGTGCTCATGCAGCCCTGAAAGACACCTCTCTACATCTTCAGATCATATGCCAGTCTGGAAAGGTCTTCTTGAAACAAGGGCACAGTCATCTTTGGAGCTGACCTCGCTCAGAATCCACCCCCACACAATCTTATCCCTTTCCTCTTTGTTTTCTACTCCCTTTTCCTCATTCCCTGGTCTATATCCGTAGACATCTCCTTTTAGGTTTTCTCCACTCCATCTCCAGAAATTGGGGCTGGAGATAGTCTAGCTAGCATATTTTATCTTTAAGCACATGGATTAAAATTGTTTTTTGGAAAATGATTCAGTTGACAAATATCTTGCAGGTATGAGGGTCCTAAATTTAAACCCTCTGTACCCATATAAAAATCAGGCACAGTGGCAATGCACCTATAATCCCAGTGTTGGGGAGGAGAAGAGAGGAGGATTCTTGGGGCTTGCTGGACAGCCAATCTAGTCAAATCAGTAATCTCCAGCTTCTGTAAGAGAGCCTGTCTCAAAAATCTGGGAGGAGAGAAGAGGAGCAGGGGGAAAGTTGGGAGAGGCTGGGGAGGGACTCAGTGGGTTAAAGTACCCACCATTCAAGGGTGTGGACCTGAGCTTTTACCTGATCACTCAGATAAGTTTGTGGGGGGCATGGTAGCCTACTTCTAACTCCAGTGTTCACAAGGTAGAGGCAGGGCAGTTCTAGGGCAAGCTGGCTAGCTACTAGACTGACTGGATTCAACTGAAGAGGTCCTGCTTTAATATACAAGGCAGACAGTGATTGAGGAAGACACCTGTGTCAACCCCTGGCCTCCACAAGCACATGCACAGACATCCATGTACACCTTCACACACATGTGCAACCCACACACATACACTCATGCATACACACCACACCACATATACACAAAAAGAAAAAAGTGGAGAGGGATTGAAGAAGGTATCTGACATGAAACTGGCCTCCATAAGTATATCAGTACACATGTGCACACATACATACACCACAAACAATATCATTTTCTTATAGCTACTATTGTACAATGCTTATGGGAGAAGATAGACCAACAGTGGTTCAATGCCCAGCTTAGTATTTCCCCTATTGATGTTGTTCTCAACTTTCCTAAGTTGAGACCCTCTAATACAGTGCCTCATGTTGTGGTGACCCCCAAGCACACAATTATTTTTGTGTTTACTTTATAACTGTAATTTGCTATTGTCATGGATCATAACGTTAATATCTGTGTTGTCTGTTGGTCTTAGGTGGTCCTGCTCAAAGGAGGTGAGACCCATAGGTTGAGAACTACTGTACTCATGTCATCACCATGGACAGCTGATCTCATGTCTCTGTTTCCTGGTTTCTGGTCTGAATGACAGAGGTTTAAACTTATGGGTGCTGGGACAGACCACTGCTCCACTACTCCCACTCTGTGGGGTGTTCCTTTGGTTATTTCTATACTGTTTGCTGCACTTTTTACAGTACTAACTAAATACAATGCTGTCCACTAGGAGTTGCCGATATCCAAGGACAAAATCAGTCTTTTTAAGCCACTGAATACCCAGCATGCAGCATCCTCTTTCCAGAAGGGACTCAACAACACCCATGGAATGAGAGCATGTACCTGCCATTCATTCTGTAAAAATGGGGAAAGCAACACGAATGGTACTTTGTATAAAATCATGCAAGAGCTAGTACGGTGGCCCATGCTTTTAATTATAACACTTGAGGAGGCTAAACCATGATGACAAGTTAGAGAACAGTCTGGGGTATATAGTGAATTCAAGTCTAGTCTGAGATATGTAATGAAACCCGACTCATAAACAAATAAATAATCATATCACAAGATGACCAGTTTTTTTTTTAAAAACAAAATGGAAAACTGAAGAGATGACTCAGTAGTTAAGAGTACTGGCTGCTCTTCCAGAGGACCCAGGTTCAATTCCCAGCACCCACATGGTGGTTCATTACCATCTGTAACTCAAGTTGCAGGGGATTCAATGTTTTCTTCTGACCTCTGTGGGCTCTATAGATGTGTGGTACACATATGGAGGCAAAAATTCACACACAAAAAATAAACGTAAAACAGTATTTTTAAAAAGAGGAAGAAACAACTAAGACAAAGCAAGAAATGCTTCACATTCGACCTTAGTATTTGTTAGATGAAGTGGAGAGCTTACATTTCAATGGGCGTCGGGCATGCTCATAGTTACCTGAGCAACCCTCTGTTACTCTGACTCCAATACAAAGGTAATTACAAAATCTCTGCAGATTTACAGATGAATCCTTTAAAGCTTCTGGCTGTTCTTGTGGCGAGCAGAGCAATGGCTCTCAGGTCCCACTAGGGTGATCTGGCTTTCAGCACAACACAAGGCCACGTACCAAGAGGGCATTGTTACCTCTGGACCTGGGTGTTACTAAGGTAGGACTCCTCCTCTCAGAGGAGCAGTATGAATAGCTGCGGAAGGGAGGTGTCAGGCCCTGTTCTCAGATTCAAAACACCTTCTACAGAGCCCTGGTCAATGCCAAGATACCATACTTTTAGCACATTCAAATAAGGGGAGATGCTAGCATTCCACAAAACTGCATTTCTGGGGTCTTAGGATGCTATGGGTTTGCTATGAATGAACCCTCTGCATCATCTGAGTGTGGCTAGGTGGAAGAATGTAACAGATGGGGTCATAACTGTAATGAGGCTTCACGCCCATTTCTTCCATGATGGACTGAGGCCCTTATAAAAGAGACTGAATGCAGTGTCAGGATACGTTTGACAGTTAGATATTCTGCCCTCTCCCATGTAAGGATGCAGTAAGAAGGCCCTCGCCAGTGTTAGAGAGCAAGAACAGCAGGTCCATTGAACAGAGCTGCAGAAAGTCACCCTCTAAAATGAGCTTTATTAAGAGAGAGAGCCTCACAACCCTAGACAGCCAGGATCGGGTCTTAGAGTGGGAGAATTTCAGAGGAGATAACTGCCATGGTAAGTGATGGGAGTCCTGAAGGGAGAGCGGCAGACCCTTCAGTTCTGGAGACCAAACAGTGTTTCTGACTCCTACAGTTTTTCACAGGGCAAGGCGTACTCCTCTCCATGCCTGGCCTCACCTATATTCTACATGGAGGCAGGCAGATTGAGTAGGACCATAAATGTATCCTGTAGACACAAGGAGTTGGACTGCAAGGCCACAGCCCAGCTTGCTTTCTTAACAACTCTCTATCTAGGAGTTGCAGGGGCTGTGACCTGATGTCTGGTTGAGGGAGAAAATGTACCAAGGGAGTCTATGTGCTAACAGCAAGGTCAAATGCTGACACCTGGAATCTGAACGTCCAAGCCTTCACCACGGTGAGAAACAGTTCCTGTTTGTTTCATTTAAAAATCAACTACCCACTCTCACGTTTTCTGTTAGGTAGAACAAGCGGACTCAGAGGCATCACATATGCAGGCCAAGCATGCTGCCTTTCTCATGAAGATTCAGTCTGTCTAAGACAGCAGACCCCAGGCTGAGACCCGTCACTGTGTTCTAATGCAGTAAGGTGAGTGTGCAAGGCCTCATTTCCCACAATAGAAGCAAAACGTATTGAGGAGACTTTCCAGGAAGACATTGTAGAACTTCCACTCCACCTGTTTTGGGTTCAGATCCTGAACAGGGCTGAAAAATACGTCCATAAAATGCAAACACCTTCCTGTCCGCCTTCAAGTCAATACCACATCTGGAAAAGACATTCTATTACTCTCTTCCCTGCCTCTGTTTGTGAATTTCTGCCCAGTGAATCCAGACAAATGTCCACAGGGCCAAGTGGTCTGAGTGAAGGCTGAAAGATGCTCTAGCAAGGAAAAGATGTCAACAGATACACGATACACGCGGAACCAAAGGGACCACTGATGCTTATTCATGTGGACACACGCATTACATTCCCTGAAGAATTACCCATTTGCCACACACTTGAAATCCTGGTAATATCTGAATACTTTCACCACACCATTGTTTTTACCTACTGTATTTGGGCAGACACATAAACACACTATGAAGTATTCATCACCTACCTATTAGGCACATCTTTACAGATGGTAGGTGGCTCTCCACCCCCAAACAATCTGTGGCTGGGAAAGCAGGATTTACACAAAAAGACTGCTGTTAACTGCACACACTCAATACTTCCTTTTTCTGTTTCTGGGGGACAGATCATGTCAAAAACAGAATTTCCAAACATATCAGAGAGTCACTATTTGTCTGGACCTACTTGATAGATTTCTGTCTATATACAAATGATTCTTACAAGTGGAATACAGTGGTTAGTGCAAAAGTCAGTTAAATCTTTGACTTCAAAATCATATTAATTAAATTCTACTTATGGCAGGTGCCCACTGAGGCTGTCGGGTCTCCCTGGAACTAGAGTTATAGATGATTGTGAGCTGTCACGCAGTTACCAGAAATTGAACTCAGGTCCTGTGAAAGAGCAGTGGATGCTCTTAACTGCTGAGCTATCTCTAGCCAAATGTTGGATGCTTTTGATTATAGTTTTGTTTTGAGAATTAAGTTTCTCTATCTCACCCACCCTGATTGTGAACTCCTGGGATCAATGGCCTTCCCTCCTGTTTCTGGCCCCACATAGCTGGGGTTGTGAGTACATATCACCACACTATGGTAACTTTTTAAAGACATTTGATCTAAGGAATCGTGCACACATGGAATAGGGGAGTTATACTCATAACCCACATGTTCTAATTTCTTCCTAGACAGCACCCTAGTGTCTGCTTCCAGTTAACAGCTGCAGCAACTCTCCACCCCAATTTTACTTGGCTGTGTTGCTTCCACATCCACTGCCGCTGGCTCTAAGGAACCTGTGACAGTCTAGTTTCTTGATTTCTTTTCTAGGTAAAAAGTAAAACTTGTGGAAAAGAAGAAAGAAGGGAGAGATGGAAGAGAGGAAGGGAGAGAGGGGAGGAAAGGAGAAAGGGGATGGGGGCAAGTAGAGAGGCATGCATGGTTTCAGCTTATGGGGTGCTAGGGAAGTCAATCAAATGACTTGGAGCAAGATGGAGAGTTTCTGAGCCGGAAGGGAACCTCAGCATCAGCCTCAGCTCTGAACTCAGCAAGGAAGATGCGGAAGTGCGGGGAGGAAAAGAGCATGCTAGGCAAACACTTCACAGACAGAACTATGTCTCCAGCTCATGCTCTTAGCACTTCAAGTTGAACCTAGCGTTACTTCTCACTGTGTCTGGAGACTGTTTCTTGGGGGATCAACCAGTGGTGTATCTCTCCCTACTTCCCCATGTTCTGCTGGTCACTGTGGGATGGGGCACAGTGCCGTTCAGCACGTCCTGCATTTCCACAGTAACGCCTTCCCCAGCTTCCAGATGGAAAGCCCAGCAAATAGTTCACTGGAAAACAGAATGCGCTCTGACACGGAGGCGGGAAGGTCAAAGCGTGATAGCCCTGTATAAGAGCTGCAATTTCTGACCTCTTGAAAGGGTTGCAGAGCAGGATGGCTTTGCTTTGCAAGGAGAAATCTCTCATGTGAATCGTGTCACATGAGCCCCTGGGACACTACAATGCTACACCGAGAATCTAGATCACAGGGCTGCGTTTCAGAAAATAATACATTCTTTCAGACATCAGGCACCTTTAGGTAGGGCCTATTTAGAGACAGATGGCTCACTTCTAAGGCCAAACCATTGTGTTCTATTATGATGGGAGGTCCCATCTCAGTCTCCATTGTGACATATTTATTTCTTTAAGGTCTCTCTCCTCTTACCCAATCCCACCTACTTCCTCCACAGACTTCCTCCTATCCCCCAGAGCTTTGCACTCCACTGCGTGAGCTAATTTCCTTTCTTTTCTGAAGTCTACCCAGATTTCCCTCCCTTCCCCCATCACCAACAACTGACCAGGGGAGAAAGACGAACACACGACATTGGCTTTTAATGAGTTTACCATAACCACATTACAAGGGGGAGAGAGCAAAAAGCTTCCCTTTAATAAGGATGTAGGACTTCCTCTGACAAATCAGAGGAGTTTTATTAATTAATTGATAGCTATCCACAAAAAAACGGCACATCCAAGGTCTCTACTGTGAGCTGATGGATTCTGGTCCCACGACAGCTTTGCCATGAACTAGAATAATAGACAGAATTCGGTCCTCCTGCCTTCCCTAGGCAGAGCAGGGGCACACATCAAAGAATCCTTTCAGAGAGGACACTAATGAGTCCTAGGACACCAGGACCTTTGCCAGACAAAACTGGAAGGACCCCATCTCGATGGTGAGGTGATTAACAGTTACAAATCAAAAGCATTTTTGTGCTGCGTGTGAGGCTCCTTTTCATAGTTCTTTCCAGGGTAAGTGAAGGAGCTTGAATCTTTGAAATTACCAAATAATTAAGAGAAGAGAAAGAATAGAAAAACAGTAGGTGTGTGAGGCTGACGGTGACCTGGAATGACACACTTCAACAATCACTGAAGTGCTAAAGAAAATCAGAAAACCAGCCTTTTGAGTCTGTTAAAGAAGCCACAACAGCATTTTACACAAAACAGGAAAACCTTCCAGAAGACGGACATTAAGAGCTCTCTCTGCTATGGTATTGTTCCGGCCCTTACCCAACAGGAGTTAGCAAGGAGGAATTCCTTGAGAAAGAGAAAGATAAATCGGCTTTGTTAGTTCTTCTGTTCCTTAACTGTTGGTTTCTGAAATGTTCTGCTTGAGGGAACCCTCCCCCGTATGATGTTAAAATCTGTTCAATATTTTGATAAGACACACTGGCGAAAGCTCACAATGCCCCATGACACTGCCTGTAATCTGATGTTCAGAGAGAGAGAGTACTCTTACCTCCAATCCATGATCGAGGCTCATTTAAAGGGACTGGCGAGAAGGTGCAGGACTCAGGACACATGTATTCAGTGCTGTGGGGTGTGTGTGCTTGTGTCCTCCAACTACAAACCGGTAGAAGTGAGGACCCAAAGCCCCTGACACCTTCCGCTGCCATATAATCGCAAGGAAATGACCTTACTGTTTGTTTCTTTGATTAGAAACAAAAGCCTGACATGAGTCAGGATAGCAACAGGGGGAAATCCAGCTAAAAAGCCTGCTATTTCTTTTGGCCACCTGAAGCCTCTCTTCATTATACTCTTAAAACATATGATGACATACTGTGTGCTGTGTTCTCAACTTCATTTACAGTGTCCAAGAGGGGTTAGCCTGGGAATTGAATGCATGGAATAAAACATTCTATAAACTTCTCACAGGCATCTCATGCCAATGTCTTTTCCACTCAGAAATAATCTCAGAGTTCCACGGGGGAAAAAATCAACATCAGGCAGCATCAGAGATGCCAGGCACAGGGTGTCTATCTTGGCAGCCCTCTGTGCAGTGACAGAGGGCTGATTACATCATTTGCATTTTAGAGAATAATTTACTAATGGGGTAGGGAATATTCAAAGTATATATTACTTCAAGGTAAAATGAGAAAAAGCAGAAATATAATTAATGAACTTATTTTTCTTAGGGCAGTTGAGAAAGAGCTCATAACATGGAACCATGTTCTTCCATCTGAAATGTAAGAGCCTTGGGGCATTATGGGCAAAAAAATTAAATTCTAGAGTGAAACAAACCTTGGGGTTTTGTAGTGGTTCGTCTTTGAGAAAGTTACTTGATCTTTGTGGGAACCCATTTCCCTGTATCACAATGGCGTTGGAGGGGTTAAACGAGATAGCGTAGGCAGACCAGCCACTGAAGAATCTGATGGCTGGCAAGTGTCAGATGCCCCAATACTGTAGGCTGAGCTGCCTCCCCTCCTCCACTGCAAATTCATCTTTCAAGAAGCAGGAATTGTCCTTCAAAGGTTTTTCTTACTCTGAACAACAGACAACAGACTGTGGGAAAGACTCAACTAGAAGCCAACTTAATCAGCAACAAGTTTGGGTGCAGACAGAGGTGACAGGACACGACTGGTAGAAACTTAGCGATTATTTGTGCACACTCATTCTGACAACAGGAAAAGCTGGAAGTTAGAGACACAAGTTGCTTCTGCACTGTAAGGGGCTGCACAGTCAGTGGTTTTGCTGTGGAGCCCACATGCATACACTGATAGGATAAAAGAGAAAGCACACAGAATGCTCTGTAATGATGTCCCTGGAGACATTCAGACAGTTGTAAGTCTCAAACAGCCTGGGCCCAAGTGAAGACGCCACCATTAGGAGGCCTGTGAAGATAACTCAAGGAGGGACTTTCTCATCGGTGCCAACACACATAAGCAGAAGTGGGCATGAAGGTGAGAACGCGGGGTGCTGCCCACAAAGGCTCGGGTTAGCTCTCAGCACCATATGTGTAGAAAGAGCAATAGCTATTACTGGTCCTCAGATTATTAATTAGATTATGAATGGCATTAGGTATTGGATTAATATCTCATCTCTGACTTTAGTATTCTAGAAGCTTTCTATAATTGTTTAGAGAGACAAAGTAGCTGGGATGACAGCCTAGAGCTATCAGGACATACCCTAGTAGGCAGCATAGTAGGAGACACACAGGCTTCACTGACATGCTCTGGATGCCTCAATGACTGGATGTGACTGTGTCCAAAGGCATTCCCTGAACCTTTTGGTTATTCAGTCTATCATCTCTGCTTCTACTTGTGGATGGAAGGATTATCTGTAATCTGTCAGTTCTGATAGAAACGACAGTGTGACTCGGAC
Organism: Mesocricetus auratus; assembly: GCF_017639785.1. NCBI lineage: Eukaryota > Metazoa > Chordata > Mammalia > Rodentia > Cricetidae > Mesocricetus > Mesocricetus auratus. The sequence continues at coordinate 158,389,972 of NW_024429266.1, forward strand.
ACTCTTAACCAATTGCTCCATGTGGCTCTGGATCCTGGTGCTATCAACACAAGGTTGGATGGGATCTAGGTATAAAGATGACAGAAGCTTAGGGATATGGCTGGGCTCAGAGTGAAGTGGTTCATTCAGGCAGCATTAGGCTGTCAGACAGGTGACAAGTGGCATTGAAAGATCAGGGGCAAGGATGGGTGAATCCCACTCTATCTGACTTGTTTGTTCTTCCCAATGCTTCCTGACAAGAACCCAGCTCCAGGACAGACTTAACCTGGGTTCCGGTTTAAGAACTCTGTCTCAGTTGATTTTCTGTTGTTATAACAAAATACTACAGATAGGTAACTTACAAAAATAAAGATTTATCTCATGGTTCTGGAGGCTGGGATGTCCCGGGGGCATGGCCATGGCATTTGTCAAAAGCCTTCTGGACACATCATAATGTGAGTATCACATGCGGATAGACAAAACAAGCTTGCTGACTTGGCTTTCTCTTCCTTTTCGTATAGTATCACTAATAACCACCGTGGGCACTCCACCCTTATGACCTCATCCAATCCTAACTCATCTCCAACTCCAAGTAGCATTGCCACAGAGTTTTGGGAAGTAAGCTTCCAATACATGAAGACTGAGGGTGCCAATGTCCATCCCACAGCCGAGTCCCTGTGGAAGTGAACTGACTTCCTCAAGTGGAACTGAGTGAAATTGAGCTTCTGGGAAACAAGACTGTCAGACATTCATTGTTGTGCAGCTGTAGGCTCACTGACTCAGTGAACTCAGGCAGGTGTACTGGGGCCTTTCCCTGCTCCTGGAAGTAAGATAAGAGAAAATACACATAACAGTTCAGGGGGGAAATATGTGTATATGGGGCACTATTTTTTGAAAATTTAATTATTTGTTATTTTATATGTGTGAGTGTTCTGCTTGCATTATGCATGAGTACCACATGGGTGCAGTACCAGAAGAGGGTATCAAATTCCCTGGAACTGAAGTTACAGGCAGGTGTGAGCTGCCATTGTGGGTGCTGGGAACCTAACCAGAGTCCTCCACAAGAGCAGCAAGTACCCTTAATTGCTAAGTCATCTTTCTGGTTCTTAGGGTTCCCCCTCTTTTTTTTTTAAAAGGAGTATAGAATGTCCTTGTAATGTCACTAAGCTATCCTTTTCATTCATTTCTAACACTTTACATGCCAGGCAAATGCCAGATGCACTATAAACCCCAACACAGGCAATGCATCACCATCTTCCAAAACCAACAGCTTAACCTAGCACCAAGCCACCTGCCGGAAATAAGGGATGAGCTGTACTGCCAAGTGTAGTGGGCTTTGCAGTAAAGCAAGGAATATTTCCTTTCAGATTTTGGCCTCTAGACGAGTGTAATTCAATTCACATATGCTCAGGTACCAAATACACACAGGGCTGTTACAGGGAAATCAACTTTGAAAGCATAATGTTCTAACCTCAGCCTACTGCTCTTTGTGGCCGTGGAGGAGAGCAGTGGCCACTGGGTATGATACTTCCCTGACTGTCTGGCACCAGCATCTCTTCCACACACTGTCTTCTGTTCTTCATGGTCATCAGCCTGCAACCACAGCACTTGGATGCCTCATGGTACCTCCTAGGTTTTCGATCATGACAAGGACTACTCTGGGTGTTCCTAAGGTGGTAGGCACCAGAACCCGTATCATGGATGCTCAGGGTGGCATTGTGGTCCCACAGGATCCCAGGCTAAGAAGGACCTCATGCCTGGTTTAATGCTTGGCTTCTTAATACTACTGTTATTAAGTTCTTAATACTACTGTTATTACTGCTTTGTTTTGCTTGGGGTAAAACTAAGGACTGTGTGTATGCTGGGCAAATGTTCTACCTGTGGTTTTTTTTTGAGGCAGAATATCAAAAGGCTTGTGTTAAACTTGTGATCCCTCCGCCCTACTCTGCCTTCCAAGTGTGAGTGTTACAGGCCCTGCCATTCAACTCCTGTTGAATAAGGAGTCGGGTGTTTTCCTTTTGCCCAGGGTCATATCAGCAATGTGGTTCTCTCTGCCTGGCGTTGTGCTGGGTGGTAGAGACCAGTGAGTGATCAGGGGAGAAATCCAGACAGGAAAGGAATAGAAAGGCAAGTAATGCACAAGATCATTTCAGATGAACATAAAAATCCAAAGAATACAGCCAGAAGTCAAGATAGAGAGGGCAAGGACCATGACCAGGAAAACTGCTGGGCAAGATGGGGAGAGACAAGTACTACAGGGACTGGGCTCAGACAGGGCATGTCCGTTATGCTCAGGAGGCACCTGGGAAGCTCTCAGCAGCTACTGAATGAAAAAGAACTTCTGTTTAAAAAGGAAAGTCACCAACTACAGAAAGTGAATTCATAAGTTACCAAAACTGGGGCTGATAAGGAACACTGAGAGTTTATTTAAGGTTTCCCTGAGATCACATGTGTGGCCGTTGGGTACGCTGTGTCCAGGAAAAACAGCTCCGATGGAAAAAACTGTTACTCATGTTCTCCTCCAGGCAGAAAAAGAGGGAAGTCTCTTGTGCAGGGTGGATTTTCTTGCTTTCTTAACCACAAATGGAAAAGTAGAGGTGAAAAACTTGAGGGAGAGAGGCAGGCATTGTGGGGTTCTCACGTCTGTCTTACAGCGAGAGGCTGAAGGCCCATGTGGCTTTCCAGGCGATGGGCACAAACTCTGTAAAACCTAATAGCTGCCTCATGTTTGGAAAAATAGAGACAAAAAGGCCTTTGAAAAAATCTGTGTGAAGTCCATTTACACATAGGAAACTGAGAGTTGGAGAAGTTAGTGCAAGAAGCCTCCCCGTCAGGGGTAAGAAAACAGACTCTACACCGAGAGCCCAAAGTCCCAAGCCACACCTTTCTGAGAGTCTGCTGTAGACACTGCAAAGAAAGTGGCTGACCATGCAGCCTTCCATTTTACTTCCTTCCTGTTATTCTGTGGAGTTTTTTTCTGTTTAGTTTTCTCCTTTCTCTGCCCATTTGCAATACTTTGAAAAGAAAACAAAACTATTTCCTCCTCTTCCTCCTCCGCTCCCTCCTCCTCCTCTTCTTCTGACACTGGGGTCTTCTCTTAGTCAACCAGGCTGGCCTTAAGTTAGAGTTACTTCTGCCCAAAATAAAACTTTTCATGAAGGAAGACTTCAGGGACACACCCAATGGCAGACTGGTGTCATACACTGTGTCCACCCTGTTTCTGCACACACCTTTCAATCTGGCTACTCTTGCTTCATCTATATAGATGCCCTCTGGGTCATTTGGAACCAAATCTAAAACATCAGGCATCTGTAAATATTTCAACATAAAAGATTACGGCATTATTTTGGAATATAATCCCAGATAGTTAAAAGGAAAAAGAAAAATCTCAATATCTTCAAATGAATTAGAGTTCAGATTTACAATTGATTAGCATGTTTCCTTATTTGTTTATTTTTGAGTCAAGGTCTCATTATGTGGTACATCTTGGCTTCAAACTCACGATCCTCCTACCTCAGCCTCCAGAGTTCTGGGGTCATACACATGTATCATCTCATCCAATTATTTCCCTTCCCTCTTCTCTCTCCCTCTCTCTCTGTGTCAGAGTCTCACTATGCCCAGCCTGACTGTTCTGGAACTTCCTATGTAGGACATCCCAGCTTTGAACTCACAGAGATCTCTCTGTCTGCCCTTACCTACAGAGTGTGCTGGGATTAAAGATGTATGGTACTATGTCTGGTCTCATTTTCTTCCAGCTTTGTTGGAAACAAGTTCCAAAACCAGGCGCCATATTTTCGGTTCACATTCCTCTTAGATTTTGACTAATCTACAGGTACGCCTACCTCATTGTTATTTATTTGCTGATGAGGTGGAGCTGTTTACCCATCAATTCTCCTACCACCCAAGCTTGCCAACTGTGTTTCCAAGGCGTTTTTTAAGACACCAAGGGCTTCTGCTTCTGGTTGCATCTTTTGACGAGGACTCTCTCCTAGGTCCTGTAGCCTGTGTGTTCTTTCATTGGAAGGTCATTCTGTCTGTTATGTTAAGGTCATTTATTTAATCATGGCTTGCAAGGTGTTAACTTTCTAATTCTGCCAGCCCTGTTCACTAGACTATCTTTCTGAGGACAGATCTTCCCTCATCTGTAAATGGGTGGTGCTCTGTTCAATATCACTGAAAGACTGGTCACCCATGACTGTCACCTCTCAGGAAAGAGAAGCTTTGCACTTTCCCTTTCTTACCAGATCTTAACATCCCCCACCCCCGTTTTCCAGCCCAGGATCTCACTGTGTAGCAGCAAGGTGGTGTTGACTGCGAGTATAGACATGCGCCACCACTGTCAGTGCTATGCAGTTGGGAACAGAAGGATCGCTAGGGCTTTCTTTTCTTTTTTTGTAATTGTTATTTTTAAATTTAAATTAGAAACAAGGTTGCTTCACATGTCAATCCCAGCTCCCTCTCCCTTTCCCTCTCCTCCTCCTACGTCCTCCCACCAACCCCCCACACCCCCTCGTTTCCCCAGAGAGGGTGAGTCCCTCCATGGGGGTTGTCCATAGTCTGTCATTTCATCCAGGGCAGGGCCTAGGCCCTCCCTCCAAGAGTCCAGGCTGAGAGAGCATCTCTCATTGTGGGATAGGCACCCAAAGTCCATTTGTATGCCAGGGATAAATACGGATCTACTACCCAAGGCCCCATAGATTGCCTAGGCCTCCTCACTGACACCCACATTCAGGGGGTCTTCTAAATGCCTGCCTGGGTCTCAGTCCGGTGGGAGACCCAGTTTCAAGAAAATAAGACAGAAACTGATACAGTAGGATGCCCAGAATCCTCCTCTGGCCTCTGTGCATCTGTACATACATGTGCTTGCACATCAACACACACACACACACACACACACACACACACAAATAAAAAATCAAATTGGAATTTATACTCACAACATACACACATACCCTATGTATTACATCCATGGTATAAGCAGCTACCAAGATAGAGAACAGTACTAGAAAGTTTTCTCTGACAATATTACACTCTCCAGAATGATAGCAACTTAGGTAATTTTCTTCTCTTCTAGAATTTGGATATAAATTGAATTAGAGAGATGTGTTCTTTTAAGCATAGCTTCACACACTGAACCAAGTGTGTGTGTGTGTGTGTGTGGTGTGCACTCAGACATATGTACATGCATTCATTTTTCTTTAATAAATATGCAAGAGCTGAGCAAACAGATTATAGGATGGAATGCCTTTAATATTTTTTTATGAAACTGCCAAATAGTCCCCCTCCTCCAACTGCCTTATCTATCATTTTGCCTGCCTACCAGTAATCTGTGAGAGGTTCAGCTATCCTTTATTTTCACCAGAACATATTATAGGTCTCCTCCTCCCCTTTCTCCCTCCTCCTCCTCTTCCTCCTCCTCCTCCTCCTCCTCCTCCTCCTCCTCCTCCTCCTCCTCCTTCTTTTAGACAGTTTTCTGAGAAGAACCTTACTCTGTAACTTATGGTGTCTTGGTGTTCTGGAACTCACTATGTAGCCCAGGCTGCTCTCAAATCTCAAACTTGTGATCCTCCTGCCTCAGGCTTCCCCTCAGTGCTGGGATTCTATGCCTGCCACCCACTCTCAGCTAGGTGTTCTTTTTAAAGTTATTGTCATGGCTCTCTCTCTCTCTCATTTTCTTTCTCTCTCCCTCTCTTTCTGCCCCTTCCTCCCTCTGTGGTGTGAGTGTGATATATACGGGTGTATGTGAGTGTGTGTGTGTGTGTGTGTGTGTGTGTGTGGAGTCCAGAGGACAACCTTCAGGAGTCGGTTCTCTCCTCCTACCACGTGCCCTCTGGGGACTGAAATTTCATGGTCAGGCCTGTGCAGCCAGCATCTTTACCAACTGAGCCATCTCACTAGCCCTAGGTTTTCTTCATATAGTCATATCAGGGACTGTACTACTGAGTGACTATTTCCAAGAATATAGGTTTCAATGATAACTAAAGATTAGGAAGAACATGGGGCTGGAGAGATGGCTCAGAGGTTAAGAGCACTGCTGCTCTTTCAGAGGTCCCGAGTTCAATTCCCAGCACCCACATGATGGCTCACAACCATCTATAATGAGATCTCGTGCCCTCTTCTGACTTGCAAGGGTACATGCAGACAGAAAGCTGCACACATAATAAAAAATAAATTAAAAAAAAGATCAGGAGAAACAAACACTTCTGTAGTACTTTAATCTACCCCCGGACCTGTCTATTCTCCACCTTGAGGGTTACCTAGTATAAACCTTGTAATACCTTTGAGGTTGGGACTCCTATTGCTATCTCCATTTTACAAATGAGAAAATTGAGGCACAAAGATGCTTTTTGTTTGTTTGTTTGTTTTTCTTTTTTGTTTTTCAAGACAGGCTTTCCCTGTGTAATAGTCTTGGCTGTCCTGGAACTCTCTCTGTAGACCACACTGGTTTCAAACTCATTGACTGAGATCCGCCTGCCTCTGTCTCCCAAGTGCTGGAATTAAAGATGTGTGCCACCACTGCCTGGATGCTTTTGTTTCTTGAGACAGGGTTTCTTTGTGTAGCCCTGGCTGTCCTGGAACTCTGTAGACCAGGCTGGCCTCAAACTCAGGGATCTGCTTGCTTCTGCCTCCTGAGAGCTGGGATAAAAGGCATACATCATTATACCTGGCTGATGTTTTCAGTTTACATACAGTCACAAAGCTGGGAAAGGGGCTATAGCATCTGAGCCTCCACAGAGCTCCAGGTGCAGGTTCCTGCTGGCCATGCTCTTCTGCCCCTCAGAACTGTCCCTGAGAATCTCTGCTCTCCCTCTAACATTTAATTAACCAAGGAGTACCAATGGATGTCACATGTAAAGTGCTCTGGTCACTTTCATATAAAGGGCCTTAATGTCGTCAGCATTTCCCCCCACTTCAATCCATCTGCCTTTGAGTTTAAACATTTTCCTTTCACGGGCACAGCTCTAGGTTTTGATCTCTTTTCTCAGGAGGTTCCTATTTTGAGCCTCTTTTATTCTTTCTGTTGTTGCATGACTATTTTTTAAGTCCCAGGCTTGAGTGGCTATAAAGTTTTTCTACAGTAACAACAATGAAACTAAGTGGAAACTCTCTGCGATAGTTTATGTTGATTATGAATTTGACACCAAGGAGGCAAGCCTCTGACACCTCTGTGAGGGATTATCTAGAGGAGATTAACTGAGGTGAGAAGATTTATCCTAAACATGGGTCCTAGACTCCAGAAAAAGGACACCATGAGCTGAACAGCATCCTTCATCGAAATGTGACCAGTCCCCTCATACTCCAGTCACTATGGCTTCCCACCATGATGGGCTGTGTTCCCTCTTTCTTCTTGCCAGGGATTTGGTCACAGCTAGGAAAACAGTAAGTGATACATTTGTTTAACTACTAGAGAGTTGGTGAGTTCCACCATTAGCAATACACCGGAGGCCCCAAGCTCTGTCTGTATTTCTATTTTAGCATGTTTTCTACAAGCAGACATTCATAATTGCAACATGGCTACCACCCTTCCAGGCATGATATCTTCACCCTACCCCTTTTGAAGAACAAAGAACTTTTCATTATCTGCCTTAGGCCACATGTTTACTCTGATCCCATCACTAGCAGAGCAGTGATGGCGCTGTGGTAGCTTCAAACACAGCATCACGTGCTCGGAGGGTTCTGAGCTATGGGCCTTCTGAGCCTGCAGTGTAGCCACAATACTAACAATGGTCACATCCATCCCTGTACCAGTGTCATGGAAATGTCACCAACTTCTATGATTTCTAAGACCTGAAACAGTTGAGAAACCCTAGCTCAGAGACCAACCAGGATTTCCCTAGGAAGCATGGGAGGTGCCAAGGATTTCTGAACCAAAGCAGATCTATTGGGTGATGGTGGAGGAACTGTCTATGAAAAGAGGCTTGGAAAACGAGCATGGAAGGAGAGAACTAGGAAACTAAACAGCCCATGATGACACCATGGCATACACACAACTGTCATGCCTAGATCTATCCCACATGCCACACACACCGCTGGTTCTGACTCTCAAACTTCTTTTCTTAGTTAATTTTTGTCAATACTGTGACAGAATATCCCAGAGAGGCTACACATGGGGAGAAAGATTTATTCTGGGTCACAGTTTCACAGGGGAAGACATGGCGGAGGGATCCATGGTGGCAGGAGAATATGGTGCTCTTTACACGGTGGTCAGAGTGGAAGATGGGTATAACCCATGAGTCCTGATGCTATCAACTAGCATCTGTCACCCAGACCCTGAATCTCAAAGGTTTCATAACTTCCCATTTCAGAGCAACCAACAGGACACCAAGTGCTCAAAAACACAAGCCTGCTGAGGGACAACTGTGGTTGAAGCCATTTATTTTAAATTAAGGGTTTAGAAACATGTAAGCGTTAGGCTAACTAGGTTCATGGGACAGAGGGTCAACCTCTGTCAGCCAGCATAGGAGATGCTCACTGAGACTGGTCTTTCTGCCAGTCGCCTGGTGGGCACTACCAGAAGAGCAGTTGAAAAGAGTGATGAAGCCCTTTATGGATGGGTTTCCTGCAGCAATTCTGGTTGTCATCTATGGAATCATTTGAAGGAGGGAGCCAGGCAGCTTCAGCTATCCCTCAAGTGATCAGTTCTGCTGTGTCTCTCAGAGACATGGGACAGTTCAATAATTGCTAGTAGCTGAGAAAACTCATCGAGACAAACTCAGGCTAAATAACATTTAATTTAATAACTATGAATTTAAAAGGGCAGATAAACAAAGGCCCAGGGCATTAAGATGTAAAAGAGAAAAGACAGTGCTGTTTTCTCTCCCTACCCATGTCTTCTCTCTTGCTTACACTAACAAATAAGTGTATTTGTTTACAAATTTCCATCAGGTTTATCTAAGTGAAATTTAGCACATTTATGGCTGGGATTAGACCCCCAATTGCTCAAATGTATTAAACAATAAATGGGGAATCCAGAGTATGAAGCCATACAATACAGTGACTCAAAGAAATAGCTAGGCTGTTTGTGAAGCTTGAGATTTACATGTATGGTGGAGGAGCAGCATGGCATATCATATGAACTTGGCATGACCCAGTGCTCCATTTCAACCCGTTTTAACTGCACAAAAAACTCCATACCACTCAATTTGATAAACATTTTTTAAGAGACTAAACCTCACTCTCAGGTTTGACTCTGAAACATGTAAACCAAACACACACTATGATCCAATGCAGAATACATGAAACATGTATACCAAACACACACTGTGATCCAATGCAGAATACATGAAACATGTAAACCAAACACACTATGGTCCAATGCAGAATACACTTCCCCGGATGAGATCAGACAAGAACAGTTCCACTGTTCCAAGAACAAGGCCCCTAAGAAAGCCATGACAGTTGGAAAGCTCTACTAATAAATGAGGTAAAATGAAGACAGATAAGAAATACACAGTTTTGACTAGCAGACCGGTATAAGTCAAGAGTTACTGGCTAGGATGTTGGTTCGCAATGTCAGTATAAACTGGTCCAGTCTTTTTGGAAAACCAGAAACCTTCCAGCAGTACTGCTTCAGGTCATTCATTTTACAGAATTTACCAAAGTATGTCTTCTTCTGCTTCAAAATATCTTCATTAATTATTATTTTAGGTAATTTAACTTTTATGAGAGAAGAGAGAGTCTCATTTCCAGAATACCTTCCCTTTTTTAAAATTTAATTTTTTAAAGTAGGCTAGAACTTTGGGTTCTTGTTAGGACATTGCTCCATTACTCTGAGCAGTCACATGTATCCTTCCATTTAAATTTGACAATGGTCTTTATCTGGGGGTGCTGGTGTTCAAACCCAGGGGCTTGTATATGCTAGGCAAGTAACTATATTATCGATACACACCCCAGAACTTGTTTTGTTTGAGGTAGTATCTCACTATGTATTTCATACTGGCCTGGAATTCACTACATAGTCGAGGCTGACTTCAAACTCATGATCATCCCATCTAAGCTTCTCAACTGATGGGGTTACAGGCTTGTACCCCCATACCTTACCTGACAATACTATCTTCAGATATCTCATTGCTGCTTGTTGAAAGAACACACTAATCTCCAAGGGGTTAGTTATGTACTCTGGATAACACAGGAAGTAAGGAATGAGGCACAGGGCTGAAAGCATACTGCCTATTAGTCTTGGTTCCATAGGATTAGTGAATACTGCTTAAAGGAATCACATAAAACTCATCTCACTGAAAGGTCCATCTTTAAAACAGGCTGATATCATTCGATTCCTGCAAGTAACGAAGTTACTGTGGTCCTGGAAGGCCCCGAGCTGCTTCCGTTAATTTTCCTTCCAGGTCTTCCAGGTCTGTGACTGCCTACCTTGACCTCAAAGAGGGGGTGGGCCAAAGGGCAACAGCCATATTGGTTTTTTCATAGCTGGCCCTCTGCCTTTGTACCTAATATCCATTCATCACTATGTTCCAGGTTCACAGATACACGGATCAGTCAAGCCAGCAGGAGGTTCAGCACCTATAAGCTCTCTGCTCTTCTTTAACCAGTGGACATGGACATCACTCACCAAATTTTCATATGCTGAACTTCTGTAAACTTTAAAGGCATTTCCTAAAGAATATATCACCAACGGAGTCTAAACACATTGGTGGTAGACTATTTCAGTCATGTTATAAGCTTGGAAGTGGTGTTGACCAAGGAAAAGAAGGCAACAGCTACACTTAGTGAATGCACAAGCTCATGACTTTAATCCCTGGGAAAACTCAAGACAATCACATATATACACACACGTGTGGTGGTTGATATTGATCGTCAGCTAAGACTGCACAGAGAAGCGTCTAGGAGATTGGTGAGGCATACCGCCGAGTGTGTGTGTGTGTATGTTGGGGGGGGATTTCCAGAGAGGATTAACTCAAGAGAGAAGAGCAATCCTGAATGCAGGTGGCATCATCCTGGAAGCTGTGGGTCCAAGGTAAAATCAAAAGGGAAAAGGAAGAAACCCAACTATTGCAGGCATGTTCTCTGATTCCTGGATGCCATGAAGCAAGCTGTTCTGTCCACCAGACCTCCTACTGTAATGGACTTGGAACAGTTAGCCAAAACAAATCCTTCCTTCCTTAAGTTGTTTATGTATGGTTGGGTTTCAGTGACTGCCAAACCAACACAGCATGTCTGCATGTGAGCATATGTTTCTATACTTATTTCACATATATACAGATGTTAGACTTGCACGATTTATTTATTTATACATTTAAATATAGTCCATTGACTGAGAATAAAGCTAAAAATATAAAAAATAGAGGAAAGGAAGACAACACACTAGTTTGACTTATTCAAAATAACAATATTCAGTTTATAGTATGGCAACCCTTTATTTTCAACCTGTAGCATCTGAACATGAAAAACTTATACTGTCAGCACTGAGTAGTAGGAGACAAAGGACATTGTCCAGACTCCAGAAACTACCTCCTAAAAGTTGGCTTCTGGAGTTTATTAAAGGAAAATGAACTCACTAATAAAATACATTTCCAAAAAGAAGTTAACAGCCAATTCTTCTGAGCTTGGCTTGCCCTATATTTGGCATCAATGCCTTGCAAGTCTAATATACACCAACCCTATGGAAGAAAGGGTAAGAGTCTGTAGCATGGCACTGGTGTTAGCTTATTTATTAAAAATAAAGCATTATTCTCTTTAGTAAATATTTGCAAAATACCTTGCATTTCACTTGTTTCCAAGATTACGATTCTGTCATTATTTGAGGGTCAGAGTCTCTTTCCATGGCCTATGCTTGCAGAATTGAAAACACCTGCACAGAGCCAAGAGCGAGGCAAAGCAAGTTTTTAATTAAACACCAATAAAGGCCAGGAGAGAGAGACAGAGACAGAGAGACTCACTTTTGCTTCTTAATCCTAAAAACCAGAGAGAGAGAAAGAGAGAGAGACAGACAGACAGACAGAGACACACAGAGAGAGACAGACAAACAGACACAGAGATACAGACACAGAAAGAGAGAGAATCACTTTTGCTTTTTACTCCTAAAATCCCAAGATGGAGACAGAGAGAGACAGACAGACAGTGAGACAGAGAGAGAAATAGGGAGACTCACTTTTGCTTTTTACTCCTAAGAGCCCAGGTAAATAAAATAAAATTATAATAACAGCCCTACCACCCTTAACTTCAGTGGGTGAGAGAGAGAGAGAGAGAGAGAGAGAGAGAGAGAGAGAGAGAGAGAGAGAGAGAGAGAGAGAGAGAGAGAGAGAGGCCAATGGGGAGGTAATACCTGGCAAATGGTAAAAGACACCAAGAAAAGAAAGTTAATGGTTTGAGACAACCATCGGCATCTGTCAGGAAAAACAGGACACCTTCCAGAGCCCAGCCACAGGCCTGTCAGGAAATGCCCATCCCTTGCATTCAGAGCTGTTGAGGAATGCAGGGCTGCCAGCCTCCTGCCTGGGGTGGGCACAGAGGGTTCTGGTCATGGGTGAGTTTCCAAGCGGTCTTTGGTGTGCCTGCTTCCCTGTCTGCCCCAACACACATCCCTCATGAAATGATCATCAGAGAAGCCCCACAAATGTGCTCTCTAGCACCTCATACTGACTCATTACTTTCAATGCCGAAGAACCGTAAACACACACCCAAATAAATGCCAGTCCACAAGGCATTCTTCTAGTATGAGCCTTCCAAAGCTTTCCAGAATACAAACAGGCCCCCTGGACAGAGCTGCAGCAATGCTACGTCCTACCATGTGCTGGTACTGGTAATCACAAATGGCCTCCTACGTGCTCCACCCCAGAGCCAGCAAAGTGTACGGCAAGCACACCCACGTGCGCGTCTGACAACAAGTACCTCTTGAGTTCACACCAGGTGCCAGGCACTGTTCCAGAGGACACCGCAGCAAAGTCCCTGTCTACCTCTTACTAACGCCTGGCCTGGAAGGTATAAACGAGCAAATCAACAAAGAGATTCATGAAACCAGAGATCCTAACAGTTATAGAGAAAAATACAGTGGGTAAGGGACGACAGTGAGTTGCATTCTGGGTAGGTGACATGAAAAAGAGAACTTCGGGAGGTGAAGCGGAAGGGCACTGAACACTGCTGGGGATGGAGGTGGGTCATGAGGCTGTAAGAAGAGACCAATACACAAAGGGTGAAGGCTTGGAGGTTATGTTGGGGGACAGCAACACAGCATCAATGAGGGGCAGAGAGGACAGAATTAGAGGGTAAGACCCAGAAGTGGGTGTGTTGGCTGGACGTTGGGTGGACTTGGAAAGAGCATCGTGGAAGCACTCATTGCACAAGTCCTTTCAGTGGTAGTAAGGGCAATTCTTTCTTAGTATCCTGAAAGCCTTGGTTGGACAGGGCAGTGGCTTATTTTGACCTACTTTGAAATGGTCTCTATGATGGTAAGTTTGAAAACAGGCTTCAGGGAAAGATGGGACCAGGAGAGGCCCATCAGGAAGGTGCTGCAAGGGTCCAGCTAAGCCAGGAAGGGAGTCTGGCCCAGAGCTGTGAAGATGAGAAGAATTGATGTTCAGTGTGGAGGTGGAGACAATTTGACATATGGTGGGACTGCCATTTGTAGGGGAGTGGGTTTGGGGGAAGAGAGCAGGGGTGAAATGTGGGTAGCACGTCTAAGATGCAGATCATTCAAGGAGTGCAAACAGCTCAAAATATAAGCCTGAATTTTATCAGAAAGGGTCAACTATAAAGGAAACTCCAAGAGGGTAGGCACTTTTCTTTGGTTCACTACAATATTTCCACAGTTGAGACCTGAGTTGGGGCATAATGGGCCCTTCATAAATATTTGCTGGATTAATGAATGTAATACCTATGTATGTGCATATTCTTGTGTGTGCAGGTACATGTATACTTTCATGCACATGTGAAAGCCAGAAAACAACACACCAGCTGTTAGTCCTCAGATACCGTCTGTCTTGTTTTGTTGAGACAGGGTCTCTCATTGGTCTGGGGCTTGTCAAGTAGGTTAGGATGACTGGCCAGTAAGCATCAGGAATCTACTTGTGTCTGCCTCCCCAGTGCTGGGATTATAGTGCCTGTCTTGCTGCTGCTGCTGTTTTGTTTTAATGTAGGTTCTGGAGCCCCCAACTTGGGTTCTTGTGATTTCAAGGCAAACACTTCATTGACCAAGCCATCTCAGCAACCCCTTTCAATGGCTTCCCACCATACTGGTGAAAATTCCAAAACAGCAAGGGAGTCAGCTGTCCCTTTCTACCTTATGTGGGTTCCAAGGTCCAAACTCAGGCCGCTAATTATATAGCAAGAGCTTTAGCACTGAGCCATCTTCATAGCCCTCCCTTTTAAATAAAGGTCCTGTTTTCACTTAGATAATGAATATTTTATTGCATTTTAATGAGACAAACTAATTTCTGTAAAAATATTTGCTGGCCACTACCCAAGGGCAGTGTGATACTTAGGATATCTGGGTCTCCTAAGCAATCAAAAATCTAAGGTTAATAGCACAGACGATGTACACAGAAAGATGACAAACAACAGGGTCACTATGGTCACATGGGAATCTAGAGTTTAGAGTCCTCTAGGGTGGGGTTTAGGATTAGGAGAACTAGAGTTAGAGCTCTGTTTGGAGATAAAATTGGATGAGCTGTAAGCATTTAGCCTTCCCTGAATAAAACAGGACAACATCAGCATCAGGACTTGAGCAACCGAAAACAGCCATCAAATGATGTGGCCCTCATTTCCCCACACGGTGATCAATTAGCCCCTTTCCAATGATCATAAAGACTGTAATTCTTCATTTGGAGTGATGGGAGAAAGAGGGACAAGGCTCCTCTATATTTTAGAAGCTATAAAGTTTAAACTGTAAGTTGAGAGCCGTGAGTATATGAAGGCAACTATTCAACAAACATCTACCTATTATCCATCTATCTATTATCGTCTATCATTGGCCAGTCAGGCAGCCCCATCAACATCCTTCAGCTATTCTCCATCTACTACCTATTATCCTTCCACATAAAAGTAACTGATTTTAATTAGCAGTACATTAAATTTTTACAACTACCTCAGGGAAACAGATCTCCTAGGGAAAATAGACTATCATTGTCCACATTTAAGCAGACAAAAACTGAGCCTCAGAGAACTCAACATAGCTAATGACAGCTGAGTTAGGATTCGGGTTCATGCTTGTGTATACATGTGTGTGTCTACACATGCATAAACGCCAGAAGACAACCTCAGCTGTCCTTCCTTGTGTGCTGTTCACCTTGTTTTTGGCTGGCCCGTGAGTCCCAGGGATCCACTTGTCAATGCTGGGATTACAAGACATGATACTGTACTCATACTTCTTACAAAAAACATGGGTTCTGGGATTGAACCTCATTCCTTGAGCTTTCAGAGACACACTTTATTGATTGAGCAATCTCTCCAAGCCCAAAATTTGGACTCTTGAAGTCTGGATCTCTAGATACTATTTTCCAGCTTTTCTTCCAGCTCATTCTGAATGGATGAATGAGAGACTCATGGGTCTGATTAGACAAATCAGATCATAATAGGTTCTTTGCCTTCCAACAGCTGAAGACATGATTAGTGACCAGAGGCCTTGTGCCGACTCATCTACAGCACTGTCACCCACTGGCTAATACAGTCATAATACCAGTGACATGGGCTCTTGACGTCTTCATGATGAGCCAAAGACACATCATGCAGAAGTATCCAGTGATACTTGTGTTCCATACATACCATGGCGAAACTTCTGCTTGTGCCATGAAGAAACAGGCACACTAATTTTTACTATACTTCTTTAGACAAACTAGGAAGGATGTGATGTCCCTTAGCAAGAGATGGGCATATTTATCACTGGAGTGCTTGACTAATGGAACTTTGAGATGCAGTTCAAAAATGGGTTGAGAGGAAAATATAGGGGAAGAATAATGCATGTGCACATGTAAGTTTGACAAAGATGGCATAAGTAGTATACATCATTTATAGATAAAAGCAGATGCAGCAAAATTATTATTCTTTAAATTTTCCTGCCAATGTCTGGGTAAGGAGACAAGTTCTGACCTTTAACTCATTGCATTCCTCCTGCCTTAGCTTCCTAAGTGCTGGGATTGTAGACAAACTTTATCTTCACGGAACCCTGAAAATGCTGAGCAGGCATTCTGCTGCTGTCATACCCCCTAGGTGGGACTATTTCTAGGAAAAGGGGGGAGGTACAAAAGAGGTTTCATCTGACTCTGTAATTTCATTACACCACTTGGAAAAATATCAATAATCTGCCTTAAAACTACTGAGAGTTACATATGCTTTTTGTGTTTTTATATATTTTTTCCCTTTTGGGACAGGAAGTTGTTATATAGCTGCTTTATAAAAAAAACACAAAAAACTATGATTCTCCTGCCTCAGCCTCCCAAGTGCTCCAATTCCACCTGGCTCCTTAAAACGGCTTTTTTTCTTTTTCCTGAATGCCAAATATTGTTTGTGTGAAGAACCAAGTGTTTAATGCCCAGTAGCATAGTCAAACTCAGATGGCAAGATTCAAAAAAGCACCCATCAAATGGAAAACAGCTATTCAGCAAAAGCTCTACCCAAACACAACGTTCAACTGACTAAAAGCACTGGGACATTATGAGAGAACGAGACCGGAGAACTTGCTGTATTTACCTGTTTCTTTCACAGCAGGGTTTATTTCAAGATGACCACATGCACATTTGCATACGTAATGTCGATGGAATTACGCAAGAGCCTTCAGTAATTTTTTTCTTCAAAAATGCTTAATTTTTGCCTTCTTTCCATTCTGCAGGTCATACAGTCTTACTTATAAAATTTAGAACCACAGATCTTATTTCTTATTTGAGACATGCAAGCTCTTCCATAACAACCAGTCAGGAGGCCAAAATATAACATTCAGAATAAATCTAAGCAGGGGGTGAACAAGGACTTTTTTTATACTGCAAGAGAAAAACAAACACTCGTTTGAAATGGCAGGAGAGTCCGCTCTTAGCCTTGTGTTTGCCAAGCTGTGTGACGAAAAGTTCACAAACATATTTTAAAGACTGCGAGACTAAATTCGTTGACCTTAAATGCTATGATGCTGAAAAATATATTTATGTTATGTAATGGGCTAAAAAAAGTAAAGGCCACTTTGCTTTTCAGAGCGAGAATGAATGAGGAGCTTAGCTTTGTGCTGCTAGTTGGTAGCTAGGTGTAGCAGTTAGTAGTAACTAGTACTTGATCCCATGGCTACCCAATCTCTTCAGCAGAAACAGGTGACTGTCAAGTGGCCATTCTGAACGTTGTGCAATTTTTAATAGGTGAATCCTGCATCTTCCTGTTCGTGTGGTCTTCACCCTGCACTTCCTTCCTGCTGGCCCTGATTTAGTTCCGGCCTGGGGCCAGCACCTGTTGGGAGGCATTTGTAGAAGATGCTATGATGTATTGCCAGGCTGATCCTCCTCAGCTGTTGGGAGCACAACGGACGGAAATTGCCCTCCCTTTAAAGAGAGTTGCCTCTTCCAAGGGTAGCCCAGCTTTCAAGGGATACCTTCAATGAGGGACTATGGGGCGAGAGAGGAAAGTGAGTGCTCTTGTTCCACTGAGGGATAACTCTTGGCTTCAGAGCTACCTGTGGAGTCAGGTGTGGTTTCACTGATTGTGAACTGTAACTGAACTTCTCGTTTGCTTAACTCTTCCCTCTTCCTGGTCTTCTGCACATGAAACAATCCTCACAGGCCTGTTGATAACCTTCCTGCTTATTTAGCCCAGTCTGATCGCTAAGCAACAAAATCTGCACCAGCTTGTATGCTGTTCTTGGCTCTCATTTATGCTGAGATGGGTGTATTATGGAGCTTCTTGGAGGCTGTGCATCTGTTTTCCAGACCCTAGAAGGCACTACACTTTCCTGGAAACTGGCATTACTGTGAACATTCTATGAGCCTGAAAGACAGTAATGAACTGTGCTTGTCACCAGGTGACAGGCTGGATAGCATGGGGAAATTCAAACCTTAAGTTCTGTATGACCCTGGGCACTTTGTTATCACTACTGCATGTGTGCAATGCCCACAGGGGTCAGCAGAGGGCATTGGATTCTCTGGGACTCAGGTTGTTGGCAGTTAGGAACCATTATGTGGATGCTGGGACTTGAACTCACTCTATCCTGAGTAATGCACCAACATTGCCAACATAACTTTCTTGATCCCCTTCCCTTCCGGCCTCCATTATTCTACCCTCTTGAAATCTACCAGCCTCACTACTGCCAGCATTAGTTCTAAGTCAGCTCCCTCTCCTAAAAGTCTGAAGGAAAATGTCAAAAGTACAAGATCACTTGATGGCAGGTGTTACACTCAGTCCAGATTGCTCTGCTACTCTTTCTGCTCACCAGGCTCTGAAGAAATCCCTTTCACCCAAATGCCCTTCTGTTTCCCTTCACCTGCAGAATTCTGCTTGTCCTTCAAAGACCAGCACAGGAATCATCCCCTCCAGGAAGTCTCCCGTTGTCTGCCTTTCAGATTACTCTTGACTGGTGTAAAAGTAAGCTGAGTACTTATCTTGAACATTTTAAAAAATTAAAACCTTAAATTTTTGCACTGTGTATGCATTTGGGTGGGGTACTTGTGTTTGTGTGTGTGTGTAATGGTCAGAGAAGGACATTAGGTGTCCTCTATTGCTTTTTCTTATTTCCTTCAGACAGGGTCTCTCACTGAGTCAAAGCTTAATTTGGCAAGGCTGACTGACCAGTGAGCTGTGATATCTGATGCTGGGTTTACAAATACATGTTGCTGTACTTAGCTTTTTGTTTGAGTACTGTGGATTCGAACCCAGGTCCTCATGCTTGCATAGCAAGCACTCTCTGCAGTAAGCCATTTCCCCAGCCCCTAGATTTTTGATGAGAAAATCTTTTGAATTCTGTTTTTTTCTTGTGGTAGAATTGTGGACTTTTCTTCTCTTAACATTCTTTACCCTGCACTGCTTTTCAAAAATTTGTTTGTACTCCAGAGATTGGCAAATGTTTTCTGTAAAGGGGAAGGTGGTAAAAGTTTTTTTTCAGATTTTTACCAGTCATTTAACTCTAAGCCACAGATGAACATTCCACCCTTGTAGTAGCAATGCAACCACAGATGGGTAATGCATGGTTGTGTGACAATAAAACTTTATTCATAAAAACAGAAGGCAGACCAGTTTCAAGAGTGTAAAATGAGGGATCAGAGCAAGAAAAGTGAATGTGTTTTAAAACAACAGAGAACACCAAATGCTTGGTGAGGAATTGTCTTGGCATCACATGACTTTTCCCAATCAAGCTAGGGAGATAGGAGATACAAAACTAACTCTGTGGATCATCATAGATAAATTATCTCAGAAACCTGACTACAAGATGCCTATGGCTTCCTAGATTTATGTATGGGCTTATAAAGAATATGGGACCTGTAGGGAGAGATGTACCTGCAGCTTTGGCCACGACTCAGCAGGCGTGGCTGCAGGTAGGGGAAGGAAGAAGGGAATAAGAATAGGAGGGGCACCCGGGGCATGCTCTCTTGCTTAGATCCTGACCGTGTTTCAGAGACCACAGAGCACTCCCCAGCTTCCCCTGTAAGTGATTTCTATATTTAATAAAGTATCCTAGACCCCTTCTTTTCCCGGTGCAGTTTCCCTATCAGGGACCACCAGAAGAGAAACTTCAAATACCCTACATCTAACCCATACATGAATGAATTGCTGCCTTCTTTCTTAGTGAACATTTACCCACTGAAGATGGGAACTTAATTTCCATACAGCTTTTCTCAGGTACAAAACCAATAGCAATACTGTCAGTGACCTTTTATCACAGACACTCTGAGCTCAGTGCTAAGGGTTTATATAAGCAAGAACTGGCTTTTATTAAGCATTTTTTTAATGCCAGCGAAGTGTCGAGTGTTTTATGAATATATCTCATGAGTATCCCATGAACGCAGTTACAGCACTTCCTTGTTACCCAGGAGGAAATGAGGGTCAGAGGGGGGAAGTACTTTGTACAAGGTCAGGCTTGGTCAAGTGGAGCCTGCAGACTCTTCAAGTCCTAAATGCTGTGACTTCTCTTCTGTGCCAGCTGCCTGTCCCAGAGGAGCTGATCCAGCCTCTCCTAGTCACTTAAATATCCCCGATTCGGTTCAAGTTGCGTCCTGTTGGAGGCAATGACTCCATTCAAGGTTTGTAGGAAATTCTACCTTGGGGACTCTGGTGAGGAGAAAATCCAACCCCAAATAACAAACTGAGAGCTTTGTTAGAACATGCCACACTTCACAAAAAGCAAAAAGAGTTGATCCTTTGTTAACAATATTCCCTCAACACTTTTTAAGTCACACGAGCAGATAATTAATTACTATGATGCATGCTATCCAGGAGAGGTATGAGCAGGACAGACAAGCAGCTGAAGAATGAGCTTTGAGAATTTTGCCTAAATTAAAGGTGAGTTCTCAAGTCTGGTACCTGGATCAAACTCCAATCTTCCCTTACACAGTGGGTCTTTGTCAAACAGTCTCAGGGGAACCTCTCTTCCTGCTGTTTACTTAGCTCCATTACTACAAAAATGCCTTATAGTAAATGCCTTCATTATTCATCGTTTGTTGGCAAATTAAATCATTTGCTGTTCCAGCATCTAGAAGTAGAGGAAGTGTTCAATTCCAAGGAAACTATGCCTTCCCAGCTTTGCCAGCCAGGCAATAACACTACTGCCAACTGCTTTATGAATAGGTGAAGGATCATCTTTCAAGTGTAGTATATGAATAAACAAAACACCCTAGGGGCCTGCCAGATATTTCAGGTAATGGATAGCTCCTGCCCCACCCTGATCTCTCTCTAGAGTGATTCTGCATTGGGTTTCCTCACAAACAAGACCATTGAGACTAGAAGCAAGAAAACTGACACCTTAAAAAAATCAACAAGATGTTTAAAAAAAGCATGGACTCAGTAACATATGTGACTCTGGTGTGCCCAGCAGCATACTGGGCAGAATAGTAGCATATCATTCTGCACAATTTCTAATTGAGAATTTTAGGATACCAATACAAGTATTCTTGTCATGAGCCCCAACATTCAATTCAAACAATTGCAGCAAAAACACTTTAAAAGGTGTTTGTGTCTTCATCTTTGGACTTACCTTGAGGAATAACCTTTTTATTGAGAGAATGTTTGATTTGAGATTCCCATTATGTGGAGACATAGCTGCTTGCATTTCAAGTGTGTGTGTGTGTGTGTGTGTGTATGCAAGCCCTCAGAAATGTGTGTGCCTGAAGGCCAGAGGAGGATTTTAGGTGTCCTGCTCTATCACTCTGTCATAGTTCCCTGAAACAGGGTCTCTCACTGAAGCTGGAAGTAGAATTGTAGACAGAAAGCCCCATCAATCCTCCTGTCTCAATTAGCCAAAGGCACACATGGCCTCACCCAGTTTCTTACATACATTCTGAGCATTTGAAATCAACTCCTCATACTCGTATAGCAACTTTGCTCACCCTTTGAGCCATGGGGCCCATGCTTGCATTTTAATCAATGTTGTACCCTTCCTTTGTTTGGCAGAGCTTTGGGGAGGGCTTTATATAATCAATGGATTGAACCATGGATGGATTCATAACTGAGTGGAATCTGTGAAAGGTGGAGGCCTTGATCAGAGGAAATGGGTGAGCAGGATCATGCCTTTGAAGGGCACCTCTTTTCCATGGAGCTATACTCTATATCTGTATCCTGGCTACCAGGATGTAGGCATCCTTCCCTTGCCATGATCTTCCACTATGATGCTTTTGCCTTGCTATAGGCCTAAAAGGATGGAAACAGCCAATCATCCTGGACTGAAATCTTGAGCCTGAAATCCTCCCTTCTAAGCTGTTTTCTCAGAAATTTGTCAGAGCATCAAACATGGACCAGCCCAAGCAAGTATGTGGTTAGCTGGCCCTACCTCATCCCCAGTTTCAGAAACTGCCTTGTACTCCAGTCGGTCAATCTGGTGTTTCTTACTCCTTTTGTTCATTATTATCACCTTAAAGAGTCTTTTATTTTAATGTATGCTTTTGTTTGGCCAACTCATTCCTCATTTAAAAAATTCTTTATTTGTGCTTTTTTTGTTGTTGTTGGTTTTTCGAGACAGGGTTTCGCTGTATTGTTTTGGAGGCTGTCCTGGAACTAGCTCTGTAGACCAGGCTGGCCTCGAACTCACAGAGATCCATCTGCCTCTGCCTCCCGAGTGCTGGAATTAAAGGTGTGCGCCACCAACGCCCAGTTTTTGGGTATATGGGCACCATGGGTATCAGTGGGGGTCAGAGGAAAACTTGTAGGTGTTTGCTCTAATTCTACCATGTGGGTTCTGGGGATTGGAATCAGGTCATTAGACTTGGGGGCAAGCTCATTTACCTGCTGAGCCAGCTCACCGACTCCCCCTTTTGCTTTTAATGTCATACATTGTATATTTGCTTATGTATTATTATGCCTCACATGTGCTAGGCAAGTGCTCTACCAGTGAACTAGCTACGCACCAGTCTGAGGAAGAAGCTTCTTTAAAAATCTTTCCCAGAAATCATTTTTTCTCCTTTTGGGTTGTATCATGCCACTGAGAATGCATGGAGAGTAATCCTGTTCCCTGTGCCAATCAGGGCATGGCATCGTGGTAGTGCATGGCATCGGGAGGACACACCCGACATTAGTGGCCCAGAGGATACACAGGGATTTTTTTGAGAGTTAGGTGGATATTAGAAATTCACTTTCTTTCTGCATATGTTGATTTGTAAGCATGATGAATGGCTACAGTTAGCAGAGACCAGGAGGAAAGGAGTCTGTTGCGGATAAGCCAATAACTGAACATAACCAGACTGGGGAATAAGCACAGGGCCCTCATCAAACCACACCTCGCGTTTATTCTACAAGTAGAGTTGTAAGCTGTGGCGCCGTCACTTCTTTCTACTCTGTTTCTAGTTCTGAGTTAGGCCTCTTACTGCAGTAAAAAGAGATGCTAGATGATAGATAATATTTACTGGATGCTTTCCAAGCCCTAGGCAGTGTGCTAATATTCTACACGCCAATTAACTCTTATTAACCTCTTTAATTAGCATTGTTCTATGCCTCACTTTACAGAGGATGAAAGGGAAGCATAGGAAGGTTAATTTCCCCATGGTCCCACACAGAAAGAGCTTCGATTCATCCCTGGCCTATCTTGGGGGCTGAGAGTAGAAATCATTTTCTTTACTGCTTTCAGTCTATATAATCCATATCACTATTTTATTGCTCAGCATTTCTATTTTCATTTGCTTGGGTATGTTTTTGTTGTTGTTTTTGGGAAAATGATCTCTCTAAGCTAGCGATGGAGCTCGCAGGTAGAGCATCCACCTAGAACGACCAAGGCCCCTGGGTTCCACACCCAGAACTAAGCAAACAGACATCTTTAAAAACAACCAAGCAACTAGGTCTATGTCTCAATCTGGGATACTGGATAGCAAGCCCCAGGCCAATGAGAGACCCTGTCTCAAAACTAAGGTGTGTGATATTCCTGAGGAGTGACACACGTGCACATGTGCCACACATGCCTGCATACATGTGTGTACCCACACACTCATGAATTCATACACACAAATCATTTTCAAAATGAAAAAGAGAAGCAAAGACTCTTGGGTTTTTGGATCCTTCATTTCTAAATTGCTCAGTAACAGCATTAGCAGTAAGCCACAAATCATCTGAATCCATGGCCGGCGGGGAACAGAGCCTATCTGGTTGCCTACGATATTTGTGCTCTCTTAATGAAAGTTTCTCAAATATTAGAAAGAAAAGGCAGCTCTATGCAGAAGGTGTGTACCTACTCTATAGACAAAACTGGGCAAGCACTTCCCAAGAAAGAAACAGTCTGAAAGGCAGACATGCCAGGCTCCCAAAGACCAGGGATGTCGCCAGATGGGCTCTATTTAGTGTTCCCTAATGCTCTCAAGCCCCAGCAGCCTTCCAGGGCTCTCACTATGCCCTGCTGGTTCCATTTCAAAATGCATAATATCACAGACATGTTAGGCAAACCAGGAGCCATGAAAGCAGAGGTTAAAGTGGTCTTTGTATTTTAACAAGGATGGAAAGGGAACATTCATCCCTCAGAACTCTCGGTCTGTCCTGAGCTGGCCTTTATTCTGTCTAGTTGATGGAAGACTATGACTTTTCAAAAATCAAAGCTGGGTCACATGAGGGAGACACTATGACAGATACATTTCAGCCCTATTAGGAATAGGGTCAGGTTACCTGTGGGGGTTCCAAAAATTGTAACAAACTACTCCATACCCAGGAAACAAGCCCAGGTGAAATCTTCATAATTTAATAACATAGTTTTTAAATTTTATCTTAAAGGAATTAAAAACCAAAACAGAGCACTTTAAAACCCATATACTGCCGTTCACAAAAATCCAGGCAAGTTGATGTCCCAGAGAGGAGAAATGGTCTCCTCATTGGGCAAAGCTGCTACAGATTTTGCCTTCAAGATAGGGCCAGCAAAGCAATAAAGAGACTGTTGTGTTGTGTGACAGATTAAATCCAAGAGTAAGCTTTCCAGTGCTTGGCCAAACCACCCTTCCCTTCCCTAGCCTCTCAGCCTCCCACAAACTGCTCAGAATTTGCTATCCTTCCTCCCCAGTCAACACAGCACAGAATCAGCTTTTCCTGGCTGTTCTCTGCAATCTGGGGCTGCCTTGTGGAAAAGTGCAATAAAATCAGAAGGGAGAAGGTAAATTCACTAAGACATGCTCTGACAGCAAGCAATGATGGGAAATCATAGCTTCTGAAATGGCCACCCCCAATGAAATGAAGTAGAAATAATCCTCTCAACCTCCAAGTCTCTTTCCACAAAAGCTCTGCGGCAAAGCCACAACCCCCTTTGCTAGTGCCAGCAGGTATCTCCATTACTTTGGTGTGTGTATGGGAGAAACTCCCAAGTGGCCCCATGCCCAACTGGAGAAAAAAAAAATGTCAGGTCACCGTTACCCAGAGCTGCTGAGGATTTGGCCCCAGCACCAAGCTACCCGCTAGAAGTTGAAAACAAAGATATCTGAAGCGTGAGGTTATGAAATCATACAGGTGGACCCGCTCCCGGCTGAGCGCCCGGCATCCCGCAATGGCCCCAGGCGCGGGCTCCCAGGCTCACCTGGTACACGTCCCGCAGCCCGCACCACGACCGCAGCACCTGGTGGCAAGCCCGCAGCCTCTCGGTGTACCATCTCCGCAGCGTGGACACGGTCAAGTTCCACACGAAGCGACTGCCGCTGAATAGCAGGTCCTCCACTCCGCACATGAACACCGAAGCCATTGCCGCTGCTTTCTCTCCAAGCCTGGAGTCCCTGATACTGGGCTCGCTAAGCTGCTGCAGCTGACAACCCCTGGGGGTCAGATCTGCCACCAAACTCGCCTTTCACTGTGTGTCCTGGCCAGGTTGGGGCGGCATGCCCCGGGATTGGGCGTCCGCCAGCCAACGGCTGCGGCTGGCACGGAGGCTGTGTGTCACCCCGCCCGCCCTCAGCGCCAGCTTCCTAAGCTCCACCAGGCCAGCCCTGGGCGCTCCCTGGGCGCGGGAAGCCCTGGCCAGTGAGGACTCCCCGCGGCGCTGCTCCAGGGCACAGGATGGCTAGTGGATCCCAGCAACTCTTTGCAGGCCTGGTGGGGAGCTGCATTTCTGAGGGTTTGCACACACACACACACACACACACACACACACACACACACACACACACACACACACAGAGCTCGGGGACCCCTTTATTCTATTCTATACCTCTCTGCCTTGCATCTTGCTCTGTCTCTGTCCACAACTCACTGATAAACACCTTTGGAAAAGCCACAGAAGCAGAAGGAAAAAAAATCAGTAGCATCTCCCTTTAGATCTCACCCCTGGGGGAATTGTGCATGTTTTCTTGGCTCTACTGAAGCCAGATGAAGAGCTTCAATGCAACAGTGTTGTGCATGTCTCTGGACTGTCTTTGTTCCTACTTGAGGGTCTCCAAAAACAATGCCAGCCTCCTGTGGCCACAAGCAAAGCAAGTCCCCTGACACTTCTACGAGTCCAGTTCCAGGGTAGCTGTGAGGTCAGAGGAAAACAAGGCGCTTTTGGTCCTCTACAAACAGCGTCCAGTTGTGTCTCACTGGGAGACCAGAAACTTCGAAAGAGGATCCTGGTCAGTGTGTATAATAGTCAGGCTCAGGACAAGCCTAGCTACAGCTGGCATCACAAACCAGAATAGGGAGCTTGTCACTCAAAAACAAATAAGAAATGAGCAAATAAAGAGAAAAATGAAAACTGTTCCTCACTCAAGAAGCTGTGGGACAATCCGTGCTTTTTGAAGTCTCCCAAGGGGACTAATACGTCTAAGGCATTTGAAAGGGGGAATCTAAGGCACCCCAAGTCTGTATTTTCCTTTTGAATGTTTGTATACTGCAGTCCCCCAGAATCCTATCCCATTTCTCAGAGCAACCCCAATTGAACCCAGTTGATCACGTAAGACACACAGACATGAGAGTACAAGAGGGGATACCTGGGAGAGGAGACCAGCAGGAAACAGAGGGAGCCAGGAGAGGGCAATGGGGATGAGTATGATCAAATTACATTATTCATGTGCATGAAAGCATCACACATAGTCATTATTACATATAAATATATGCCAATAATGATAATAACAAAACCCCCACTCACTGTACCAGCTTTCAGGATGGAGATATGCTCAGGTGTTTTTCTCTGAATCCACCTGCTGGACAACGGTGAGCCTCTCACTGGTGGATTCACACCTGCACTATTATCTTTGCTGCTAAGTGGCCAAAAGGTAAGATGCCAAAGCTTTTCTTCCTGACTAGCTCCCGAGACCTCAGGACAGAATACTGGCCAGTTGATCAGCTTCATTCCATGGTTTCAAATGTGCCTTTAGCATCTTAATTCGGGTGAAACACAAGCATTTAAAACAACACAAAAATCTATCCTAAAAACAAAGCAAAACAAGATAAAAAAAAAGTCCCGCTGATTTCAAAGTGGCTGCAATTGGAAAACGTTTAAAATAATTTTTGCTTGGGGTTCTGTAAGATTCATAGACACAACTACTCTGAGAGTGGCTGATGTTTGTTGGCAGTAACCTGTCTGCCTGTCCTCCCATTCGTATTTCCATGCTGACTGTACTTCACCAGGACAATAGCTATGGGGTTTACACACAATCGGATCGAGGAGGTTTTACTGAACTGGAATAAAATGAACCAAGCATAATTTGGAAAAGAAATGTCACCTTGCTAATGGGAAATTACTGAACTTCAAAAAAATGGCCTGCTAGAGTAAACCATGGATACACACATCTTTTTTTAATGATGCAGTTGGTTCAGTTCTCGGAAATGTCAGGCAGCCTAGGGAATACCAGAATAACACCCCCAACAGGTCAATTACCAGTGTCTCGTGACACTGTCCTCTGAGGAAAGACACTCTCAAGACACTTGGGCAGGTACTGATCAGGTCTCATGTCAGCAGTCAATTGTACCCTGGGACGTTTTCACTCAAGGTCCCAAAGCCAGGGCTTAAGAGAACTTTCCTTCTCCCTTCCCCTTTCACGTGTACGTGAGTATGTGCACCCATGCTTGCTCACGTGGAAGTCAGAAGTAGATGCTGATGCTGTCTTCAATCACTTGTCCACATTATTATCATTCCTTCCATCGGGGGCATAAAGAGTCCGGCTGACCTCAAACTTACAATATAGCCAGGATGGTCTCGAACTCGTGATCCCCCATCTCTATCTCCCAAGTGCCGAGATTGCAAGAAAGTACTACCACTACACCCAGTTTATGTAGTACTGGAGATTAAGTCAAGAGCCTGTGCATGCTACGCAGGTAGATATTCTGGCTGAGTTATATTCCCAACCCCTCCACTTTATTCTTCCAGACAGGTCAAGTCTAGAGCTCACTTCTTGGCTAGATTGACTGGCTAGTGTGCCCCCAAGATCTGCCTGTCTCCTCCTCCCAGTTCTGGGGTTACAGGCACTCATGTTCACCTGGCGGTTATTACTTGAGTGCTAAGGATCCAAACTTAGGTCCTCAGACTTGCAATACAAGCACTTGGCCCACTTAGCTGCCACTCTCACCCCTCCCCCTGACCGAGGCCTGGACAACTTTTTAGAAAGTGAGACATGGTATATTACATGGTTTGCCAGACCAGTCAGTCAGCAGCACTTGGGGGCTTGCTCAGGTTGTAAGTTTTCAGGCTACATGTGTACCAGCAGCCATGGGATAGATGTTAGTGATCTCACTTTTCACCTGGTCACAGAGAATTCCAATTAACATTAAAATTGTCACCCTGAGAAGGAGGAGAATAGTGGATGGGCGCTAAACCTGGTTTCAAACCCTGAGTGCCTTGAATATACCCCTTAAATAATAAAAGTCTGACTGTCCTCAGGTATGACATGGGCACATTTTCAGCGCCCGCTATGCAGGGTCGGGGAAAGATCAAGCCAACATGCTCTTCAGGATGTGTTTAGAGTGGTGGTTGACAAAAAGCAAGCATCCAGGACAACTAGCCGCCCTCACTACCAAGAGCAGGAATTGTCTGAACGTTTTAGATTTAGACAAAACAATAAGTAAAATATATATTAAAATTTTATATTATGTGTGTGAGTACTGGAGTTGCAATTGTGAGCTGCCATGTGGGTGCTGGGACTCGAATCCAGTCCTCTTGAAGAGTACCCAGTACTCTTAACCACCAGCCCATCTCTCCAATATGCATTTTTAAAGCTGGCTATGGTAGTCTGTGCTTGTAACCTCCATGCTATGGAGACAGAGATGGGCAGAATGCTGGGATTTGCTGGCCTAACCTAATCCTGAAGCTTCAGGTCAGTGACAGACCATGTTTGAAAAACAAAAAACAAAAAACACAGCAACAACAAACTAACAAACCAATAACAACAACAAAAACCAAGCTGGAAATCTCTGGCCTAAACATGCACATACATGTGCATAAGTGCTTGCACCCATACATGTACCCACACAAGCATGCGGACATGCACACACAAATGTGCTGCTTTGAAAATAATTTTTAAATGACTCTGTAGGTCATTTCCCTTTGCTGAGGGTAAGGGTCAGATGTGACTTGCTTTGAAGTTCATTTCTGATGCTCTGTTTCAAGTTCTCCAAAATGCATTTAGAAGCTCAGTCTTGCCCACCAGAGCCGGCTTTTCCTGTGGACTTAGGAAAACGGAGTACTCTTAAAGCTGGATGTAAGACAGAAGCCATCGTTCCCACCAAACACAGGTATAGATGCTTCCTCCTCCACTCCAGGAACTGAGGAGGGTGCAGCTGAACAGAGGTGGGGAGCAGCAGAGTAAAAGGGCAGCCTGGATGACCCGCCCCAGGGTAGGGCCAGATCCCAGACACACACCTTAAAGCTGGTCTATAATTTTCCATGGGAAGAGAACTACATTACACCATTAGAAATCTGTCTTGTTTCCCCCTGTTAGCTCAAGAAGCAGGTTTCCCCTCTCCCCAGCATCAGAGCTCCCTGTAACACACCGTAATTTCCTGGAGCTCTCTCCAGAGGGCTGGGAGATACTTTGGCTGACAGCATTACCCACACACATGGGAGTGCTGCTGTGGACGTCAAAGACCATTTGTCATCCTCCCCGAGGCTTCTGTAGACTCTTCTTTAAACAACCAGCAGGAAGGAGCGCAACAGTGAGTACCAGGAAGATGGTACACACCAACGACACCTAGAAAGGGAGAGGCAGCCAGCTCCAACACGGCCTCCTGTGGCTCCCACTGCATATGAAAGAGTCCATCTAAGCTGGGTGTGACGATGCAATCTTAGCACTGGAGAGGCCGAGGTAGACAGAGCTCAAATTTAAGAGTAGCCTGGGCTACACGATCAATTCCATTCCCACCTTGGTTACCAAAGGGAACCCATCCCTAAAGAGCAAGAAGAAAAAAGAAATGAGTTCTTCTAACATCTGTGGACATTGTCCACATTTTCAAGCTCTGAAAACCCATGGACATCTGACCCAAGGCTTAAGGTGGACAAAGTAAAGTCTTGCTCAATGGTTTCCAAATAAGAACAGTTTTTCATTCCTCCTTTAAATCTGTGCAATGTTCGCATGTATTTCTGGTTGTCACAACCAAGGAGTGTTCCTGGCGTCTAGTTAATAGAGGCCTGGGATATTGCTCAGCATGCTGCAATGCACATGACAGTACCCCAGCATCAGAGATCTAGGGTGGAAGGACCCTCAAGTCTAGTTAAACTCCACACCCTGCTTCTTCCCTCCTGTGACGTCTACCATTTAGAAACATCCTCCCTAAAGGGCCAGCAGGAGACAAAATGAAGCAATCACTCTGTTTCAGCTTTCACACCCCACAAAGTATAAGGAACTCAAAGCCTTCAAAGATAGAACTGGAATTCTGTTTCCTACTGTTTCATTTTCTCTTTAAAATATGTATAATAAAAAGAAGGCATAATTTTCATCAAAAGCTATTGATATTTTCTTGCTTTACTTTTGGCTTATTTTGTTTAAGTTAAGCTTTTCCTTGGTATTTTGTTTGTTTCTTGAGACAATGTCTCATGATATAGTTAAATCTAGCTCGAAACTCACTATGTTTTGTAGTTTGAATAAGAATGGTTCCCATGGGCTCAATTTGAATGGTTGGTCCCAAGTTGGCTGAACTGTTTTGGAAAGGATTAGGAGGCGTGGCTTTGCTGGAGGAGGTGTATCACTTGGGGTGGGCTTTGAGGTTTCAAAAGCCCATGCCAGGCCCAGTCTGTCTTTCCCTCACTCAGCCCACTCCTACTTCAGATAAGATGTAAGCCCTCAGCTACTCCTCCAGCACCATACCTACCTGCCTGACGCCGCACTCCTGGCCAGGATGGTCTTGGATTCACCCTCTGAAACTGTTAGCAAGCCCCAATTAAATGTTTTCTTTTATAAGTTGCCTTGGTCATGGTGTTTATTCACAGCATTAAAAAAGTAACTGAGATATCATGTAACTCAGTCTGGCTTTGTGCTCGGGCTCCTGCCTCAGCCTCCTGAGTGCTGGAATTACAGGCATGTGTCCCCAGGCCTAGCTCTTTGGATTTAAAAACATTTTTCCCTCCTAGGCTGACCCCAGGGTGGAGCATTAGTCCTTCTCCAGGGACATGCGCTGTTGTGAAGATGTCTCACCACAGACAAGGCAGGGCAAGGCCACTTGCAGTTAGCTTTTCCCTGCTCTGTGAGGAATCCCACAGCACCGCCCTCCCAGAAGCAGGGCAGCCTGGCATAGCTCCCCTTGCAAAGATCATCACGTCTTCTGGAAGGTGTTTATGACTATGATAGTTGATCTTGGTTGTCAATTAAATGGGACTTAGGATACCCATGAAAACAAGTATGTCTCTGAGGGACTTTCTCTACTGGGTTAAGTGAGAAGATCCAGCCTATATGTGGGCAGCATCATTCCACGTGTGAGGCTCCCAGACTGAACAAAAAGAAGAGAGTGAGCACTGGCCTTCATCTGTTTCATAATTGCAGACTTATGACCAATGGTCAGCTTCCGTGCCTCTGCTTCTTAAGTACAGTCATAAGGAGACAACTGCCTCAACACTCCCATTGCCAGGTTCTTGTTAGACTTTCTCTAAAACAGCCATGAGAACAGTAACTAATACAGTGACTTCAGGCTTTGCCCACTAAATCCTAGTAGTACCCAGGTCATCACAACAGCAACACCAAAAAGCCTTCCACAGATTCTACATGTTATTGTGCAAACTAGTCCTCCCCTGAAACCACCCCTGGACATTGGGGAAGTCTTATCCCTCTAACCATTATACTGGCTGGCACAGAGCAGGCAGTCTCTAACTGCTGACTGACCTGAACAACGAATGACTGTCTCAGCAGCGAATACAGAAAGCCATCCATCCAGTCTCCAAATACATACTTGTCTTTGCCAACATCCATCATTTGTACCATGTGTCAGGCAGGGACCCAAGCAACACACTCAGAACACACGGTGGCAGAACTGGGACCATCTCTGCCTAAGAGGGCATACAAGGAGGATCAGAATGTCAGATGTTTGAGGGAGGACCATAAAGGAGCAGGCATTGCCACAGGGGGATCACAAGAGGCATGTCATGCAGTGTGGAGTCAGGAATGTCGCCCTGAACAAAGAACATTGAAGCTGGTATCTGACATCTGGGGAGGGGAAAGCTAGTGACAGTCAAGGAGGGGGTGGACTAGAAATTCAAGGTTCATACAGCTGTGACAGCTAAGGTCCTGAGATCAGAAACCTTCTATGTTTGTGAATTTTAGGGAGAAAGACAAAAAGGGTCCAGGAGATATGAGGGATGAGGGACCAGCCATGTAGCATGTAGGTAGCGGTGCATCTTCAGAGCCACGGGGTGCAAAGGAAGAACTTGAAGTAGGTTCCAGGAAACGCTCCATAACTAAATGGAGAGTCCCTCTGCTTCCAACATACCTAACTTGTAGAACAGAGGGAGAGGAGCTAGGTCTGGTAGTACTGGCCTTTCCTCCTAGTTACTGGGGTTAGGGTTAAGGTATGAGGATTCTAAATTCAAGGTCGCTTGGGCCACACAGTGAGTTGAAGGCCAGCCTTGGAAGCACACTAAAACCAAGTCTTAAAATAAATAGTAAAATGAAAGTTATGGTAGAGGTTGGTAGAGTACTTGCATAGCACTTGCAAGGCTCTAGATTCAATCTTCAATTGAATAAAAATAAACAAATAAATAGGTAAATAGATAAAGTAAATAATAGACACAAAATGGATGAGGAGGTCGGTAGGGGAAACTGTCCTCCATAAGCAGCCAGCTCCCAGCCCCTGGGAACCCACCCTGCACATCATCCCTCTGCTCTCCCTCACCGCCAAAGGTTGGAAGGCCTAGACAGCAGGGTTACATTCTTTTGCATTCCCACTAGAGCAAAGACTAGGTGTTCCACTCTTTCCTGTCTTCTGTCTCCTTTCCTCATGGGGCGTCCGGTTCCTCGGTCCTGTCCTCAGGCAGCAGGAGAGGAAGTAAGCAGGTAATAGAGCATGTTCTCAGGTACAAGGAACCGGCCACTATTCCTACAGCCATGAAGGATGGACTAGTTGACTTCTGTGCCTATGAATGGCATCCCCAAAGGCTGAAAGCATGATAAACTAACATCCCACATGAAGGCAGCGATTCAGCTTCTACTTTGGCAAGATCATTCTATCAGAACAGGAAGAGGGGTGATGGGAAGGGGAGGGAAGGAAGATGAAAGGAAGGAAGGAAGGAATGCAGGGAGAGAGAGGGGAAGGAAATGGGAAAGGGAAGAGATAAGGAAAGGGAAAATTCCTCATTCTCCTAAAAAATTCATCCTTCATTGTATCAAGTTGTATTCTCCATACTCAAATGCAATAGAAGGGACACTGCCTTTCTTGTGCGACTTACAGTGGGGTTCTAGGTTCCCAGTTGCTCCCATTTTGCTCATTAATCTCTGAGCAGATGCTGGAAATTCTTCCCAGGTCCAGTTTTAGACCTCACTGATGCAGCTGTGAAACTGTTGGGAGGGGATGCTGGGTCTGTGGAAGCTGGTGTGGACCAGACAGAAAGGGACGACCCCATTTATAGAAGCAATGGGGATAGTCTTGTGACTGACTGCCCACCCCATAAGCTGTCACCTTGTGTTTGTACCTCATTTACATCCACATCCACAAGGACAAAAATAGACTGTAATAAATTCTATAGCATCCCTTTCTCCCAAATAAATACAGATGGCTTCACCTACCATCAGTTGGTTTTCACGGCATTTTCCAAGATCAGATGAAAAAGGTCATTTTGATGCTACTTGATAGTTATGAATCTGATATATTGAGAGGTTAGACTACCTGGCAAAGATCAGTGGGGAAATTTTGTAAAGTCATCCTTATATGGTGCAGCTGCCAAATTTTCAGTCCTGCTCTGGGAGACAAAAGTTTCTTTTTGTATTTATCAGTGACAATTTTCTTTGGCCTCATACTGAAATTATAAGATATTGGCTTAGTCTGGGCTGCTGTGACAAAAGGCTCATACTGAGAGGCTTCAGCAGTAGAATTTACTTCTCATCATGGTGGAGGCTAGGAAATCTGGTATTAAGGTGTCAGCTCATTGGATTTGGAGGAGGGGCATTTCCTGGACTATGGATGGCTGCACCCTCACTGTATTCTCAAGACAGTAGAGTGGATACATTCTTGATCTCATTTCCTTATAGGGGCACCTGTCTCCATAAGGGTCAATCTCTATGATGCCATTTCAACCCCCTTTCCTCCCAAAGGCCACACCTCTACACACCATGGAATTGGGATCCACACTTCAAATGTAAATGTTGGAAAAACATAAACAGTCAGTCTATAGCAGGCTTTGATGGCTCCAGAATGCGTTTCATTATTCTAGGAACTGAGTTTGACAAAAAGCACACCCTTTTAGTTTACCAGGATTACATAAGTAAAATGATGAAAGTAAAAAAAAGACCTAGATGACAGAATAATATATGGAGGACAAGTTATTTAAGACACAGTGGCTCATTGCTTCTATACAACAAACAGCAGAAGGGAAACAAATACATTTATGCAAATTCTTGATTCTTAAAAGACCTGCTCGCCTACCCTCCTGGGTACAGATAGGAAAGCGAAAAGGAGAAATTGGCCAATGTCAATGCTAGGAAAGTACTTAAAACAAAAATAATACAGAGTTTAAGGCCAATCCATCTTGGGTCTTCAAATGAATGTGAATGATGGGTCTTGAAAATAGACCATTTTCCCATCACTAGTGAAAGTACAGAAAATTTGGTATGATTATTCCTAAGAAGTTCAAACATTTGGCCCTTGGCAGTACAAGCAAAAGAAAAGCCAAATTGAGCATCAAAAAAAGATTCAAAACATACACAAAAGTATTTCTTGTATCTTGCTATTCTATAATTAACTTCACAGTGGAAGGTGGCATCATACTGCACTTCACTATGAAATGGACTGTCTACAAGAAGAAGCAAAACCCCAGCATGGCAGGCTAGGAATTGTCTATACAGTGTGCACGGAGCTGTGGACAGTGTTGAGAGCACAGGGAAAGGGAGGTTTGATCTTCTTTGAGTCAACAAAGAAAGAAAGGCTAGATTAATTTTTGGAGGTTCAGGCCAAAGACATTGAAGGCAAATGTCCACTCCTAGGAATGGGCTGTTATCACCTCAGTATGGTAAGGTTAAAGGTAATCTTGGGTCATTCCTTGTTGGCCTGCGTATCTGGGCAGCCTAGTCATCATCTCTCCCTTTCAGAGACTCCAACTCTGTGGGCTGCCTGCTAGGATGGACTCTGGCTGATTTAGAACACTATTCCCAGAATAAGGCACAAAGTAGAACCTTCTAAAAATACACCTTTTGGCTGGGAATGTAGTTAAGCTGGTAGAGCATTTACCTATACCACATGGGCCCCAGAGTTCCATTCTTGACACTGTAGAAACTGGGTATGGTGACACTCATTTGTGTTTTAATCTTAGCACTTGAGGGGGGCGGGGAAAGGTCAGAAATTCCAGGCCATCCTACACTAAATAGTGGTTTGAAGACCTGGTTTACATGAGAACCTGTCTAAAAAAATAAAATAAAGAAATCAAATAAAAACATGCCCCTCTTTAAGAGGTGGAACAAAAGAAAGATTTATCAGCACATGGAAAGAGATACAACATCATTAGTCAGCTTGGAAGTGCAAATCAAACCACAATAATATACTGCTTCAAATCCACAAAAATAAGTAAATATGAATAGTAACAAGTTGTTCTGGCTAGGGTTTATGTCAACTTGATATAGGCTAGAGTCATTTGAGAGGAGGAAACCCCAATTGAGAACATACCTCCATAAGATCAGACTGCAGGCAAGCCTATAGGGCATTTACTTAACTAGTGACATGGGAGGATACAGCCCTTTGTAGGCAGTCTATGCCTGGGCTGGTGGTCCAGAATTCTATAAAAAGGCAGGCTGAGAAAGTCAAAGGGGGCAAGCCAGTAAGCAGAACCCGTCTATGGTCTCTGCATGAGTTTCTGCCTCTAGGTTCCTTTCCTGTTTAAGTACCTGCCCCAACTGCCTCTGATGATGAACTTGTGACATGGAAGTGTAAACAAAATAAGCCCTTTCCTCTCCAAGTTTCTTTTAGTTACAGTGTTTTATCACAGCAATAGAAACCCTAAGTAAGACACACTTGTTAGCAAAGACTTGAAGAATCTGCGATCCTTCTATTCTGCTGGTGGGAATAGGGTGTGCTGTGGAAGGGATGCATTTCTTCAAGAGTCCATATGACACAAGAACTCCACAAGGAATAAAGCAGGCATTTAAAAACTATGTATGCACAAGAGTTCATAACAACAGTATTTAGATGGATGGGTAAAAATTCACAAGTACTACATGGTGAACAAACTTTTAAAATGCAGGCCTGAGGATGAAGATGTGGTAGAGCTCCTTGTCTTAGCATTCACAAGGCCTTGGGTTCAATCTCCAGCACTACACATGCAAGAATATGGTACACTTCCATCCAATCCAATATTCTCAACAATGAAAAGGAACATGGCATATAGCAAAGAGAAGTGAAAACATATGCTCCACAAAAACTCAGACACATGTGTTTACAGTGATATTGTTTATAGTAGCTCCAAAGTGGAAAACTCAAATGCCTAACACCTGATGAGTAGATACACAGAATGTGGTATATCTGCATTATTCATCCATATATAGGAATAAGGTACCAACAGATGTTACTGTTTTCTAATACTGAAAGCATCCTATTAGACAAAGGTACATGTATCTTAAAATGGAGAATAGGTTAGTGGTCATGCAGTAGTTGGGACATAGATGGGGTGGATGAGAAATGACCACTAATGGATAAGGGAATTGTTCAGGGAACGATGAAACTGGTATTACAGTCATCACAGCATAATCCTGAACATATTAAAATACAGTGCAGTCTTAAGAGTATGAGCTTTATGGCATGTAACTAAAAGTAAAATAATTAATAATAAATAAGTAGCTGGTGCTAGATATGAATATGCACTCAAGAGAGGGGAAAAAGATCATAAGTTCAAAGTCAGCCTAAGTTACAGAGTAAGACACTATTGCAAAAACTAAGGGCTGCCAGGTGTGGTGGCAAAACCTTTAACTCCAGCATTCAGGAGGCAAAGACAAGACAATTTCTGAGAGTTTGCGACCAGCCCAATCTACACAGTAAGTTCTAGGACATCCAGGGACCCTGTCTCAAAAACAAAACAAAGAAGCACACAAACATCAAGGGCTAAGACGTGAGGAGGACATTTTTGCAAGGCTCTATGTTCAATTCCCAGTACCACAGAAATAAATAATCAATAGGAGTCAGGGAAGTGTAAGTAAAGAACAAATTATAGGCCCTTGCCAAGGATGAATCTCAAAACATTCCACCAAGTGAGAGAAGCTGATTACAAAGCCACAGCATACAACCCCATTTGTATAAAAGGCCTCAAGCCATATAGACAGAAAGTAGATTAGTGATTGCTTAGACATGGGGGGAGGAAGTAGGAGAACTAGGAACTGACTGTGTGTGGGCACAGGGTTTCTTCTTGGAACAGTGAAATGTCTTGACACTGGGTTATGTCTGTAGAACTAAAACTACACAGGAAGTTGCTGAATCATATACTGCAAGCATGTGAGCCTTAAAAGAAAAGGTAAAAACACAGACACGGCTTTATCTGGATTTACAAGTATTCTACAATAAGTGTGTGAACCTACTGCCTGCCACCGAAAAACAAGGTGCTAGACTTTCTATTGATGTGGATAAAGAACATATTTTATAAGAACGAGTAAAAAGAAAAACAAAAATGCAGCATATGACCATAGTTGTGAAACTTGAAAGATGGAGGGACACAGAGTGGATTGTGTTACTGCTTTTTCTATCGCAGGCTCTCCTGTAGTTTAGGTTGGCCTTGTACTCCAAGCTAGCTCCAAACCCATAATGTAGCTGAAGATGACTTTGAATTCCTGAATCTCCATGTTCACGGTTCTTGGGTAAAGGCTGCATTACTCTACCCGGGGTGAATTATTAACAACAGTGCTTTCTGAGTTAAGCTTACTGGATGACCTGTACTTGGTAAAGGGACTTCCTTCCCTCATTGTCTATATTAGCACATGTTACTTTAAAATTTTTAATTCTGAAGTGCACACACCGTCAAACAAAATGCTAGTCAGTGAGAGCAGGACAGGCTTCCATCCTTGGTCCCCAGCCCCCCATCTTCAGGGCTGCTTGATGAGATTGCTCACATTGTTTTGCTGCCCAACAGTCCTGCTGGTGAAAGAGGAGACTGTGCTATATCCAGAGCTCTAATGAATAAGCCAGAACTCACAGCTTCAACAAAAGACTTCAGACAGGTGGGGTGGTATTTGCTTGTAATCTCAGCATTTGGGAAATGGAGACAAGGGGAACCAGAGGTTCCAGACCAGCCTCAGCTACATATTGAGGTCAGTTTGGTCCATGTGAAACCCAGTCTTAGAAAGATAACACCAACAGAGCACACACTGACAAATAAAAAGAGATAACATCCCTTTCATCTAAACCACACTAAAACATTATATACCCAAATAGTTAGATAGTGTCTCTTATGCAAGTCCTATTTTTTCAATATCCCTCCAGATACAGCCCATGCCACAGAGACACACTCCTCAATGCACAGGTATCGAGAGTTATTTTACAAGAGTAATTTAAGAATGATGCAATGGCAAAAAAGGGGGTAACTCAGTATATTCAAAACTCACATTTTTTTGAAGAAACCATTTGAGGCAATCTGGTCAAATTGGATTTGAAGGAAGAAAAGAATTGGAAGAAATAAGTCCCAAGAGAAGACTCTGATGTGCCAGGACTGATAAAATGGTTTCTACCCCACAGAATGTCAAGTCACAGAAATTGTCTGAACAGAAATTGGTGCTCTCTGTCGCCAAATGGGCAAACAGTCCACACCAAATTCGTCATTCCTCTCAAAAGAGGGACTGAAGGTAGTCCAGCTTCCACCGTGAGAGTTTTAGGACTACGACCTCTGAGAAGGCTGTGAAAGAGTGTTCCCATCCCTGTGTAGCCTCACTTTCATTTCCTTCGCCCTAGAGTCCTTCAAAGCAAGAATTCCTTCAACAGGTAACCCCAGAGCACTCAACTGATTCTGATCCTAACATCTCTATATCCGTTCAGTTTGTGCTGAAGTTTCCACTTCTTTGGGGGAAATGATGGTTTAAGTCTGAAAATCCAGACAATGGAATTTAATTGTAGGAACGGTTCCTCTCCTTAGTAATGTCTGAAGCTGCTCCAGTGTTCCTTGGTTTAGTCACTTTCCTATGGCTGTGACAAGACACTATGACCAAGTCTTATAAAAGAAAGAGTTTCTTTGGGATTGTTATTTCAGAGGGTTAGAGTCCATGATTGCAGAACAAAGGCATGACAGCAGGAACACCTGAGAGTTCACATCATCATCCAATAAGCAAGAGGCTAACTGGGAATAGTGAGGAAATTCAACATGATGCACCTCTCCAACAAGGCCACACCTATTAATCCTTCTCGAATAGTTCTACCAACCAGGGACCAGACATTCAAACATATGAACCTGTGGGGGCCATTGTCATTCAAACACCATGCCCCTGTTTTATGCTCTGCCTCACTAGAGAGGGTGACACTGTTCTTACCTGGGGTTCTGAGGGTGGATTAAGGAAGTCCATGAATGCCCAAACATATTTATATGGGGAGCACTCACACACAGAGAGAGCCAGACCCTCCTCTTATGAGGGATCACAATCACACACCGAAACCACATCCTAAAGATGGTACCTCAAATCTATTGGTGGAACAAGTTGCCATTACACTTCCCCTTTTTGTCTAAATAAGAGGGTTTTAAACCAGCCACAAAAACTATATACAATGATAATAGATATCACGTATAGTCCAGGAGAAAAAAAGGTAAAAGATACACAAATTTAGACCTACAACCAGCAAGAGCAACAGGGTTTTAAAGCTTTGATCCCAAGACCTTGGTACTCACTATTCTTTCAGACCTGGAGCATCTCCTCCAACTCCAACTTCCATCCAGACAACTCCCACCTATTCTCAAGCCTCAGCTTTGACGCTGATCCATCTAAGATGGAGAATACTCCATCTCAGTCTTCCTTGCTATAGCATTCATCAGGTTTGACATTGCTTAACTCTGGTATGAACTCTATGAGCACAGGGACCCTGTGTGTTTGTCACTACTACGGTGCCTGGCACAGTACCTGGCTCCTTGGAGGTCTGCAAGATACAAATGTAAAAACTGTGACCCTACAGTTTGAAAAGTTGGTTTTAATTTAAGAGAGCATCTAGAAAATTGATTGAAAATGAAAACAAATAGACTTTGCTCAGTCAGCGAAGTGCTTGCTCTACAAGTACAGGGACCTGAGTTCTATCTTTGGGAATCACATTTTAAAAAAAGCCACTGGGGGCGAGGGAGATGGCTTAATGGTTAAGAGCACTGGCTGCTCTTCCAGAGGACCCAGGTTTAATTCCCAGCACCTGGATGGTGGCTCACAACTTCCTGTAACTCCAGCTCCAGGGGACCTAACAACACTCTCTTCTGACATCTGTAGGCACGAGGCATGCGCCTGGTGCAGCGACATAGCTGCAGTCAAAACACCCATGCACACTTTTTATCATTTTTATTTTAATTTTAAGTAGCTTGTTTTACATGTCAATCCCAGTTCCCTCTCCCTCCCCTCCTCCCGCACTCCCCTTTCCCCCCACCCTCCCACCCTATTGCCAAATCCTTCCACATAGGGGATCTCTAGAGTCTGTCATTTCACTCTGGGTAGGGTCCAGGTACTCCCCTAAGAGTCCAGGCTGAGAGAGCATCCCTCTTTGTGCTATAGGCACACGATGACTGTTTGTATTCCAGGGATAGACACTGATCCACAGCTCAGGGCCCCATAGGTTGCCCAGGCCTTCTCGATGACACTCACATTTGGGGGGTCCAGATCAGTCCCATGATGGCCTCCCCACTGTCGGTCTGGGGTCCAAGAGCTCTCCCCTGTTCAGATCAGCTGTCTCTGCTGGTTCTGCCAGCCCATTCTTTGCCAATTTGCTCATCACTCCTCTCTGTCACTGGGTTCCTTGGGTTCAGTTTAGT
Organism: Mesocricetus auratus; assembly: GCF_017639785.1. Lineage (NCBI taxonomy): Eukaryota > Metazoa > Chordata > Mammalia > Rodentia > Cricetidae > Mesocricetus > Mesocricetus auratus. The sequence continues at coordinate 158,431,040 of NW_024429266.1, forward strand.
GATTGTGTGTTTGCCTCTGCTTCCATCAGTCACAGGATGAAGGCTCCCGGATGGTTATAGACATCAAGTTCATTATCAGGAATGAGCATTCGAGGTGATCTCTCCACTATTGCTTAGCTTGCCAATTGGTGTTATCCCTTTAGATCACTCGAGGACACTGGTGCCTGATCTGTCTTCGATCCTATGATTCCCTCTTCCCCCTATTCTACCCCCACCCACTCAACTTCCTGTTCCCCCATGACCAACTCTCTTCCTCTGCACCCCCTCTCTTCTTCCCAGCTCCCACTCCCCCCCCCTTGCCGTGTTCCCCATCCATTCAGAGGATCTTGTCTCAATCCTCTTCTCTTGGGTACTATGCATATATGCATATTTTTAGGTTCTTTCCTGTTTCCCAGACTCTCTATCAGTGGAAGTGCAGACTGGCACTATCCTGATCCATGTCTAAAACCCATATATGAGTGAGTACATACCATGTTTGTCTTTTTGCGACTGGGTTACCTCACTCAGGATGGTTTCTTCCAGTGCTATCCATTTACCTGCGAATTTCAAGACTCCATTGTTTTTTTCTGCTGAGTAATACTCCATTGTGTAAATGTACCACATTTTCTCTATCCACTCTTCAGCTGAGGGGCATCTAGGTTGCTTCCAGGTTCTGGCTATTACAAATAATGCTATGAACATAGTGGAGCAGATGCCCTTGTTGTATGAATTTGCCTCATTTGGATATATGCCTAAGAGTGGAATTGCTGGGTCTAGTGGTAGATTAATTCCCATTTTCCTGAGGAATCTCCATACTGATTTCCAAAGAGGCTGTATGAGTCGGCACTCCCACCAGCAGTGGAGGAGTGTTCCCCTCTCTCCACATCCTCTCCAGCATAAATTGTCTTCGGTGTTTTTGATTTTAGCCATTCTGACAGGAGTAAGATGGTATCTCAGAGTTGTTTTGATTTGCATTTCCCTGATGGCTAAGGATGTTGAGCACTTTCTTAAGTGTCTCTTGGCCATTAAGAGCAGTGTAGTAGCATTCTAAACAGATCCCCCAGGCTCACTTTCAATTAAGAATTTAAAAAAGGAAGGTGGACAGTATCTGAAGAAGGACATCAGTGTTTGCCCTCTGACCTCCACATACATGAGCACCCCTGTACATGCATACTACCTCTTCATATATACCCACACAAACATGCACACATATATACAATACACACAAAAACATCAGCATCCTCATAATGCTTGTGACTAAACTTCAGGTCTGAAGTGTTTCCCAAGAATGGGAAAACCTGAAGCTGGTATTTCAATAGAACCAACCACCTGCTGAAAACGAGAAAAATAACTGGGACAAAGTGGTGGAGACCCGGGGACCAGACACAGCTAAGTGTGAGATATTTCCGGTAAGATGGGGATACTGGGAGGTAATAAAGAAGATGGTGGACCAGATTCTAGGTCAAAACCATGGTAATCTTAATTTGACCTGATTCAGAGTGGTCTTGACAGGAGCAACAAGGATTATGTGAAGTATATTTATTGCTCCTAAGTGGCTTAGTTCTCCACAGTGCCTTTCTCTAGTGCACTGGTACATGCCCGTGCTACTTCTGTTCCTAGGAGAGGTTACGCTAGGGGCAGGATAAGGATGATACAGCTCATGTCTCTAAAATAGAACTTCTAAGCTCCTGTCCTGATTAGCAACAAAAGGACAGAGAGCAACAACAGTTAATTACTGACAGTTCTCACTTCCATTTTCAATGCCATTTTCCAAGCACACATTCTATAGTTTTAGAGAAGAAAAATATAATTAAAAGAAAGAATTTAAGATGCAGAGTACAGGTGTATGTAAGCACTGTGTGTACATGAAAAAGCATAACCACACAAGCATCAGATTATAGCTAGCTGAGGAAGCATTTTCAAAATCCCATAGTCATTAAACTATGTTCATGCGGTGAAGAGAGTCTCCAGAATAATTTAACTTATTTTTACAACAGTGAAAACATATGGAGGCAGGACCTTTTCAACTATTCCATCAAGTAAATTAGATGCCAGGTAGATTTCTTAAGGCAATTTCATCAACATTTTGAATGTATCTTGCTGTTTATCTTTTTGTTTGTTTTCTTGAGACAGGGTTTGTCTGTATTGCTTGAGGGGCTGTCCTGGAACTCACTCTGTAGACCAGGCTGGCCTTGAACTCACAGAGATCCTTCTGCCTCTGCCTTCCGAGTGCTGGGATTAAAGGCATGCACCATCAACACCCAGCCTTGCTGTTTATCTTAAAGATTCTTAGGAAGTTTTGAATGCTTCTTTGTAATATATCCTTGACTTTTTTCCTTAAAATGTACAATTAGCACTATTGCTCCAGGAGGATTTGGGTTGATGTCTAGTTCTTCAGAATCTCTTGTGGTACCCCCGGGGACCCTTCTGGGGACCCTTCTGAGGAGAGTCCATGGATGTGGTGGGGAAACACAAGCACAGACAGCGGAGATCAATCACTATATGTCTGTGCAGATTTCAGAAAGCTTTGAACATAGTTCAAAAGACCATGCCTTTCACAATAAACGATTCAGTATGGCCGCCTGTGCATAGATGATCCTTCTGGGATTTCATAAAGCCTCCTATTATCATACCACAAACATACTACCATGAATCTCCCATTCCTTATCTCTGTCACCAATGTGGCCCATTGGTGATTACCCAGCATCTATTCTACCCCAACCAGGAACCTGGGACAGTTATAGTAATTAATTCTGTTTTCCGTGACATAAGATGGTTTAGGAAAAAAATGTGATTCCAGTTTGGGCCATTAAAATCTAAGGAAAAAAAATCAGCTAAGAAGTCTTCTGGAAGCTTTGCTTGAACCAGGTGGAGACATCTTACTGTCAGTTTGGGGATGGAGCTGATACAGAGGGGTTGCTTAAACATGACAATCACCAAGAAAGCAACTCAGAAACTTTAAGAACTGCACATGAGTCTAGCTCAGGATATCCTGAGATAATATCTCCTTACTAACAGTGAGATGGCGGGGTAGGGGTGGGGCTGGAAAGATGGCTCAGTGGTTAAGAGCACTTGCTGTTCTTCCAGAGGACCTGGGTTCAGTTCCCAGCACTCACATGGTAGTTAACAATTATCTCTAATTCCAGTTACAGGGGATCCAAGCCATATTCTGATCTCTTTGGGTTCTAGGCATGCAAGCTGTGCACATACATACGTACAGACAAACACTCAAACCCAAAATAAAAACAAATTTTTAAATAGAAAACCTGGAGATGATATGTCTTCTTATTAACTGAATCAACTGATGTGTGGATTCTCTGTTACTTTTGGAAAACTTGAATTATACATTTTATATTTGACTAGAAAATTTTCTGTGAAAGGTGAGAGTTTATCACTGCATTCCAGAGCCTAGGGCAAAACACCACACATAGTAGATGCATAATTCACATAACAATGTCTAGTCCATTTGTATTTGACAAATTCAGAGAAAATACTCCATTATCTATGCTATCCTAGTTAGTCCTAAGTCTTATACCTAAATTACTTTTTATTCCAATTTGCATTATCAAATTTATTTTAATGTCTTTCAAATCTTTAACATGTTATATATCTGTAATGAGTTTCTTTTCTGAATCTGGAAAACAATGGCAACTATAACTATAACTATCTAGTCTTCAACTCCTTCAGAGACCCAAGAAGGAAATAACATTAACTGAGTAAGCAGGAAGTGCAAGTAAACAACCTCCAAACAATGTGAGAAATGACAAAAACAGCTGGTTGCCTGGACAGTCACCCAAGGTTCCTCTGCAATGTTAGGGCATCCATCTTCAGTCTACAGGCCTACCGTATCTATCAGATATTTCTGTGAAGCAGGATATTCTGAGGACTTTCATGCCTTGTCTTGGCAAGGTTTACAGTCACTCTTTTTGGTGTCCTGTTTGTCCAATTTGGACAGTGTGGTGTCAGCAATTGAGGGAAGGGTGTTTTCTCGCCCATTGGCTTACTTTTGCCACAAAGAAAGTAAATTCCATGTGAAATTTCTTTGATGCACATCATCTTCTACATAGTTCCTTCCATGACCATCATCTCTGAAGCAGACTGGTGCTGTCATAAAAAATACCCATTTTATTAAAACATTTTAAATGCCATGTTATGTAGTTCTCTGAAGTGTTTGGAGTTTATGTAGAGTGAAGAAAGTACAGCCCTGAGGTCCTGGATTGCAGTGACCATGCAAGCACAGATGCATGGAGGAGAGGAGCATGTTCCCTGCCCGAGGAACACTCAAAGAGCACAACAGTTGATTGTGTAGAGATTGTGTGGTGATGTGATGCACGCTCACACTGAGAAAACACAAAGGCTACACAAGGTCCTCACTACTTAGTTCATTTGTTCAAACACTTTAGACTATGGAGGTGCTTGGGGATTCAGCATAGACTCACCGGCCTCAATGTGTGCCTCCTAAAGGGAGACTTATTCCCTTCTTTTGGTTACTCCTTATAAAATAACCTATGAAGCCCGGTGTGGTGTCCCCTCTTCTGTAATCCTAGCACCCCAGAACCTGAAGCAGGAATAACCCTGACTATATAGTGAAAACTTGTTTCGAAGAAAGAAAAAAAGCAAAGAAAGAAAAAAAAGGAAAGTAGGCTAGTCTGCTATAAGGTATTGGCACAGGAGTTCTATGTGCATTAAACCACCGTGCTGTCTTCAACAACTCAGAAGTATTATCATCTCCATTTAAAATCTGATCTAAGTGGGCACCTACTTCATTAATGAAGGCAAACACATGGGCGTCATTGTAGCACAGACTCTAACAGAATGCATTGCTGTCATAGTGCAGAGGTTCAACAAGAGGGAAACTTCAATAAGCGAAGAGGAAACCATTCTCCATCAGATAAGTGGAAGCACAGACTCCCTTCCTGCCACTGCTGCACAGTCAAGCAGTCCCTGGACCCAGGCAGAGAGGAGAAGCAGGAGGGGCAGGGTTGATAGTTAAGAAAGAAACCTTCAATGCGTGTCCAAGGAAACCTGCTTTAAAAAAAGGCACAAGGACCCGTGGGCTCAAATGCGCTGCCCCAGAAGGAGAGTAGCCCTTTCTCTTTCTCTCTTCCTGGTGTGGGCCTGGGTATTTCTCCATGCAAATTTCATTTTAATCAGAGTCGGAGGCAAGTCTTTCACTTAGAACATTTCTAATGCTCTACTTATTTTTAGTTTTCTAAACTTCATTAAATACAAATTCAAGTAAGTAAAAACTTTACACACCAAAAATTAACCAGACCTCCAAGTCTATACAACCCAGTTGAATTACAGTTAGAAGAAGCATTTGCAATGGAAGCTGTGAAGGTTCACATTCAATTTTACACTTTTAATATTGAGAATAATTTATTCACTTCTCTACCACCAAAACCAAAGAATCCACGACAGAACTAGGACTAGAAAATAATCAGCTTTATGTCCTTTTTCATAATTCATGTCATTCCTTTCTGTCTAAACTAGAGAACAATTTTGTTAGCGTTTAAGAGAAAAACACAGCACAGGTTAAGTGAAGGCTCCTAAGCTACCAGGAGGAGACAGGAAAGTCACGCCTGCCAAGTCAGCAAGGAATAGGAACAGACAGCTTGTTAAGAAAGGAAAGTGTGAGCCGGGCGTTGGTGGTGCACGCCTTTAATCCCAGCACTCGGGAGGCAGAGGCAGGCGGATCTCTGAGTTCGAGGCTGGGCTGGACCGACAGCCTCCAAAACAATACAGAGAAACCCTGTCTCGTAAAAAAAAAACAAACAAACAAAAAACAAAAAAAGAAAGAAAGAAAGAAAGAAAGAAAGAAAGAAAGAAAGAAAGAAAGAAAGAAAGAAAGGAAAGTGTGTCTCCCACACTGGAAATCTCCTGGTTATCTGAGGAAGGAGCCCAGAAGCCTAGTGTGAGTTTTCTGCAAGACAGTCTGTATTCATTCACCTGGGTTTTCTATCACAACAGGTTACAAGGTAAGCACAATGAACAGTATCGCAGGCTCATGCTCTCAAGTCTCATACTCAGAGGGGAAAGAGACTCTGCCTGCAGAAGCAGGCCAGGTCAAGAGGGACGAGAATTTACCTAGCAGCTCACAGAAGGAATGTGGGATGCCAGCACACAGAGGCTGAAGTATCTCTGACAGAGCTCTTAGCTGCACATGATGGAAACACAACTCTAACTAATTTAAGTAGAGAAAAATGTATTGACCGATAAGACCACGCAAGGGAACAGGAGGGTGTCAGGAGCCAGTGGATGCCAAGAACCTTTTGCTCCTGTTTTTTCTTGTTACTGTTCTTTGTGTTTTTGTTTTTAGTGTGTGTGTAGTTTTGTTTGTTGCTGTTGTTGTTGTGTGTGTGTGGTTTATTTTTTATTTTTTGCATGCATATCCACTCCATTGAATGTGGTGTTTTGCAGAATGTATTCACTCGGCTGGGTTTTCTATCACAACAGGTTACAAGGTCAACACGATGAACAGTACCACAGGCTCATGCCCTCATCCTTTCATACTCAGAGGGGAAAAAGAGCTCCTCTCTGCTGGCTAGCAATTAACTCAAGGGAGATGTGCTGACCGACCATCACGAGCACTGTGACGAGGTAAGGAAGTGGGATGTGTGCAGTGATTGAGTCCAGGAGTGTGAGTGCCATGATTGCTAGCTCCTTGTAGTACAACGTGATAGTAGTTCAGAAGGGATGCTTGCCCCAGCAAGGATTTCCTGTTTCCAGAAGAAGGTAAACGCATGCTGACTGGCAGGAAAAGCCAACATCTTTTTTGGGCCATTGCTATGAAAACCCCAGCTAAGTCAAGAAGCACCCAAGGCTATGGCATCCTTTCTCTGGGATACAGACCAGCTGCTTGCTCATTCCAGTACGATGCTTCCCTGCTCTTCCTTCCTGTGAACTAACTCATGGTGCTTTGTTCTCTTGCTTGGGTAAAAGACCTTCTAGTGCCTTGGCAGCCCACTAAAAAGTGATTTAATTTTAATCTGGTCTCTCTTAGTGAAACTATACTGCCTCATATGCAGTGTATTAATAGGAATAGCCTTTTAATGAATGTGACTTCAAATAATATTTTTGTATTTTCAATAACTTGGTTGTGTGGTGCCTTGGGTAGTATACTTATTAAGCTCTTCAGTCCCATACAAAGCAATGGTATTGATTCTCTCTCTCTCTCTCTCCCTCCCTCTCTCTCCTCCCTTCTCCCTCTTTATTGTCCCTAAGGATTATCAATAATATCACCTTCTTAATCTTATTGGAATCCCAAAAGCTTAAAACACTATTTAAAAGGTCCCTAGTCCCATCACCTGGGAGAGCATTTTTACCATATTTTCCATAAGTTTAACACAAAAAGGCATAAGGAGCCAAGAGCCAAAGGTGCCAAGCACCAAAGCTTTTGCCAAGGCTGGCGTACTGCTTTAAGTGGGCAACAGCACACGCAGTCTCTCTGGCTTGGCTTCTGCGGCGCCAGGTTCGATGAACAGCGGTTCTTGGAAAGCCCCACACTGGATTGTAGCCCATACGCCCAGTTTACAACTTGGTTGTCAGGATGCCAAACTGTGCAAGGCTCCAACCTTCCCAACACTGTGGGCTCCTGCAGGTCCTCCATAGAACTGCTAATGCTAGGAAGAGGGGGAGAATCTCCCAGCCCTTTAAATAGCCTTGCTACATCTCCTTGGTAAAATACTTCCTTGGGAAGAAAAAAGAAACCAGAAACTGTGAAGTTGGAGCGGCCTCCTCATTCACAACTTTCCTATCACCTCCTCCTCAGAGGAAGCTTGCTCAGCTGCTTGCTGGCAACAAACACAGCAGCCAGTGCAAGCCCATGCAAACTAGCTCCTCCCCATCTCCAAGAATGACAGGTTTCAGAGCTAGTACCTGCACTTGTTTTGAGTGTGTTGTTTAGGGTTATTTCTGAACTGTCTGAAGCAAAAGACGGTGTGTATAGCCTGGTTTGTGGCCAATAGGGATCACATAGACGACCAGCCCCTATAAAAAGAACACATGTACCTTTACCTTACGTAAATCAACAACAACAGAGGCTTGCTTATAAAAATCTGTAAGAGTTAGCATGAGAGAAAGAATATACAATCAGAGGCTTTACCAATGAAGCCATTTAATCAAGTCAATATCAGCTGAGTTTATTGAACATTTCAGTGGGGCTTAGATCCTGGGTGTTTCTCATGTTGTGGGTATTGCCTGGTAATGAGCCTACTTTTTTAAAGGGAGGAACTTTTCTTCAAACACAGACCCTAATTATACAACTCATACTGTTTATGATGTTTAACCAAAGAAGCACAGAGTAAAGGTAGATCCATGGCTTGACTTCACAAGGAGTGCTGTCCGAGGCAGGATAAACCTGAGGACGTCCATGTGTTACATTAAAGGTAATTGTTGTCTCGCATGGCTTTCCTGACCTGGGCTAGGGAGGGAGACTATTTTTCCACTCTAGTGCTGCAGCCAACTTCGGAACAGCAGCTGCAGGGCATTGCTCTGAAAAGGGGCTGGAGAGTTTGGCAGGCTAGCAGTGTCTACCCTGGGACAGCCACCTACCTCTTTTAAGTGAACCTAGATGAGGCGATGTTTTGTTCTGTTTTCCAAATATCAAGATTTACTCTGGACCACAGTAGTAGGAAGGGTAGTTAGAGTCTGTGGATGAGCATCTATGAAGTCACTGACCTTAATCAGGGGTCACCTCACTTTTCTTCAAAGGGACAGAATATTTTGGACTTTCCAGAAAAAGATCATCTCAGTTGTAACCAGGCTACTACTGCGTTGGGGGAGGAGCCGGAGACAACGCATACATGATGGACATGGCTGTGTGCCAATAACACTCATTGATCATGAAGGCCGTGGCCAACACTGAACATGATTATGAGAAATGTAGGCAGGAGATAAAACATGGAAGAAGCAAGAAGGTGAAATGAGGGGAAAGTTTTGGCCGGGGAAGGAGTTCCGGAGTATCTCTGGAACTTCCCTTTGAAGTAACAGAACCATGCTGTATAGAGACTTAGAATGTTCCTTTCCACTAACGTCCTGCCGACACCTCCATGTGCAAACAAGACACTGTGTGTACCCGGAGTGGTTCAAGAGCCCAGTGCTGCAGGTGGCATCGCCTTGTTTGCGTGAAACTTTCCCTATTGAGCAGGACAAGGCCCTTGTTAAAAAGCAAACTGTCTCCACGAACACATTCAACACAATCAACAGCACTTGGGGACTTGAGCAGTTAAGACACAGCAGGGCTGTGACGGAATGAAATGCATGTTTTGAATTTAAAAATGATGCAAACTGGGGAAGTGAAATTCTGAAAGAAGCAGGCAGGGTTTAGTGCACTGGACAGGCAGGTCTGGGAAGGTAGATAAATAGAGGCAGCTGTCCTGAAAGGGAGGACAGGGGCTGTGTGGGGTTCCGGAAAAAAAATGAGCCAGAGATGAGGAGGACTCCAACATGGAAAGGCAGAGGATGGGAAGGTTGCCTCCTATTTCATCCTGGGAATCTCAGGTTCCTGCACAAGTTCTAGCAGACATAGGCTAAAATTCCACTTTCTTCTTTATCTGCAGCATTACCTTGAGGGAGTTATTTCACCCCATTACAGCTCTGGCTTGTTATCTGTAAAATGGAGAGAAAAACTCCTTCTTCCTAAGACTGCTCATGAAGAATACACCTTCAGTGTCTAAAGGGGCAGCCTGGGGATATGATGGGCTACCAGTAAAGGGCCCATTTGTTCACGAGTGCACTACTCCAGCTGCCTCTGCAGGTTTGTTTTTCAAGACAGCGTTTCTCTGTGTAATAGTCCTGGCTGTTCTGGAACTCACTTTGTAGACCAGGCTGCACTCAAACTCACAGAGATCCGCCTGCCTCTACCTCCTAAGGGCCAGGATTAAAGGTGTGTGATACCACCTTCCAGCCCCTGCTAGCTTAGCGCTTCTTGGGGTAGAAACCACGAAAGGAAGATGGGGTAGGTTTGATCCTTAGCCTGGAGGAAGATGTCTGAATTTCTTTCCTCGTGATGGAGAGGCAATCCACTGGGCTGTCGAGAGACTTCCAACAAATAACCCACAAAAATGGACACCAGCTCAAGCAGGGAGACGATGAGACCAGCTCCAAGTGTGAGTGTGTGTGCGTGCATCTCGGGAAGTTGTGATGAGCAGGGGATTTACACTGTGTCATCAGCCTTTGATAACATGACATGAGAAAAATAATGAGCTCTCCTTTTAGATGGCTGAAGGTCTCAACAAACAGTTTAGTCACCAGCGGCAACCATCTCCCTTCTTGTTGTGAAAACCCAGGTCTTCTGTTCTCAGTCTCCACTCTCCTCAATTCCACTTCAGAAAGAGTCTTTCTGATTTAATTAACTAATTTTTTCAGACAGATCTCAGTTTCCCCTCTCTCTCTTCTCTCCTCCCAGTCCCTCCCTCAACCTCCCCTCTTCCCTTCATCCCATCCACTCCTCAGTCTCAGAAGGAATCTTGCTTAGCATGAACCCGTTAACATGTGAGTGGAGTTGGGGCGTAAACCGGCCCACCAGAGAGAGTGTGAGGCCTGTTGCTTGGAATTCTGGGAGAAGGATATGTCTCCTCTCTCTTCTGGATATAAGACTAACTTCCAATAGTGTTTCGTGGTTCTAAAGGAAGGCATCTGATGGTTGAGCTCACCTGAAAGAAATGGATAACAGAGGGAATGGGAAACATTGCCAGCCTCAATCTTGACCGAAACAGGACCCTCTAGGCAACTTAGTTCCATGGGCCAGTGAGTATCTCTTACTGTTGAAACCAGTTTAAACTGCAGATCCCTCCACTTTCAAGATCTACAGGAGCCTCCCCCAGAGCCAGCAAAACCCCACCTTTTCCTCAAAAAGATTACATTTCCTGAAAACAAATGCTATTTCCCAGGACACAGAATAGAACCTGGCTTGCTGCCCTTGGGCTCTGTAGCCCAGTTTTGGCAGCTCTGAAAACCAGGCAGCCCCCATGTCATTCCTGTGTCAAAGAGGGGGTGGGTGAGTAGTTGAGGTTGTGAATATGGGACATCCAGGAGAACAGGAATTGCTTTGAGTGTAGTGTGTGGCAATTGAACCAGCAGGAATGTGCCTAGCACGGGATGGTCAGAGAGTGCCCAATGTGAGTAGTACACACACCCTGTCGGGCAGCTGTTTCTGGGAAAGGGCTCCTCCTAAGGGGGGGCTGCCAAACATATGCCCTAGAGAGAAAGGAAGTAGTTAGGGCCTCGAAATGACTACTGAGAAGCAAAACAGCATGGCATTGCACCACAAAACACACTGTCTTCTTTGCAGTGCTGGGAATGGAACCCAGGGCACCACACATACTGGGGAAGTATTCCAGCACTGAAGTCCCCTCCAGAAGCATCCTCTTTTAGTGAGCGGTGCTTGAAAGGTTCTGGAAGGGAGCAGGGTGAGAGCAACTGGTTGCTATTGTTCGTTTTTAAATTGTACTGGAGAACGCTAATGTTTGAAAACCTGCAGTTGGACTTGTAGAAAAGGAGCAGGCTTCACAGGAATAATCTAGATTAAATTCACAAATCCTGCTGACTAACCTGTAGTAGCAGCAGGAGACAGCACTCCTGATTGACAAGGGGACACTGCCATTTATCTCTCAGTGGTGTCACATGGCAGTGACAACTCTGGGCTGTCAGAACTCCAGCTTAAACCCAAAGCCAGCAGACAAGTGACTCAGATTTCCTGGTTTTTTCTCTGACAACTTCTAATTCTTGGGCTATTTGTGCTACTCACCACTCATGCACGGCTGTGTTGGGATTCTCTGTTGGCTGCTTTTGTTTGGAGAAAGTTTAACTCATGACCCCTTTAACTTCTCACTGCCCCAGCACTCCCACAAAGAGGATTCAGCTCACAAAAGACACATGATCTCAGCCTGCAGCAAGGTGCACCTGAGTAATTAGAAACATGTCTGAGCAATACCATTCCTACCTGGGGCAGAGAGGAAGAGACAGCATGGCTTCCTACGCTGGTTTCTCATCCCACAGGATGTGAGTTACCCCAGGCCTGATGGTCCTTCTTTGTCAGGAGAGTCAGAAATCTGGCTTTTGTGACTTCTGGAGAACTATGTGACTGCACAAGAAAGTCTGTTCTTCCAAAACTGAGCCTGCACACCTTCCTGGGGTGACTTTCCACAGCCCAGGAGTAAAGGGGTGAGAAATGCATGGCATACCCAATAACCACTCAGCAACACGGCTATAAGAAAATGCACACTGGGATTCCAACTTAGGACAGGCTGTCTTTCAATGGAGCTTCCTCATTCAGGGTTTCAAGGGGAAGTTTCCAAGTCCAGGCTTTTCAGTGATTATCTAAATCAAATCAGAACAAACTCTTCACTCAAGGATTTAAAATTTTTCAGTTTAAAAAAAAACCAGAGCTTCATAAATAAGTGATGGATTATTCAGAAATATTACCCACTTGATGATCTAGTTGGACAGACAGTACTTTTCTCTAGATGAGGTGACGGTGACCTTGAACATTTACTGGGGTTGACTATGTCTCAAGTACTATGTTCACCACTTTTCATCCATTAAGTCTCTGATGGGCTCATCATCCCTGAGAGGTACACACTGCTATCATCCTCACTGTTTAGATGGGTAGACAGTGGGGAGGGGGAGGGAGAGGGAGACAGAGAGAGGGAGAGAAAAGGAGAGAGGACGAACAGGAGAAGGAGGAGGATAGCAATATGAATCAGACAGGTTCCCTAGGTCCAAGGTCCAAGCTCTCTGGCTCATAACCAATGCTAACTGGCTCATTAGATGGAAACACATTTAATCAACTTTTTCAAACCAGAACAAAGAAACGACAAGCCCAGGATACCTGACACCACAAAAAAGGGACACTTGGTATTTCACCACAGGACACAGAGCCTATTTTCAGGATCCCTACTCTCTTGCTACCCCAAAGTTAGTGAGAATAAACAGAAGAAGGAAAGAGACAAGATAAGGGTGGGGGTATGTGAACTGCCTGAAGTGGACAGTCCCTGTTCAGTGGCCTTCCCTCCTTCTAATGGTTAAAGAGAATCTGTTTGACTGAGTTTCTCTTGAAACACAAATTACTTGAGTGTGATGAGTGGTGCACTTATAGATTCAGGCATTTCATTGTGTTGATTTTTTCTGGTCATTGAAGTTTCAGAACTAGAAATTAGTCTTGCCAATCACTTAAGGTTTATTGTAGGAAAGAGTTAACGTAGTTGAATGCTGGAAGGGATGGATAAAGTGACAGAAGAGAACTGAGAGGGTGCCAGCGACAAGTTCCACAGATCCCTTAATTTCAATGGGAAGTTTCTAGGCTATCAACATCAATGGTGGGTCAGTGTTAACATGTTGTCCTCTTTGATACTGCTGCTACTCATATCTTCATTACAGTAGTTCCCATGGCAACTACTATACCCTTAACACCTTGCACAGTGAATGGTATATTTGAGGTGCAATAGTCATGAATTGAAGGTCAGATTAAAGACACTGGACTAGATCAATACATAAGCTCATGGGTAATACTGATAAGAGTAATTATTATTTACCGAGTACTGATGGACTAAGAGCTTACATATATGACAATCTCAACTCCCCTCCCTGTGACTCTATAGTGTAGACATTGTCTTGATCATCTCAAAGTCACAGTTAAGGAACAAAGGCACAGGGATGTTAAGCCAATTCAAGGACACATAGGCCAGATTTGACTCCAGGCAATTTGATGTTCCAGTTAGCTCTCCTAACCCCTCATACCAAATCTCCTTCCCGAAGGCAATTAAGCATGCATTCCTTCTGCCTAGTTCCCACATCCTCTCCCACCATTAGTCCCTCTCCAGAACAACACTGGAATAGTCAATCACATGTCAGTAAAATCCTACTTCATAACCAGGCTTCCCAGATGTCTTCAGATTCTAAGGCAGAATAAATATGCAAAGGCACTTGGAATAGCCAAGGTTCCCATCGTTCCATCTTCTCCTAGCAAGCTGTAGAGTTGCATTTGATTGCCTCATTTATCTTAAGACAATGCGATGGATTCACCATGCATCCAAATGATGTGTGGCTTTCCCTGAAGCTGCAGGATGAAGACATTAAAACTGTGTCTCTTATGCTGAGAGCTGCATACAAAAACAACAACAACAACAAATGTGCGAACTGCTCAGAAAAAGAAGCGGGGAGAACTTCCTAGTTGCCTAATGACTTCTAGTTACGTGAATGCTTCTAAACTCCTGTGGGGAGTTGGAAACTTCTGGAATTTCTCCATTCTTGAACTCTGTTGGGGCATTTACCACTGAATTTTTATTATTAAGTTTGGTTTCTTTTCAGAAGGGTAGTGCTTGCCTGGGGGAAAGGTATGCACCTGGAATGACTTTAACTGTGTTTCTCAGGACACGTGTTTCCATGTCCAGAGCAACATGAGTACACATCACAGTTACACTTCCTTTATACATGGTTTCCACAGGAGAGATACTGGGAAAGATGCCTTGCTTTAGATATGTGAACATGATACCTGTTCTGAACTTGTCAAATGGGAACAACGCATGCCTCTCATAACTGAGAATGTCCTGAAGAACAAGACTGTCCATCTGAACCACATGTAGGGGGTGAAGGTATAAAACCAGTCTGCAATAAACTAGGGTCTCTCCCCACTTTAATATATTGATGCTGTGCAGCTAAGAACCATCAATCTTAGAAAACAGTCAGCTCTTCCTATCAGTAGGGAAAGTGGTGCTTCCTTGTAATTAGAAGGTATTTCTTCAATGAAAACCCAGTGGCAAAGTCAGTAGTAACATCTCATGTTGGCAGTTTTGGATCAATAGGGCCTGCTTATCACTACAGTAGGCAGTGCTGCAAGCCGCTTCTGCCAGTGGCACATTTCAAGAGGACTTCAAGGGGTTGTGTTTTAATGCCATCACAGGTGCCGCCTGAGGGACAGTACATGTGCAGACATTGGGGTTAGCAGTCTTCTGTAGGTGGCTGAATAGTCCCTCAGGAACACCCAGAGGAGCTCGTGTCTAACATGCTTCTATTTATAACAAACAAGTCTTCTAAGGTACTCACCACTGCCATGTGAGAGAAGGGAATATTGAAAGGACTGGAAGGATGGTTTAGTGGGTAAAGTGGCTTTCTGCTCAAGCATGAGGACTGGAGTTTGAATTCCCAGCATCCACATAAAAGCTGGATGTGGCTAGAGACATCTGTAACCACAGTGCTGGAGGACAGAGACAGACAGACCCTGGGGGCTCATCAGCCAGTCCATGAGGCTAAAACAATGATCTACAGGTTCAGAAAGAGACTTTCTTAAAAACAAAACAACAACAAAAACCAAGAAAATCAACAAGGTGCTAACATTTCAACTAGGTGTTCCTGGCTTCAAGGTTTTCGGTGTTCATGGCCAGGCTCTGCCTACCTGTTTGGTCTCTATGGTCCCATTTCCTGGCATCCTTCCAGTCCTCCAATGCAGTGACCAGCAGGCCATGCTTTCCTGTGTGCTGTTACTTCTGTGGAATACCCCGACCTCTCCCTCTCCTGATTGGGAATGACCTAACCATCAGCTCTCAGCTAAAAAGACACATCTGGTAGAAAATTGTTCATGATTCAGCTTCAAACAAGTTCTTGTGCTAAATAACTTTCTAAAATGACATTTTTTTTGGTCTCCAGACTTAACTCAGTCTGCAAGCTCATGTTTATTCATAAGTCTATTTGATTTTTGATTTTTCCCTGGATCTATAGAGACTTTTGAGAGCAGGAAGTATTGCCCATTAGTCTCTACGTGTTTCCACCTCACACGACACACTGATGGGCATCAATGCATGTTTGTGAAATGACAACATACTCAAAAGTATCTGTTTGAAATCAGTAACATGAGGCCGGGGTGGCGACCTACATCTGTAATTCCAGGGTTCAGGAGAATGGTCAGGAAGATCAAAAAGTGTGAGGCCAAACTGCTATAGAGAGAGCCTGTCTCAAAATAAAGCAAGTGAACAGAACGGTCAATGCTTGGACCAGGGCTGTCATCCGTCCGAGTTAGAGCATTTGCCTAGCGGGGAACAAGGCTGTGGGCTCATCCCTTGCATCAAAGGTGGAGATGCTCAGGGAGAAAGACAAAAGCAGGGCAGGGTAACAGTCATCTTACTTCCCCTGAAAGATGAGCTACTTATATACAAGGAAAATGAGGCTCCTTGACTGAATAAAGTGCCCCATCTGTTCAGATAACATGAAACCATGTTGGGCTTCATTTGGGGTTTGCTGTCAGCTACTGGCATGACCCACAGGTATCTCTGAGTGGGTTGTTTTTAAACCAGCACCCACAAGACTGCAGAACATACATTCCAGAGATGTGGTTGGGAGAAGTTCTATTTTGTAAGTTGGACTGATATCTGACCAATCAAATTGTCTTTGAGCTCAGACACCTTACATAGGAGCTGGGTTCTAAGGCTCTTGGGGCTTTTGTTAGGAGTTCTGCAATGAACCACCACAGAATGGGAGGCTTGAGACAGCAGCAATGCAGTTTGTGTGGTTCTAAGAGTCAGAAGACCCAAATCACAGTCACTGGGTTGAGGTCACAGTCCGGAAGGACTGAGGCTCTGGTCCTTGCATCTCCATATCTCCATGCTTCTTCTGGTGGCTGTTGTCACTCCTTGACTAGAGGCCACATCACTTAATTCTCTGTCTCTGTCTTTAT
Source organism: Mesocricetus auratus (assembly GCF_017639785.1). Classification (NCBI taxonomy): domain Eukaryota; kingdom Metazoa; phylum Chordata; class Mammalia; order Rodentia; family Cricetidae; genus Mesocricetus; species Mesocricetus auratus. The sequence goes on from NW_024429266.1 coordinate 158,447,688, forward strand.
ATCACTTTCACTATCTATCTATCTACATATATATTTATATATATGTCTGTCATCTTCTGTCTCTCATAGACATATGTATGATGATATGTAGTGTCCATCCAGATAATTTGGAGTAAAGCCCCCATTTCAAAAACGTTCATTTAATTCCCCCTGTCAAGGCAACATTTACAGATTTCAGAAATTGGGACTCCATACCTCTGGGACCATTCGTTATTCAGTCTACTACAGTCATCATTACAACCCCAAGATATATTCACACACCACACTCTCGCTTCTGTTTATACAAGACAGTTTTACTAACCAGTAGAAATCACTCCTGAAGTGGGCTTAGACCATTGGTGACAGGTCAGTGAGAGGTGGTGGCCCTAGGTGTGCATTCCCTGGATAGTCCATGGTTTTGTGTGCAGTTGGGGCTTGCAATGCTCTTCAAGCTAAGGGAAGATGACAAGGATGGGCTGCCATGACCCTGATCAGCTTATGCTATAGGCCAAAGGCACCACATTATTACCTCGGTGATTACTCCGCCACAGCATCGTGACAGATGGGAGAGAAAGATGTTTTGCTGTTTTTGAGGAAGCTCACAGCCCTGTTGTGGAACCAGCTGAATGTGGGAGAGTTATCAGTGGCTGAGGGCTTTGGCCCCACAACTGTAGTGAACCATATTCTCCCAGCAGCCAATCAGCATGAAGGAGCAGCCTGGGCCTCTGAAAGATCATAGCCCAAGCCTGCACCTTAATTTCAACGTGGTGAAACCCTGGGCAAAGGGCCCAATTAAATTATGTGAGAGTCCTGACCCACAGTCACCCACGTGTGCTGAGTAGGCCGTTAAATCTATGGTAATTGCTTATGCACAATGGAAGATTGATGTGCTTGCTTTGCAAGGGGAGGTTGTTTTTCATATCTGAGCTAGGGAATAGATAAGGGCAGGCAACCCCAGTGAAAAGTCAAGTACAACAAATGCCCAGGCAGCAAAGAATCCTGGGAAGAAAATGTCTCCTGTGTAAGTGAGATGGCTTAGAGTCAGGAAATAGATTAACTGTAAAATATACCAGGAGACAGATTTGCAAACTGAGAAATGGAAAAGGGAGATGTTTAGTCAAGCTTTTCAACTGCAGGGATAAAAGTCCAACCCAAACAGGCCAAGCAGCCATGAATGAATCCAGCAGGGACAGCCTATGGGCTAAAGTGTTCAGTGGCTTCTGCCTCAGTCTGATGCCTCTCCCCCATTTCTTTTACTTCCCTTTTCACTGCCGACGTCACTGTCAGGCAGGCTCTTCTAATAGTCACCAAGGGCCACTCAAATGGTTACTCAAGGGTCCAGGCTAGTAGCTGCCTTGTTTAACAACTCCTGAAGAATGAGATTTTTCCTAGTCATTCCTGCAGGAGTCCCTGGGCCACCTTCGATCTCATGAGGGAGGGAGCTAGCAGCCTCACCTGAGACCAAATGGATACTCAGTAGGCAAAGGTCAGAGTCGCTTGTTTGCCCTACACAAAAGGATGTTAGAAATTCATGAATATGACTCCATGTTCACGCTCAGGGAAAAGAGGGACAAGACTGCGCATGTCAGACAGCCAAGACGTAAGTGTTAAACCCCGACTCCTGTACGTGGCAATTGCCTTCTCACTCACTACCACACTCATTTCACCAATAGCCCTCTGTAGCAGGCACACTAGGACTCAAATCTAGGTGTGTGGGTTTCTGAAGTATGGAATTAGATGGTCTCTTTCTAAATTAACCTTAAGCCTACTACAGCACCGGGGTGGGGTGACACCTAATAAAATGTAGCTCTCTTCTGTGAAAGCCCACTTGAAAGCTAGCTTCCCTTGGGGACTTAATAAGTAGCCTACTTTCATTTGGGACCAGAAATTCACTGGCTAGGACTTTAGAAGAAAGCCCAAAGGCCTCTGGGAAAAAGAAAGTGAATCTCAGTTAGTATAGGCATTGCAGGGAGCAGAGATGTGGGGGAAGATGAGCAGCCTGCAGAGGGCCATCAGATACCCCAGCACTGACAGCCACCACAGTGCCAGAGGCAGACAATGAGAGAGGAAGTCTGAGAAGGAAACAGGTTCAGGACTCCCCCACGCCCCCAAGCCCTCATTCCCATTGTGCCTCTCACTGAGTCAGCTTAGAGAGGAAGAAAACACTTCATCCTCCCCCACACCTCTAACCTACCCATGATGTGGAAGTACACAAGGACAACACATGAGCACGGCTAGGACACAAACAGGTCCCCTCCCCCACCTCTGCATACCCAAGTGCCCCAGTCCCCATCTCTACACCCATCTCTACACACTCAGATACTATGTGATACCCTGCCACGCCAACGCGGCACAGCAGAGAGTTTAGCCAGGGTTCTAGGGAGAGGGCATATTTTTCAAGAACCTGGATTCGGGTGCCAGCCTAAGATGTGCCAGGTAATTACAGAATGACAGGCTACGGGCATAGTTCAGTTGGTAGAGCGCTTGTCTAGCATGCAGGAAGCCCCAGGTTCAGTGCCTAGCATAGTACAAACTAGACACACCCATGAGCCCAGCACTGAGGAGGTGGAAGCAGGCAGATCAGAAGTTCAAGGTTATCCTCATTTACATTAAGAGTTGAGGACAACCTGGACTGCATGAGACCTTGTCTCAGAAAAAAAGTTACTAGATGACTTCTGAAGTCCTTAATGTCTCTAGATTTTAGTACAGGGTTGAACTAGATGATGATGATGATGATTAGGGTTAGGGTTAGGGTTAGGGTTAGGGTTAGGGTTAGGGTTAGGCTTAGGGTTAGGGTTAGGGTTAGGGTTAGGGTTAGGGTTAGGTTAGGAGGCAGGCTATACACATATATGATGGCTGGGCACAGGAGCAATTGGGAAACAGGGCTTGTCCCCTCAGAACATGCTAACTCTACACGTTCTAGTTTTCCATAAGAATCCAGAATTCTGACCTTTATATAATATCACCTTATCTTTAAATGTTGGAAACAAGCCCAGCCTTCAGCCAGCTTGTAATCTTGAATCCACACAGGTAGCCAGCAGTCATGTGTGGCTACTTGGATTTAATTAAAAATGAACAAACACTAAATGTTCAGTTCCGTCGGCACATTTAAAGTCCTCAATGGTCCCCGCTATCAGGGGCTGGCATATTGGAGAAAGCAGATATAGACAAGGTAGAAAGTCCCAGAAAATTCTCCCGATAGCCCTGCTAAATAGTCTCCAGGATAACAGTCAAAATCAAGACAAGAGAAACAGACTTTAGATTCAGGGAAGTGGCCCCTGGAGTGTGATGATTGACTCCCAGCACTCGCACACTAGATAGCGAATATAGCCAACTTCATGGCATCAAAGGTTTCTTATGGTAACTGCTCATCTTACTGCAAAGAGACAGCAACTGACGATATAAAAACACGTGGGTACGACTGTGCTTCAGTAAAATTTTATCATGGACAAAACTTGAGGTTTGTATGATCTCCATAGGTCAAAGGAATAGCTACCTAATTCCCCACCCCAGTTTAAAAATGAAAAAGTCTGCCTCACTCTAACATAATCTCAAACAGACAGCTGGATGCTGAGTTGGGCCCATAGGTAGTGGCCTGGTGGTCATTGAGTTTGCCCTGGGAGCTTTCTGATAGAGACATGTGGGCTGCAGATGGGGAGGGGGGGGATTTGGACACAGGAATCTGATACCCTGGACACTTTTCCCAGGCAAGCTCTACACTTAGCCAACACTGATCAGAGATGGAGGGCAGGGGCGCCACAGGTCCTTCTGTGAGGTCCTTCATCAACACAGGCAACCCCATTAGTCACAATTCAGAAATGTGTTCATTACCTGAAATTCGTTTATAACTCTAAAGTCAGCACTGGAGGCACTTGTTCAATCTTTCTGTGACTACACAGATCAGAGAGAAATGTGAGTCTCCTGATACACATGTTTGCAGCTGGGGTGTACAAGGAACTCGCTGCCTCCTAGCTTTAGCTTTCATGGTGTTTATGTCCCATGGTCTCAAGGCATGTCCAAGAGTCCCATAGGATAGCTATGGATGCAACCCAACACATGTGTAGATGACAACATCATGTCTCCATGTCAAAAGACTGGGTGCTGTTTTTGGTCTTTGCATGATTTATATACTAGGCTGGGCACTGTCTCTAGTTCATGCACGATTTGCATGTGTTTGTTTGTTTGATGATTTTGCCGGTGCTTAATGTCCTATAAGTGTTTGTGTCCCTCACGCCTTAAAACACTCATGTTGAAACCTAATCACCAATTAGGTCCTGAAGACAGACACCTCGTGAATCTAAGAAGTGCCCTCAAAGGCAGCCACGGAGAGCTGCCTTGCCACTTAACACCAATAGAGGGCAGCACTAGAGGATGCCATATGCATAAGGGACCTTGCCAGACACCAATCAGCCTCGACCTTGAACTTCCAGCCTCCAGACTGGGAGACATAAATTCCTTTTAATTACAAGTCATCTGGGTTATGGTTTTGTTTTAGAACAGTTTTCTGAGTAGAAGGCCATGATGTCCTTGAGAGAAAACAAAACAGAAAAGCCATGGTAAAGGCCAGGGAGATGGCTATGTCGATAAAGGTCAGTCTAGGCTACAAAGTGAGAACTTGTTCAAACCCCAAATGCAACTAAACCAAACCAAAACAAACTATCTCAAGGAATGAGACTTTGATGACATTTAAAAAAAAGACTCACTAAACATACTGTGTGTTCTGACTCTACCTTATAAATTGAATTTCAGGTTTAAAATGACCTTAAACAAGTTATATCATGATGGTATGTTTCTGTAGTTCTATGGTTCTCATCTTCCACATAAAGGGACTGGTAAATATAGACTATAGCACAGAACTATTTAAACAAACAGACAAAATACCACTTAAAAGCTAATTTATTTGTGAACCCACATACTGTTATCCAAATAGGAGCACACCCTGGGCCTAACAGCAGCAGGGTCCCGAGGGAAAATGATGTGATGAGCATTTTGTCTTGCTCCAAATGGCTAACAGAGATGTGTGACCAACTGAACAGCACCGAGCATCAATAAAATGTAAATATTTGTTGCATAGACCACCCAGGGTTCCACTGGAGACCTTTGCTTAGCTATGGGGTATGATTTTCATTAGCAAACACTGCATAATGTATGGGTGATATCTTTTGGAAATGCGTCCTGTGGGGTGGTCCAGGGGAAGTTTTTTGGAAACGGAAAAGGATGCGGGAGGTGATGCAGCTGAGAGCTGGAGCTCAGCTAGAGAAAAAAAAAAAAGGGAACTTTCAAGTTTATTTAGCAAAATATTAACAGTAAGTTCATTTAGCAAAATATTAACAGTAAGTTCTTTGGGACGTACCCACTCATCTCTTTCTTTCCTTCCTTCCTTCTTTCTTTCTTTTTCTTTTTTTCTTTTTCTTTCTTTCTTGTTAATAATTAACTGCTCTTAGCCAGGTACTATCTGTCTTCCTGCGATTACAGAAGCACTCTCTGCTTTGGCACTCTTTATCACAGCCTCAGCTCCTTCCCAAGAACTTTTAAATATTACACACCTTTACGATACCTACTGTGTGCCTGACTCTTTTCTCATTACTGTAAGCACTTTAAACATGCAAGTCCATTTAATCCTCAAATGAGTGAGGTGAATACAGTCGTGGCCATGTGCATTTTCTACTAACGTATGGCACAGAGATATCTGACCATGCCCTGGGTCACACAGCAAACAGGCATTGGGAGTCAGAACTGGAACACAGGCGCACTTGTTTCTGAGTCTTAACTTCTGTTGCTGCAGGAACCCTCCCCGGGTACTTTAATATAGGAGGGATTGTAAAGGGGTTGCTTCCATTGGTAACAACATCCAACTCATTATCTTTTCTTTCACACTTCTTCCTTTTCTTTCTTTCCTTCTCTGCATTAATGTTTAATTTACACATAGCAGACTTCACCTTTTAAATGTGCAGATTGTAAGTTTTTGACAAATGTATGCACTCAAATAACCACCACCATGGCTAAAACGGAGCAATCTCATCATCTTAGAGGCTTCCTCCATGTCGCTCTGTTGTCAACCCCTGTCCCTACCCTAGCTCAGAAACCATGGGACATTAGCCAGACAAAGGACCTTTGAAGAGAATTCAAGACCAGAATATGGGTTAGAGGAAATTACACCGTTTATCATCACCATCTACAGCTTAAGTCTAGCACCCTTCAGTTGCTAATGTGGGCAACAAGCTGCATGAATGCCACAGTTCTCTTGGCTGTGTTACCCCCAGAAAACACAGATCTGTTTGTACCATACTGCAGGGGTCTAAATGCAAAGTATTGCTTATCATCCCTACTGCCCTGACATCTCAGTAGCCACCACATCCATCCATAGAACTTGTATTTTGTCTTAATAGAATAAGCACCACCAGAGACCCTCTTTATGGCACTAAACATCAGTTAGATGGGAATGTTCATGGTGGAAATGAACCAGAGTGTTTATACCAAGACTCGTCTAACATTTAATACTTGCATTTCACTTTGGTTTACATTTGACTAGTGCATTTTTTTCCCGAGAAGGGGTACACAAGCTTTGCCAGCTTGCTGGAAGGGGTCTGCTTCTCAGAGCATTCCCTGAGAGAAATGATGGGTAGGTAAAGTGAGTCATTGGTAACTCACTTTGTGATGACTGGCAATAATGAAAATACGTGGGCTGGAGAGATGGCTCAGAGGTTAAGAGCACTGACTGCTCTTCCAGGGGTCCTGAGTTCAATTCCCAGCAACCACATGGTGGCTCACAACCATCGGTAATGAGATCTGGTACCTTCTTCTGGCCTGCAGGCATGCATGCAAACACTGTATACATAATAAATAAATAAATCTTAAATAAAAGAAGCCCAAGGCCATCTTAAAAAAGAAAAGAAAATATACAATCATGTAAAACACTTCCACAGCTCATCAAGGCAGCATTTCTGCTGAGTGTAAGACACAGACTGCATGTGGTTTCCTGGCTGCCCACACTGGTGGCTGTGGAAGCTGAGCTGCCTGCCATGGAAGGGAAGCACTCCTGAGGGCACTGTTGTTGCTCAGCAGTGCCACCTGCCGCCTAGTTGAAAATCTGCATGAACTCCAAAGAATGGCTGCTCTTGCAGGCTTATCCATGCTGGCTGAAAGGGCAGAAGAAAGAGGAAACAATCCTCTGATTCCACGCGGGAGGGAGACTTTGGAGAACGGTTTATCTGCCACAATACCACTAAGTACAGCAAGAAGGAGCTGAGAGTTCATGTTGTTCAATTATTTGGTACAGCAGCTTGAACATCCCCTAAAACATAAAATGAAAATACTCCAAAATATGAGTCAGTTTAAACATCATCAGTGGAAAATTCCATACCACAAGACTCACATACAGAATTATTTAAAATATTGCATAAAATTTCTCCCAGGCTGCATCCCCAGGTTGCATGTATACCATACATAACAAATTGCATGAGAAACACAAAGAAAGATTTTTATAAGATATGTAACTGGGAAATATATGTAATGTAATATACTATATATACCTACTATATATTATATTAATATGTATTTCCCTTGATTTCACTGCTAATAAAAATGAGCATTGAACAAATCAGGTACATTTTTTTTTCTCTTGCCAGAGACCAAATGACTTTTGGAAGACACATAAACTTAAAAACGATAGATATCTGTCAGTTACTTTCAGTCCCAACGTAGCTGTTCATAATGACACCAAGGCAATAACATATTTCAAAGAGAAGAGATAGATTTAAGATTCGCTGAGGAACACTGAGTTACTTTCCAAAGCTAAAACATGAAGCAAAGTTAAAAGAATGAGTATAAGATTCTGAATCCCAAGCTGTGCAGATGCCACAGAATAGACGAGGCTGATGTTGACTGTATCTGTCAATAATCAGGACTTGGAAAGTAACAGCATTTTATTCCTAACTTTGTACCCAGCATCTCCTCTCGTACCTCCCCCTTTGACATGGCCAGATGGAGACTCGGGCAGCATGGAAGATGGAGGCATGCTATTCCTCCCGAAAGACAGTTTCTGGCAAAGCTGTCTCATTGGCAGTTAATCTCTCAGTGTGGCACGTCCACAGAGCTTTCTTCCCAATATACAATGTGCGCCCCCTCCCCAACACGCCATAAGTTCCCCAAGTACTTCTGGGAAGCTCGTCAACAAATGCTAGTCTATTCAGCTGTCATAGTAATGTAGATGGTGTGAAATTTCACAGGAAACAAACAGCAAAGTCGAGCGTGGCTGTTCATTATTTTCTTACTCTCCTAGTGAATGGTGACACTGTCCTGAAACCAGCTCTGGAAGGGTGCTGTTCCGGCAACTACCCCACCGGCCACAAGGGGGAGAGTTCATTTGTGAGTTAAATACTGATCTAGGGCCTAGCTGTCAGATTTCATAGCTGATGGAATTGGAATTCAAGCTTACATATGGGTTGCTTTTGTCTTCGTCTTTCAACGTGGCTTTGTTGGGGCCTACGGGTGCTTTAAATGTCTGCTAATTATGCTATCAAATTGCCAGCTCCGTTTGATCCTCACGGTGGCCAGTGGAGTGTAATATCAGTACACCCTGAATGTACAGCACTGGCTACACAAACGAGCCATGCGATGTAGTCGTTGAATGTGTAAAGCCAAGGAGAGAACCCCACCTTGCTACAGAAGCCATGCTTAGTGGCTATGCCATTCTGTCCCTTTCTCTGTAATGCTAAGTACGTGTTCAGCACTCAACAGAAACAAGGCTGTTGACAGATGCCAACTCAGTGTAAAGTTCACTGTCGCAGATCCTTCTTCTCATACCGTGCCCCCCCCACACACCTGTTTCCCCAGCACTTCATTTACAGAACTCACTAATTCCAGGGACTTACTAATGAATGTGGGCTATGTCATATGACATTATCAGAAATCAGAAGGTAAACCACAGGGCGGCCCAGGTTCGGGCCTGTGGGTGATGCTGACATGTAGCGCATTCCTGTTTCAGGGGTGGGCCCTCATGGGGAAGCCACAGTAAAGATGAGCTGGGGCTGTAGAGACAGACACTTTACTGTGGGCCAGAAATAGAAGATCAAAACGAACACCATTTCCTTGAGACATGATCTTGAATCCAAGATCCTCCTACCTCAGCCTCCCAAGAGGTGGGGTTTCATGTAAGTGTCACTATATCTGGCTGACTTCTCTCTCTCTCTCTCTCTCTCTCTCTCTCTCTCTCTCTCTCTCTCTCTCTCTCTCTCTCTCTCTCTCTCTCTGTGTGTGGTTAGAAGGTTAGAGTAATTCAAAAAAGTTACCAGAGAAGGCTCCAAACATGGAAGCAACCTACATCCTAGCCTTTTTCAAGGAGAGAGTTGTCTAGTAATGTTAACTAATTGCCTTTGATTAATAATGCCTTGCCCAAGTCAGGAATTTTTATTTCTGTGGGAGATTGTTGATGTCTGTCCTGACATGGAAAGGGAGGGCGGCTCCCACATTTTAGGTTTATTAGCTGTAGTCAGGTGTGGGACACTGATCTAATGTCACTCATAGTTCCCATAGTTCCCAGCAGCTTCCTCAGAACAGCCAACCAGGCCTGATAGGAAACAGAAGCTTAAAATGGAAGAGGAGGTGTGGTTCTCACAGGGTCTAAGGACGCTCTCCTCAGGGATCACAAGAGGTCCAGAGGTATTCCTTGGATGACAGAAAGGCCATGTCTCCAGGAGAAATGGAGCTGAGACTCCCCAGGGGAGCACAGATTCGAGGCAGAGGTTCTGAGAGTGCGGCTTTTGAGAGGGCTCCTTGTTCTCTTACTTTCTTCATGCATCCCTTGAACGTTAGCAAAGCCTTCTCGAATGCCGTCCTGCCTCAGGTGTGCAGAGACGCATCTGGTGAATGAGGATAGGGTAGGGCGGGGGTGGCGCTGGATGAGGCTCGACTGACCCCTAGCGGTAGATCTGGAAAATTCTTACTTAAAAAAAAAAAAGGCCTGCCAGAAAATGTGGCTAGACCCCCCCCCTCATGATTTTCCATGGAAAAAGGACTTTGGGATAAAATAGCTAAGAAAACTTTATATTATATAATCTGTGTAAATTCTAGCCTTTTCTTGTTAATACACCATGTTTACTAAATGTCTGAGAATTCTTACAATAAAGTAACTTAAATTCCCTTCAACACCCCAGTTTCTTCACTACCTGTGAGTCGTGGGTCTTTGGAGGAAGGAAAGAAGGAATGCACGCTCCTGTATTTCCCTTCAGTATGGAAACTTCATGCACATTTTGTCTACCAAGTCTCCCTGTGAAAGCCTCTGGAAACCTGCAGATTTGGTAAGCAGCCTTTCCCTGTTCTCCACCATGACTGGAGTTAATAAAAAGCCTAGATGCTGAAGACTCGTCTTCCAGCTATAAAAGAAGCATTTATAGACCTCAGGTGAGAAGCTGTACTGCAGAAAACCAAGTCCTTCAAGACCTTCTAGCTCTATAAAGCCTCCAAGAAGGAACACTTGAAAAGCTTGCACAGCCTACAGTGGCTCCCTGCTTCTGGAGCTTTCAGAGTGGGAGTCGGGGAGATACGTGGGTGGCTCTGGGTCAGCAGTTCTGGAGTCATCCCCCCACTGACTCTGCCTCTCTCGTGCTGTGTGACTTTGGGAGTGTTGTATAACCTTTCTGTTCTCAATGCTACCATCCATGAAATGGAAATGGGAACGTCTCTCCATTCTATAAAGGCTTCAATGAGCAGCTACTTATAAACTACTTAACCTGGTGACTGCAAGTTAGTGAGCAGTTTTTTTAACCTTCTCTTCACTTTTTCTAGTTTGGGAGTAAGAAGCATCACCTCAAAGGAAAATAACAAGCTTTGGGGTTTGAGGAAATAGCTCAGCTGGCAAAGTCCTTGCTTTACAGACACAGGGATCTAACCTTGACCCCTCAAACCTGCTCAGAATCTTTGTTTTTATTAATAAATTCTTGTTTTTTTAAGATTTTTAAATTTTATGTATATGTGTGTTTTGCTCACAAGTATGTCTGTGCACTGTGTGTGTGCCTGGTGCCCATGGAAGTTACAAGAGGGCATCAGATCCCCTGGAACTGGAGTTACAGATGGTTGTGAGCTGCCATATGGGCCGTGGGAATCGAACCTAGTTCATCTGCAAGAACAAGAGCTCTTAGCCACTGAGCCATTTCTCCTATTTTTAAACTATGCATGAGTGTATGTCTATGAAGGTTTGTGCACACGAGTGCAGGGGGCCAAAGAGGCTAGAGATGGAGTGACAGGCAATTGTGAGCCGCCTGATATGGGTCAAACTTCAGTCCTATGGCAGACTAGTGCGTTCTCTTAACCCATGAGCTAGCTCAACGCACTTTCAGAAAAACCAAGCATGGTGATGCATGCTTTGCATGCTTGTCCTCCCCGACATAGAATGCTTGACCAAGTCCACTTTACACACACACACACACACACACACACACACACACCCCTGCCTACTTCATGGATGATTGCCTGAGACTATCCTCTGGCTTGGACATGTACCAGCACAAACATGTGTGACCCTGTTCCCTTCCTCTCCTCCCCTGCCATACAAAGTACATCAAAATATTGTACTTTTTATTTGGAGCAATGAAATTACTAAGCAATCTTGGCAGTGAATAAACTATTTTAAACTATTGACATATTTTCTTTGAAAAAGATTTTGTCAGTATTTAAAAAAATCAGTCAATATAAATAAAAGTTATCACTGAAGCCACTTATTTTTTAATTGTGTTTTATCCATCTATCTATTTTATTTTATTTTCAGTATGTATCTGAGTCAGAGAACAACTTTCGGCCATTGTTTTCCTCTCCCCAACTGTGCTGGCTACTTGTATGTCAATTGACACGAGCTAGAGACATCTGAGAAGAAAGAACCTCAATTGAGAAAACACCTTCATAAGATCTGGCTGTAGGCAAGTCTGTGGGACATTTTCTTAATTAGTAATTGATTGGAGAGGGCCCAGCCCTTAGACTGGTAGTCCTGAGTTCTCTAAGAAAGGCTGAGCAAGTCATGGGGAGCAAGCCAGTAAACAGCACCCCTCCATGGTCCCTACATCAGCTCCTGCCGCCAGGGTCCTGCCCTGTTTGAATTCCTTATCTGGCTTCCATAGCTATGACTATGATCTGTAAGTGTAAGCCAAATAAGCCCTTTCCTCCCCAACTTGCTTTTTGATCATGGTGTTTCATTCCAGCAGTAGAAATCCCAACCAAGACACCAACAATTAGATCCTGGGGCTTGAACTCAGGCCCTTAGGCTTGATGCCAGGTGCCTTTACCCACGGAGCCCTCTCACTGGCCCACTGCAGGTAATTTTAAGTGTGTAACTCAGTGTACTGAGTACATGAACACCCTGCAGTCAGCCCCGCCTACATCTCTAGAATTTCCCCTTCTAGGGTGGGCACTCTACACTTTATATGCTCTCAACAGTCACTGTCCGCTTGCCTCCACAGCTCCTGGAAGCCACCAGGGCTTTGTCTCTGCTTGAGACTGAATTGGACACCTCAAGGAGGCGGAGTCATGCAGCAGCTGTTCTCTTGTAATTGTGCATGCTTCTCTTAGCATGCTGCCTAGTTCATCCATGTAACATGGATCAGAATTCTATGCCTTTCAAGGCGGAATAATATTCCATTGAGCGTGTTTCTAGATTCTGTTTATCTATTCAGATACTGCTGAGCCTTCTGGGAGTTTTCACCTTTGGTCATTGTTAACTAGATGGCTGAGGCCAGGTGTGGAAATACAAGTGTAATCCCAGAGAGAGAGAGAGAGAGAGAGAGAGAGAGAGAGAGAGAGAGAGAGAGAGAGAGAGAGAGAGAGAGAGAGAGAGAGAGAGAGAGAACGAGCTATATCTGGCTTTCTTTCATGAGTATGAGTCATTTGAACTTTGAACTCAGACCTCATCTTTGTCCAGCAAGTGCTCTTACCCCTGAACTACCTCAGCACCCCACAGTATGGTTTCCATTTCTCCAGTGATTCCTGATGCTGATGTTGAGCAGGACACGGTTCTTAATGCCTTTCCAGCCAATTCTGTGGGAAGAGTTCAGATACCAAACCTAGGACTCAGTGGACATTTAGACTTTTGGATAGCCTGTCTGTAATGGGTCACAGAGCCGAGAATAAGTGACTGTTGAATGTTTAGCCCTAGACAGGCCGTTTACATTAATCCCACCCTACTGTAAGACATAGGGAAAGGGAACAGAGTCATGGAAAAGAGGGAAGAAAGAATATGAGTCAGAGTTACAAACCAGTCCTGAGGTCCAGCCCTACCTGAGGCATTATTGGCAGCTGGTGGCTACTGGGTAAGGAAGAGTCAGTTTTCGTTAGGGGTGTGGCCTCTGGAAGGGCCCCATGCTCTAGCGGATGGCCCCACACCTATGCATACATGGGCAGCACTAGTTGGATTCCGTAAGGTATTAAAAAAGAACAAGAGGACATGAGTGTTGAAGGGGCTGTGTTGGGAGGGTTGGATAAGGAGAAAAGGAATAGCAGCATTTGCTATGATCAAATTCACTCATGTATGTCATACACATGTAAGAAATTGTCAAAAAACAAACAAAATCATTAAATATCAACCATGAGCTTTGTTCATCTGTCCATTAGAGCTGAGCTCGTTAAGTGTCTAACTGTTAATACAAAGGAAACAATTTGGGGCTAGAGAGATGGCTCAGTGGTACAAAGTACCACTGATATTCCAGAGACTTGGGTTTGATTGCCAGTACCTACATGGCAGCTCACAACTATCTCAAGGACTTAAATATCAGGGACTCTGATGCTCTCTTCTGGCCTCTGGGCAGCAGGCATGTACTTTGTACATAGACATGCATGTAGGAACAATAACCCCCACACACACAAAATTATTTTTTACAGAAAAAATTGCAAATAGAATGCTTGTGGAGAATTTAGCAAAATATTACAGGTGATTTGCCTAAAGTGCAGTACAGTTGCTACTTTAAATTTTCTCTTTCTCTTTCAGTTTTATTTTATTTTTCTCTCTGGGAAGATAACCTCTATAAAATGGGAGTTTATCGTTCAACTTTGGTGACACAGATGCTTGGATGGTTATAATGCTGTGAGTTTTACTCAGTCCCCACTGGACACCTCAGCGTGTGTTCACCGACACAGCCAAGGCTTCGCTAGTCACATAAGTGAGCACGCACCTTTGACCAGTGGCTTCTCTCGAGTCCTCAGTCTGTTCTCACTGGAAGGATCACTGGGTTCTGTCGGGCCTGGGCTGATGTCATCTTTTTGTTCCCCACATCCTTTCTTCTGGGTTCTTCCTCAAACCCTGGAACAGAGAGGCTCAGTCATTCCAGCAGCACAAGGACGGATCATCAGTCTCGAGTCAGCGACAACTACCGTTTATTTTTAATTCCCGCCTGGCTGGCTACTGTTTAGTCACAGTTTTAGAAGTTCACATAGTCAGATATTTAGAACAGAGCTCTCTCAAAACACAGATGAAACTGGGCCATTCTCTTTAACAGCTGAATTTGACAGCAATTTGACCTCCGTGACAACACATGTCAATGGACATCTGGTGTCAGGCTTGCCTGGTCTCGGTAGGAGGAGATTTTGAACTGCAGCGAGTTACCTACCATATAATCAGGGCTGTCGGGTAGGAGTGAGAAGTCAGGATAATAGCACCTCAGACTCATGTCTCAGGATTACTGAAAGCAGCATGGCAGTTTTGACACTGGCTGAAGGATGAAGCCGGCTGTGGATGCTGCCCAACTAACCGTTAGTGTGGGCATTGTTCCTTGAGACCATTTAGATGTGTGTGTCACACTGGCTATAAAAGACATGGCTTTCCCCTGGAGACACTGCTTCAGTCAGCAAGCATACCGCCCCCTTGTCAACTGTGTGGCCAAACTGCTTCACACAGCAGCGAACAAACACTGGTCAAGAAGGGCAGACAGCAGATGTGGCTTCCATTGTTCCGTTGTGTGAATGTATGAGACGCCTGTATCCCATCCCCTTGGCAACTTTCCACCCGCTTGCTCCTCTATACCCACTCTGGACACAAGCACGAGGGCCAGGGTGGTGCAGGAAGCAGAAGGAACTCAATATGGTCCCCTACAAGCACCTTTGCCCTGCTCTGTTCACAGATGCCAGAGAACAAGTCCATCTTCCCATGCCAAAGCCATTCCAGTCAATTTGTCATTGCTGCATCAAAGATCTTAAATGATATCAAAGGAAGAAATCTTTGTTCATGATTTCAGAGGATTAGCTCTGGCTTGGCTTCCTCCCTTGCTATCAGGTAGAAAAGAGCATCATGGTAGTAGGAGCATGTGGAGGAGGAAAGATAGAGGGAGAGAAGAGGAGAAGGAGGGCGTCGAGACCATCAAGGACCCACCCTCATGACTTATTCTTTCCAATTTGGCCCCACCTTCAAATATTTGCCCCACTTTCCAATAGCAGCAACACATTTAATCATTCATTAAGGTGTGAATCCACGAATGAGGCCAGAGTCCGTTGACTGAGAGCTTTAACACACAGCCATTTGGAAGACACTCATGTCTAAACCATAACAGAAACTCAGTATTTTAGGAAATCAGCTGCAAATAAAACATAGTGCAGGAAAGGAGTTCCCTGCAGCATTTTCCAGTGTCCTTATAGAAGGAAACCCCAACGTGTTTCAGGAAAAAGTTCATTGACTTTAACCTTCCAGAGACGATGAGAAAAGCTGCTTTTGTGGTAGCTGCTTTAACTAGACATCAAAATGCCAAAAGCTGGCCATGGTGGCTCCCACTTGCAATCACAGTACTCAGGAAGCTGAGGCAGGAGGACTGTCAGGAGCTCAAGGCCAGTCTAGGCTGTGTTGCAAGCTCTAGGCTTGTTTGGCTCTAGTGTGAGACCCTGTCTCAGCAGAGGAGCAAAGCCAATAAGATGTGATTTAAATAGTGAGAAGTGGTATTTAGACTGGGTAGTGAGGGGAGGAGGAATTGCATAATACAAAGATGAGGATGAAGACTGTTCATTCCCTTGGCCCTCATGATTTCGGGGTAAACCGTTGGTTTCAGAAGAATTACACAGACTAGGCTAAGCCCCCCACTTTGTAGATAAGATAAACGAAGGTCAACAAGAGGAGACATGCAAGAGCCAGCAAGTCACCCTTGAAAGGCTTACACACTTTCTACTTTGCTACATCTTGTGCCATGTCTTTGATGTATCCACCAGGCATCAGAAACTCTGTAAGCAGCCAAGCCATTTAGTGCCGATATACCGAGACATAGTGTGTATGCACAGTGCTGATACACTGAGCCATATTGCATACACCAAGCATAAGAAACTAGTTAAACCTCTTAGGTAAGCAAACATAACACAGCCGAAATAAACTCAGACCACAAGGACAGAAAGGGGGAACTAAACAGAAACTTCCTGATTACCTAGAATAGCTGCCATTGATTGAGGACCAACCATAAGACATCCAGCATGCCATACCCATCACTTACAGTGACACTAATGCTTCCAGGAACTCTGAAAATAACACATACATTAATGTGCCCTGAAAACTGAGGAAACTGAGCCAGGAAAATGAGATGCCCTGTCTGAGGTTGCACACAGCTAGTAAGTTCTCGGATCCTATGACTCCCCATATACACACCAACTTCCTGTCTGTGACAAGCTGCTCAATAAGCCACAGAAATACGCGTCTGCTTGGAAACCCTAGAGTCCAAGAATAGACACAATGTGGAAAGCATTTAGAATGAGCTAAATAGGACAGAGAAGAAATGGACTTAGAGCATTATTGTGGTTTCTACAGGCTCCTGCTTGGAGCACTTGGTCCCCAGCTGGTGGCAACTTGTGGAAAATTGTAAATTTTGGCAGATGGGATCTATCTGGAGGGAGCAGTCACCGGAGGTCTAATTTGGAGATTATTCTAGGCTTCCAGTGCCCTTCTTTCTCTTCTTCTTGTCCATCATGGGGTGAGAATCTCCTCTGCCCCAGGCTCTCTTGTTCTGCCCAAGTGGATGGAGCCAAATAACCTTGGATTGGATCCTCTGGAACCAGGAACCAAAGTCTGTCCTTCCTTTAAATTGTTCTTTCAGGTATTTTGGTCAGAGTGACATGAAGGTAGCTAATACAAACACTGTAGGGATCTATTTTACAATGATTCTATCATTGGAGGCATGACAAAAATCAGAGAACACACCAAGCACGTAAATGTGATTACCGCATACAAGCTAATCCTTACAAGTCAACAGAAGATAAGTGTGATATCAGGTCCTTGAGATGAGACAAGACATGCAAGCTCTCAGTGGGTTAGGATGAATGGTTTGAATCAACAACAGTATTACTTTTCTAGGATTGCCAAAACAAAATGAGGCAGCCTGCACACTAAAATGAGCAAAAACTATCTCCTCATGGTTCTAAAGGAAGTTTAAGATCAAGACAATGGCAGGGTGACTTGCATGTGATCTCTTTTCTTGGTTTGCAGATGGCTGCCCTGTACATTCTTCATGTGATCTTTCCTCTGTGCACACAGCCTGGGTGTTTCTCTCGGTGTTTACCCTTCCCCTTTTTACAAGGACATTAGTCAGATGACATTATGACTTTTCTTAACAGACCCATTGTGCTGGCTTGTTTTTATGTCAGCTTGACACCAGCTGGGGTCATCTGGTTAGGAATATTAGTGGAGGAAATGTTTCCATATATCAAGCAACAGTCATGTCTGTTGGATATTGTCATGATTAGTGATGGATGCAGGAGGGCCTCACCCATTGTGGCTGGTGCCACCCTGGGCAGGTGGTCCTAGATGGTATAAGAAAGCAGGCTGAACAAGCCATAAGGAACAAGCAAGTAAGCAGCACTCCTTCGTGACTTGGCTTGTTTTCTTGAGTTTCTGCCATGACTTCTGTCAGCGATCGAGTATGACTTGAAAGTTGTAAGATGAAATAAATCCTTCACTCTCCCAGTTGCTTTTGGTCATAGTGCTTCTAAGAACATCTAAACTAAGATGCCTTGCAGAAGTCTAATAAAAGAGGGTGTCACATCCACTGGGACTCTGAGAATTAAACTTGGATACTTGGGAGGAACTGCCAGCTCTCTTAGTCACTAAACCATCTCTCCAGCTTTACAATAAAATTCCATTTTATTTATTTAATTTGTATTTGTGTGTGTGTGTGTGTGTGTGTGTGTGTGTGTGTGTGTATGTGTGTGTATGTGTGTGTGTTCTGGTGATTGAACTCAAGTCCTCTGGCTTGGGAGCAAGCACCTCTACCCATCGAAATATCTTGTTAGCCCAATAGGTAAAATTTTAAATTGAGTCTCACATCGACCATAGTTTTTATGTAACTGTAAAGTAAAACTGTATACAATAAAATGTAACACTGGAAAGTCCCTTAAGCAGAGCCCGGTGGCAGAGCCCAGTGCAGCACACCAGCCTCAGCACAGCCAGCTTTGCCTTCAAAGTTGCAAGTGACACCATTCTCTTTGAGCACCACATGAAACACTTGGCTTCACATGTAAATGAGCAGTGTAAAAAGATGCCCATCATTAATGAGAAAAAAATCACTTTACACACACAATGCTTGTAGAAACTTCTGAGTGGGACCAAAGCACAGGAAATCAAGGTTGCCATCTCACACCTGCCTCTTGAGTTTGCAGACACTAAACACACATGATAAGAAGCCACTGACATTGGCACCATTTCTTAGCTTCTATAGCCAGGGAGTCTCCCTTCGCAGCTTCCCACCCCCAGTGAAACCATGAACAAGACCTGCATTCTGTGTACTGCAACTGGGAAAATGCTGAACCCAGCCTGAGTGGTAAGTTGCCATCAACTGGTCAAAAAAAAAACATGTAGAATGCTCAGCACTCATTATTAAGGAAGTAGGGTATAGTCAAGAACTACCTCACATCTATCTGGGTGGCTATTAAAAGCAGGAAACAGCAAGAATTGACCAGAGCTGCTACACGGTGCTGATGGGAATGTGGGGTGCTGTACTGTTAGAGAGTTTGTAGCCCTTCAAAATATGAGTTATAAACATCCCACACGGTACTTCATTGACCCCTCTAGGTGTGTACCTCAAACAAAGTAGGGATATAAGCAAATATTTGTACCCTGATGTTCACAGCTGCACTTTTCACAGTAGCTAAAGCAAGAGACAATTCAGAACTCCATTGACAGATGGAGAACAAAATGAGGTACACCATTCAATGGAAGGTTACTCAACCCAGAAAAGGATGGAGTTTAGACACATGGTAGAATTACACTACACTAAATGAAAGGAGCCAGAATACAGAGGACAAATATTGCTGACTAAGAGACAAAAAAATTGATGATACCAAGAAGTGAGGAACCAAGGGATGGAAGTGATTGCTAAAGAAGAAGAGTTTCAGTTTGAGATGATGCCGAAGTCCTGAACATGGCTTCCTGTTGGACTTTCACAACAACGCAAATGCACTTACTCTGTTGAAACTGTACATTTTAAATGGGAACTCCAGAATCTTATACATTTACCATCAGAGAGAAAACTACACAGAATAAAACCCCACAGGATTAAAAGTAGGTGGGAGGATGAGGGCCCATTCCTTAGAATCAGTGAAACATGCCATTTTTCTAAGGAACCTAACAATTGACAAATGCCTCGCTTGCTCAGAAGACAACGTCACTGTCTGGAAAGCAGGGAGAGCTCTGAGGGAAAGTGTCATTCTCGGAAGGGCTTTGTGTGATGAAGACATGGAGCATGTCCTAGCCAGGGTTTCCATTGCTGTGACAAAAACACCGTGACCAAACAACTAGCTGGGGAGGAGAGGGTTTATTAGGTTTACACGTCAGCATTGCTGTTCATCACTGAAGGAAGTCAGGACAGGAACTCAAACAGGTCAGGATCCTGGAGGCAGGAGCTGATGCAGAGGCCATGGAGGGGAGTTGCTTACTGACCTGCTTTCCCTGGCTTGCTCAGCCTGCTTTCTTATAGAACCCAGGACCACCAGCCCAGGGATGGAACCACCCACCATGGGCTGGGCCCTCCCCTATTGATCTCTAATTGAGAAAATGCCTTACAGCTGGATCTCATGGAGGCATTCCCCGACTGAGCCTCCTTCCTCTCTGATGACTCTAGCTCATGTCAAGTTGACACACCAAGCCAGCCAGTGCAGAGCACAAAGGTTACCCTCTGCTCTTGGGAGTTCAAAGCCACAGAGGGAGGCATCACTTGAGGTCTCTATTTCCAGCACAGTCTCTCACATTGACTCAGCCCTACTGGCAGTCTCTGTAGCGGTTCACACGGGTGAAATACAATAACACGGACAAGGTAAAATAAACTCCATCCATGAGCCACACTCAAAACATTAAATGCCCCTTTTAGTCCGATTTCACATCTTAAAAAAAAAAAACAGAGCCACACAGAATTTAACGACCTTGGGTTGATTTCTCCAATTCAGTTTCTCCTTAACTAGATTGTGGGCAGCCACTATCACGAATTAAACATCTGTTTATGTGTGCACGTATTTGCCATGGTTTTGTGGGTTTCAAACTTTAAAAGAAGTGCTTCATATTATATTCTACATTTTACCCAATGACTTATTGTTTTTAGACATTTTAATTTTACTCCACAGAGTACTCTGTTCATGTATCATTTTTGCTCAAAATAATGGACAGCACGGTGCACATTGGATTAGTGACTGTGCCGTGCCCGTGACAGCAGACCAGGCAGGATGGATGACTTATGCCGCTCGTGGTCTCAGAGGGTCATAGTCCCATCACAGCGGAGCAACCATGACAGAGCCGCACTGCGTGGGACGGGGTGGAAGGCACAGGCTTTTCCACATGGCACAGACAGGAAGCAGAGAGCTTGGGGTGGAACCAGGGGTAAGCATAACCTTCAGAGGTCCGCCTCCAATTACCCACTGCTGCCACTCACACCTCGTCCACTGAAGGCTCCACAACATCCCAACAGTGCTCCAAGCTGGAGACTGAGCACTTAGAAGCCAAGCCTGTGTATGACACTTCAGAGTCAAACAGTAGTCTATGTCCTAGTTAACTTTAGGTGCCATGTTGACATGTCTGGGGAAAGGAAACCCTCAGCTGGGGAAACACTTTCATCAGACTGACCTGCCAGCATGTCTGTAGCACATTTTCTTTCTTTCTTTTTCTTGAGAGGGGGAGGGGGGAGTGCGTGGGGGGGTTCAAGACAGGGTTTCTCTGTGTAGCTCTGACTGTCCTGGAACTTACTCTGTAGACCAGGCTGGCCTCGAACCCAGAGACCCACGTTGAGTGATGGGATTAAAGGTGTGCACTACCTCCCAATGGCATGTTTTCTTAGCTGCCGATTGGTCGAGGAGGGCAGTACCATCCCTAGAAAAGTGGGCCTGGGCTATAAAAGCAAGTTCAGCTGAGACAGGCGGTAAGCAGCTTCTCTCTGCGGTCTCTGCTTCAGTGTCTGCCTCCAGGTTTCCCCCTTGACTTCCCGAGATGACAGAATAGCACTGCAGTGGGTTTGAAGGAAAATGGCCATAATAGACTTGTATGTTTGACGCTTGGTCCCCAGTTGGTGGAACTGTTTGGGAAGGACTAGGAGGTGTGGCCTTGTTGGAGGAGGTGTGTCACTGTGGAGGGCTCTGAGGTTTCAATGTCTCCCAGTGTGCTTTCTCTGCTTCCTGTTTTCAGATCAAGATGCGAACTCTCAGCTGTTCCTACCAGCATCCCTCTGTTCTGCCATCATGGGTTCTAACCCTCTGAAACTGTAAGCCAATTAAGTGCTTTATTTTATAAGCCGTCTTGGTCATGGTGTTTTGTCACAGTGATAGATACATAACTAGCACAACTGTCTATAAAGCTAAGCTGCTTTTGGCCATAGTGTTTATCACAGCAACAGAAAACAAACAAGGAATATAGTGAATCTCTGCTTGTTCTCTGTGCATCCATGAAGGTTGTGTAGGGTTCACTGTCTGAGCACGAGGCCACACTGTGAGGACATGAGCAGGAATTTCTCCTTGGGTCCTCTGAGTATTTGGAAATTCGGGTTACACAAGTGTCCAGAATAATTAGGCTTGTCCCTCACAAAGCAGCAAGAGGCTCCTCTTCAAACAGCGTCTAATTTGAAGTAGGATCTTTGTGTTGCAGAGGGTGTGCATCTGTGAGTCTAATTAGGGGCTGTCAGCTTGGTCTCCATGCCAAGCGCCACAGCTGAAGTGCCTGTTTGCCTTCCCTCCTTGCCAAATGCCCCTGCCAGTCTTCAGATTTCTGTTACTCCAATGGGTGTAAAATGCTGTCTCACTGTGCTTCAAGCTTGTAGGAGTTTGGTTGTATTGGTGATGCGGGAAACTTGTTCATATTTATGGTTCACGTTCATCCCTAGGAAGGCATCAACTAGTAAGGCATCCACTCACTGGGTAGTTTGAACTGCCCTTTGGTGGTGGGAGCTACGCTTTGGGGTTGTGAATGTCTTCCACCAGCTTGTCATTCGCTTTTGATTTATGCTATCATATCATGTGGAAATTACATATTTTGATTATAGTGAAATCTATGTAATCTTCAGTGATGCATTCCTAATCTATAAAATCTACCTTAACAGCATGAAGATAACCTTTATTTTCTCACTATTTCCCTTGATTATGGGTAGCTTTTTGATCCACCTCATAGTTTGGTTTTGTATAAAGTGTGAATTAGGAACCTGAGTGTGTTTTTCTTGTGGTGAGTCAGTTCGAGTAACATCATTTACTTTTGATATCCTGTGTTTCCCCCTTTTAGATTTCCAATATACTCTGTGTGCTTTTGGAGGGGGTAATTTTGTGTGTGTTCATTTGCCCCTTCCCCTGTGCTGTGTGTCTGTGAGTATAGGCACATGTATAGCACACATGTGTAGGAGTCAGAGGATGATCATGCTTAGCCCTGCCTAAGTCTTGTATTTTATCTCATATCAACGGTTATTTGTCAAGCTTCAGCCACACCAGTTTTCTTTAGGCACACTAAATATCCCTAGCTTATTTCATCTTGGGACTCTAGATCTTGTAGCTTCCTCTTCCAGAAATTAATTCTATAGTTAGGTGTACGGTTGGTTCTTGGTGTGTGTCCCTCAGCTCAGATGTCTGCTGTCAGAGAAATCATTCCTAACCAGCAAACAAGAGCCGTCCAACCACCCATAATGGTGAACCTCCTCTATTTTTTCCCCACTTAAAATTATCTTCTTTAACATTTTTTTAAAAGATTTATTTATTCATGTTCTTTATGAATGTGCATTTTATGAATGTCTTCATGCACACCAGAAGAGGGAATCTGATCCCATTACAGATGGTTATGAACCACCATGTGGTTGCTGGGAATTGAACTCATGAATTCTGGAAGAGCAGTCAAGTGCTCTTAACTACTGAACCATCTTTCCAGCCCCATTTCTTTAGCTTTTAAAAACCACTTTTGTATGCAAACATATGTATGTTAGTGTGTGTGTGTGTGTGTCGTCATGTGAGTGCAGAAGCCAAAGGCAAACCTCAGTTGTCTTACTTCAGGATGGCATCTAACTTGTTTTGTTGTTCTTTTGTTTTTTGGAAACAGAGTCTCTCACTTTTACCTGGAATCTAGTTTGGCTGGTCAAGTAAGCTATAGGGATCCACTTGTCTCTGACTCTGCTCCCTTCAAATTTTTTCAAAATTAGTTCTTTTTTTTATGAGAAAAAATATTTTAAAAGGTAATATTTCTCATTGTTTCTGGTAAGAGAAAAAAATCAGAGGCAGCTGTATGACAACACACCCCTCAAATCAACTTTAGAAAGGAAGGGCTTATGCAGCCTAGATGCATGAAACATCTGGTCACTTTGCATCTGTATTTAGGAAGCAGAAAGCAATGAATACTGGGTCTCAGCTAACTTCCTCCTTTTTATTCAGTCTGGGGTTCTGGCTCATAGAATGCAGCTGTCCACAGTAAGGTTGAGTCTCCATACTCATCCTAATCTAAACCTCCTTCATAGGGATGCGTAGAGATTTAGATAATCCTAGAGGCAATCAAGTTGACAATCAAGATTAGTGCCCTACATTTATTTATAAGAGATGGGTATGGGAGAGAGAAAACATAAGAACAGGGATTGCTCAACAGTTCTGGGCCAAGTGAACACTATCCTAGGTCCCTGGGTATGTGCAGGCACCACAGCGTCGTCATTATTACCTCTACTACTCCAGAAACAGCAGCCACTCCTCCTGATGATCTATCCCATTCCCAACTTCTCCTGTTTCATTTTATCCTTCCCCGTCCTTGTCTACAGCTGATGTTGGTTCAGCCAGATGAGTTATATTTTCTTTTTCCCAGTTTTCACTGGAACATTGGCGAGAACTCTGGGTCTCACGGATTTTTTTTCAACTGGTTTCTAGTCTTGCTACTTGTTGCCACGTTTCAAGACAGTCCTTCCCAGCTAGCATCTGTCATGGCTCAATCAGTCCCCCTTACCATTTCTTTAGGAGTTTGAGCTTAACAAGATTTTCATAGGTTGAGATGACTGCTTCTATTTTCCACATGTGCATGCATGCAAGTGAACATTTGGATATGTGACAGAGGCTAAAGTAAAACTGGGGTTGAGCTCCTAATGTACTTAACGACGACCTTGAACTTTTGATCTCCTGCTTCCATTTCCCAAAGGCTGGTATTATAGGCATGCACCACCATACTTAGTTTACTTGGTGCTGGGGATCGAACCAAGGGCTTTTTAAATGCTAGGCAAGAACTCTGCCGACTGCGCTATATCCCCAGTCCCCCTGACTGCTTCTGTTCTCAGTGCAGTTTACTACTCTCCATGAGCATGAGCAAACAACATCTCTACACTCACTTTTCTGTTTTAATGGGCAAATTTGGGTCTGGGACTCTAAATGACCATAAATAGCCCAAGGATCAGATTTCAACTAAAATCTCCTTATCACGTGGAGAAATTAAGCAGTTCTTAAATATTTAATAACACCCTGTACGTTTTTTAGACTCCTGGGCTCCAAAATAATTGACTAAGTCATTTCTAAGCCATAATTAACAAAAACAGGCAATCTTCCAAAAGGCTCACAAAGCTAAAGGAACCTCCTTGGAGCACTCACTGTGCAGCCAGCAGGATGCTCACAAGCCGCACAGCCAATAAACAAGAGCAGGCAGGGAAGGGTTGGAGCCACCCTGAGCTGCTGTCACTGGAAATGCTCTAGAAAGACTGGGCAGTGATTGGAAGACTGGGACATTTCCAGGACCTGCTTATTATCAGGTCTGGAGAATCATAGGGGGAAAATGAAGAGGTCTTTACAAGCAGAGTTCCTCTTGAATGTTTATAAACACTGTTCTTCTGTCCTTCAGAGTGTCCTAGTCACTGCTCTTAGGGCTGACAAAGGATGTACAGACTCAATTACTGCAGGTCATCTCATGGGACAGTTTCCCACCAAATGCTTAGCTGCTTATAACCTCCTGTCATTTTGCTTCCCCATGCTCCCATTCATCCAGACCTAGTAGCACTCCCTCTTCAATACACCCTTCTACCTGTTCACATCGCTTAATCTCTGATGCCATCATCATGGTACCAGCACTAGTGTCTTTCCTTAGATTGTGCCATTAGCCTTTGTGTGTGTGTGGGTACATGCACACACATGTCTGTGCATACATGCAGAGCCCAAAGTTGCTAAGTGTTGTCCTCAATTTGCTTTCCACCTTAGGCTTTCCAGACAGGATTTCTCAGTGAACCTGGATTTGGTTGAGTCCAACTTTGACCTCCTTCTCTGCCCAGGCCCCTATTTCCACAGTGTCTTTGCAGTTGTAGTTCCCTTGCCTTGGGCCACTGTTTCTCCCCATCTTTGCCTAGCGGACTCACCTCACTGTTATAATTCAACTCAATAGGGGAAAGATACTGCTTGTCCTGTTCATGGGGACATCCTCTTCCTAGGAGAAGACATGCAGTAGATACTGAATGGCCACTTATCAAATGAATGCATGTGCTGTTGTAGGCTAAATCTGGAGCCGACATCACAGCGATTCTTCTCCCATTCAGAGTAACAGCTCAATTTCCAGTCCGGAAGGCAATTGCTCATTTTCAGCAGAGTCACAGCTCACTCTATGACTGTCGGTCACCCCACCACCTGGTAGAATTTCTAATATGGAACTCATTTCTCTAAAAGCATAAAAGTCAAATGATTTAAGCCTTGGTGACAAACTAAGATGATTCTCTTGATGCTGCTTGATGTGAGGGAACAACTGTGTAGGATGTCACTGCTGGAAGCCAAGGGTGTAGAGCCTGAGTGGGCAGAGCCGGGTATGGCAGCGGCAGGTGGAGGTTTATCTTTTCAGTGAGAAAACTTGTTTGGATCCTGTGTGCTCTTGCCAAGCATTCAGTATGAGGGGAATTCATTTACAGCCCAAATAAGGGGATCAATTCTTTGAATTATTAATTCAGTCTCAAGTTGAGGTAATTTCTCTCTAACTCTCTGAGTGAAACAGCACCAGTAATAGTAATTTTTCTGTACAGTATCGTGATTTATAAATTTCTTTTTGGACATCCATTATTTCTGTGGCACTGGCCAACTGTAAATATCATATCTGCTATTTATTTATTTATTATACTTGAGATCCAGCCCTAGGCATCATGCATCCTAGATAAGTGTTGTACCACTGAGCTGTCCCCAGTACTATATTTGTAGTTACAGGATCCAAGATCCTCAACTGAATAAATACCAGAGTCTTGTCTGAGAGTCAAGATCTTAGAAGGCCAGCTTCCAGAAATGCTAATGAATCAATAAGAATGACATTGCAAAGAGCATGCAAAAAGATCAAATTTGTGAGCTACTGAGATGGCTCAGTGGATATAGGCATCTGTCACCGACACTGATGACCTGAATTCAATCTCTGGGTCCTACATGGTGAAGGAAAAGAACTGGCTCCTCCTGCAAATTGTCCTCTGACTTCCACATGCTTATGGTAGCAAAACACTCGAACCCCATTCAAATAAACAGATGGACAGCAAAAGGAAAGCTCAAACTTGAGCCTGAAAGATGGTTTAGTTGACGAAAGTGCTTGCTGTACCAGCATGTCCCTCTGAATATCATCACCAGGAACCCACAGAAAGCTGAGAGAACAACTTCACAAAGCTGTCTTTTGACCTCAACACCCATGGCATGGTGCCCCCAACACATAATAACAAATCATGCATGGCACAGTGCCCCATCGTATACGCACATAATGACAAATTTTTAATCAGGTCTATTTTAGGTTATAAAATAGACCCAAGTGTAAGGTCCAACACATATTGACAAATACATGCATTCATATTCCTGTACCCACTACTGTAATGGAGACATACATCTCTAACCCCTGAATTTTTTCTTCATGTCCCTCTATACTCATGCCTGCTCTTCCTTCTTCTTTCTTCATGCAATTGGTAATGTGATTTCTCTCGTGATATGTTAATGGATGGTTTTTAGAATCACATGAATGGAATCATCAAGTCTGATTTCTTTTGTGGGTTGGGCTTCTTTTGCCCAGTATAATTTGATTGATTGTTTGATTTATTTTTAGACAAAGCCTCACTCAGTAGCCAAGGCTGGCCTGGAACTATTGGTGAGCCTCCTTCCCTAACAACCCAACTGTTGGGTCTATAGGAATGTACCATGATGCTAACTTGTTTCTTCTCTCTCTCTCTCTCTCTCTCTCTCTCTCTCTCTCTCTCTATATATATATATATATATATATATATATATATATATATATATATATATATATATATGCATATATATATCTTTCTTTCTCCCTTCCTTTCTTCCTTTCTTTTCTTTCTTCCTTCCTTCTTTCCCTTTCTTTCTTTCTTTCTTTCTTTCTTTCTTTCTTTCTTTCTTTCCTTCTTCTTTCTTTTTTAAACAGGGTTTCTCCATGTAGTCCTGGCTGTTCTGGAACTTGTTCTGTAGACCAGGCTGACCTCAAACTCACAGAGATCCACCTGTCCCTGCCTCCCAAGTACTGGGATTAAAGGTGTGTGCCATCACCACCTGACATCTTTCTTATTTCTTAAAGGCATAATATGTGTTCTCTTTTGTGGGCACAGCATGACCACTTAAGATAAATATACAATTTGTAGTAGGGACATTTGCGTAATTATCATTTCCATGGACTATACAGATTATTATTTCTATGTTGGGAACTTTAAGATGTACAACACAGTACAATCACTAACTCACAGCTTTTTACATGGTATTGAGGATTATAAACAATCCAGAGATGGTTTAATGTAAACAGGAAGATGTATAAATATGATATGAGGAGCGTAACACCTGCAGGTTTTGATACTCATGGGAGTCCTAGAACCACTCTCCCATGAAAACCAAAATGTGGATGCATGCACTCATACAGCACCCTAAGAAACTATCAAGGGCTGGATTTGCAGGAAAGAGTTATGGCTGAGTGAGCTTGATTCCAGAAAAGAGGGAAAAGATTCTGTTCTCTTCACTTTCAATTACTCTCTCTCTTCCCTACACTTCATTTTATAGACCATGGGCTCAGTTAGTCACAGGATCTTTTTATATCCAGCTTCATTAAAACTGTAAGGTGAATCATTACAAAATTAATATTCAACAGGCTTTATATAACTCTGCTAATGCAATGCATAACTCAGACTTCTATCACACTGAAGCCTCTCAAGATCTATAAATTCAACCAAGTTGCTAAGATAGTATTTTATTTCTAATATCCTCTCCAGTACCTCCACCCAACAAGATCACTAAATTTAGACCTAACATGACCACTAAAATTAACTCACAAGAGGGGAAGCTCCTGTGAAGTTAACAAAAGCTCTGTTCTAATGAGTTTGTTTTTGAGATGCTTAGGGCCCTCATAGGCAGCAGAGAATCCACACAGGAACCAGTATAGATTTTTAAACCACATAACCCATGAGCTTCTGATACTTACATTATCATCACTTCCCAGGGGGAAGAAAATGCCAAAGAGTTCATTTAGAAAGAAGCCCAGACTCTCAGTGATATGAATGTGAACAGTGGCCCACCCAAAGAGGCCTGAGAGACCATTCAGTCCAATGGTCCTGTTTCACAGAAAGAGAAGCAATGGCCCCGCAAAGTGAAATTACAGTCAGTTCAAAAGATCCAGACCTGCCCCGGACTCTGCTTCTCAGCCATGAGAGACCTTCCCCCTCAGTTTTCTTTGTTATAGGTACAGTGTGAAAACTTGTGAAACACTCAGGTAAGTACAAGCTAATTACTGCTGAATGACTCCCAGTCCTGACTCTGAGATAACCACTTACAGGCTTCCCATGGAGCTCGAGGAGGAAGACGGGGGAGTTGACAGAATGATTTCTGGAGTCACATGTTTATCATAATACCCTACTTTTTAATGCTTAATAAAGAATTAGGAGACCCCAGGAATTACTTAACCCTCTCTGGCCTCAGTTCTCTCATCAGTAAAATGGGAAGGGTCAAGTCACTTCTTGGACATTGCTGAGAGAATGAACTTGGTGAGAACATATCAATGGTGACACGTAGTGACCACCAGGCATGCAGCACTGGGGGTTAGCAGCCACAGTGGTTGTATTGTTATGGAAATCCCTGTGTGTATATGTTTTCTATTTTTTCATTTTTTTTCCCTAGAATGAAAACATAAGTTTGTTTCATCGGACATTTTATACTCAGTAAAGAACACAATTTCACAAGTGTGGCAGATCAGAGTTGATGACCAGACATGTTACTAATATGTCAAAAATCAATAAATTTTGTCTACTGAAGAATATATTCAGAGTCTCTTAAGAAATCAAAATCAACTATTATGCACTCCTATACGATACAAAATGATAATTTAACTGTATAAAAATCTTCTCCACAAACCAACTTTCAAAGAATACATATTAAATGATGAGCACATCACCATCATCGGATGGCGTGAATGAGAATGGCCCCCATAGGCTCATGCATTTGAATGCTTGGTCCCAAGCTGGTAGAACTGTTTGGGAAGCATAAGGAGGCATGGCCTTGTTGGGGCAATCATGTCACTCAGGGTGGGCTTTGATGTTTCAAAAGGCCACCCCTTTCCCAGTGTGCTCTCTCTCAACCTTCTGCTTGTGGGTCAGACGTGAGCTCTCAGCTACTGATCCAGCACCGTGTCTGTCTGACCATGCTCCCTCCCATGATGGTCATGAACTCACCCTCTGAAACTGTAAGCCCAAGATACTTGTTCTTCTTTAAGTTGCATTGATCATGGCACCTTAGCACAGCAAGAGAAACAACCACTACAGCCCCTTATTTAAATGTCCTCCAGATGTCTTTGTCCTCTGTCATCATCCACTAAACATGAACATGCCCTTATTGTGGACACTGATTTGCCAAGTCATGCTCAGACTGGTAGACATGTACGAGACCAAGCATCCCTGCTGCTTGGGTACCACAGCAGGCAGGGCTCGGAAGGTCACAGTTTTCTTTTGAGCAGGGGGTGAAAACAATGCAGCACTTCGCAGCTACATCATACTTAGATCCATCCTGCTCCACCTTGTTTGGGATATGGCTCAGTTGGTAAAGTTCTTGCTGCCTGGGCATTTAGACCTGAGTTCAGATCTTACCAACATTTAGAAAGTCTAGCTCGGCAGAGCCTCTCTGTAACCTCAGTTCTGGGAGGTGGAGAAAGGAGGAACCCCAGGGTATGCTGGACAGCTAATCCTGGCACACAGACTAAAATTCTGAGATGCTGTCTGCCTAGGTTGCAGTTGCTATTGAGATTTGAACTTCTGTGGGTTCATGTGGAGAATGATTTTATTAACAGATGGAAAAGCTATAGAAGTAGTCTCAGTCTCTCAGCTTCTCTCTTAGTTTCTCTCTCTCCTTTCTCAGGCACTGGGGATCAAATCCATTGCCCCTTCCATACTAGAGATATGCTCTACCACTGAGCCCCCCCAGCTGAAGTTTTATTTCTGTGCATGTGTATGGCATCTCATTCTCTCTCTCTCTCTCTCTCTCTCTGCATATATATATATGTATATATATATATGTATATATATATACACCAGAGATTAATGTATTAATGTTGTGAGTCTACCTTTTTTTTTGAGTCAGGTTCTCTCACTGAATCTACAGCTTTCCAATTTGGAAAATTAGCCTACACCCTAGCTACATCCTAACACAGGCACCCTCATATAATCACAGAAAGGAATCCTTCCGGGCTTCTGCCATCTCAGTGGTAACCTGTGGTATCACCCTGGTCGGGGTGGTGACTTCCGGGTGAAGCAGGTAGCTTTGGAGAACTATATTAGTGCAATCTCTTCTTTTTCTACTCTAAATAAACAACCACAAACCATTGCCATTCCTGAGACTTCAGAAAGTACTACTGCCCTACAAATAGTCAGGCATCGAGGGTGACAGCTACAGACAGTAACGGGAAGGTCTATGGAAATGCACCCTGCATCAGTGGGAGAGTAAACCATAATTGATTAATGACCAACTACCTTCCCCATTGATATGAGACAATATCCTGACAGAGACAACTTAAGGGAGAAAGGCTTTACTCCAGCTTGCCATTTGAACAGTTCAATGTCATCACAGCATGGAAGGTTTGGCAGCAGGAGCAGGAGGCCAGCTTGTAAAGGGAAGCCTTTTCCTTGAGAGAAGCCTTCTCGCTAGCCTGGTTCTAGAGCCGCATCAGTCCCAAATAAACACACAGGAGGCTATATTAATTATGAAGCTGTTGGCCTGTTGGCCTTGCTTGTTTCTTACTGGCTAGCTCTGACTTAAGTATTTATCCCATAATTGCTAATCTAAGTATTTCTCTTACCAGAGAGGTTTCCGGACTTCCTACCCCATGGCGTTACATCTTGACTCTCTGTGTTTCTCCCACCCAGAGTCCTCCTCGACTCCTAGTCCCACCTATCTTACTTCGCTATTGGCCAACAGTGCTTTATTGACAAATACACAGGACTTCCCCAACACCAGCTGGGCACGCTCCATCTGTACTCAGGAAGTAGAGGGTTAAAAAAATGGGACCAGACTATAGAGTCTCAAGGCCCATCACTGTCAAAACTTCACCTCTGAAAGGGCCCACAACCTTCTCAGATAGCACCACCAGCAGGGAACCAGCATGTTAGCCTGTGTGGACAATTCACATGTAAACCACAACAATTACTAATGTCTGTGCTGGACAAGAGCAACATTCAAGTGATTCACAAGCAGTGCACTGTCCTCCATGATCTACTAAAGTTCATGGTAACAAGGAATCATGACTTATCTAAGATTCGAGTGACAGTACGTGGCAAAGCCAGAGTCAGTAACCATTCTTCATTCTTTTTTTTAACCATTCATTTTTATTTTATATGCATTGGTGTTTTGCCTGCAAGTATGTATGGGGGAATCATATCTCCTGGAACCAGAGTTACAGACGGCTGTAAGCTGTCATGTGTGTGTTGAGAATTGAACCCAGGTCCTCTGGAAGAACAGCCAGAGCTCTTAACTGCTGAGTCATCTCTCCAGCCCCCATTCTTCATTCTTTATGGGATGTAGTTCAGCATTTCTCTCTGCACGCCTGGCTGTCATTTCTTCTTTGGTGGGCTGGATGGTTTCCTGTCTTGTAAGCATTAGGTGGTCCTGGCATGTTTTAACCTATTCAGATCACTTCTGTAATGAATAAATTATGGCATGATAATTAAAGAAAACCCTAAGCTTTGTACCAAAGCCCAGCCAACAGCCAGCACACAGCTGTTTTAAGGATACGTGCCTGTTTTGACAAAAGACAGGTGGCCTGCTTGGTCATGATGGTCTGAGGACCTATAGTATGCTGAGCTACTACAAAGAGGGAAGCAGAGGTTTCCTCCCTAGCCTCATGCATAAGTGGATTTCTTTGCATAACAGAGCTCCAAATAAATAAAATACAAAGTGAATGCTCATAAGAGCACAGTTGTGGAGCAATGGCTTTCAAGAATTGTTGTAATTTGTTCTAATCTTCTGCAGGAAAATAGCATGCAGTATGAATTTTTATAATGACGGTGGCCTGATGATTTATTTCTTCATGTGCTGAGCAGCCATTACTAAGTGCTTGCCAAGCCCCGGACATGTGAGAGGCCTGGGGATGTCAGAGATCCGGAGGGAAATAATCTTGCTTCTCACTTGAGACCTATGGGGAAGATGGACTAGGAAGCATGGTAATAAGCGTTCACGTACCAGTAAAAGAGAGTTTTTAGAGAGCAGTCAGGTGGGGGTGAAGGATCCACAACTGGCTTAGCACACTTAAGGAGAGGGTCCATATGACCTGAGACTAAACAAGACTATTGAGGTTCTGTCTCCTGCCACTCACCTGCTGGGTGACCTCAAACAAGCCACTTAACTTTCTATCTCAGTTTCCTTACCTGTGAACTAGAGCTGATCATACCTACTCTGTTGGCTGTGTCAAGCTTTGAGGTAAAGTCCAAGTTTTCAGTCAAGTACAGCACAGAGGAAGGCTCAGTGTGCTTTTGTCAAATGAATGGAAGGACCGTTATCAAACACCTACTGGATGTCTACTACAGAAGGGGTCACTTGGGAAGATAATGATGGAACAAGAGTGAGGGAGCACTAGTTCTGCTTTGTGTCCAGAGAGGCCAAAGTCATGGGGAGGCACAGCAAAACCGTCTAAGACTCTGAGAATACCTGAGTTACGGGTATACATGACTGTGTGTGCAACACTAGGCCAAGAGAACAGAAATGTGTGGCATAAGTTTAGTAACATATTTAACCTGGACAGCAGTGTAGCATAACCAGCAAAGTGCTGGTGCAAGCCTAAGGACCTGGGTTCAATACCAAGAACGCACATGTAAAGACCTGGCATGCACTTGAAATCCTAGTTCTGGGGGAGTGGAGACAGACAGGTCTCTGGGGCTTACTGGTCAGTCAACTTAACCTACTTGGTGAGCTTCAAGCCAGAAGAGAGACCTTGTCTCAAAAGACAAAGTGAACAGCACACAGCATTGACCTCTGGCCTCCACACACAAGCAGACACATGTGAATGTGCAACCCCTCCCCACAGGCATCAACATAAAATATAGACAACCCAACGGTATTGGCTGGCTTTGTGTCAACTTGACACAAACTAGGGTCATCACAGAGAAGGAGCCTCAGTTGAGGAAATGCCTCCATGTGATCCAACTGTAAGGTATATTTTCTCAATTAGTGATCAGTGGGAGAGGACCCAGACCACTGTGGGTGGTTCCATCCCTAGGTTGGTGGTCCTGGGTTCTATAAGAAAGTAGGCTGAGCAAGTCAGGGGATGTAAGCCAGTAAGCAGCTCCCTTCCATGACCTCTGCCTCAGCTGCTGCAGCCAGGTTTTTGTCCTGTCTGAATTCCTGTATTGACTTCCTTCATGATGGACAATATGGAAGTGTAAGCCAAATAAACCCTTTCCTCCCCAACTTGCTTTTTGATCTTTTTTTTGTCACAGCAGTAGAAACCCTAACTAAGATACCAGTAGAGCCCAACTATAACTATTTTAACCTCTGAGTAGTATGCCTTTACTGAGGCATTGTTTTGATTCCATTTTGTATGTGAGCCTTTGAAATAAAGATGTACTTAAACACTCGCACTATCTCCCAGTTTGGTCTGGCTACACCTCACATGCTCAGTAGTTGTATGTTACCACTGACTCCCATATTGGACAACATGGTTCCAGAAGTCTGCAGACGGGAGAGGTTGCTGAAGAAGCAGACAGCTGCTGTCTCGGGGAGGAGGTGGGCTTGTCAAGTGGCACAGCCACTGAGAGGTCTAAGTCTTCTGAAAAGCCATCAGGCAGAACCTTTGATTGCAGCATCTTGTAAATGCTTCCACTGCATGGTTATTATGCCTCAGGGGCTCTCTCAGCTTGCTCCTGTGGGTGCAGGGGTCATACACTCAACCCATGTGACCCAGCATGTCCCATGCTGAATGATAGTGTTGGGCTGGACCCGGGCCTGTCTTTTCTCCTCAGTGTCATTCTAATGCCCAGGAACTAGCAGCAGAGCCGGAAGCCAAGGCGAACAAATACAGGAGAGTTGTGGGTCCACAGTGGAGTCCAACACCCCAGCCGCCTCACAGCACTGATGAATTTCTGACTGCTCTTCAGCATCCTTCCAGGAAGGGTCCACCCTCTGGTCTACCCAGCTGTCAGCAAGTGAGAACGGAACTCCAGTCCATCTAGGGGTTTTAATTTCCCTTAAGTCTTTAGTGAATTTCATACAACACCCATCGATTTTTAAATGTCTCTAGCCAAGTCAATAAACTTACGATGGTGCTGACCTACACTACTCAAGCCAAAGCAAGTGGCTGGCAGGGCTGCCCACTTGTGGCTTGGGCTCTGGATTTGAGACTTGGTCAGGGACATAGTTTCCACCATCATCTGGCTCTTGGTAGCATGTCAGATACATGTTGTTTCGAGGCTTTTGTCAGAGTCACTTCACTTGGGTTGCATTTTACTCTGAGGTTCAACTCAGCTTGTGAACGTAGAGGTTTTAACAGTCTCTGGCACACAGTGAAGACAGTTAATAGCTGGTGTGGGCTGGCTCTAAGCAACATGTGAGATTTATTTCTAACTATTATTTATGGATCAAATCACAAGAAGTCCCTAGAGACAAAACATCAGAAACTACATTCCTACTCCCACAGAGGAGTCTCTACCTCACCCGTTTCTGTATCACAACTTAGATTAGCGACGCTTTCATTGTACTATGCCCATTTATCAAAGTCAATGTATTTGCACAAAGTAAGAGGGAGTGAGCAGGCTGGGTGAAAATAGAAGTTAGCTTACATTTTCTAGAAGCAGTTGACTAGCAAACAACCGAGATAGTGTGTGTGTGTGTGTGTGTGTGTGTGTGTGTGTGTGTGTGTTGACTTGGCTACTGCAATGAATTCATAGGAAGAAGAAAATGATTTGTGTGTGTGTGTGTGTGTTGTAAAGATTTAGGCCTGAGAACATTTATGATGATGGAGTCTGCCACAGAAACAATTAGGGAGATTAAATGCCAATAAACAGAGGAGGACTGGTCACAAAAGCTATGCTAGACTGGAATGCTTATGTTTTTCCACTACTGCTCTTCTTTCTCTTAAAGCACACTTCATGCTAATTGCAATCTCCTGCAGTAAACTCCCCAAGAGCAGGGTCCTTATTTGTCACTCTCACCATTGTCTGCACCACTGTGTATGAGCTGGTACATCACAGACACCAATAAATATTTAAATATGCGAGACAGAGTGGGTAGAATATAATTCCACTTTTGTTGGTGGAAAACATTTACATTTCTGGAAATATGGCTATTAGTGTTCATACTGAGAGCAAGGGTCAGAAAACTGCAGACCCTTGTCTAGTTAAATAAAGCCTTTGGAACACAACCATAATCATTTCCTTACATATTGTCTCTGGTAACTTGTTCACTGCAAGAGTAGAGCTGAGTGGTCATAAGACTGTGTGGCCCACGAAGCTGAAAATGCTCCCTCTCTGGACCCAGAGAGAAAAAGTTTGCTGGCTGAAGCTCTAGAAGATGGAAATCCTTTCCGAGTAATCGAATTTATATGGACACATAAATATACACAAGCATATAGTATATATATATATACATAATACATACATAAAGGTATGATATACATACATACATATACATACATACATACACACACACACACAGGTATGGCATATATGCTTTTCTGATTAACATGCAGTACTTTTATGACCACAGAAAGTTAGGCTTAATTTTACAAAACCATTAATTAAAGAACAAAAGAAAAGAGGGAGATACATTCTCATACTTTTCAAGGTAGAAAGTGTTCACCAGCACAAATGCTAACAGTGGTGTGAGTACTATGACTCTGGTTTACTACTGTATAAGCAAAGAGATGGGAAGGACTATGCCAAGAGTCTCATGGCTGCATCTTGTGAGAGATCTATGGATGATTTTCCTTTTATTTTACTTCATAGATCTTGGTTGCACTTTCTGAGTTGCTAAGCATGCCGTACTTTTGTACTAACACAACCAAGAAAATAGGTACTATTGAAGAGAAGGACAGAGCAAAGGAAACATCGGTCTACATGGGTAGTGGCAGTGTCTCTGCCAGTGTTTGACCAGACAACAAACTCAAGAACTCAGAGTGGTTTCTTTGCACTGCCTTCTAAAATGGGACCATGGCCAAGGTGGCAGGGTTAAAGTCTGGGGTCACAGTTGTCCCTTATTTCATGTTCCTTAATGATAGGATGGAGGATGGGTGTTTTTCTTTACATATTAAAACATGATTGAAATAAACCTCCCTGAAGCACAACTTAATTTCTTCAAATGCATAGTTTACTAGTCTAATTAGGCTAGGAAACGCCTTGGGGGTATTTCTGCCTTGACAGTCAACATGTGTAGTGCCTTCCTGCTCTGGTTGTGGTGACCCCTCAAAGTCCATGTGACAAAGGCTTGTTCCTCAGAGTGGTGCTGTAGAACTTTCCTGAGATGGGTGGGGCTGAACAAAAGAACTTCTGGTCAGTGGAAATGTGTTCTTGAAGGGGACAGTGGGACGCCGGCTCCTTCTTCATCCCCTATTTTTGCTTCCTGGCCAGAAGGTGCATGGCATTCCCCTGCCATGCATTCTTGACATGATATCATGCCACTGGCCCAAAGCAATGGAGGCAATAATTATGACTAAAACTTCTAAACTGTGAGCCAAAATAACTTTTTCCTGTGTAAGTTCATTTCTATTAGGTATTTGCAATGGGAGGTTGACTTGTTCATATGTCTTTTACTTCAGTCTTAGCTTCCTCTAGTGTCTCTTAGCTTTTCTGCTTCCAGTATGGGTTGGGGCAAGTAGCATCCTCAGGGTATCACTTCACAGTTGAGGAGCAGTGGTTAAATGGCCCAGCTTGTAGCCCTTGGGTCCTGGCACAGAGGATGCCCAGCACCATGGAAGGCCATCTTTTGTATCTTTTCTCTTCCATTGTTCTCTCCACCTCTCTGCCATGCTGCTAGGACATCTCCTCTCAAATGAACCTCCAGTACTAAGATATTGCTTCTGGCCTTTTTTTCATTAGAAGGCAAACCAAAGCAGCTCAAATCACACCACAGAATACCTGAAAACTTACATGGATGATATCAAATAGAGCTCATTGGTCTGCAGGATACACTATTCATTCCATAACTATTGGATGTCTTTACTAGGCCATACACATGCTGAGTATATAAGAGCAAATTAGAAGGATAAGATGACAACACCATGTCATGCAGTGACTATGTAGGCTATTCCATGAAAACACAGGAAAGGCAGGA
Organism: Mesocricetus auratus; assembly: GCF_017639785.1. NCBI lineage: Eukaryota > Metazoa > Chordata > Mammalia > Rodentia > Cricetidae > Mesocricetus > Mesocricetus auratus. The sequence continues at coordinate 158,485,827 of NW_024429266.1, forward strand.
AAGTACTGGGAAGGTTAATCTCACCAGGGATTAAAGAAAGTGTTTAACCTGGACCCTAAACAGTGAGGACAGACTATGATGTTCTTTCCACATACAAAGGTTGAACAAAGAGGTGGGCATCTGCTGGGCTGATTAATGATATGAAAGAGGTCTGAAAACTTCAAAAAGTACATAGCCAGCAAATGTTCTCCCCTTTCATCTCACTTGTATTAAGCATCCCAAGAGCTGAACAATTTCATGGTTACCTGCAGGGTATTAATTACTGAGAGGCCCAAAGTTGCCATTAACTTTTAAACACAGCCTAGAGAAACATGGTTGCGACTGGAGGCACTGCAGAATGGATTCTACTCCTATTGTCTGGAAAGGAGTGTGGCACCAAAAGCAATGTAACTTCTTTCAAAACCCAAAGCTCCGGATAACAAAGATGTTGCTAGAACTGGTTTGAAGAGCACCTGCCTGCAAGTTCTCTTAGGAGTAGCTTCAGAATAAGCGGATGATGCTAGGCTCCATCAGTAAAGCACATCCTTGTAAATGTGAGAACCTGAGTTCAGTCCCTAGAACCCACTTTTAAAAAGCTGCTCTCCGTGATCCATGTTTGTAGCAATGGCCAGATTCCCACCTCAGAAAGGCAGATCCCCAGAGGCTTGTGGGCTAGGCTATGGTCTGCTTCGCAAAGTTTCAGGCCAATGACAGACTCTGTCTCATACAAAAAGTGGAAGGCACCGGATGAAGAATGACACTCCCAAAGCTTCAGGGCACATAAACATTTCTCCGTACTTCGAATGAGCTTAGCTGAGCTTAACTCCTTCCTCTGCACGCACATGTCTGCACAGTGTGTCTATGCCAAGGAAACACTCTATAAAGCCATCATTGGCACTTGTGTGCTATGATCGATGGCCCTTTTTCTCGTAGCAATCTCGCACACGTTTTGCTTCGTATTTGTATTATTCTCACTGCATACTAATTCTTCAAACACTAGTAAATTATGGATTCCTGGTTCTACTGCAGAATCGTTTAACTGATTTAATGAGCTCAGTCTAATTATTGCATTTCATCTTTGTGTTAGGGTACAGCCGTGTTTGAGCTAACTGGCAGTAGTTTAAACCCTCAAAAAGGAAAAAAAAATAATGACAGATAACGCAGGACCCAGTGCAGTTCGTTTTATAGCAGATATTATTCATAAGAAGACAAAGGTATAGGTGGATGCATGTTTTAATTAATTCACTCAGTCATAAGGTTTGTGCATGAACCAGCCACTGTGAAAGAGGGGAGGGCAGCTTAAACACAGGTTCTGAGAGCAGCAAACCCTGCTGGGACATGAAACACAAGACTCAGACGATCTGCACTATTGTCCTTCAGCACCTCTACGACTGGTTGTTAGCACCTGTAAGAACAAAGTCCCATGCTATCTGTCATAAAAAATAACATAGTATTTGCATGCAGTCCACATACATCCTTCCATACATTTCTCACTTATTTAGACACTCTCTGATATGTTACCTAAGCTGGTCTGAAACTCCTTAGTTCAATTCTCCTGCTTTAGTCTCCCCAGTGGCTGGGATTGTAAGCATATATCACTGAACTGGACTTGCTTCTACCTCTTCAAATCCTCTCTAGATTACTCCTGACTTCATATAGTGTCATTGTTATGGACACATTTTTATAACATATTGTGCAAGGAATGATGACCAGAACAAAAGTCCATATACATGCAGAGCAGATATGATTTCTTTGTCAAGTATATTTGGTCTGCATTGGTTTCATGTAAGAATTCAGAGCTCATGCACACAGAGAGCTTGTATATATTTAAATTCTGGGTTTATTACTTCTTACTCCTGTGATGTGGGGCATGCCAACTAACCAATTCATTTCCCCTTGTGTAAAATGTAGATTAAAGTAGCACTGACCTCCACAGGTCAGTTGCAGATGTAAGATGTGTCAGTAAAAGTAAAACATGCAAAAGATCATCTGGGACATAGCAGCCACTTGGTAATTGTTGCCTGTGTGTGTTGCTATTATACTGTACCTGTTTATAGTACCTCATGGCAGTTACAACCATCTTTCTCCTATTAACTCGTCTATTTAGTTATCCAATAGGCACTACTATTTACTGTGGCTTTCTTCATCAAATTATAGGGTACATGAGGACGTGCTTGATGCCTGGCCTTGTACTTGACTTAACGTAAAGTATCAGTACACGTTTACAGAATGATAAACAAAGGAGTCGATGATCTTATATCATCAAGATGTATGACTCTTTTATCTTCCTCTAGCCTTTCTCTGCAGAGATTTCCATCAGACGTGTCCATCAAACACCATTTGTTGGAAATTCCACACAGCTTTATGTCCAGATGGTGCTACGACAAAGGGAAGACATGCTGGCATGCCTGAGATTTACAGTGCCAGATGACAAGCCAGCTTGCTGTATTATTCATCATAAAATGCCATTGGCCAGCACATTGACTGCTGTCAGCAAGCTCCATGCTGGTCAAGTGGAGAGGCTGTTTCAACAAAAGCCAGTGGCATCACTACAGACACACTAGGAGGCTGGGAGGTACAGGGTGAGGCATTTCTCGTTGCTGTTTTGGCTTTTCAACCCTGGGCAAAGCACTTACCCTCAGTGTTACCCCTCCTTGCTTATTTTTCATGCAAACAGAACACACAAATTGTCCTCTGTCATCACCAACTCTGAGAACACACCACAATTTTCCTGTGAGCTTTTAGAAACCAATTCTTCCAGGCCTGTAGGTTTGCAAACCTTTTCAGTGACAATCCAGAGAACTTTTGTAGCTGTACACAGGCTTTGTGATCTGCCACAACCACTCATCCTCTGCTCTGCCACTATGCTGCCAATGCTGCAACAGTCATGCAAAGTAGAATGGGTCAGAACCAGCCAGATTGCTGATGGACCGCAGCTGGCTGGCCACTGACCTAGACCATCTACTGCCTTCTAGCCCAAGGATCAGTTCCCTGAGGATATACAAAATCTGTGGCCAGTGACTGGGAACCACCAGGCAAGAGCGTGGCTAAGACTCTTCCAGGTCTACTTGAGAAAGAGTGTGACAAGTGACTGCTCCTACTCAATGTGGTTTGGACAGTTAAGATTGTCTTCCAAATGAATCACTTTGGGGTATGGTCTTTTGATTTCTGAAATGTTTCATTTTCATACTATCTCTTCAAGAAATAAAACAACACAACACAACGGTCCTCTGCTGTAAGAAAATAGAATACAGGAACTAGGGAGATTGCTTGGTAGGTAAAAATGCTTGCTGTGCTAGCATGAGGCCCTGAGTTCAAGCCCCAAGGACATACATCAAGAAGCTAGGCATGATGGCATATTCTTATCATCCCGGGGATGAGGATGAAGAGGCAGGCAGATCCTTGGGGCTTGCTAGCCAGTCATCCCAGATTTCTTGGTAAACTCCAGGCCAGTGAGAGGCCATGCTTCATAAAACAAGGTAGACAGCGCCTAGAAAATGATACCCATGACCTATGACCTACACACACACACACACACACACACACACACACACACACACACACACTTATACGCACACACAAAAGACACAAGAATGCAAAAATATGAAACTCTAAAACAGACTGAGGGCTGTTGTGTTGGTTTTTATACAGTGTTTGGGCTGTGACTTCATCTCTATAGAGGACTCCTGTATTTCTTTTTTTTTTCCTTTTTTTTTTATTTCCAGTTTAAATTTAGATAAGAAACAAGGTTGCTTCACAAGTCAGTTCCAGGTCCCTCTCCCATTCCCTCCCTTCCTCCCGTGCCCTCCCCGCCCCCCGTTATCCCCTCATTTCCCCAGGGAGGGTGAGGCCCTCCATGGGGGTGTGCATAATCTGTCATTTCATATAGGGCAGGGCCTATACCCTTCCCCAAGAGTTCAGGGTGAGAGTGCACCTCACATTGTTCTATGGGAGGAGGACTCCTGTATTTCTGAAAACCCAAACTGTTGGTTATAGCACAATCTGATTTTCCAGAACAACTCTGGTTTTTACATATTGTCTGTCTGTATTCTCAAAAGTTTCTCATTTAGGAGCTGGGGAGATGGTTCGTCACTAACGTACTTGTCACGCAAGCATGAAGGCCTGAGATCTGTTTGGTCTCCCCCAAGAGTGTCTGCCCTGTTCTATCTTCAAAGGGCACTTGTTCCTGTGGCTAGACAGAAGGCCCAGTGAGTTTGGTAGTGTGCATGAGAACTTTCTAGAGACAGCCTCCTCTGGAGAAGGCCCAGGGGCCCTGTCAGTCAGTCATCTCTAGTCAGACTGAGGTTTAGACAGGTTAGGTCACTGTCTCGGAGATGCTTAACTGGTGAGTGGTGGAGACCAGACTGACGCAGCCATTCTGGCTTTGCAAGGTTTACGCTCAGCCACAGCACAGCCCTGCCAGAGCCCACACCTGAGTCAGCTCTGTTCCACCCTGGATCTCAGCACAGGTTTTGCCTCTGGTCTGAGGAACTCTGGTAAACGTCTTGTGAAATTCCCATAGCCACACAGCCAGGTAACCACGGCCTCAGCATTAGCCTCCAACAGAGGTCCCTGTGGTAGGAGATGCCTCCTGGCCTCTGAAGAAATGACAGGTAAGTACTGCCCCACACCACCCCAATCCTCCACCCCCACACCACCCCCAGAACTCTTCAGAGCACAGTGAGTTCAGAAAGCCACCTCCTGAGGTAGCTCTCTGAGACCATGCCGTCAGCCGGTCACTAAGCAATGGCTGGATTCCTTACACATAGCACACGTGCCTGTAGTCACCACCTTGTCTGCTCTTGTCACCATTCTATCATTTACCTCTACTCCTGATTCCCTGGGATTCAACTTACAGCAAACTGATAGCACTGACATTTTTATTTTGTAATAAACATAATTCACATACAATAAGTTTTGGTCAGTACTGACATCTACACTTGTGTTCAGATCTAGAATAAAGCCAGCACTACATACAACTCTTCCTACTCCATCACCCTTCAGGGCAACCTTATCTAACCTAGAACTTGTAAGTGTAAGCCTTGGCCATGGGCTGTTAAGCAGACAGCCTAGGGTAAGCCTTGCCCTTCTAGATATACCTTAAGGATTTCCCATACTTGTGACCCACTGAAGAGCACAGAAGAGAAAGGAGCCCCCCAAAAAGGGCAAATGCTAGTCTTTAAGGTTCATTGTCAAAATGCTTTTCTTCACATGACATGTGATACAGGACATAAGTGCCTTTTAAACTGTGACTTCCTCCAGTAAGGAGGCTGGGAGGCAGGGTGCTCTTCGGGTCACAGCTAAGAAGCTAGATCCCTGGTGAGGTTGAGTGGTGGCTTGAAATGACAAACCTTGCCTTAAAGGGACACTCACTCTAGGCTCTTTCACAAAATATCCTACTTACATTTATCTGAACATAAATCTTCCTACAAATTTAGCAGCCATGATTCTGAGGAAGGCCCAGAAGCAAATACTGGCTCATGAATGAAGCATGAGTCGAAGGGGTAAGAAAGTATGTTTGGGAGGGCTCTCCTCACAAAGAAATAACTGACCTGCCTCCTGACAGCAGGTTGGGAACGCTTCCTCCTAGAGCTCCACACAGAGAAAAAACTTGGGCTACTGCAGAAAACCCCAATCACCCTGCCCAGGAGGCAGGCTGTCCAAACAGTACTCTGAAGAAAGAGGGAGCACAGCAAACAGACAAACCTCGCCTGATTAATTTGGAAATGTAAATATTCATTTTACTCACTCAAAAGTATTTAGGGGCAACTACTACAAATGGACTTCCGTTTAGATGCTGAGGTTACTGCACTAAATATGGCCGAGTCACTGATTAAATGTGGCTCATAGTAATTTTCCCTCTTGTTTTCTTGTTTTGAGCCATGATCTCAGTATGTAGCCCAGGCTTGCCTTAGACTCATGATGATCCTTCTGCCTCAGCCTCCTGAGCTCAGGGATTCCTAGCAGACAACATCACAATTGGTGCCACTCATTGTAAAGTTAAGATCTGTTTGCCTTCTCTGCCCATCAGTCCCCATTGTGATGGGAATGGAAAGAACATGCTGGGCTGGCTGAGAGGTTCTTGGTTGGAGAGCAGATGTATTTACTGGCCTTTCAGAGGTTATCTTGGCAACCCATTGGCTTGGCTTGTGAATGCAGGCAGTGTCACAACATGGTCAGTGATCCTCCACAAAGAATGTCTGCATTTCTTGGGTCTAACTACTAAACTGGTGAGAGCTGGAAAAGGGTTTTCCTTTATATAAAATATGAAACTAGGAGACTGTAAAGTGCTTACGTTGCAAGCATGAGGATTGAGTTCTGGTCCCACAGCCCATGTGTGAGAGAAAACAAAGCAAACCTGGTGTACTTGTGATCCCAGCACTGGTACGGCAGAGGCAAACAGATCCTGGGGCTCCCTGGATGACCAGCCGAACATACTCAATGAGTTCCTGGCCAGGGTGACACCAGGGGTTGCCCTCTGGCCCTTACATGCATATACATACATACACACCCGCATACACATGAGCATATGTACTCATGCATGCACACATGTACACACACATACAAAACCCACGAGACTGGGACTAGCAGATAAGTGAGCCTGCAAACATTTTAAATATAGAGATGCATTGTGGAAGCATTTCTGTTAGTACGGAAGAAGGAAAGACAAAACTGGAATTAGAATGTCACTATTTGGCAACCGTGAATGAAGTGATGGACCCACCTCCATTGATACCGCAGACTGACCGACAGCCCCATACATGGACTTCCTGAGAGAACAACACACCATCCTTACAAATTAGTCTCAAAGAGGAAGGTAGAGTATGAGTCTGAGCAAACTCCTGGATCCACTTACCAAAACCCAACAAACAGAAGAACAGAGGGAATGATACCATGAGGATGGTGTTCACTAAATCCAGATAGTGAGAAATTCTTCAGGTAAACAACCCAACTTAGATATTGAAGGAATATCTAAACTGCAAAACAAAACAAAATAAAACAGCAACAACAAAAAAAAAACGAATGGCACAAAAACTTCTGGAGTAAAAAGGGACTTTACACACATATCTACTAATGCCAATACTTTGACATTATTTGAATCTCACCTGAAACAATATGCAGAAAAATATGAATCTGGTACATTATGTTTATTTATTATGCTTTCTATATATTGTTTGAATAAATAATTTATGCATATAGTACTAGAGGCATTAAGGTTTACCATTGATTGTATTTTTAAGAGGAATCAACAAAATGACCACCACCAGGGTCCTGAATTCCTTTCTGTCCCAGTCTACACCTCCTAGCTCCTGGAGTGGAGTATGATTCACTTGTGAAAAAAGAAACTTGTAAATGCACCATGCAATCCTGGCCAGGGCTGCTTCCAGTATGGGTGGACATTTCTGTTGCAGATTCTCCAAACAGCGGTATTGGTTCCTCTCTGATACTGAAGAAGCATAGCAGCCCGCATCCTGAACCTGCTAGACACCTGCATACCGAGTTAAGCAATATAAAGAAAACCAGATATCCAAGCTCAAATCTACCCACACAAGTTCCAGTCATTCCTCCAATTCCCTAAGGGCCTAAGCCATTCTGAGCATAGGGCAGAGTTTCTGATAAAAGTCACTGCTCTGTGCATGCTATCTGGGTTCAACACTTACATGCATAGGACTGATGTTCTCTACCTGGTATTTATTTATTTTTATTTTATATGTAGGAGCATTTTTTTCCTGCATGTATGTCTGTGTACCACACGCGTGTCTTGTGTTCTCAAAGGCCAGAAAAGGGCATTGAATTCCCTGGAACTGGAGCTACAGATGGTTGCAAGCTGCTATGCAGATGCTGGGAACCAAATCCTGGTCCTCTGCAAGAACAGCCAGTGCTCTTAACCATTGAGCCATCTCTCCAGCCCCCTCCACCTACTTGTCCTTCTGCTGGTTTGAATTATTTTTCTCTTGAAAGTTGTTTAAAAATACAGACAATTGCAAATACACAGAAAACGAAGAGAAAACAATTTTCAGTTCATGGAAGCTATGTTTTGCTCATGCCCTACTGCTATAGTTTACTTTCTGTTGCTGTGAGAAAGCAGTGACCAAAAGCGAGTAGAGAAGAAAGGGGTTTATTTCACTTACAGTTCACTGCAAAGAAAGCGTAGGCAGGAGCTTGGAGTTAGAAACTGAAGCAGGGACACTGAAAAATAAAAGCTGCTTTCTGGTTTGCTTAGCTAACTTCCCTATGCAGCCCAGGTCCACCTGCTCAGGGATGGTGTCTCCCAGAGTCAGTTGGGCCCGCCTTCATCAATTAGTAATTAAGAAGGTGCCCCCCCAGACACACCCACAGGCCAATCTGATGGAGGAGATTCCCCTCTTCCCAGGGGTTTTCATGTTGACAACTAACCCTAACTATGACACCTACATGCTGCTTCCTATTTCCCACTATTCTGAAGCAAATCCACAATGTATGCCTCTTTCATTCACAATTTTTCCCAGACCCTTTACAAAGCCTTCTTAAGTAGGAGACATTGTGGTGACTTGTCTATTATTCATGTCTTCACCTGATATATTAGGTGAATTTCTTAATCCTTCCCTCATGAAGTCCAAGGTATAAATCCCATCTAAAGCCAAGAGGCGAGCCTGTTTGCTCATGGGTAATTTAATTCCACTTGCCAGCAACACGGTTAGGAATACTATTTAATATTGGCCATTGCAACACCAACAGGACATTATGACTGAAGAGAGAAACTTCTGAGCAATTTTATGCTCCCTGTGAGGCAACCACAATAAAAACTGTCTCCCTGGATGTGATGTTCAGAAACAGAACAACTGGATTTGCTACAGGGACCATAATAAAGTTAATACCAAGGACGGCACAAGACAGGGGAAAGCAGGTCCCTTGGTGAATGGAGTAGCCAGAAGGCCCCACCTCCTCAGTGTGCTCCACTGTGTTTAGACCTGGGATCTGTCACTTCTGCTGAAAGTATTTACTTTTATTACCACAGAGTCTAAGAGATGTTTGGTCTGAGTTTCAAACACTAAGGAATCATAGCTCTGGCGAGATGGCTCGTCAGGTCAAACGGTTGATCTCATCACCTACTGAGGTACCCGTGGGAAGGTGAAAGGAGACAACTGACTCCCCAAAGCTATCCTCTGGCTTCCACACGCATGCCACGGCATGTGCGTCCACACACACGTATGCAAATGCGCACACACTAATAATAATAATAATAATACAGTGGGGAGTGGCACAAGGAGGAATCAGAATTGGACGCTGTAACAAATCATTCTGCGATGAAACAGCTTAGACCAATCAGAAGTGGGTGGTGGGTGTGTGGGTGGCATGCACAGGCCTGACTAGGCTAAGGGAGCTTCACAGCCATCACACACAGTTTTCACTCCACCCTTAGCATGCAGCCTGGATCTTTTTTTAATTTTAATTTTTAAACTTAAATTTAAATTAGAAACAAGGTTGCTTCACATATCAATTCCAGGTCCCTCTCCCTTTCCCTCCCCTCCTCCCACGCCCTCCCACCAACCCCCCAATTTCCCCTCATTTCCCCAGGGAGGGTGAGGCCCTCCATGGGGGTGTCCATAGTCTGCCATTTCATCCAGGGCATCTCTCATTGTTGGATGGGCGCCCAAAGTCCATTTGTATACCCGGGATAAATACTGATCTATTACCCAAGGCCCAATAGATTACCTAGACCTCCTCACTGACACCCACGCTCAAGGAGTCTTGATTAGTCCCATGTTGGAATCCCAGCCATCAGTTTGGGATTCAAGAGCTAACCCTTATCAGGTCAGCTGTTTCTGGGGGTTAAACCAGCCCAGTCTTAACCCCTTTGCTCATCAGTCCTCCCTCTCTGTCACTGGATTCCTTGAGTTCAGGTCAATGTTTAGCTGTGGGAGTCTGCCTCTGCTTCCATCAGCCATTGAATGAAGGTTCTGTTTCCCAGACTCTCTGGTCATGGGATTGTAGGCTGGCACTCCCCAGACCTATGTCTAAAATCCATATATGAGAGAGTACATGTACATGCCATGTTTGTCTTTTTGTGATTGGGTTACCTCACTCAGGATGGTTTCTTCTAGTGCCATCCATTTGCCTGCAAATTTCAGGATTCCATTGTTTTTTTTTCTGCTGAATAGTACTCCATTGTGTAAATGTACCACATTTTCTCTATCCACTCTTCGCTTGAGGGGCATCTAGGTTGCTTCCAGGTTTTGACTATTACAAATAATGCTGCTATGAACATAGTGGAACAGATGTCCTTGTTGTATGAATGTGAATCTTTTGGATATATGCCTAAGAGTGGAGTTGCTGGGTCTTGTGGTAGGTTTATTCCCATTTTTCTGAGGAATCTCCATACTGATTTCCAAAGTGGCGGCCTGGATCTTTACGCTACGAACAGATGTTCTCACTCACACCAGCACGCACACTCCCACACTACACAGGACATTTGCGGTCATGGTCACTCAGCCCCTTCCAGGTTAGAAGCCAGACAGGAGTTACATACACATACTTCACCTCACTGGCCAGAAGTTAGTCACGGGGCCTGAAGCGGAGGCTGGAAAATACAACAGTTATTCTGGGAAACTAGTGGCCAGTTCTGATACTCTGAAGAAACAGGGACAGTAAGTGGGGAAATAACAAGCAGACTCCTCAGCTGGAAAGGAAACACGGGGGTGGGGGGGAACACGACTTGATTTGGTTCAACTCAGGATGTAAATAAAACTTCAAATAACTCTTCTTAAGAATCACCCAAATGATTCAGCAAGATCATCTTGCATATAGATAGATGCCCCTTGCCATTGTATCACTTCTTTCAGGGTAGGCTCTAGAAGGGTCTAGTCTATTATCTAGTTAGTGTTAAATTAACAATTGAACTTTGTCAACCTCCTTTGACTTCTAATGTCTTTTTGTCATGGCCCAAGGATGATTTAATTATAGTGTGCTGGCTAATCACCAGGATACCACAGGGAGCTGCTATGTCACAAGATTCTTATTAATCAAAGTAGAAAACTTAGGCAAAACTGAAAAGAAGGACGGACAAAAGGACTGACAGCTCTGGCTGGCACGCCATTCTAAGGCCAGCTGACCTGGCTGTGGATGAAAGGTATATATTATCAAGGCCTAAGCAAGACGCGTATGTGTTGTCAGCAGGTTCTAAATGATGCATGAGGAACCAGCAAAGCAAATCTCTTTTTCCATGGACCCCTCAGGGTCAAGTACCATGTTTCAATTACAATTTCTCCAAATTGCTTCATTGTGGCGCATGCTTCAAATTAATAGCAATGTAGCCCAGTTCTCCGTGGGACAGAGTCAGAAAATCTAGTTCATAGGTTTGTTGAAAGATGCCCTCAAGATACCCAGCTGCAAAACACATTAAAGACTTGGTGATGATGGGAATCTTTCTGATCAGTATTCCCCGCAGAGGCTACTTTCGGAGAAAACAAGTTTATTATTTATAGTAGCAAATACGATTTCTCAGCTCAGCCAAGGCAGCTTCCTGCACTTTCATCAAGAGGGCACCCTCATGCAGACCATTATGGAAATCATATTTACATTCACCGGCAAGTCTGGGGGTTGGTCAGGATGTACATTTCTTCCTTCAGCCTACGGCTGACTGGGTCTGCAGGGAGGTGTCAGAATGTGTCTTGTCATTTTGAGTCATGCTAATCACTGGGAAAGGGTTTTTCATGTAAAGACATCATTTGTAAACTCCACTTCAGGTGACCAGTCAAGTTTCAAGAGGAAGTCTCAAAGTGACTAGCTGTGGGTGTGGGTCTAATGGCCATGGCATGACCAAACTAGGAGTGGAGCGCTGCATTGACTGTAAGTCTTATCAGGACTGGGGGCTGCACTGCTGAACACGGGAGAGGGTCTTTATTTTTATTAGAAATGAAACTTGTACTTTTGGCAGTGCCCTCCAAAATTATTCTTCTAAAGAAGCAAGAGCAGTTAGGGATCTGACTTCCAAACTGGGATTGGTAGTTACATGCCCTGATTCCATGCCGTGTGACTCAAAGCAGAAGACAAAGGATATTCCCATTAAGGGTTGGAAGTGGGTGGAAAACTGTTAGCCCTTTTCTCCAGGAATAAATTGCTCGGTCAGAACAGCAGTGGTTAAGATATGACCTCTCCTTTCTTTGCTGTGTCTCTTCCTGTCTTCCACACAACAGAAATGCAGACCCCTCAGAGCCTATTCTTGAACTTTTCACAGGGGTAAGGGAAAATTGTCTAACTGGAGGCTAAAAATCCATTTCACTCATTATTCTCAAATGTGGGCTTCAAAGTCCATTTTCAGAGTTAGAATAAATTAAAGACCATTTTGATATCAAGTTAAAGCTGTATTAATCTAGATCTCTCATGGCAAACTTCTTCCCTAAAATCCTGACAACAGGCCTGGTAGTGCACACCTCTAATCCAAGCATCCGGCAGGCAGAGGCAGGTGGCTGTCCAGGAGTTCAAGGTCAGCCTTAAGTACTTAGTGAATCTCTTTCTCAAAAAAAACAAACAAACAAAACCCAGCAAAACAAAATCCAAGCACACACACACACACACACACACAAGAGCATTTCAAAGAAACCATGGCATAGTCACAGTGACTGAACAAATGCATTCTTTTGGAAGCTGGATGGTGAAACTTTGGTTGAAGAAATCAAAAAGAAAAGACAAAGCACCTGGACCTCAGAAACCACCAACATCTACCCATTTGTTTCCTGCATGCAGGTTTCTCAAAGACATTCCTGCAATGCCAAAGTACAATTTTTTTTAGACTAGTTTGATTTCTCAGGTGGTGGAAAGGGGATGGGGGTGGGGGGAGGGTAAATGCTGCAGGTAGTATGACGATATTAAAACATTCTAAAGAGGCTGGAGGTGTGACTCAGTGGCAAAACACTTGTGTCACATTTGTGAGGGTCTATTTTCTTTTAAAAAATCATTTTACATACCAACCACAGTTCCTCCCTCCCTCCCCTCCTCCCTTCCTCCTGTCCCCCCCTCCACTTCCCCTAACCCACCCGCATGCACTCCTCAGAAAGGGTAAGGCTGCCCATAGGGAGTCAACAAAGCGTGACACATTCAGTTGAGGCAGGGCCAAGCCTCCCAGGAGTCCCCAACATCCTGCATGAGGACCTACTTTCAGTCCCCAACACTACAAGTGAGTGAATGGGCGAGCAAGCTGATGCGTAAACAAATAAACACTATATGAAAGCAGCGCTTCCCCTGTGGCCCTAACTAAGAATATCATAGATCTGGGTAAACCGGGAATTACCACCATAGCCCTGGAGACATCTGGAGTGTGTCTGCTCGGCACTTAATGATCAAAATACTCCCACAGGTACAGCCTGGGAAGATGACTAATAGGGAGTGTAAAGGAGAAAGAGGGAGAGAAAGAAAGACAGAAGGAAGGAAGGAGGAGGGACACTGAAGATGAAAGGCAGGGAAACTAAGGCATTCTGGTGTGGGACATGGATTTAAAGTCTATCTTGAAAATCAAAGCTTCCTGCAAACATTTCACACAGTGAAGATTGTTTTTTGTTTGTTTGTTTTGTTTTCTGGAAGCTTCTTTATCACAGAGTGGTTCCACCAGGAGCACAAGAATCAAAGCTTTTGCTAGTGTGTTTGTTTGTCTTGAGACATGTTTATAAAGTGTATCCCAGGCTGGCTATGAACTTGGCATCTTCCTGTCTCAACCTCCCAAGTACTGCGATTGATCATGGATAGGCATGTGTTATCACATCCAGCTTAAAACAACAGCAAAGAAACCCTTTACACCAGCATTTCCTGACGTTTATAAAGGGCAAGAGGCATAACTTTTGCCCAGGAACTGTCAAAATATGGAGCAAATGCCTGAAATGGCCTCAAGTAGTTCCCACAAGAACCCTAAATAACAGTGTGTTCTAATGTAAAGCAACCCTTGTTCTTTTCCCTTAATCCTGAAGAATAGCTTTCGGAGGGTCTCCATTTAGTATTGTTATAAACACAGTACCCATCTAACACCAGCTCTACCCTCTAGTATACAGAGAAAGCAGAGCCTCAGGCAGGCAGTGGAATATACACACCACAGTGCTCACTGTAGGGAGAAATCTGGGGGTGTTTAGTTTTAAGCTGGATGTGTGAGACACCTTTGATAGGAGACATGTAAAGGTTCCTCTGAACCTTTGAAATATTTATTTTACTTTATAAAAGACAGCACATTTCAAGAAAGATGAAAAGAGTGGTAGTACCAGCAATTAAAAGCATAAAGGATGGACTCTGTCACTAGGTAAGCTAGCTTAGGAAGCCCCTGGGCCAAAAAGGAAACCCCTATGTGTCCAACCCATGTCACTGTGAAAGTGATAGGCAGGTCTTTTGAGTGGGAAAGGACCCAATGAATGCTAAGACCCTCACCAGAGACACAAGGGTTCTTTGTTTGTGTTTGCATTCTGAGAATCAATGCCATTAAGATGCTCTGCACATGCCCTAAACATGCTAGGTAAACGCTATACCCCTGAGGATTGAGGCAAATTCCAGCCAGTGTCTCACTAAATAGCCCAAGCTAGCCTAGAATTCTTGATTCTCCTGTCACATCCCCTAGCAGTAGGGTTACATTGTATGTGCTACCATGCCTACCATGCCTGGCATCACACGTTTTAGAATAATTCTTTTTTTGGGGGGGTTTTATGAGTCAGGGTTTCTCTGTATTGTTTTGGAGGCTGTCAGTCCAGTCCAGCCTCGAACTCACAGAGATCTGCCTGCCTCTGCCTCCCGAGTGCTAGGATTAAAGGCGTGCGCCACCACTGCCCGGCTTAGAATAATTCTTAAGGTAAGTAAGCATTTAGAACTTCAGTCTAAGAAGACTACATGATAGAATGAGAGCTGTCTTATTGGACTGCGGGAAGCTCTACATTGATTGTATGTAGAATTGCCTTCCCTCCAATGCATGGGAAAAAAAACCCGCTGGAAAATATGGACCGTGTTGTGAAAGGGTCATCAAAGGGACAGTTCCCCAAACTTCATGCTGGGAAACTTCGTGAGAAGAAGACGGCAGAAACCTGGAAGCTGCTGGTAGACAAGAATGATGGATCACTTTGCCAACTGCTAAAAATAAAAATCAAGAAGTTAGCCAACCATGAACCCATACAGTTATTTTTAAAACCAACAGAAATAATATGGAAGGTTTTCTTTCCATTGTGTGACCTTATCAGAGGCTCTGAATGATTTTTATATGAGAGAAAATTTATTTATTTTTAAAATAAAAGCCCATGTGAAAACACTACAATGTAACCCATTATTTTTCACAACTAATATACACTAATTAAAAATAAATGTTAGTTCATACAACACGTGAATAATGGGACAGGACCACAGCACAGCGAGGTTTCTGCTTAGTTGTTTACAGGTTGGATCTGCTGGAAGTAACATTCGTGTTAACCTTCTTTTCCCTTTATTCAGACAATCGTGGCAGCCATATCGATTATCTATGCCTCATTCCTTGGCCCTATTTCTTTTCTTGTATGTGTGTGAGTATCTCTTCATCCTCCTCACGGAACAGGTCTTGACAGATTATTATATGGGAACATTTTGAGTGATAGGAAACTAAAAATCAACTTGATGCACTCACTTAGCTCGTTGCAAACATGGGGTTCCTGGGGTGGTGTAGTAGGAGAACTTTGATTTTTATGGTGACTGATGACACAAACAAGTGAAGAGCAAGACAAGAAAGAGGTAGCTGTGAGTCTCTGCAGTCTTGCTGCCAGTCAGCCTCCCACGAGGCTAGCTGGGAAATGCAGATGAAGGAGGAGGCCTGGGACAAGGTACCACGCAGGAGTGCTGTAGTGAACACACACATTGGATACATGGGACTGCTCAGCTGATCAGTCGCATTGCCGCGTGGAGATATAGACCCTGCTTCAACTTTCGCAGCTTAGCTGGAAATTTATGTTTTGTTTTCCTTTGCTTGGTTATTAACATCAAACAATGACTTGATTGGCATATGAAAATTAAGAGTTGGATCCTCCCCCATCTCATGACGTACAATTAGACAATAACACCAAATGGTGTGTCACAGTTCTAACTACAAGAAAGAAGCATAAAACTCTTAGAAGATAACGCAGTGGCAAATTTTTGTGGCATGGAGTTAGACAACAATTCCTTGGAGAATACATCAAAAGCTCAAGCAGTGATAGAGAAAAGTGTAAGTAAGACTCCATGCAAACTAAAAAAAAATTTGTGCTTTGGAGAACATTGTAAAGAATGTAAAATTAAAAAATAAAAAACCTAACCTGGAGGAATATTTACAAATCAGCCTGCTAAGGAGCCCTCAGGCTTTAATGATAAAAACTGCCAGATTTGAATAAATATTTCTTTAAATAAAACATAAAAATTACTAAACATGTGAAAAAAGGTTCAGCATCTTTAGGGAAACATAAGTCCAAATCACAGTGAGATGACAGCCTGTTTTGTTTCATCTAAGAAGGGAGCACCAATTTAGCCCTGGTTAACCCTAAACTATGTTGACCAGGTTAGCCTTGAATTCAACAGAGATCCATCTGCTTCTGTGTCCCAAGTGCTGTAAAAGTCATTACAATAGGTCAAGGTAACAATTTTAATGCATTAAATGGGAACACTAAAAAGGCAAGCAATATCAAGTGTTGGGAAGGATGTGGCTAGAACTAGGACCTTAACACATTGCTGGTATGATTGCAAGATGGTAGAATCTGGAAATCCCTTCCATAGAGTTTTGAAAACGTTAACCCTCTAGCATCTCAGGACCCAGAAACCCCACTTCTATGCAGCCACTAAATGAAGGAAGAAAGTGTATGTCCACAAGAAGACCTGAACAAAAACCACAAAACCACAGAAGCATTTATTCCTCATAAAAAAGAAAGAAAAAAACGCCAGCAGCCCAAATGGCCTTCAACCGACAAATGGATAGATAAGATGGGAAATATCCACATATCATAATTATTCAGAATGCAGTGTAAAGAGAAGCTTTTTCCTTGAGAGGAGCCTTCCCGCCAGCCTGGTTCTAGAGCCTCATCAGTCCCAAATAAGCACACAGGAGGCTATGTTAATTATGAAGCTGTTGGCCTTGCTTGTTTCTTACTGGCTAGCTCTGACTTAAGTAATTACCCCATAATTGTTAATCTAAGTATGTTTCTTACCAGAGAATAGTTCCGGGCTTCCTACCCCATGGCGTTACATGTTGACTCTCTTGTGTTTCTCCTTCCCAGAGTCCTCCTGGACTCCTAGTCCCACCTATCTAGATTCCCTATTGGCCAGACAGTGCTTTATTGACAAATGCACAGGACTTCCCCAACAATGCAGGATACCTGGGAGCTACTAAAAAATATTCTGGATCCATTCAGATGCGCAATCCCCATGATACAACCCCCTTCCCCCTATGTGCTAAACCCCTGTAGGTCAATTCATATTTCATTTTTAAAAGTGATTTTGTTTTTGAGATCATTTTATTTCACATCTCTCGGTGGGTAGACATTTGCTTCTGGATACAGCATAGCCATTTCTTGTCAACAGTTCAAACCTCACAGCTATTTATTGGTAAGGTATGAGGCAACCTCTTTTTGCAGAATCTAACAGTTCCGTGAAAACGTGGCTTCACATCCTGCTATTGTGGTCTGCTGAAATCACAGAAAAGGTAGTGACTACCACTGGAATTGCAGCCTGTACTCTTTTAATAGCAATGGTTTCTGCATAGAAGTATGCAAGCATTACCTGGCACTACTTGGTGGTTCAGACCATTATGTACTGATGTACTCTACCTGCTTTAACCACAAAATTGAGTATTTCACCGTAGACAGAAATACAGGCCTCTGACACCAAACATGCTGACCCATCAACCATTTACATTGAAATTATCCAGAAATCACGGGCAACCCTCTGCCTGAACATGACTGCCGATTTTGCAACACCTACTTGAGGCTGGCTATCCCAAATACTCTGATTCATGCTCTGTGTTTAAAACTTACAGCCTCCTCTAGTGCGTAACACACACAGCTTAACCATCTTAGGCTTCATAGTACCTCTTGGCATGCACGCCCAAGACATCAAGTCCTAATGCAACAAATGAAAAGCCAAACACGAGACTAGGAGAGGAACTTGTAGCAACTCATAGAACTTACATTTAGCCAAGTGTGTGTGGTCAGTCCATGAGGCTGGCAATTGCTCTAATTTTTGTTGGTTTTGTTTTTCAGACAGGTCTCACCGGGTGGCACAGATGGCCTAGAATTCTGGATCCCTTTTCCTCACTTTTTTAAGAGCTGAAATTATAGGTATGTGCCACTACACCTGGCTCTGATGATATGACAATATTTGAGTTTGTTCCAAATGTCTAAGGAGAAAGTTTTCAAGAAGCAGATTGTTAAGTTAATATTGTATTTTAAGATGGGCTTATTGGGACGTCTGTCATCATATAAACATACTGAAAGCCACTGAACTGTGTCGTATGTGGGGATCACTTTAAATGGAACAGTATTGCAGTTTAAATACAAAATGTCCTGGAGAGGCGAGTGTGTTTGAACATTTGGTCCCCTTCACTGTTGTGAAGGTTCTGGAACCTCTACTCTAGGTGGATCCTTGCTGGGGAAGAGTCACTGGGGGCATATCTTAAGGTGTAGAGCCCCACCAACTTTTTGTTCTCTCTCTCTCTCTCTCTCTCTCTCTCTCTCTCTCTCTCTCTCTCTCTCTCTCTCTCTCTCTCTCGGAGCTTCCTTATTGCTGACGCCATGTAACCAGGTGCTTACCCCTCCTGCAGCCATGCCTTTGCTGCCATGGGGATCTGTGCCACCTTAAACTGTGAGCCCAAACAACCCCTTCCCTACTTAAGTTGCTTCTTGTCACTTATTAGGATCACATTCACGAGGAAAATTAACAGATACAAGTGATATTCAAGTTTTACCTTAATAAAACCTTTAAAAATCCATGCGTCATGTGTTTCCTAAAGTTTGAAGCACTGGTTATAGCATGTGTCACCCTCTCTCGTGCTTCCTGTGGGACCTTAGCAATGGTCCTTCCCTTTGTCAGAAACACCTGGATTCTGCATGTCACAGAGAGGCTTCTGCCTGTCAGGGCAGCATATACTTCTGTCTCCCACAACCAAATCTGATGACCTCCCAAGCTATTGCCTTGATGCTCCTGCCTCTGGAAAGTGTCCCTCCATGACATTACTGCCTGCTCTCCGCCGCCGATGTACAACTCCAGAAAGAGGATCAGTCACTACCCACCACCCATTGTGTTTTCATGCGGTGTGTAAGTGTCTGCCAGTGTCCTCGGTACTTACTCCCTAATTCACATCTGTGTGCTATGTCTGCTTTCTTGCTTAAACACGAGTCTACTGTCTGTCTCCCTTACCACAGCAAACACTCTTCTGAGAATGGGAGCTCTGTCATAGGTAGCCCACAGCACCACACCTGGAATGAGACTTTGTTGTCTAAATTTCTTTTAGGTTGAATAAAACACAAACAAATTGATTACTTCTTCCCATGGAGCTGAGGATGTGTCTTCATGGTGAAGTACTTGCCTAGCATGTGGCAGGCCCTGGATTCTATCCTCAGGACCACACACAGATAAAATAGTACTTATTCTTCTTTAAAATTCTACCCCCATTCACCACCCCCAACACCACCCTCACCAAGACCAAGTAAGAATTTCCTCTTCATCTCTGACATTGGCATTGGAAACCTCTCAAGAACCTGATTACAGGAAAGCATTCCCCTTCATCGACAGTCCAGCACAGCTCAGTGAAAACGGTTTCATAAAAGCTACAGTCTCAAGGAGAAAAGCAAGGGACAAAGGCTAGCTGGCACTTCTAATAGTGAGAATCAAAGCCGAGCCTGTCCCAGAGGAGCTGAGACAATGGGTGTCTAGGAGCTGTGCACACAGGGCTGGTCTATTTCTCAATGAGACAGCTCCAGTCAGCCCATCCCCCGACAAAAGGAGGAGCACTTGGACAAAGAGGAGAGCTGCAGAATTCACTGTGTCTGGAGCTGCCCTAAGATTTATAGCAGGCTTTGTGACAGGAGCTGCAGAGCACTGGGCCCCTTCAATATTAAATTAGTGAGAAAGGGAGAAGAAGGGGGAGGAGGGAGAGAAACGAAGAAGAATATGAATTTTCTAAAAATAAGACAAATAAGAGTTTTTCTTCACTTTTTTTCTTCATACAAGAGCTAATGAAGGGATGCTTGCCTAGGGTACAAGAAGCCAGCCCTGGGTTCAGTCTCTAGCACAGAATAAACAGGCTAGTGTTGCACACCTATGATCCTAGCAGAAGCCCCTCTGCTCCACAGTGAGTTTGAGGCCAGTCTGGACACTCCGAGACCCTGGCCCAATAGAAAGAGCTAATGAAGGCATCTAAAGCATGCTAATGGTTGATTCCCGTTTGACATCTTTGACACCTATTGGGATTAGAGAAACAGTCATGTAAAGCTACATATCCATTCTTGAATTTTTTCTCTGTAAGAACAAAGACAGAGGCAGAAATAGAGACAGAGGATCCAGAGAAGGCACCATTAGGAGCACAAAACAAGGAATGCTCAGTGTCTTTTAAACCTGAGAGATTGACAGCATTGACAAACAGCAGGCAATAAGACAAGTGTCAAAGGGCTTTGCTAATTTACCTGTCAGACCACGAGAGACATCAGACCCAGAGCCCTGGATGACAAGAAAGTCTCCAGCCAGATTCTCAGGTCAGGGGTAGAAGGAAAAGCGACTGGTGTAACTGTGTCTCCGGCATGCACAGCAAAGACCAGCACTGTATCTCAGAGGCCAGTAATATTTAGGACCAGGAATGTCCTCGTGTTCAAACAGGAGGACATGTGGGATTACAGAAGGTCTCTCGCACCTAAGCCGCCACTTCCCCCTCCTCTGCTCTACCCCCACATGTCCCCAAAAGTTCTGCCAAGAACAAGTGTGACATCAGCTGATCGTAGGCTCCTTTCTTATCCTTGCAATTACATTGCACCCCGGCAGGAGATGAACCTGGCAATCAAGGCTCCCTTCCATCTCTTGCATCTGGCATGTTGAGGCCTCAGAGCACGAGGTGAGACTGCATGCAGAAGCGAGAGACTGCAAGGCCTGCATGGAATCCCAGTTTTGGCACTTTTCTCATAGGAACTTGGCAGGTGAACTTGGGTCAGCACATCTGATCCCACTTTGAAGGAATATGGGCATCTAACTGTTCTTGGCACTGGTAGCTTCTCAGTAAGTGCCAGTCCCCTTTATTTAAGGCTTCTGAGATGTCTCAGTAGGAAAGGAGCTTACACAGCCTCGAGGCAAAGTGGGTGACCAGATGCCCACGAGGCCAGACTCAAATTAGGCCTGCATTGCTGGCCCAGCTCCTGTTTACAGGTGTCCAGGTACCCTATCATTTAGGCTTTTCCTAAGCTCACCTCCAGCCTCTTGACACAAGAATCAGGAGCTTGTCACCATGATATCCCTAGTCACAACAATTCTACATATTACAGACCAGTCTTGGGATGGTTTATATCTATATAAAGGGCTAAATGTAAATTCTGCCTCATGTTTGCAGTGACACATGGTGACAGGGCTACATATCCCAAACTGGCCTCAAATGAGGGCACGGAGCTGTGGTTAGATGTCACTTTAGGTGACATCACTTCTGTCAAAGGAAAGGTGAGCAGACAGTCTGATTTCCTTCGTTTGCACATCCCTTCTGTCACCATGATTCTGGTCTGGAGAGAGAAGACAACTTTGAGGGGGGGCTGCCTGGATGCAAGACAGAGAACACACACACACACACACACACACACACACACACACACACACACACACACGTTGTGGACAGTCCAAAACAGTCACATGAGACAAAATCCAGTAGCTGAGTATGTTTTATGGGTTAAAAAGAATTTTAAATTGGGTCTAGAGAAGGAAGCCAACTTAGATGTGGGCACAGTTTTTAAATGATGGCTCCAAATTCTAGCTCTCTGAAATCTTCCCTGGAGGAACTTACTTCGAGGGAATAACATCATGCCCACCACGGAGATGGTTACAAATAAATAAAGTACCCTAATCAGACTGGTGGCTTCTGTGGTGACTGTAAGCTGCTGTTCTACACTACACCAAAGGAGCATCAGATAACTCAACACATACCTGTTCCTGCATTATTGATCCAACTGGAAACTCCTCTCAGGAAAAATTTACAGACTGTTGACTAAAATATGGAAAGATTAATTTCTATCACTTCACCATTGTTTTACCTAGATGTCTATTTTTCTATATCTAAAAAAGTGTTCCATGTTTTATTGAATTAAAAAAAACACACTATACTTCACCTCCTTCCCGAGGCTCAGAGACCACAGTGGGAGGATTGGAAAGAGTTTAGGAGCCAGAGGTGCTGAATAACTAGGGAGAAAAAGTGTCTTCCAGACACAGCAGGGCTGCTGCACACATGACCTCACATGGCTGTGACTGTGAGGACAAGACTGATGCAATCCCAAAACAGACCACATCCTAGCACAGAAGGGGAGGTGGGCACAAAGTTCACCACTAGACATGGAGCTATTGGCAATTGATAGCTTCTGGGAGAAAGAAAGTTTTCTTCTACGATTATAGTCCTTGGTAAGCAGACCACACCCCAGTGGAAGGCCACACCACCAAGAATATTTAGGTAGCACAAACTGGTCTTGATATATTTTAAAGGACACAAGATTACCCAAGTAAGGTAGGCAAGTGAATCTTAGAAGAGTTGGGAAGGAGAGGGCAAGTATGATTAAATCTTATTGTATAAAACACTTAAAGAACTAATAAAAAATTAAGGTATCAGCTGGTAACTCACTCAAACTGTCAATCTACGTTTGAACATTATATCTACCAGAATAGCTGGACATCCATTTCACACATGGACTTCAACATTCATGAAATATACCCGAGAGCCAAGTCAGATGAAATCCCTGCAAGCGGACGGGAGTAAGTATGAAGTCACACTCCTGGTGAGGAGCTATTGGCAATTGACAGCTGCTGGGAGAGACAGCAGTTTTAAGAGTATAGCTACTGATACGTTGGCCATGCTCTAGTGGAAGGCCACACATACAAGAACATATGAGCAGCACAAATTGGTCTACATGTGTTTAAGAGGCAGGTGGGCTATGAAACTGGATGGGTAGAGAAGGGGGGGTGGGCCTCAGAGGAGGTTGTGGTAGGAGAAACATGATCAAAACACATTGTATGAAATCCTCAAATAAATGTCTAAATATCCCTAAGACACACAGAAAATGACTCATATTATTTGCTTATATGTAATACACCAATTAGAAGAAATATTTTCAAGACAGCTTGTTCATAAGTGACTCTAAAAGCCTGACAGCTAAATGCTATTTGACAGAAATTAAGTGGAGTGTAAGAGGATAGGGAAGCAGGACCAGGGTTTCCGACCCTGGATGACCCTAGCAGTCTGCTTCAAGTAGGAGAAAGGATGTTCATGGGGGAGCCTACTTCCTAGAGTCTCCATGCCTTTGGTTTCAGTTTATTAAAGGGGGGAAAATACACATAATCTTCCATCTGAATATCTGTATTTCCTTCAAGAAACCGGACTTCAAAGGAAAGACTCTCTTCCCCTCCCCCCACTGTTTTAGGTAATCTTTGGTAATATTTTTCAGGACTTGGATGTACAGTTCCCTAGATTTCTTCTCTCTCTGGATTAAAACAGTTATTAGGAGACTATGATCACGGCCCATCCCTGGCTTTACAGAGCAGTGTCATATCCTTACACCTTTGCTTTTCTCTGGCTTTGTTTGTGCTTTGCAGTACTGGGGTGGGTACTCCCACCTTGTGCATTTGAGGTAGGGACACTTCCATTAAGTCCTAGCCCTCACCCATGCTTTAAATTAAGCACCGATAGAAGATACACCACGACAACAAAGACAAATGCACAAAGGCCCCCACTGCAGCTCTGTTTGTCGTAGCAAAAGGTGGGGAATACTGTAAACATTCATCAGTATGGTACTGGAGAAATGAACCTGACACATCCATATTACAGAATGGTGTGTAGATAAAAAAAATGATATAGCTTTTTTCTGTAATGATGGTGTGATTTTAATCTATTGACAAAACAAGAACACAAGGGTTGCCTCAGAACTGAAAGGCACACATACACTTACACATACTCATATGCATAGACAGCCACACACACATACATTGTCTCAGAACTTATATCTATACTTATTTCCTAAGAAAGAATCCTAGTGGCAGAGGCTGGAGGGAGATATACTTTCTACCAAATACACAAACAATACACTGTATTTGTACCACATCTATTAAAAAAAAACAACACCAAGCCAAAAAGCATGGCTATTATGCAATTCATTTTGGTTGTAGATATTTTAAAAAATAGACCTTTAACATGCCAAATAGCATCCCACAAAAATACCTTCCTGTTCTCTGTGTTTTAAAATGTTGATGTCTACAATGGAGTCTCCTAGAAGACAGACAGTCAGAATCCTTGGGAACTAAATGCAGCCAACATTCTTCAAGATTCCTAGCCAATGACCTTTCTTCTACTGCTGGAACACTTTGATGAGCCCATCTTGCAAAGCAGGACCTGCAGCTTTTGTTGTATGGGGTGTGGTCTCACCACAAGCACTGCTCCCAGCCCAGATGTGAGTACCCAGCGGAAAAATCTCCCTCTTTTACTCTTAGAAATGGATACATTTACTAAGTGCATTCATTTGGTGTTTTTGTTGTATATTTCTTTGTTGTTTTAACCTCAGTTTTGGTAGGCAATCTACCATTGATCTATAGTCCCAGACTTAGGGGTTTATATTTCACGAGAGTTTATTTTTGCATTTTTAGCATAACTCTGTCTCAACTTTCTCGATGCTAAAACGAGCATGATAGCATCTATGACATAGCTTAATACTGGATACCCTAGGGTTAGAGGGACCGATGTTGGCAAAGTACTTGTTTTGCAAGCATGAAGACCTGAGTTTAAGCCCTAGAACCCACATAAAAACAAAAACAACAACAACAAAAAGCAGAGATGCGGGAGTCACACATTTCCTATGCTGGGGCAATACAAAAAGGCAAATCCCTGGGACTCATTGTACAGTCTGTCCAGCCTACATGCTGCGTTTCAGGCAAGTGAGAGACCCTATCTCCAATACGGTAAATAAGAATAAACAACCAAAGTGGATGGCATCTAAGGATCCACACACAAGCTTGTCCTGTACCCTCCATACACACTCCCACATAGGCGCATACACACACACACTCCCAAATGCACCTGCACGGGCACACCCACACACCAAACCCAGCCCAAACAAACAAAGAAGCTGGATGCAGTCTATCATGGAGCCTTTGGAAAGTTGAACAGGAGGGGAAGAGCATTTAGTCATGGCCCCCAAACTTTCTTCTTGAAGTATTGATGTTCTCAGGATTTAGCAGAGATCAAGGCAAGCCCCATCAGCCCTGAGGGCACCTGGAGCCAGGTGGGCAGTGGGTGATCTTCCTGAGCATGAAAGTTAGACCTCTTGTCAGCCACCAGAAAGGCCAGGAGAGGGAGTAGAGGTCAGGGGTGTGGAGGCACAATCAGCCATCCTTGTCACCATGGCCCGGGAATGTTTTCAGGCTTGGGAAAGATCTGAGGCAGCTGTCAAGGAGGTGGCTCTCTTATCTGTGGCTCTTTGGTTGCTGTAGAGACCAAGCTATTTGTAAACACTCTCCAGGACTCCCAGAGACTGCCGCTAAAGTTTGGTGTTCATCCACCAGCTGCCTTCCCCACAGGATCCTCTCATGTAATAAAGAAAAAGTGTGAGGAGATTGAACCCAGGAGGCCCCTACAAGAGTTTAATGGCTATGTCAGATTAAAAACCACAGCATGAGGAAAATATACTTACCCTCACCTTCGGATGTCTAAGGTTGGAAAAGTTCATTCATGATACATTTGCAAACATGCAGATAGGAGCCTAATGATACTTAATGTCCTCTGTGAATGAAAACTTGGGTCAAAATTCCACTATTATGAGAAGTGGTTCTTGCAGACGATAACCTGCCTTGGAGAGGTTGGTAGTGGTAACATGCATTAAAAACCAACCAAATAGACAAACAAAAAAGGGACACATGGCATGTTTTGGCACACACTATTGATCCCAGCACTCACAATGAGTTCCAGGTCAGTTTGGTCTACATAGGCCAGCCAGATCTACCCAGTGAGACTGTTGTAAAAAAAAGTGAGACCATTCAGAGTCTACTGACCCGTTAGAGGTCTCCAAGCATTTCCTCCAGCACGACTATAAGCAGTTACCAGAAAATGGCAATGCACACATAAATCATATTTGTTTCTCTTAGGCACATCACTGTTAGGGTGTCTGTCAGAAATGATGGCATCCCAAACAGGAAAGAGTCCTGAAGGGTGGTGATTCAGAAGGTTTCTATTGTAAATATCTCCAGGTGTGAGGAGAGATACATTTTGTAGTTCATTGGTTGTCACGACAGTGACTCTACAGATGACAAAGGACCCTTCAAGTGATAAAGACTAGATGAGGTATGTACTGTACTCTGAAACGGGGCTCATAATCTTTCACCTAGTATTTCAAGTCTAGGAATGCATGTGAAGGAACTAAAGTAGATGTGGGCAAAGACTAACTTGTAGGGATCATTCATCTTGAAAACAGCCTAAGCATCCATCGCTGAGGAATAAGCAAAATGCATCAGGGCTGGTGATGTAGCTGAGTTGGTGGAGGGTTTCCTTGGTAATACATGAAGCCTTGGGTTCAGTCCTCAGCACCACATAAACTGGATGTGATGGCTGTTTCATGCAACCTCAGCCCCCTGGGGAGTCAGAGGCAGGAGGATTAGAAGTTCAAGAGCATATTCAGCTACACAGGGAGCTTGAGGCCAGCCTTGGCTAGAGACCTTGTCTAAAAAAAAAAAAAAAAAGACTGAGATCCTCAGCGGTAAATTCTGAGCCCTATAATGGGTGGACCTTTTATTTTTACACTAAATGAAATAGAAGAGATGTAAAAGTCCACGTATTGCAGGATTCCACTTACCTGATACACCCAGAAAGGAAAGACGAACAGACACAGAATGCAGACTGGCGGTTGTCTGGATCTGGTAGGGGTGGGGAATCAGATAAACTATGATGGGTACAGGTTTCTTTTTGAAACAACAGAATGTTCTAGTATCAGGTGATGACGATTACGCTGCTTAGAATACAGTAAAGACTGCTGAACTGTAACACTTTATATGGGTGATCTATAAATTACATCTCAACAGAGCTGCTATAAAAATCATTTATCTCGTTGCTGGTTTAAATGGGGGGGGAGCAGAGCCATAAACGACCAACAGTAGAGTTGGGCAAGGTATTGTGAACAGGTGTCATTTTTTTGGATGAGGACACTAGATTATAACAGGACACTTTACCCCAGGAAGCATAAGGGGTTGGTCTGTACACACACACACACACACACACACACACACACACACACACACACACACACACCACACACACACACCACACACACACACACATACACACACACACACACCTTGTCAGGCACTATTCTATGGGCTCTATAGATAAACATTTAGTTTTTACAACAACCCTCTAAAAAGGCTAAGAAAGAGCCTATGGATTTAAAAATTCTCCCGAGACCCTTGCTGTATACAGTATACTGGAGTAGGAATGTGCCCATAGCACATGCAGCTTACAAGTCCAGTCACCCGTCATTTAAGGACAAAGATACAGATGATTTCTTACTGTGCAAACCTTAGAGAACATTTACACAGACTAAGAGGGCAATGAAATCACTAGGCCCTGTCATGGGTCTACTGCTGTCATTTATGGACTATTGCTGATGGGACAACATCAAGCAGCACATGGCAATAAATAAATAAGTGAATTTTGTGTTGTCTGACTTCTTTTTATACCGATAAGACACAGAGTCAAAACCATAACTATGCCTTAAGCATATACAACATCACCTCCAGAATAATATTACACAAAGATGAACTTTACAGGGAATAACGTGTGTGTGCGTGCACGCGTGTGCGCTTTTAAAAACAATGCCAATCCTATGACTGGAGACAATGTATCTCCCCTGTGTGCTACGGATTCTTCCTGCTGCTCCTGACTCACCCTCCTTCCCGTGGGAGGCGACAGGAGAAGGGATGAATGTCCCTTCCGTGCTCTCTCCCACTGCTGGGCCAACATCCCTGGGCCAGGAGAAGGGATGAATGTCCCTGCCATGCTCTCTCCCACTGCCTGGCCACATCCCTGGCAGAAACCCTTTCCTGTGTGATTCAGCATGACGGAGATGCCTAATCTGTGGTTCCAGCTGTGACCTGGCCCAGGCAAGCACTGTTCCTCCCTTTGTCTCCTTTGCCCTCCGGATGCTAAAAGCCTGCCATCATTGCTGGCCTTGGCTGGTTCTTCCTATCCTATGCTAGTTCCCCACCCCCACCTGCACGACATTTAAGCATCCTTGCTGAGTCTGGCTTTATGCTGAATGGTGCTCTGCTTTAACTCCAAACAAGAGCATAACATTTCTGGGAGTGTAGATGACCCACCCAGCATGGAGAAAACACCTTAGAGATCCCCCACGTATCTTCAGCCACAAGATTGCACTGCCAAGAACAGCTGAGGTCAGAAGATCTGTTTTCCTAAATCCTGATATGACTTCTGCCAGATGCACATGTGTAATCTCAACCACATGCCTGGCCTTAGTCTCTTGTCTAAAGCCAACTTTGGAGCAGCCTGCAGGACAGCTACACCCTGCTGTGCTCTCTATGCAAACCACAGTGACCCAGCTCCAACTCTGGCTTCTGGGGCTTTGCTTGCTCTGGTTGCAAAAGGCAGGGAGCCCAAGGGGCCAGCCTGTTATCATGTGGCTCTGGGGTGCTTCTCGTACCCTTGACCTCAGAGCAGACCCTTTTCTTGAGCCAAGTCTGTTACCATGTGCTTTGGGGACACAGACGCATAATCTTGGCCAAGTCAGGAAGCCATATCCAGGAAGTGGGCTGAAGACTAAAGCTAGCAGTGGGCAATAAGGGGAGACAGCTGATGCGGTTAATCTCCCTGTCCTCCTTAAATTAAGGGACTCGAGATCTGGAGAAAGAGCTCAGCAGTTTAGAGCCTTTGCTGCTCTTGCAGATGACCTGGGTTCAGTTCCCAACACTCACATGGGATGACTCACCTGGAACTCCAGACACCCTATTCTGACTTCTGAGGGCATCTACACATGACATACATGTGTATATGCACTTGATCACACATACACATATGTTTTAAACATATTAAATTGATGGACTGGGCACTAAGATGGATGCTACCATGACACTCACTCATGCTTGATTTCTCTGTCTCTGTGTCTCTGTCACCCCCCCCGTCTCTCCCTTTCTCCTTTCCTCCCTCCTGTTTCCACAAGAGAGAACAATAAAATAACCCCTTAATAAGAAAACTGTTCACAGGACAGGAGGACAGCTGCCTCTCATGAGAGACAGACAGATAGACTGTAGGGATCGGGGCTGACTCCTTCCTACACAGCTTCAATATTTAGTCAAAAACCTAGAGGTTGCCTTGCTTTTGTTTTTACTGAGCATTCTCTAACTGGTCTGCCAGAAAACCTTCTTAGCTCAAATCCAAAGACAGCCACAACTCACTCATCTATTCCCTCTCCTATAACTGGCCCGAAGCTAGCAGTCTTCTCTGCTTTTGTCTTCCTTAACTCAGTGAGCCTATCTTGTCAGCTCTTCACCAAGGAGCTGGCATCAAAAGAATGTCCTGTTTAACCGTTTCCTCCTACACTTACAATATCCCTGAACTCCACTGTACCTCAAGAGTCAAAGCTGTATGTCTTCAACTGTATCCTTCTTTTCTGGCCTTTGGGCAGTTCAAACATACTAGCCTCTCTCCCTCCTTCCTTCCCTCCCTCCCTTCCTCCCTCCTTCTCTCCCTCCCTCCTTCCTTCTTTCTTCTGTTGGAGAAGCCACCAAGCTATTTTCCACCTCAGGATGCTTATACCGCTGATCTCTTACCCAGATGCTTTTCCCAGCCCACAATCCCTTGCCCCAGCTCAAGTATCTTCTCCTTACAAAGGGATTCTTTGATTAAGTGGCCTTTCTTCATAGTTGTGTTCCTTACTTTCATTTTGTTATGAATAAATACTTGGCATGAACAAGTCAAGAAGAAGGCTTTGTTTTCATGGTATTAGGGATGTCAGTCCATCAGGGCAAGGAGGGCATGGCAGAGTGGAGCAGTCAGGATACAAAAGTGCAATGAGAGAGAGAGAGAGAGAGAGAGAGAGAGAGAGAGAGAGAGAGAGAGAGAGAGAGAGCTTCTGTGCTGTCTGTCTGTCTGTCTCTTTTCCCTTTGGTTCCTTCCAGGCTCCCCCACTTATCTGCTGGTGCTGCTCATACTCAGGGTGGATGTGCCCCCCAGTTGCTCTTTCATAAACCAAGCTTCTCTGGAAACATCTCCTTGGACATACCTAGAAGTACGTTTTGAGAATAACCCTGGGTGGGAGGGGAAATGGCTCAGTGCGTGAAGCCTGGGCTGCATAAGCAGCAAGGATGAACCAAGTTCTGCTCTGAATGAGAATGGATCTCACAGACCAGGTCCCTGGCTGGTGAAAGTGTTTTGGAAAGGATTAAGAAATGTACCCTTGTTGGAGGAGGGTGGGGGTGGGATTTGAGGTTTCAAAAGCCCATGGGAGGTCCACTTGCTCTTTCTGCCTCCTTTCAGATTAAGATGTAAACTCTAAGCTACTGCCCCAGCTTCATGCCTGCCTGTCAGCCTGACTGCAGCCATGCTCCCAACTGTGATGGTCATGGACTCCCCCTCCGAAACTGTAAGAAAGCTCCCAATTAAATGTTTTCTTTTATATGTTGCCTTGGTCATGGTGTCTCTTCACAGCAATAGAAGAATAACTAAAATACCATGTAAAAGTTGGACACAATAGCATCTATGTCTATAATCCCAGTGTGTTTCTCTGGGGACATGGGAGGTGAAACTGGAAAAATCTCTGGACACTCAAAGGTTAGATAGCCTGGCACCTGGTATACACAGTAGAAAACAACAGAGAGGCTCTGAAACAAGGCAGAATGTGAAAGCCAACAACTGAGGTCATTCTCTGACCAACACGCCCTGCCATCCACCCACCCATACACACACACACACACACACACACACACACACACACACACACACACACACACACACACACCACAGTCTCAGGCATCTCTCAAAGTATCTAAGTTGACTTTGATCATCATGATCAACCATCATCATGGCTATGTCAAATGACATCATTCCATTCCCTTTGTTCCCTTTCCAAATAGAGCATGAACATCCAAAGGCAGGAAGGTCATCAGATCATACCATCACCTCTCAGCATACCTCAAATTCTCAATAGATACCTGTTGACAGATGTGCTGGGTATCAGTACAAGTTTTTAGTAATGTGAGTCTAATACTGATTCACCTAATATTTATTACTGTAGTGTTTGGCTCCACAAGAGATACTAAGAAGTACCTACCACTTGCACGCAACAAAAATCAACTGTAAATTTATAAACTACAAAATTTATATGGCCATACCACTACCTAAGGCATTTATATGATTAGAAACATAAGAAGAACTAAATACAGCTAAAATCATTCAAGTGTTTCTTGCTTAAGCTACAAGACACTTTTCTTGTTACCTCGCATGTTTCAGGTTTCCTCAACAGCTCTGATGAGCACTTAGATCATGCATTGAGCACTAAATATATTGCACAATGATCTTCACACATTGGTGGACAGAGAATTCGGTCCATTGGTTGGCAATGGGATATTTTCTCAAATTCTGTTTTTCTCTGCCTCCATTTTGCTTATTATTAAGCACATACATTTTGGTTGTTGTTGTTGGTTTTTTTTTGTGGTTGTTGTTATATTTGGATGAACCCAGAAATTGCTGGAAAGTTCTAATGCTTTCAAAATGCCATATGACCATACACAGCCTTCCCAATACCACCAAAAGTTCCACATCTTTGTTAAACAGTACTAGGGCTCTTTCTAACTTTCTTTAGCTCTACTCATTGTATTAAATATTCATATGAAGTTGTAATTGAATATGACAATTCAGTCACCTCTTCTCCCTCTCCAACTACAAGCATCAAACCACAGCCATGTCTGCATCAGACCATTCAATTCCAATTACCTCAACACAGAAGCTGATTTAGTCTTGTTAAGTCAATGAGCCTCTATAGCAGTAGTTCTCAACTTTCCCAATGTGGAGATCCTTTCACACAGTTCTTCAGGCTGTGGTGACCACCAACCATACAATTATTTTCCTTGCTACTTTTTAACTGTAATTTTGTTACTATTATGAACTGTAATGCAAACACATGTATTTTCAGATGGTCTTAAGTGGCTCTTGTGAAAGGGTCATTTGGCCCCCAATGGGGTCGCTACCTATAGGTTGAAAACCACTGTTTTATACCCTCAGGTCCGAGAACTGAGTATCTGATCAAAGAGAGAGATGAAGGTTTGAAGAGAAAAGGATTTCCCTATCCTCTCGTCTTTTCTTCTTCATCCTCTTCCTCTCTCCTTCCGTCTCCTCCTCCTGTTCTTCCCTTTCCTCTTCTTCTTTCACTTCTTCTCCCCTCTCACAGTATTGATTTTCCACCTTGCACCATAAACAATATCACAAGAAGATCTAAGTCAGTGTCTGGTTCCTATATCCTTGGCTCTCCTAGCCTCATCTGTAAAAATAAGGTCTGCAATCTGAAATGTTCTTATTAAAACAGTAAGTGAGGACTGAACTGTTTATTCAATTTTTGTCTTGCATACTGGATATTAAAAAATAGCAACAGTTTGCTATGAAATAGAGAGAAAGACTGGGACAGTTACAGTCCTTAGAACATGTATCTAAACCCAGTTTCCCCCTTTGTACTCCTGTGTTCTGATACACACACACACACACACTCACACACACACACATACACACACTTTCTCTTACACACATACACACATATCACACAGTCAGACACACCCAGAACTCAGTTTACTCAAATCACTCAGAAAACTTCATCTTTTAGATCTGTTTGTCTAAGAAACATCCCTTTGTTATAGCCCTTATCATCTTTTCAAGACTGAACAAGTTTAAACAGTGACACCTTTGCCTGGTAGCCAAAGTCTCCAAGGACTTCTTGTCGCTAAAGAATACTTGGCACCAGCATCTAGATTCTGGCGTCTTCAGTTCTGACTTCAGGTTTAAATTCACCAGCATCATTCTGTTTTCACTCGGTTTATAAATACAAGAAAATACCAAGGCTGAATGAATGGCTTCTCTTGCAACAGAATGTTCTCCCCTGCTACAATTTCCTGGAATGGTACAGATACAATATTAAAAGTAACACCTTGGGAGCTGCCCCTCCTGTCATCTGCCAGGAACAGTGTTCAATATTGGTTAGGTGATCCTGGACCCATGTACGGTGGGTGATTCCAGAAGCAACAGAAGGCCTTGTTCATCGGGACACTTTCCTCTATAATGGTGAGTATTTCAGTTGCATCCAGGAGCATTCTCCCATTTGATCTTGGTTGTGTCCTACTGTGAATGTTTGAAAATGCCAATGGATGAGCCTGGGGAAATAGCCCATCCCTAAATCCACCAACACAGCTAGATAGTTCGGTGCCCTTTGGGTTGTACCTAGACCAGAAATAAGCCCTCTGGAAATCCATAGACTGAGAGTATCAACTCGTTTTCCTGAAAATTGCTGGAGAACCTAAAAATCCCTGAATGGTTTCAATAGGGACTGATTTTAAAGCATGGTAACTTGCATAAACAATAAAAGAGACTTGAGCTCCTGGCATTTTTACAACATTTACTAAAGCTACCATCTGTAGCAGTTTTTTAACTACAATTTTATAAATCCAATTTGTCTTTATTACAAATAGTAGCTAATAAGATAATGTAGAAAATGAACATTCACTGACTAACCCAGAGGACATACTATGAATAATGTTTTATTTGAATACTTACTCTAGTTATTTAGGTCAGACCCACAATATTCTCTACCTAGAATGCAAACGAAGCCTCCAGAGTCCATTTCCATGCCACGGATTCTCTGCATACTGATTTGGGTGTGCCTTTAATTGGGGAAATCTGTGCTGTGGGTTACTGGTAAATTTCAAGAAATAAAGCAAGAGTCCTCAGTTTAAATACATATTCCATTCTCTGCAGACAGTTACTAATTTACTTCATGCGTGTAGTGTATTTGTGCGTGCGATGCCTGTTCAAGCAGAAGTCAGAACACAGCAGTTAGCAGTCAGTTCTCCCCTCCCAGTGAGTGGGTCCTGAATTGGCCTGTGGGCATGCCTGTGGGAGACTGCCAATGAATTTAACTGACCTGTGAAGACCCAGCCTTCTGTGAGCAGTACTGCTCCCTAGGCAGGGGGTACTGAACTACAAAAGGAGGTAGCAATCAATCTGGATACAAACAAGCATGGCACATGCATTCATGTCTCTGTGCTCTTGACTATGGATGTCAGTGACAGTCGGCTCCAAGTTCTTGCCACTGTGGTTTCTCTGTACAATGGGCGGCCACCTGGAACTATGAGATGAAATAAGCCCCTTTTCTCCCCTCAACTGCTTTTTGGGAGCAACAGAAATGACACCAGGACCCCGGGGCACTGCCGATTGGCCCCAGAAGGAGTAACTCTCCAAGCTGAAGGGGTATGCATGTTCTAGTGGAAAGTCATCTAGGCACCTCTACTTTGTCTCCCAGTTTCCTCATGTTTAATCAGGGTGCCAGCCCTCATATGGGTACTATGTGTCACAGGCAGAGCTAGGAGGGACTCTCCTCTAGATGCTGCCCATGGCAGAATCGGTGGGACTGTCCACTTCTTATAACTGTGGCTGCAAACAACAGCTGAACGCTTTGCAGGCATCAAGCCCCATTCTAAGTACTTTACATATATTTTCTCAGTAAATTCTTACAGACATCTAAGATGTCAGTGTTACTGATAATGCTCATCTTGTAAATGAAGAATTTGCCAGACAAAGGAACAGAATTGGGATACAAAGACACCTAGGAGACTACGAATCCCATTTTAGCACATCAAACATTTTTATTTAGAGTCATGACTTCAACTGTGAAGGTCATGCTTGAGAGCCACTCAACTGAGTTACCTTTTTTTCCATCTCATAATAACTTAGAAGTAAGTTTACTATTTTGGATTGCATTCATAGTATCCTAGGGTTGGGTTGGACACGCCCATAAGACTGTGTTGGCTCTCTCAGGGAAAGCCCACCTCTAACAGAGTAGAGTGGAGCTGACCACAGAGGGCACCACAGCAGAAAGACACAGAACAAGCCCAGCCTGGAGGCCAGCCATGCTCCTGCCTGGGCATGCTGTGTTAGTGTGGCTAATAGATTCCCTTTCCTCCCTTAAGGGAGGTGAATGATTTTTCTGTTACTCTAGTGATCACTGAGACATGTGACAGCATTAACCCACACAGGTTCTCCTACTCTGGAAATGAAGACTTCTAGGACTATTCTCAGGACCAAACACAAGACTTGGATGTTTTTTTCCCTAAGCTGAGGAGGAGGATAACCTCGGCCCCTGGTTTCCATTACTGACTTACTAACTCAGCTTAAAATGATAGCAATGCCAGTGTGGGCCTGACCTGGGCTCCAGCATGGGCATTCTTTGGTCCACAAGTTAAGGCCAGGTCTATACCTTGTTAACTGTTCTGGAATTTTAAAATCACAAAGTTGACTGTCTGCCTAGATAGATGGTTCCTTGGCAGCTTTGCTGCTGCTGACTCTCTCCCCACATCCCTTTCAGCATGTCCGTGAACTCTGCTTTTAGCTCCACTGACTTTAGTTCTAGTATCAGTAGTTGCTCACCACAGGCAGACACACGGGCCCTTCCCGGATTCCCTATTTTTAGCCTTCGTAGGACACCCCTGATCCCAGCGCCTTACCTAGATTACTAACCATATCTTATTAGTGTCCATACAGCTTGCTATTTTCTGTCTTTCTGGGCTTCCTTGCTCATTTGTATCATGTCCAAGCATCTCCCCAGCCTAGCAATCACTTCTATTTCTAGACTGTTGCCCCACCCGATGGAAACCACCTCCCTGTGGCTAACCATTGTGGTGGACCATAATCACCAATTCCATCCAAGACATACTCATCTTAATTACTATTGTATGTAGAGCTGATGGCACAGAGATGAATAACACATGTCAACGGATGACAAGACATAGCACTGTCCTTGCTTCATACATCCAACAATTTTTATGAGGACTGATTACGTGCTCAGCTCTAATGAGCATGGGTGATTACAACCACACGAAAGGCAAATGCAGCCCTTGCTGTATGGAGAGAGACACAGAAAAAAAATGAACAAATAAAGGGGAAAACTTTCAATGCAAGGAAGGAGAATTGAGGGGACATTGGTATGGGAATGAAAGGTGGCATCTACTTAATAAAGTATCAAAGCTTCTGATACCGTAACATGTTTTCCTACCTCACACCTATCTTTGATTACAATGAACAGTAATGTCTGACTGGTAACAGTCTTGGACTCAAGTAACAATCTGTGTGTTTGGTCTGATTAGAAATAATTTTAAAAGTGTAGTACTTATGATGGGACATGATTCTCCAGTCTTTGCTCCAGAACCTTCCACTCCTGGGTGCCTCCTTTTGACCTTGACCATACATTTATGCTATCTGCCTTGTGGTTCTTACCAGAGATTAAAGTTTGCAACCATAGACTTGGCCTTTCAAATACAGCAATAAGATTTGACCTCCTCTATTGCACTATCCTTAGAATTTGATGGCTTTTTAAGTTGATTTGTCCGAAAGTTCCCCTTGTCTAAATGTTAAACTGGTAATTAAGCTAAAAACAGAGCACGCGCGTGTGTGTGTGTGTGTGCGTGTGTGTGCGTGTGTGTGTGTGTGTGCGTGTATGTATGTCTGTGTGTGTATGTGTGTGTGTGTGTGTGTGTGTGTGTGCCCACTTTGTGCTTTTCCATGCATAATGAAGAAGACACACAGCACGGATTATTTACATGAGAGAACTTAAGCTTGCGGAACTCCAGCCTTGACCATCACTCAGGTCATCACTCAAGAACCCTAATGGAGCACTTGAACCCGAGGATGCGGAAGTGCCTGCTCAGAAACACCCCTCTCTAGGAAACAGACATAAAGCATAAAATGGATGCCATAGATAGAAGCTCAAGAGCACTCAAGTGTGGCTTGGACCATTTGCCGGCCACTGGGTAAAAAGCTACTTAAAAGCAGCTAAGTGGCACTAGGAGTCATGCTGGAAGAGGAGGCTCCAGGCATCATGATGTGGCTGAACAGAGAGCACCCAGCATAATTACAGTGGAGCCCTCACACCTGAAACTCTGAAATTACAAATCAGGCAAATTATGGAGGAGGGTTACAGAAGGGCAGGCCCTATGTTGATGCCGAAAGCAATATCCTCATGAATGCATGTTTGCATTGCATATACCTGGCACATTCCAGAATCTTGTGCAAGTGGCCTACACTGCTCTATGAAAGAGAATATGATGATTCAAAATAAGGCCATCCCTTCCTTTCAAATCAGAGCCCTGCCAAAGGGCTTAGCAAATAGCTAAATCCTTTGAAAGATTTCCATTTTCTCTGGTCTATTCTTGCAGAAGAATGTTTTTTTGCTTACTCCAAGAGTCATTATAGGATTAAATTACATTTCCATAAAACACTTAGTGCACTGATGATGGTAATGCTAATAACTACCTTTGTAATTAGATAAAAATCCTTAAAGCATTAGCTACAAGCCAATGTCATAACCTCAAAATGATAGTGTCAAATGCCATGGCTTAATAAAAATTAGAAATGAAGTCAGCTCAGAAGGCTACACATAAAAGCCAGCAAGATGGCTCAGGTGACAAAAATGACTTCCACCAAGCCTGATGACTTGAATTTGATCCCCAGGCCCAACATGGCAGGAGAAGAGAACTGATTCTTCTAAGTTGTCCTCTACATGCACATGTACATGTACACGTACACACACACACACACACACACATACATTAATAAAATGTAATTAAAAATTCAGTAAGACCACAGATAAAATAGTAAGCAATCGGTCTCATCCACAGATGTTTCACCTTTCTTCACGTGGTATTTTCTTCTACCATTTTTATTAGCAGAGAGAACAAAAAAGTCATTCTCACTTGGGAAGAAAGAACCTTAGATAAAGTGTAGGCACTGTTAAGAATAGGAATCAAGGATAGCTTTTACTATCATTGGCTGAATTTCCATGACTCCTCCCTAGAAATGCTGTCAGCACCCCAAATGTGCCTTTAATGATTGATTTACATTTACATATCTAGGGCTAAAGAGCTCAAAGAGAGCCAGCAAAGGTGTTGATGACCACACTGGATAGGGTCATGCTTGGTCCTCAGGTCTTTACTCCTGGGAGAGAGTTGAGGGCAGAGAAAGGGGACATAGCTTTGTTTGTGTCCACACAGAGAGCAGGTGCATATGGATGTGGGCAACCTTGGCTTTCACTCTTCAAATGCTGACTACTTTCCTTTTTGAGATAGATCTTCTCACTGGCTTGGAAACCCCGGGGATCCACCCATCTCTTCATCCTTGGCGCTAGGTTTAGAAGTGTGAACTACTATACTCAGTTTACTCTCCATGGGTTCTGGGATCGAACTCAGGATCCTGTGCTCTGTAGAAAGCACATTGTTCTGTAAGTTGTCTCCCAGTTCTGTGAGGCAGCTTTTATAGATCAGGCAAGAAACCTCATATAACCCCCCTTTTTTTTTTTTACCACATTCCATTGCCTGGAGCACAGCCTCTGGCCTCCAACCATCCAAACTTCAGTAAGAGGTGCTGCGTAATGGAACCCAGCTGTATAGGACCCAGGAAGTGACAGAAGTGGGTGTGACAAGCCCGGGTCCATGTGGTCTGAGCCTCTTCCTTCTGTCCTCTGGGCCTGGGTCAGTCTTTCCCCTGAGACTGTGTTTCTAAGCTGTAGTTTCCCAGAGCATGCTGCTGTTGAGGGGTGCAAGCCTGGGAGGGGTGCAGGAGCCCCTCTTCCCTTCTCAACACTCTTGTCTCCCAGCGTGGACCCCGTGAGAACCAGTTAGAAGGAGATCTGGCAACATAGATTGCAGACTTCTAGTCTGGGTCACAGTTGGAGTAGGAAGAATGGGTCTGGGGTGAATTGCCAGCTAAGTGACTAGTACAGAATTAAAATTATCCACTCCATGGTGAAGGGCAAGAGGACGCAGACCTCAGCTTGGACCACAGATTATTTGTCTAAGGCCTTTCCTAAGGATCTCTTCTGACAGAGCAAGCCTTGGGAATTCAGCTGCGTATTTAGGAAAGCAAAGTACAAGAGGTGTAACTATGTTGGAAAAACATTCTGGCAACTCAAAGAGACCATCTAATAGCCAAAAAAATATCAAAGAATGGTTAAACACCAGAATGGGCAGCACTGTGCACATCTGACCCCAAGCCCAGATGACAGATGGTGGGATCATAAGGATTTGACTGTGAAGCTAGAGTTCAGGCTGTTATAAGAAGGCTGTAGAAATTAATCCAGCTCCACAAAACGATGAGAGAAACAGCCAAATATCCTTTAGCCCCGGACCTGAGAGCTATTAGATTTATTGGGAAACAACACTAAGACTCATTTATCGACATAAAGCTAAAGGATGGGGAGAAGTAAAGACCGAGTCAGGCAGCACTCAAGGGTGAAGGCCTTGAGATGGTTCTGTGGATATGGATGCCGGCAACCTGATGACCTGAGTTTCATCGTAGGCACTCACACGGTGGTTCCACACTATGGAAAGAACTCCAGCAGGTTGTCCTCTGACTTCCACGCCTACATATATATTCTGTGGTACACACACACACACACATACACACACACACACACACACACACACACCACAAGTCTAAACATTAGCAAGGTGTTATTTTCATGTAATGACTCCCAGCAGGAAGCAGGACCCGCCCATCATCTACTCTGCGTTCCTGGTCTGATCCTATGGCTCTGACTTCAAAAACCACAGATGCTTGTTCACACGTCAGCATCCTGCCTGTGTTCTAGGTAGCAGAAGAAACCCGGGAAGGCAAAATTCTATGACTCCCACCTAAGTCAGTTCCCAGAAAGAATTTTCTCTCAAGTCTCACCTTGCTGGCCAGAAATTGGTCACACCAAATTTACATAGTACGAGAGAATGAGAAATGTTTTTGTTTAAGACAAGCACATTTTCTATAGCCTCAAAGAAGACTGAAGTTGTATTTTTATTTCATTTATTTATATTTTAATGCATGAGTGTTCTACGTGTATACCTGCATGACAGAAAAGGGCATCAGATACTATTATAGATGATCATGATCCGCCATGTGGTTGCTGAGAATTGAACTCAGAACCTCTGTAAGACCAGTCAGTGCTCTCAATTGCTGAGCCATCTCTCCAGCCCTGAAGTTGTATTCTTAAGAATGCTGGAAATGGATTAAAAACAGAAAGGGAGTTAGCCACAAACAGTAATGCTGTAGTTACAAGTTAGTCAGGAAAAGTACTGACAGTGGACACTAGGTTCTGCTCTCACCACCTCCCAAGTCATCCCAACCATCCTTCCCAGGGCTTGGCTCTGTTGGGGATCAGGAGGTACCAGGCTGGGGAGACTGTCTACTGCATCGCTAGGCATTGCCTTTACACCACCTAATGATGCTGTGTCCACTAACAGGGGCAGGGAAATGCTGCTTCAAGTGTGGGAGAGATCCGTATGAAGGCATCAAAGACAGTAGTAACTCACAGCAGGGCCAGGGCAGCCATTCACATGTGACCAATTCTGAGCCCAGCATGAGGCCCAAACTAAGCTTTCAAAACTTCTTCAAACACCTGCAAAATAACAGTAGAGCAGTAGTTCTCAACCTTCCTGATGTTGCAACCCTTCAACACAGTTCCTCTTGTCATGGGGACCCCCCAACCATAAAATTATTTCCACTGTTACTTCATAACTATAGTTTTGCTACTGTTATGAATCATAATGTAAACACCTGTGTTTTCAGATGGTCTTAGGCGACCCCTGTGAACAGGTCTTTCAACACCTCAGGGGGTCAGGTCACAGCCCACAGGCTGAGAACCACTGCAATAGAGCTTCAGTGAGTAGTGACTCCCAGCCTGCCACTGTCGCGTGGTCTCTAATTCTTAGATCCACCGTGGAAAGAACTGTTGGTTCTGATCCTATACTCCCTGCCTGTCTGTTTCCTAGCATCCTCAGTCACCGCCCACCCCTCTCAAGGACTTTCTCTTGCTGCTAGAGTCATACTTAGCCAAACACTGAACACAGGTTCAGGACCAAGAATGAAAGCCCCACATCCCAGAAGTCACCCTCAGTGACAGCCCCTATTGCGGCTGACTCAGCTGGGCAAGCTGGCAGGCATGCTCTCTGCTCCTGTCCAGCTTCCTTGGTGGAGCTGACTTCTAGGTAACAGTGCAAGTTATTGGGGGCCACCTCCCATCCCTTGTCTCATTTCCTACTTCACTAGCGCTATTTCCTGTTTCCCAAGTAAATGTCTTGAGGTCACACTGTCAGTGCTTCTGAACCCAAAAAAGACATCACAGACAAAAAGAGCTATGACCTGTTCTCAAGAGGAGGACATGCTGGTGAGTACACACACACACACACACACACACACACACACACACACACACACCACACTACAATACACTGGCTATGGAGTTATGGAGTTAGATTGGTTCAGATTTCACAACCAGGCGAGTAGAACTGAAAATGCTACTAGTCATTTGGTGCCTAAATTTCCCAGACCACAAAGTGGACCCATTCCTACACATCTTGCATGGCTGGAAAGTTGTAAGTGAAATGATCTCTCATGTATTTAGCACTGTTCCTAGAACATAGGTGTTAAACAGAGTTGGCCACCTTACCTTTTCATCTCCATTTTACAAATAAGGAAACTGAGGTTTAAGGAGCTTTCCCACCTGCATGTGGTCACAAAGGTGTTTAAGTATGATGGCTTGGATTCCAACACCGAAGATCTACTCACTGACTTCCCTCACATGTTTCCCTCGAGGTCTACATTTCCTATGCACAGAGTGAGGTTAGACCTCATTCCCATGTCCCCTTCACACTGTGCTCTGTATGTCACACATCTGGTTTCCAGTTCTCAGAAAGTCCCACATTTAGGTGCCAGTCACACCTATGCTATTTACAACTCCTGTCCCCGGGGAGGTGCATGGATCTTACTCTTCATCACTCAACTAGAACACACATTTCTAATTCAGGGGCAAAGATTTTCACACATTCATCTCCAATGAAGATACAATGTCACTTAAAATAGATCAACTTACAGCAGAAGAGTGACAGGAAGCCTGGGGCAGAATAAATGCACATTATGTGTCTTACCCAGGAACACAGATGACGAGTTCTCTTCTTCTTTATGTTGGAGGGGATGCTGAGACCCTCCTAGGGATTGTCTTAATCCAGGTTTCTATTGTTATGATAAAATGTCATGACAAAAAGTAACTTGGGAAGGAGAAGGTCCATTTCACTTTATAGCTCATAAGTCTGTCTTTGAGGGAAGTCAAGACCAGAACCTAGAGGCAGGAGCTGGAACAGAAGCCATAGAGGAGCGCATCTTACTGACTTACTCTTCATGGCTTGCTCATCCTGCTTTCTTCTACAGTTCAAGACACCCTGCTCAGGGGTGGTACCACCCCCAAGTGGATAGGCCCTCTTACTTCAGTCATTAATCAAGACAATACCCCACAGAGTTGCCTACAGGCTAATCTTATAGTGACATTTTCTCAATTATGGCTCCCTCTTCTCAAATAGCTTTAACTTTTGTCAAGTTGACATAAAACTAGCCAGCACAGAGATGGCTAACTTACCTGCCAGTGCCTGTTGATTTTTTTTGTGAGTAGATGGGGACTGTGAAAGGTAAGAGGGATTCTCTGTCTTCCAATTCACCCCCTCAAACACAGTGCTTTGTTTATTTATTTATTTATTTATTTATTTATTTATTTATTTATTTTGGTTTTTCGAGACAGGGTTTCTCTGTGGCTTTGGAGGCTGTCCTGGAACTCACTTTGTAGACCAGGCTGGCCTCGAATTCATAGAGATCTGCCTGCCTCTGCCTCCCAAGTGCTGGGATTAAAGGCGTGCGCCACCAACGCCCAGCTTAGGACAGTGCTTTGTTAAAGAAAGTTCATCCAGCATCAAGGCACAGGCAGGCATGGAAATCCAAAATATAGTTTGCAATAAGAAATTTAGAAAGGTGGCTGGGGAAATGGCTCTGTAGGTAAAATGTCTGCTATGCAAGTGTCAAGTCCTGAGTTCAGATCCCCAGGATCCAAGTACACAAACCAAATTGTGTATAACTGTATCTAATCATTTTGCACATGCAAAATATATACTCACCTTGACTCATGTCAAAGAACTGTCTCTTTCCTCACGCTCCTATGGGTTAGCCACTGCTGACATCAACTCTTTCTTCTACAGCTTTCTTACCTGGCTCAGGGTGTTGCCCTGGATTGGGTTTAGGCTTTGGGAAGATGTGACGGATTTGGCATTCTACCTAAATTATGAAAATTCTCTCCCTATCAGCAACAAAATTGCTTGCTTTCTTTTTGTTTTGTTTTTTTAAGATTATGTATTTATTTTTGCTTTCACTGATTCTTGGTGGATTTCACATCATGAATTCCAATCTCACTCATCTCCCTGTCCCCTCACATCAACTCTCTGCAATTGCCAAAACCAAATTTAAAAGAAAGACCAATCAAAACAAAAAGACAAACAAAAAAAAAAAAAAAGAAGAAGAATTTTGCTTCCAAAGCTGTAGTGTGGCCTGTTGAGTCCCACAGTTTACCCTTTAGTCCATTCATCTTTACTTCAAAGTGTTCATTGCCAGCAGTCATTGGTCGGGCTCCGGGCCTCTGGTTTCTGCTACACTACCAATAATGGGCTGTCACTGGGGCTCCTCTTGGATATTCTGTTGTTATGCTGTGCCGTGCGGATCCTGCTATTTTAGATCTGTAGGTTCATCCCCTTCACATGCTCCAACAGTTCAGAGATGCAGGGAATGTTGTGTGTGGGGGGATCAACTCACACCCCTGGTTCTGGGCCTGGGTGGTAGTTGGCTTGGTCAGCGCTCCAGCTTTCCCTCACCTTCACTAGCCAGGCGAACTCTTCAACACTGCCTTGGCTAACTTACCCAGTGCATCTGACATCAAGGAGTAGGCTAGTTCTCCTGCTCATGGGCCCTCAGATCCTGGTCCCTCTCACTCGTATCACCAGGACTAGATCTGCTGTCAAGGCGCAGAACCCTTTCTCCAGTTGTTGTGGGGTGCATACAAGTGGAGGGGGAGTCAGCTCTTTTGCTGTCACACCCTCAGGGCTGGTTCTCCTGTGACCCCCAACAATAGGATCAGCATTAGTGTGCTGCCTAGAGTTGGGGAGGTATTCAGGGCCCATTCTCACACTCTTATGACCCCAAGGGCAGCTCTCTTGCCTGCCACAGGTATCATGGGCCGTAGGGGAAAGGGCATCTTTCCCTCATCCATACTACTACCTGGCAGAGGGGGTAGGGTGGGGTCAGCTCTGTTGCTCTCACACCCTCAGGGCTAGCTCACCTGTGTCCCCAACAACAGGGTCAGACAGGAAGCCGAAGATGCCTTCTCCTGTGCTGTAGCCAGTGAGGGTCAGGGCTAGGTTTCCTACTCTTGTGACCCCAAGGTTTATTTATTTATTTAATGTGGATGAGTGGTATGGATGTTTTGCCTGCAGGTATGCCTGTGCAATGTCTAGGGAGGCCAAAAGAGTGTGTTGGATGCCCTCGGCCTGGTTTCAAGAACAGTTCACTCTAAATGACTGGTCCAT
The DNA here is from genome assembly GCF_017639785.1 of Mesocricetus auratus. NCBI lineage: Eukaryota > Metazoa > Chordata > Mammalia > Rodentia > Cricetidae > Mesocricetus > Mesocricetus auratus. The sequence continues at coordinate 158,530,659 of NW_024429266.1, forward strand.
CTTCTCAGTACTGCTTACTCTCTGTCTGCTTTCTTACATTTTAGTGTTTACAAGGAGACACCCTTTTCCCTCAAGAACTTCTCCTTTTTTTTCCAGTGTGGCTACCTGTTTGGTACAAAAGACATAGCTTTTAGACTTTTTCTGCTTGTGTTTGTTATTTGAAATCAGGTCTCATCCAGGAGCCCAGGCTGGCTTGGTACCTCATAGCCCAGACTGGCCTCAAACTCATGACAACATTCCTTCCTAAGTCTCAAGTGTGAGGTTACAAGCTCCAGCCACCATACCCAACTTCTTTTTCAGCTTTTGACATGGCTTTCTCACTAAGCTCAACCGTCTTTAGCTTTTGATTCCAAGAGAATACTGCAAGAGGCCATTGTTGGGTTGTTAACTGGGTTTGTTTAAAGATCACTGCATCTCAGAGAGTAGGGGACCCAGAGAGAGAGAGAGAGAGAGAGAGACAGACAGACAGACAGACAGACAGACAGACAGAAAGAGAGAGTATAGGGAGGTGGACATTTTTTTGTCAGGCTTGCAATCTCTTAGCCACATAGTTTATGGCACCATGAAATAATTACAACAGTGATATCAAAGATTGTTGGTCATAGGTCACCAAAACAGACTAACACCCTGAGCAACTACTCAAACATACCACAAACAAGTCAGTGAGCATGTGTTCTGGAATACGCCCTGAGTTGGGTTGCCCAAGCCTTCAACTTCTTTAAAAGAAAGTAGCACCATTAACACACAATAAAGCAAAGTGTTGTAAAACTAACCATGCCTGTCTGTGTCAGTCAAGCTATGCAACATGATAAATGGACAGCATTTCCGATGATGAGCCCATAGGTTTAACAGCACTGAAAATTTTCTTTTGTCTGGAGTCGTCATGGACATGTAAGAACAAAGTTCCATGGTGTCACATTTTGTGACACAGCATCACTTGCCCAATACTATGACAGAATGCCATGATGTAATGGTGTGATATACTGTAATACCCTCACATAATACCCTTACCACATAAAGGGTTGTGATGCTGTGAAACAATGGGATATGATACTGCATTCTCCTGTGTGTAGTGATTCTGAAATAAACAAATGCTGTGGTGCCAGGGTAGTCCTTATATCTGTGTACAGTGCCTAAGATTTGATTACGACAGACCCGCTTCTGTCTTAGGTGTTTACTATATTGCATGTTTTCTGTTTTTCTTTTGTCACATGGTTTTGATCCTTTTTTAAAAACTGTTTGTTAGTTTGAGACAGGGTCTCATGTAGCCCAGGCTGGCCTACAAGTCACTATGTACTTGAGAATGACTTTCAATTCCTTTGGATCCTCCTGCCTCCACCCCCAAGGCCAACGATGACAGATGTGTACTATCTCTTATTGTTATTTAGAGTGCCCTTCTTATAGGACATATCAAAGAGACTCAAGTCACCCTGGGGCACTAGGATAGAAGGTAAGCACTGTCAAGGGTTGCTAAACACTGTTAAAGTGTTGTTAATGTTAATGGTAGACTTTTGCTATGAGTATCCTAGACCTTACTTAATTTTATTTTTCATTTAATGAGTTAAGACGTTGAATGTCTTGGGGAATTAGATTTTCTGACAACTGTTAGGCAGGCTATCTTGGATCAAACAGCCTGGTTGTTTTGGATGCTGCATGGATACCTTGAGGAAGCTGCATTTTGGCAACTTGCTGCCAAAACACTCCAGACAGAATGTCTCAAACAGCTTGCACTGGTCTTTTTTTATCACTACAAGCCTGAATGGATGCTTTTGGCTATTGTCATCCATGCCAGTGAGGACATACTTCCCTGAAGGCTCTGGAGAAGACCTATGCCTTGTTTTGAAGACAATCCTTCATTTGCATGAAGCATAGTACCATGATTTGTGGGAACATCTTTTTCACAGCCCTCCGATGACTACATGAGAGGCTGTTCATCTGACTTCTGTGTGGAGTCCGCTAGGACTCAACCTCTGGGGTTGCCCTCAGTCACACAATTAGAACCAATGAAAGGCTTTTCTGAATGGCCTTTTCCTGGCCTACTTTTGACTTCTATTGTAAGCAGAGAAGGCTGAGGTGGTGATCGCTGAGAAGGAGCAGCGGCAACAGCAAGTTCAGTAACAGCACAGAGGCAGCACTAGCAAGAGGGGACAGAGCCATGGGGACACAGGCAGCATAGGGGACAAAGGACATGCACATGCAGAGAAGGCTGTGACGAACAAACCAAAGACAAGGCATTGCAAATTCTTGTTACTAGTGGTGTTTCAGGGAGTGGTCCAATCCTAAGGACTGAGGGTCAATAACTGTGTCCCCAGCTACTGTTAAGAGACCTGGGAGTGTTACACTAGGGGAAGGCAGAGATAGGAAGGTTCCTGAGTCTTACTAGCCTACTGGGAAACTGCAGGTCAGTGACAGGCCCTGTCTCCAAAAAAAGAGAAACAAACAAAAACAGGTGAACAACACCAGAAATTGTTCTTTGGCCTCCATGTGCACATGAACACACACACCTACACACATGTGCACAAACACATATGCACATACCTACACACATGCTTACATATCTATACACATGCACACTTACACGTCTATACACATGCAACTACACACATGCACACTTACACATCTATACACATACACACTTACACATCTATACACATGCACACTCACACATCTATGCACACACATCTACACACATGCACACTTACACATCTATACACATACACACTTACACATCTATACACATGCACCTACACACATGCACACTTACACATCTATACACATGTACATTTCCACATCTATACACACACCTACACACATGCACACTTACACATCTGCACATATGCATACTTACACATCTATGCACATGTACCTACACAATACATACTTACACATCTATACACATGCACCTACACACATGCACACTCACACAAAGGGTTACTATGCAACAGTCTCATTCATCTCACATTTACTGAACCCACTGATTGTATTAAGAAGCGACTCCACTGACCTGCATAGTTGAGGTGTGTGTAAGTGCACTCTGAGGTATATGCAGGACAAAATCCACACCATGACTCACTTCTCAGATCTCTTCTCCACCAGTAAGTGAAGTGTGAGCATAAATTTGCCAGCTCCCAAAGTCACTGAGTGAGGTAAGACCTGTCCTTTGTCCACACTTGAAGACAGGAAACTGAGGAATGAGGCGTTTAAAGCACTTTCCCCAGTTAGAGTAGTTAGAAGTAGGGATAGGGAAAAACCTAAGCCCTCGTCTCACGAGTCTGTTGCTACTCGACATCATACCCACACAGACTTTAACACCCAGAATGGTCCTTTTGTCTGTTGAAGAGGGTTGGCAAAATACAGCTTCCTCCCATTGCTTGATTTCTGTAAATAAAGGTTCATCAGAATAAAAACTTTGTTTTTAGTTTATGTTAATTCATTATTGATACAATTAATATAAATATCAAATATTTGAATATACATAAAATAAAATTGATAAACAAGATATTTAACATTTAATATTTATATTAATTAAATATTTTATATTACTTTATGTGCATGTGGAAGTCAGAGGTTGATATAAGTTCTTTCTCAATAGTTCTCCACTTTGTTTTGATTACTTTAAAGACTTTTGTTACATTTTTGAATTATGTGTATAAGTGTGCATCTGTATGGGTGAATCTCAGAGGTTAGAGGTATCAGACTCCCTAGATCTGGGATTACAGGTGGTTGTGAACCTCATGATATGGATGTTGGGAACTGAGCTTAGGTCCTTTACAGTAGTCGCTCTTAACCACTGAGCCATCTCGCTGGCCTTCTACCTTACCATTTTGAGTCAGGTTCTCCACTGTCTTGCAGAATGGGCCATCTATCCATAGGAATCTGCCTGTCTTGACCTCTCCAGCACTGTGATTACAAGCAGGCACCACCACCATGCCAGGACTTTTTACATGGTGTACTGGCTAGTTTTATGTCAACTTGACACAAGTAGAGTCACTTGGGAAGAATGAACCCCACCAAATTGGCCTATGGGCAAGAATTAGTAATTGATGAAGAATGAGCCAGCCTAATGTGTGCAGCTCCACTCATGGGTAGGTAGTCCTGGGGCTGTATAAGAAAGTGGGCTGAGCAAATCATGAGGAGAAAGTCAGGAAGCAGCACTCTTCCATGGCCTCTGCATCAGCTCCTGCCTCCAGTTTCTTCTCTAACTTCCCTCAGTAACGGAAGTTCCCACAGTGCTAAAGAACTGTGATAAAGCTGAAACAAACCCTTTCCTCCCCAAGTTGATTTTGGTCAATGGTGTTTTGTCACAGCAGTAGAAACTAGAACTAGGACTCACAGGCTCTAAGGGACACGTTGATCCCCATGGTTTTTAGGCAGGTGTTTGCAGACTAAGCCTCTCCCCTGCCTCTGCACCCCTTATTTGATTTCCTGACTCTCTAGCTCTACAAAGACAGAGTTGAGAAGTAATTGCAAACTTGGCCACAATATATTTAAGATCTCACCTTTTGCAGAAAAAAGGTTTCTCAACCTCTGCATTACAGATTCACCAAGCATTCTTCTGATTGCAGGTTTCTCAAACAGGCTACCTAACCATAATGTAGGAAATTCTAAAATCCTTCCCCAAACTCCAGGCTCTAGAGCTAAACTCACAAGTTAAGACTTTCAGAAACTGCAGCTTTGCAGAAGATGTCCAGAAACGCAGGAATCAGCAGAACTTCACCTGTGCAAAATGATGCCAAAACTCCCACAAAACAAACAAACAAGCAAACAAAACCGCTGCACTGAATGCCTTCAAAGCAATGGGAGAATCAGGGCTACTCAAAGGCCAGAGAGGAGCTACTCAGCTCATAGTACTACCTGGCAAGAGGTGCTGTGCACTTAGGGTCATGGCTTCAGATTCAAATCCTAGGTCATTTTGCTCCACCTCTATCTTATCCCTGGTGAAAGGTGAGGAGAAATACTGCTCATTTCCCAGGATGTTGGACCACGTAGCCAAGATCCTAAGCACGGAGTTCTAAGCAAGCTGCCAGCCATCTGCTAACTAGTCTATGGAGCTTTGTTGCTGTGAATTTGTTTATATGTTTATTAACAGTGTCCCATGAGCTTCAGGCTGTCCTCAATAATCCACTGTGTGTTGTATGACAAAACTTTCCCTAGGGAGATGCAACACACTACTAGCACTAGACAGGGAATCCATAACAGACCAAAGTACAGACACCACCAAAATCTAACTTGGTAAACCAATGAGTTTTGCTGGGATTCCTTGTTGTGGGATATTTTGATCACACTGTGACTCTCCAGACTGTCAATAAAGTTTACCTTGAATCAGGGATCAGGGTCAGTAACTAGCTGACTGGAATTAGTTATCAAGAAGCCAGAAATTTTAATATAGAAAACATCCAGGAAGGAAAGAACAGAGAGACACAAGCAAGACTCTGAAAAAGTCAGACATACAGTTGAGAGGGGTCACCGAGCCATGTAGCAGAATTCGATTAATAGAGAAAGCTAAAGAAAGTTCTGGACAAGTTGCTGGACACGGCTTCCTAGTGCCACAGTCTCTCAGGTGGACCAATGCTAGCTGCATACAGAGGCAAGGTTCCCAACTGTGGAGTCTGTTTCCTGGGGTATAAGGCTTGGCTTCAAGGGCCTGAGGGGTCAGGCACAGTGTCACTCCACAGTAGCAGTCTAGTAGTTTAAAGTTTGGCTCACATGGTCAGAGAACACTGCAGATGTGCAGTGAAGCAAGGTCTAGACAGTATGGGGGAAAAAAAACCTCTGAAAAGGTGAAGTATGCTTAAAAAACTGCTTAGGTGCTGAAGAAAATGGGTATAGACAGGCACAGAAAAATAGTTTAAAAATATTCAAGTCTTCAAATGAAGAGTAAAGTAATAAAAAACAAGGCCAGGTAACAACGGGAAATACACAGGGCATGTGGATTCTGTATGGTGCTTTGTTAAGTTCGAATTGTTTAAATGCTAATGCACAAAAAAATGGCAGCTGCTGAGAGCTATTGGATTGTGAGATAACTACTGAACTAAACCAGCCTATATGTTTTAAAGGTGTCTTGACTTTAGAATGGAAGACAGAAAACATGTTGTATTGGGGGAGAGATTGCAGTTTTGTTTCCGCAGGAATCAAAAGGCTTTCCTGAATGGCCTTTTCATGGCCTACTTTTGACTTTTATTCTAAGCAGAGGTGGTGATCACCAAGAAGGAGCAGCAGCAACAGCAAATTCAATTACAGCACAGAGGCAGCACTAGCAAGAGGGGACAGAGACAGAAGGCAGAGGCAGCAGAGGGGACAAAGGACATGTACATGCAGAGAAGGAAGCAAAATGCTATAGATTCCTTCAAAATTAATGAAGGTTAGACTTGACCAGGGGAGCCCTCGTGAAAATGATATCTATCCGGTGGTGGCACACGCCTTTAATCCCAGCACTTGGGAGGCAGAGGCAGGCGGATCTCTGTGAGTTTGAGGCCGGGCTGGACCAACAGCCCCGAAACAATACACAGAAACCCTGTCTCGTAAAAACCAAAAAAAAAAAAAAAAAAAAGAAGAAGAAGAAATCAGGAAAAATTACAAGACAGGTAATGTATATGCTGATCTCTCTACTATGGGAACAGCTCTGAAACTGGATGAGATATGATAAATCTTGTTGGCTACAGAGTCCTCATGCTTTATTATTACATGACATCTTTTCATATGACATGAATAGAGATTTAGTTATACAGTCTAAACAAATGCCTTTTACCTGCTCAAACACAGAACAAAAATCATCTCTAGTTGACTTGTGCACATTGCACATTCTATACTTGTGTTAGTGCAGATATATATGTTATCTTTAAAAGTCAGTATTTTTCAGAAAATAAAAGACCAGTTACCAATGAAGACAAGTATCCCAGCTGATCCAGTCTCTCAGAATGCCTCTGTTGAAGTTTCCTCAAAATTCTGCATGCAGAACAACTTCAAAGCTGCTAGTTAAGATGGTCTGGCCTCAGAGACTACTCTAGCCATGACTTCAGATAAGCCCTACACTTTCCCATCACACAGAGACTAAACAGATATAGCTAGCTCTCCCAGGACTTGCCCATTATCTCAATTTCCTCAGGGTTCCCTAAAGATGCTTTCGATCCCAGATAAGAGGAAGTAATCTTAAGAACAGGACACACACACATTCCCAACAGGTGGAGGTGGGTGGTTTTGTGGGTTATGGATGTTTGTCATCATTTAGGGGGTTGGTTGCACACTGTTACTGGCCATGGTAAGGGAGGAAACTAATCAAGGGAGGTTAAATTCAAGGTTCTCTTTCTAAAAAGAAAAAAAGGAAGATACAGAAATTATAGGATAAAAGGGTAGATTATTGAACCTATTTTAAACTAAAAAGCAACTGCTAGTTTCAAATATTTTACATTGGTGAGATTTTTGTATGATATAAACTTAAAGTTATTTTTATACTGTATATATGTTTCCACTCTTGTTTAAGGTATTGTACCTATGAAGCTCATTTAACAATGTAATGTAAATTTCTAGCCCTTAAAAGTTATCACAAACTATTTAGGATAATTTAGAAAGGCAAGTTAGTAGTTAGTCATCTATAATATTCAAACTTGTAGTCATATTAGGCATATTTTCAAGATTAAACAGAATATTTTAGATAGATAGGTCTTCAAATACTTCAGGGACCTACAGAAATGTCATTTATGACATGTTAATAACATAAGGCTTTTCGTGACAGTGAGATACATTTGCTCCTGGCAGCACCAATTTACTTCCCAAAAGGATGATGGTCTTCAAAAAAACCTATATATGGAGTTTTCTTTCATTGTGGCAAAGTTAGCTATTGAACAAGAAACTTCCCTTTCCTCAACTGTTGACAGTATGCTGTCCAAACTGGACAAGCAGAACACAAAAGAAGGTGACTGCCGAACTTTGCCACAAGGTAGAAGTGTCCTTCAAAATTCCTGCTTCACAGATAAGTCTGTCAGATATTCTAGGTCTGTAGGTAAAAGATGGATGCCCCAACCTTTCAGTGGAACCCTGGGTGATTGTTCAGGCAGCCAGCTGTTTCTGTCTTTTCTATAGTTTTGGAAGTTGCTTGCTCTTCACATCCTGTTTACTCAGGTAATATTATATCCTTCTTAAATCTTTGATGGGTGTGAAGACTACCGTTTCCCTTGTTACCAAATTCAGAAAACATAAGAGATGTAAAGTTTTTAAGGTTGAAAAACATACAAGCTTAAGTTGTTTATCTAAGAATTAGGTCTAGAAATATATTTTTAGGATGGTAATATAAGTTATGAATAGAAAATGGACTCACCAAGACAGGATATATAATGGAGTACTTTTATGTATTTTCCAAAGACAAATGTACTGGATAGTGTAAATATAATTCTTACCTGAGAATTGTTCTTACTGTATACAGTTTTACTATGTTAGAGTTAGAACCTTCCCTTTTTATTTAGACAAAGAGGGAAAAATGTTGTTCAATATTTTGATTGCACTGTGCCATTCAAGACTGACAATAAAGTTTACCTTGAATCAGGAGGTGTAGCAAGTGACTGGCTGACTGAGATTAGCCATAGATAAGCCAGAAATCTGGATCAGGAAGATGTGAGACTCTAAAGAAGTCAGACATACAGTACAGAGCAAAGGTAACAGGGCCACATGGAAGAAAGCAGATTAATAAAGACAGGTTAATTTGAGTTATAAGAGCTAGTAATGAAAATGTCTAAGCTAAGGCCAAGCTTTAATAATTAATAATAAGTCTCTGTGTCATTTTTGCATGCTGGCAGTCCTGATGAGAAAGTACTACTACACTTACTTACAGGAATATGGATCAGGGGTGACTTACAGGAACAGAAATGACTCAAAGACGGCTGTGCCACAAAAGCCCACCCCAGCATGGGTGACAGCTCACAAAAGCTGGGAACCCAGAGCACACTGTACAGCCTGAAGACAGCCCAACAGGTTGGAAGTGTCCTCTCCAGGTGCCTCAGTTAGTCTAAACCTCTTCGAGGCAGCTTGGCTGGTTTCCACTTCTTTCAAGCGGCTGTCTGGCCCCAGAGTCTTCTTCAAAGCTTGGATGGTCTTTGTCATCTGCGCAATTGGACTTCCTTTCTTCTGATAAGAACTCTGAGCTTTTATTGCTTATTCTGGCAGGGAGGGGTCTAGGGAATCTGGTCGGTTTCAGGAACTTCCGAAGCTGTTGGGATTGTTTAACTTAGGAGTTTCCCTGCAGGTTGTAATATTCCAGACTCAGAGGAAACAGTTACACAACACTCAGATAGGCAAAGGGCAAAGAAGACCAAGACCTCAGTTGCCTAGAAGAAGCAGAAACAAACCAAGCTGCCTGGAAGAGGTTTAGGCTGGAGTCACTCAGAAAGAACACTCTCCAAACTGCTAAGATGCCTGCATGCTGTGCAGTGTGCTCCAGGTTCAAGCTTTGGGAGCTGTCACCCATACTGGGGTGGACTTTGGTGATACAGCTGTTTTTGAGTCATTTCTATTTGTGTAAGTAACCCCAATAAAACTCATTTGTTCACCAAGTTGGACTTCACTGGTATCCATTCTTTGGTCTGTCATGGGATCCCTATCGGGTGAATAAACATGTGTGCTGCATCTCCCCCAGGAAAAGTTCTGTCACACAACACTGGGTAGCAGAGAGAGGCCTTGAATGTCTGAGCTTCCTATTTCTGTCTTCCAGGTGATGAGATTACAAGCCCGCATCACCACTTTTAGTTTTATGTGGTGCTGGGCTTTGTGCATGCTGAGCAAGCATTCTACAAACTGAGCTACGTCACTGTCCTCTTACTCATTTATCTTTCAGCCAGGGTCTCCAGATGTAGTAGTGTCTGTCCTGGAACTCACAATGACCCACCGGCTTCCACCCCCTGAATGGGTGATATGTGTGTGCACTGTCATATGTGGCTCAAGGTCAGTGGCTATTTTAAAGAGGCACTCAGTGGTAATTCAGCTGCCAAAGGGCAGGATGACAGCAAGGAACCATAGGTGATATTTATCATAATAAATCCAAATACAGGAAAAAATGTAGTCACATTAACATTGTCCAGGTTAGGAAAACAAGCCGACCAAACAAGCATGTGCCATTAGAGACAGTTCAAACAAAAGATAATGTGACTACAAAGAGGTAGGTCTTAATTGTCTGGAAAAGAATGCCCTAGCTGAAATGTATTGCTGATTCTTGGACAGAGTAATAGAAATGAAACTGCATACAGGGCAGGAAAAAATGTACTGTGCAGTCTGAAGGAAGTGGAACTTGTAGTTCTCTCAGATTGTACAGTAAAAGCATCAATCAAGGCACATGTGTGCTTTCTGACTGACTGTCAGTTTTAAACTATCCTTTACCATCTTTGCAACTTTTCTCTGAGATTTACACAGAGTGTTTTTCTGTATGAAGTCCTGAGGAAGATTAAACTGGAGAATACAGTGAGACACTCATGATTAGAACTGTCTACACCAGCCAACTCATAAAACAAACAAACAAAAAAAAACAGTGCCTGACGCTTTGTCTGGGTCACACTCGGCTTCCAGAAAACTGGAGCCCAACCCTTTCAGATGCTGAAAGGACAGCAAGACTGTGGCCATGAAGGTAGATTAAAAACAACACTGTTTTCCTTTTCTCTCTCTCTTCAAAATACAAATTGAATTAATTTAACAGTTAGAGCAAATAACTGTGCTATGTGCTCAATTTAAGTCTTACAGCCTCACTGGGACAAGGTTTTGTTCCCAGTCTGGGACACATGGCTTTCATTAGTTTATCAGGTCCCTGGTTTTTACTTCACACATTTAACTAGAGCCAATTTGAGCGTGTGTGCGATGGCCTCAAATGCCCCCTATGTTCGATGCATGCACAAGCCACACTCTCCTGTTTTGAAATGCCTCTACGGGAAGGCTATTTGATATAACCAGTTACACCAAATGCCATTTTTACTGGACAGCAAGTGATTTTACTGGAATAGTCACACTATGAAAAAACTCCCCCTTTAAAAGAACATTTTTCTGGGAACTTTGAAAAACTGCTAAAGTTTCAAAAGTTTATTGCTATAGAGTGGTGTACATGTTTGTAATTCAAAGATTTACAAGATGTGGGTGTCGCTGCCCATTTGACAAATTCAGAAAGCTAATTATGACACCTCATGTCACCCTAGTGACAGTGTTTTGTTTTTTGTTTTGTTGTTTTTCTATTTCTTGCATTGCTGAGACTAGAACCCAGGGCTATCAGCATGCTAGGCGAGCACTCTACTATCGAACCATATCCATTGCCCTGATTCCCCAGCCACTGCCAATTCTAGACCACAGCCCACCTCTTTTCTCCCCAATTTCTCCTTCATCTAGCAGAATTCTGCCACAGCACTGAACTTGGATAAAGCAGGAGTACAGCTAGCTGTTTAAGCTCTGTGTCTGTGGGTGCCTGACATTCTGGTCACATATGGCCCCTTCTGCTGTCTTGCAATGACTGAATTGATGGTTTGGGTTCAGTCAGGTGCAACCAGGAAAAGCTAAAAACAATTCCTGGCCCCATCTAATGTTCGCTCCCCCACAGACTCTGTTGGCTGTTGGAAGCACCAGCTGGAAGATGAATGCTGGTATTTCCAGAAAGGCCTTTTGAATCAGGAGGGTTGTGATGGGGCTCCATGCTGTGGCAGAGGCATAATTATTTCCAATAACTGTCTAGGCTGCTTGGTGAGTTTCAAAGCCAGGGGCCTCCTTACAGCAGCCAAATATTTAGGGCTGATTTGGGAGGGTTTTATATTTACTGCCCATGTCAAATTGCATGGCGGAAAACTCTACTCTGCTAAAGGGTTATTCAGCAAAACAGAAAGGAATATTTTTCCTTGTTCCTTACAAACATTGCATTAACAGTAGTATTTGTGGTCCATTATATACTCCTACTGCCAGACCACACAGGAACGTCTTTCATAAATAACAGTGGAGGAGAAAGTACATGACAAAGTGTGGGTCTGTTGTGAGCTTTCTCCGGAGAGATACCCAAGCTCTTGAACTGTGAGTGTTGGGACAAGAATGAGGTGAGTCTTTTGGAGCCAAGTGACAGTGTTTACCCACCCCTAAGCCTGTCACTCACTACCTGTGTGAACAAGTCCTGGCACTTTCCAGGCCTGATGTCCATCTCTGTAAAGCGCAGGAAACTTTGGGGCTGGTGGGGAAGAAGGAAACATTGTGTAGGAGCATTTAACAGGTTGGGGGTATCTGTAGAGGTCACATGAATGCTGCTGACATCACCAAGTGGGAAGTTCATGCTGTTGAGAGGAATGTTACTGTAAGCCGGTGTCTAAGAATGGTGATGCGGAAATCCTTCCTCTGACCATTGCTGTCCCTGCCCTCAGACTGGGATCCGTCTCAGAGCCACAAATGCACTAAGCAAGCCTTCTAGCACAGAGCTACACCCTGTCCTCAACTTGCTATGGGTTCCATATACCAGCAAGATCAGACAGTATTGTATTGCTTGAACTACAGTACCCAGATACAGCAGGAACTCTGATCACCTCCATCTTACAGAGGAGGAAACTGAGGCATGGAGAGTGAACAACTTGTTCAAAACACATTCAGTAAGCAACAGAGTTAGATTTGGGAGCTGGTTGTATTATGCCAGGTCACGTGACACAAGGACCAACATTCCTAACAATAACCTGCGTCTCTACACAACATTAGTACAGCATTGACTCTGGTTACTCAATAAACACTGGGTGATTTGAGTCCAGCCATAACCTTGGAAAGAGCTTTCTTAGTCATAGAAAGGGTGGAGAGTAGGGATTCTATGGTTTGAATATGGTTTAAGTGTGTCTCATAACAGCTCATGTGTTAGAAGCATTGCTCCCAGTCTGGCAGTTCTGAGAAGTGATAAAACCATTTAAGACATGGGGACTAAAGGAAATTAGGTCCCTGGAGTCAAGGTGCTTGGAGGGCCTCAAGGAGTAAGTTCTTGCAAGGATGAGTTGCCATAAGAACGATGGATTTTGCCATTATGGTTTCTCATCTGGCCTTGTAACCTCTCTTTTTTACAAGTATTCCCTTCACACACACACAAGCATTTGTTGTCTGCACTGACATCCTAGTCAAAGTTAAGCATAAGCCCACACAATGCTTTTACGTCTGGAATTATGATCTAAGTCAACTTTTCCTTATATAATATCCAGTCTCAGGTATTTTGCTATAATAACAGAAAACAGATTAGAATGAAGGTCTATAAGAGCTATAAGGAATGAACATTTCAAAGGCACAGGTGAATAATTTTCAGTGTAACTGAACATGAGTTAATATGGTAGCCATTAGTACTACTATTTATTGAGCCTTTACGGGTTATATAACCAGGCATCAGGAGTTTGATCCTTCAGTTCTGGTGAACACATCTTGTTTAAAACTTTTTTTAAAAACTGGTTCCACGCACACAAAAGATTAAAGAATGTGAATATATAGCCTAATAATTATCTCAATGTGAACACACACATATCATCACCCTCTCGCTTCAAACACTTTCTTCCCATCTCAGTTGCTTTTCTCTTGCTTATCAAAAACTCTGACAAAAAGCAACTTAAGGGAGAGAGGGTTTTGTTTCTGACTCATGGTTCTGATAGAGTCTGTCATGGTGAGGAAGTTGGTCACATCACATCACAGAAACAGAGAATAATGCTAGTGCAAAGCCTACTCTCTCTCCTTTTCATTCAGCCTGGAACCCTTTCCATGAAGTGGTGTTAACTGTACTCAGGGTGGGTTTTCCTACCTCAATTAACCTAGTTCAGGAATTCCCTCAGAGAAAGGCCACTGGCCAACCTAACTCCTTACCGGGAACTCCTCTCCAGGTGATTCCAGATCCTTCCAAGTTGACAACTGAAAAAAGCCATCATATTCTCCATCCTCCCACTGTCACCCATCCTAGGGTTACCCAAGCACATACCACAAACATGGGGACTGGGCAGTTCTTTGGTATAGGGTGTCCAGTGTACTGTAGAATTTTCTGAGAGCCCTGCCCTATAACCGCTAGACTCCACGAACATTCTTCCCAAATGGTGACAACCAACAAATTTCTTGGACACTGACAAATAGCCTTTCAGGGAAGAACTATCCTTGACACAGAACTACTCAGCATTTTGATAATGATGTCTTAGGTTTCCTTTCTCCTTTGCCATATGACTTCCTATCCTTTAGCATAATCACTTAGGTCTTCCCAGTACAGGGAATACTTTATCAAATAACTTAAACTATTACACAAGCCCTAATCATAGCCCTCCAAAATAGCCTCCCAGGCAGGGTGACTATGTAATTTACCATCCATCCTGGAGGCACGGATATTAATCAGGACTGACCCAAGGCAAGCCAACATGTTCAACCCACTTCTAAGGACTCTCTGCTGTGAGTGAGCATTATCCTTGCAGCCAGGCACAATTAGTGCTCTCTTCCCACTGGTTAATTGTATATGAAGTGACAGGAGACAATTAAAAGTAGTGCATTCCCCAAGGGCAAAGTAACACAGACCCAAATAAATAGCTCAGGGCTGAAGATGGAGGACTCATTTGACCCTGGGCCTTAAGGGGGTGCACTCTCCAAATAATCTCCTCTAAAGCCAACTTAAATAACTTATATTATGTTAAAATAAAAAGTTAATTTAAGATAAATGCCTTCTTCTAAGATCTGCCCATACATATAGAAACAAGCATGGTCATCCCTAGGTGTGTTGTGGTTATTTAATTGATGTATCTACACATCCCACCCACTCCCATGTATCATTGAAAGCAGCATGCCTCTTATCAATTTCAGTTTCTCTACATTTTGATCTCATAAACCCAGATATTGACCATGTTCAGAGGCAGCTGGGTTTTCTTTATACACATGAGAAACTGTATTGATAACCTATTTGCGGAGTACAGCTTAGCTCGACTTCCATTATGCAGGACTTCAAAGAAAACAGGAGTCAGTTGTCTTTATTAGGCCCTTGTACTCTGCTGAAAGACCTGCCCTCAGACCTCGGTGTACAGTTCTCTTCCCAAGCAACTGTCTTCATGTGACAGGTCACAGGGTCTGGGGTGTTCTTTACTCCAGATGTCATTTATTACAGGTGCTTCCTCCAAAGAAGTCAACCAGACTAAGGGTTTTTTTTTCTGAAAACATTACAAAAACACCTCACAGTTTGTTAGGTTCAACAGTTCAACATGACCCTTCTGTTGAGCCTATGGTTAGGGGTTTATGGTGGGAAGAGATAACACAGTAAGGTGAGAAGACAGTGAGATTCTGTGGTCACATCTCTCTGGAACTGACCCAGGCCCTATAAGCACAACATCAATTCCTCTACAAACTGGTGCCCCCATGAGCAAAGCCCTTCACTTCTCCGTACGGCCACACCCCAGCCCAGGAAACTTTGAAGAACACATCCAAACCGTATCCATCTAAGCCAGCAATAGCTACAATATACAGCCCTCTTATGCAGGACTTTGAAAAAAACTGAGAAGAAACCAGATCTTGAGGGTGTTTTTCATCTCTAAGCAAAATACACCCCTGCCTGTTAACGGCATAAACCAACACACAGGAAAAGACATACTGCTTTTGTGATGTCTATAAAGTGTCCCAAATGCACTTAAAATTATATTTCCCACTTAATAAAACAGTATGGATAGATACACACCCCCTATAACTCAACCTTTTGACAGTAACTCACAATGAAATGACATGATATGTTGCAGTCTCAAATGTATACATCAGCCCACCCTCTAAATCCAACTGAAAGGTTCATAAAGTCACATAATTCTCCTTTACCAGCTTATCATGGAGACGGACTCTTGTCTTGTCATAGAGTATTTGAATATTGATTCTTACCAGTAAATAGAGTTTATGACCTTAATTTTGAAAAACACTATTCTGTGAGATAAGGTTTAGAAAGTGAAATCATAAGGAAGAACCTGGTTTTGTCTTTTAAGAAAAATACATTATAATTTCAGGAAGGCAGTTTACAAAAGAAAATAAGTTTGACCCCTAAATCACCAAGATCGTTCTTACCAAGCATCTAGCAATGCAAATCTGCTACCTTAGGAATTTCTGATAGCCTAGAACCCACATTAACTAAAAAAGAAGGTGGGGGAAAGTCCTAAAGATTTAGAAATGAATTCATTACCAAGAAAAAGATCATCTAAAACAAAATTAAAATGTAGAGAGGAAAAGAGGGAGAGAGAGAAAGGGGGGCAGATGGAGAAAGAGAAAGAGATTATTTGTAGTGTAAGCTCCAAGCCTTTACTTACATGTGCAAACATAACTGTGCAGTTCTGAACATTACTGCAGACTGGATAGGGCAGTCAGGTATTTTTAGCTGTCTTCCATGCACCCTGTTTGTATTTTCAGTTTTTCTCTTCCCACAAAGGCACTACAAAGCCTTAATTAAATCTGTGCCACCAAGTGGGCAAGTAGGAGCCCCAAGTTTTGGGGGAAACAGAGACTAAAAATGGTAAATACTTCTGAGACCTTCTTCTTCTCACACCCTGTCCCACACGCTGGCTGGACTGCAGGTGAGGTTAGCTCCGCCCATAATTTTCTAGACTCTGTAGGTTCAAGTGTAATCCTGTACTTGCTACAAGAGGCCCCTTAACTTTTCTGTAGCTAACATGGAAACATTTGCAGAAAGTTATGTTTGGGGCAAGCACTTGCATGCCCTGAAGCCTGACCTTCTGAGAACTTGGCAGGCAAGGAAAATCAAACTTCTCTGTGAATGTCTTATAGGTAAGATGTCTTAATTTTCCACCATTGTCTTATCCAGATACTTTCCACCCACATTACCAAATACAAGCAAATAAAGTGTTTGGTTAATACATGCACAGTGTCCCAAAGAAATGACAAATCTCTATCTCAAGAAGCTCCGAGTTTTTTTTTTTTTACCTCCTCTGGGAAATATATGTACCACTGGAAGACATGTGCGTATATGTGCCTGCAGATGTTCACAGATTAACCTGCTAGCTATTTTGTAACATTGAACTTGGGAACAAAAATGCACAGAACTCTTGATTCTCCATCAACTCTTAAATATCGATTTAATTTATGTGAAAGAAAAGGCAAGGTAACTATTGTTGATTTGCTTATTCTTTGTTTGCTTTCCATAATCATCAATAGAGCATGACTGGGGTCCCTTCTAGTGACCCAGCTCTGCCAAGGAGCCTAACGTGAAATTATGTGAGTTGCTTAATGGGATGGTCCTCCCTCTAGGATTTGCCTTACCATCTCATGGACTATTCACCACGCCTGCAAACTGCCTGCGGGACTCCTTGACACGGAGCTCCCGGTTCTTTTCAGTACGCTGTGTAGGACAGATCAAAGAAAAGAGCTGCTAGAGAGGGTTAAGGAAGAAGAGGCTTTCCTTCCCCTGCAGACACTGGCTTTGGAAGTTCCTCAGATCCACTCCCTTTGGGACAAGAATCAGCATGTCAGGGATTGCCCTGTAATCTTTAACACATCCTCTGGGTTGGCTGCTACGTTTCTGGGGCAAGCTCAGGCTAACCCTGAAGAATCATGCAGTTTTCCTGAGACTGTGGCCGTCAGCCCCCTGGGGTCTTCCTTCCCCAAGGGGCCACCTTGCAGACGTGGCCCTCTGGGTACCAGCAAACACATCAAGTCAGCCCGCAAAGTTCAGAGGAGTTGGCTCTGGTATGTTTACAAGTCCTAGCAGATCTCAGGAATGTTCAGGATAATTATTACCGCACCCAGAAGCGCCCAGCCCAACCCTCTCACATCTGGAAGGAAGGAAGCGGCCACACAAAGGAGAACGAGAGACCTCCTCCTGCCACTGAATTCTCAGACTCGGGGAAGACTGGAGCCCAGCTCTACCCCTTTGTAAATGGGACCCAGCTCTAATCAGGAGCAGAAGAGCGCCAAGCAAAGGGAGACTTTGGCCTCTAGTCCAAATGAAATATCACTTCTCAAATTAGGATTAAATATGCCTTCTCAGGGTGAAAATGAAAAGTGAAATACTCCAGAAAAATTGACAGGGAGCGGTTCACACGCACACAGCCTCTCCAATACAGGCGCGACTAGGATGTGACACGCCTTTTTACAAAGGGAAACCAAGCCAAACGCTGGGTGTGATAGGCTAACGCCAAGGTCCCCTCTGCTCTTTCCACCGTCTTCCGAGGGCATCTTTGGACAACCGGGTCTGGGATTCAAAGGTTCTTCTCCCTACCTCCTACCAAAGCAAAGAGCGCACAGTCCCAGGCGGCGCGTTCGCAAACCCCACCAGCATCAAAGCCTTGAACCCGCCAAACTTCCTGTCACCACACCGCCAGAGCCACCAAAGCGCGGCGCCAAGTGCCTAGGAACTCTAGTCCAGGCTGCACCAGCCTGGGAGCCTTGGGGCGGGGCTTCCCGGTGGCAAGAGATTGGGGACCTTCTCTGTGGGTCCCCAACCTGCGCGCCGCGCTGGGGGCGCACTCCGCGCCCCTGAGGTGAGTATCGGCCTCCTCCTCCAGTGACAGCGCGCTCCGACATGCCTGGGACAGCCACGCACCTACCTGCTCAGTCGCCTCCTCCCTCAGGCGCGCGGGGCTGTCGCCTTGCTACTTTATTGTCTGCGCTGCGCACCGCGCGGAACCCGGGGAACCCGCTCCGCGCCAGTCCCGCAACTCCGCTGCGCGTGGCGCCTTCCCCCGCGGCGGCTGTCTTCCTCTCGGTCCTCCTCCTTTCCGCCCAGGCTTGGGCTCAGGGTCCAAGCCACGCAGTCCAACTCCGCGGCGGCTAGCCGGGCAGCCAGAGCCCGCAGCATCCCCTGGCCCAGCGTCCTCACCAGGATCCCCACACTCCGCGGAGGAACCCTGAGCCGCTTTCCAAGTGTCCCCGCGTCCCTTGGTCCAGCCTCTGACCGCTGTCAGCCTGGTCTCTCCACCGCTCTCTCAGCGCTGCCCCCGCCCGTCGCCTCTCCGGGGGCCGGGGCGGCCCTGCCAATGAGGCTCGGCGGATGCGCTGTTCCGGCCCAGTCATTGTATCGGGAGGAGGAGGAGGGGAGCGGAGCAGGGAGGGGGCGCTCGGCCCCGCGGTTGCAGCTCGCCTGGCCGCCTGCGCGCGCACAGGCAGCGGGCACCCAGCGCAAGCGGATCCTAGGTTGCAGTAAGGAGGCTGGAGAGCTTGCCTTTCGGCAGCGCCCCGACTTCGAAAAGCTGTGTGACTCTCGATTGCGCTTCACGGATTTAGGCAGCCCAGGACCTTAGAATAAAGGGAGACAGTGGGAAATGCAAGGTGTCTCCAAGGACTTCAGTGGGGCTGAAGAAATTATTAGATCCGAGACTCCTGCAATCTGATGGCTCTGCATGAAAGAAGAAAGGGAGGAGGTGTCTGATACTGTCCCACAATAGACATTTATAACTTGATATTTATTCAATCTGATTCAGGGGTACCATGTTGCACTTTATTTGAAGGCTCAGAGGGATTCCCTCCAAACAGCTAATAGTAACAGCACAGAGGTCGCAATCTGATCTGTTGCTGAGCTTAATGCAGTCACTGGGAAAAGACCATTCATGAAAGACCCCCTACTAAGACATTTTCTCTGTTTTATCCAAATAAGTCGACAAGTAGAATGCCAAAGTTGGTAAGGCCGGGCTGGACAAAGGCGAATCCTAAAGCTCCTTAAATGCACGCCCCCCCCAAACACACATCATTTCTTTACATACTAGCTGTTAATTCATTTTTCAAAGTAAACCCATTACAAAACTAATTATCTTCAATGACACAATTATATAGCTTTGCGATTTGTTAAACAGTTAGTTGACTAATCATTTGTGAATGTTTCTGCAATGCTGGGTTTTGACCCTTTCTCCTCTTTCTTCCTTTCTCCTCTCTGTCTTGGCTTCTTTCTTCTGTTCCTACTCTTCTGCCCATCTCTTTCTTCTCAACAGATCACAGTCCTATGTAGGGTTTGAAGCGGAAGAGGACCTTGTTTTTCCTAGCCCTGGTGTGGCTGCTTATGGAAACGGGAACAAGCAGCGAGAAAGCAAGACCTGACGTGAGTGACAGACACTTGAGGTGGCTTGATGTGTGACAGATATTATGCGTGCCTGGTGTAAATTTTAATTAATTTTTCTTCTGGTGCTGAATGGGCTGTTTGCTTTCCATTAAATAGGAAATACTGAATGAACATCTAACATTTGTTGAGTGGTAATTACTTGCCCTCTCAGACCTGAGCTGTGTAAGCAGATCATGTGACAGTATCTCACTCCCTTCCCATTCCCCACCCCATCCCCTACTACCCACCCCTACCCCTGCAAAGGTAAAGAAGCCCCATACAACCAGGTCCACACCTAACTTTTTCAGCTTCTAAACATACTGTGAGCACATTCAATGTCAGTTGGGTTTATAGACCTCTATTTTTGGACCTCTATTGAGGAAAAACAGGAGGTCAGCTGAACAGTCAGAGAACAGGACTCTGGGAGGAGGTAGTAACCATCTGTAAACTTGCAAACTGTTCCACAAAACTCTTGTTCAATGGGTATAAAAAAATACCCCCCACCATAGGCTAACGTTTTGAGCCTCTGTTTTCTCCTAGGTGGGGGATATTTTGAAGAAGACTAGAGGGTGGGACCTAGCTGGTGAAAATAGGTTACTAGGGGTGGGTCTTTGAAGGTAGTAGCCTGGACTAGTTCCCCAGTTCTCCGCTTTCCCGCCCTCTGGTGAAGTGATGCTGCAGTGAGCATCGCTTTGCCTCCCCCCCATGCCTTTCCCACCGTGGCCGAATGGACCCTCTGAAACTGTGAGCCATGCGAATTTGCTCCTGTTTGTTTCTGCCACAGTGAAGGAATCAAGTCTTGATACAAAGAAGCACGCCTTTTGTTTGGACCAGTCAGTTCTCTAGAAGATGCAGTTGTAAAAACATGGTCGAGGAAACAGAAGAGGGGCAAAATCATTAAAGGCTGTATGGTATTTCTTTTCAAATATACAAGCAATATGTAAATATAATGTGTCTAATATAAATAGGGATGGTAAGATAATCCAAACAGGACAACATCTAGATAATAAAAATAACATTTGTGTTTCAAGAAATAATTAACACCTCTTGCAGTTTTTATAAAATCGGTAAATGTGTAACTCCATGCTGGGTGAGATGGAAAAACATTACAATGAGTCCAATAAAAGATTTATTTGTTGTAATTTAATAGACATGAGGCAAATATTTATGGTCAAAATGAGAGCAGTGAACATGAAGAACCTGGATGCAGAATGTCCAGGTGAAAAATCAAGGCCCAACTAACAACTCCATTACACTAAAAGAAACAGGTTTGACTCAAGATTGTGTGAGGAATTTCTTGTATTCCGTTCCAGTCCTATCTTAGTTTTTCACAGCATAAAGGGATGTTTTGGTATGTGTGATACGAAATTGAGCTACTATGTTAATAAGGTATATAAATATCCAAATTAGAACGCTTCAAAAGTATTTTTTATTTGGATTGATGGTAGACACATGCTCATTGGATTTTTTAATTTATGTGTATTGGTATCATATATATATATATATATATATATATATATATATTTGCCACTTTCATGCATAGTAGCCGCAGAGCCTGGAAGAACTCCCCTGGGACTGAAGTTGTAGACAGGTGTGAGCTGCCATTTGGGTACCCCGAATGGACCAGAGGACTCTAGAAGAGCAGCCAGTGGTCAACCTCTGAACCATATCTGCAGCCTCTCGTTTAGAGATATTTTTGACAATGCAACAAAGTATGTGTGATAGAAATGGAAAAGTCCCCACAGGTTCACTGCTCCAGATAAGCGCCTTTCACCTACATACTCCAGACTTTAAAAATACATGCGCAAACACATATGTAAATCAAATACTTTTTTGATAAGCTGTGTCTTATTCACCCATTCCAATTAAGCTTCTTTGGTTTTCTTTTTTTGTTTGCTTTATGTAAAATTTGAAAGACAAGGTTACAAGAAGGTCATACTCCCCCTGCAGCAAGATTTTAATTTTAGCAAGTTAGCACTTTTCAAAGCTTTCCTGCTGATCACTCAAATTTGGATAAAAGAACACATGACACTCTCATGTTTTGTAGCTAAAGGCTTGCAAATGAGCAAGTGTCCATTTATACGTGATGAGAATAGCCACACTTGGGTTCCCTTTGTATGTGGGAGGTCATTTAATTACACACCTTAGGAAGCATTCACTCCCACAGTTCCCATTCTAGACAAGGAGACAGAACCAGGGAGGACATGCGACGTGCTGAGGTCAGTCAGCTGTTAGTTCAGCTTTGGTTGGCTCCTACGTCTATGTGACTCAGCATGGTGGCCCCACCTGGGTACCAATGACTGGGACCCTACCATTTGAGGTACTTCTGTTATTATTAGGCAACTCTCCACTTGGAGGTTCTCAAGAGGACTTAAAAATTAAAATATTGGGTCAGGCTTGGTAGTGTACAGCTGTAATCCCATCCCTGAGGAAATGTCATTCTAGACCAGCCTGAGATAGTGAGAAAGTCAGAGGCCAGCCTGAGCTACCACAGAAAATTCTGTCTCAAAATTAAGATAGAACCATAATGATACTGGGCATATCCAAAACTGTTCTTGGAGTGACTCTGGTTCAAGGTCAGTTGCTTTGTTTTCTTTCCAGAACACTCTTTAGGTAGCAGCAACTGCTAAGGAAACTCATGGCCATCCAAAATATACTCCAAACCACTGTGTCCTTTCTTGAAGACATCATACATTTCTACCTAATCTCTACACAGACCCTCCATCCCAAAGACATTAATGTACATTGTAACTGACAAAGGGTAGGCTGTTCCTTGCTGCCTCTATAGGAGGTGTTTATTGTCATAATGGCTTCATCTTTCCATTAACCTCAGGGCCTTTCCACAAACAAGAGGAAACCAAATCTTTTCTTTCCAATAAGGTCTCAAAGGCTGTTGTGCTTTACACTCAAATATCGCATAAAATATTATTTCTAATTTCGAGCCTTTGATGTAATGTGAACACATAAAAAATATGTGTTTTAAGTGAATGAACTGGGGTGACCTGAAATTAAAACAGAATATGAAAACTTAAATAATGCTGTTTAAACCAGGGTGTATATCAGGTTCAGTAATGGGAAATTGCTTTCCAGGATCAAATGCTGGCAAGTTCATAATGTTCAATCTAATGTGATTCTATTTCTTTAGCTAGGCTGTGAACATAGGCATGAGCCACTGGGCTGCTCCTCTCTCTTGCTTCCACATTATGCAAGCAATATAACCGAATGGGAACCTCAGAGAAATGCATATATAACTGTCTTTTAAGGGCCTATCACCATGCCCTTCACATGTGAAAATGCTTTTTAATAATGCTCCTTTGCTACTTAACTGGTTGAAATGCCTTGGAGAGCAGCCAGTGCAGCAATCCATCCCCTTATGGGTTATCCTGAGAGTAGAGTGAAGATCTGATGAAATATTACATCGGAGTACTCAGGCAGCAGCATCTTTCCCTGCAAACGGTAAGGACACTCCACGAGACATACACAATTTTTCTTTTTACCATTCTATCGAGTGTTACCTGATCCGAAAGATCCTAAACTGTACAGAGGAATAACTCAGTGTGGCAGTGCAGGACTCATTGTCCTGGAGATACTACAGGCTAGTGTTAGTTCTGGCCCGTGTGGTAGGATTTTGTTGTTGTCATTCTGCTTTGTTTTTTCACTAATTGTTAAAATCTGGAGACATTAATCTAAGTGGGTAGGTTGGTAGGCATGCTTGAGTGTATTTGGAGAGAAGATTTCAGACCCAGGTCACTGTTTGACACCAATCTATTAGTTCTAAAGGGATATTTTCATTTTTAATTGAAAATGATATTGTAATACTTAGGGAGACAAAATGATGTTTCAGTACATGAATATGATGTTTAAGGATCAAGTCAGGGATTCAATTATAATTTCTATAAAGTGAAACATTCAAAATCTTCTCATACAGCATGTTGACATACATGGTACATGGTGGTTGACCACGCCAGCTACCTAGAATTCTACCTAATTGAAACTTAGTAGCTAGTGACCATCATTACACTCTCTAGCACTGTGACATAAAGTTTTATTACATTCACTTATTTACTTTGTCGGTGTGTGTGTGTGTGTGTGTGTGTGTGTGTGTTTGCACTGCCACATTACATGTGTGGAGGTCTGAGGATAATTTGTTGGAGTCGTTTCTCTCCTTTCACCATGTGGGTCCCTGGGATCAAACATGGGTGATCATCAGCCTTGGCAACAAGCTCCTTTACCTACTAAGCATCTACCTCACTCAACATGAGCTTTTCTATTTTCAGCTTCTCATTTAGTGCTGGGCTTGAAACTCGGGACTCTGCAGATGCTTTGCAAATGCCTAACCACTGAGATACCGGCTTCAGCCCTCAATGTGTGTAGATTCCACATAGGAGCATGTAGATAGGGTGGTTTTCCTTTGGATCCCGGCTTACTTCATTGATTGTGTCTTCCAGGGTCATCTTTCCTATTGTAGATGACAGAAACACATAAGGAAGGTCTAACAAAGAGTGGCAGGTGTGTAGTATAGAGCCTAATGTTATTCTAGAATTTTGAACTAGTTTTCCACAAACAGGTCGTGATCTCTTTTGATGCTTCTGATGGTATCACCAAAAAAATTACAGTTTTCTTTACAAACAAAGCAAAGCAGACGTTCTACCAACTTGGCTGTCATTGATACATATGATTACATCAATTGTAATACTTTTACATTGTGCAGGGTGATTAGTATAAACAACATGCATAATAATATAAAAAGAGAAGGAGGGTATGTTCTTTAAAAGTTTCATCAGCTTAACATAGTTTTCTTGCAACTTCTGACATGGCCAGGAGGGGTCTTCCAGTGTCTGGGTGGCTTTGATACATCCTCCTTTATGCCTGTTTCATTTGAGATGCCTTGTTGACTGACACCAACACCCTTTCTCTGATAAAACCTGGAGGATTTGGGAGAGCATTGTGTTCAAGGGTGACTAAGCCAGATGCTTAGGACTAGGTAAAAAAAAAACAGCAATGGGAGCACAGGTGTTGTGATTGAGTTAGAAATAGTCCCCCAGAGATTCATGTGTTTGAAAACTTGCTTGGTCCCCAGGCGATGGCCCTGTGCTGAAAAGTTGTGGAAGCTTTAGGATGGGGAATATCAGTACAGGAAGCAGGTCACCAGGAGCCTAGAAAAATTTCACAGCCTAGCCCTACTTCTTGTTCACTGGGTTTCCTGACTGTGGATGCAGTGTGGCCAACAGCCTCCTGTTCCTGCCACCGTGCCTTCTTTGTCACTGAAGACTGTGTCTCTCCTCAAAGTGCAAGCTGAAAATACCATTCCCCTATCAAGTTGTTTCCTGTCTGTTATTTTGTCACAATAATGTCAAAAACAACTAAACCAAGAGAGTCAGGTTGACAAAGTGGAGACCACCACAAGTGGAAAAACATGTACTCTGTCCACAGGGTCCCCTGCTACCTAGTATCTTCCACACCCCAATTAAAACTATAGCAATCCACATTTGGGGCTTTATTTTTTAAGTCTCTGGTTATTAAATGACAGCAATTAATTTGAAGTCATTTAAAAATAATTAGTCAAACAAAAGCTATCTGTGGTCCTGATAGGACTCAAAGGACCCAAATTGGACCAAACTCTTCCTTTTGAAAATTGGGAAACTGAGGTGCAAAACATGGAGATAATTTGCAGAAGAATACAAAATATCACAGGAAATTGAAGCATGGCTGCTTGACTTCTAGCCTAGGGCTTTTCTAATTCAAACATCTGCTTCTGTTTTCTTGCTAAGATTTAAGTGATATTCCCAATTGCATGATTTCAAGCATTGTGCATTGTTTAAAAAAATAATGACAATATTCATTGGCTTTGAAGCACACAATTTATAATGAATGGTGCTTTAGTCACAGGATCACCTATTCTAACTCATTTCTAATGTTGATGAGGCTAGTTAGTTTCCACTTTTGCTCATGTGCTTTCAAGACCTTTCTGCACCTCTGCTTCCCTGTGTTCCCACTCGCTTGTTGAATCTGGCCAATTTTAGAGAAAGGTAGCATGTTAACTACTCTAAAGTGTGTAAGTAGTAGATGCCCACCAACGAGGAACACACCACGAGTCAGCAATGGTCAAAGAGGAACACACCATGAGTCAGCAATGGTCAAAGAGGAACACACCATGAGTCAGCAATGGTCAAAGAGGAACACACCATGAATCAATAATGGTAAAAGCTGAGCCTTGCAGGCCCTTAGCTTGTGCTGCCAAAGCAAACAAAACACTTAGCAAACTTGCCAGGACCCAACACTCTGAGAAACAGTGGAGATAAATTTTTCTAGGAGTTTTAGAAACTGAAAACCTCCATGATATATCTGAGATTACTTCCTTTTTCTTTTCAGAAAAAAAGTTTTTTTGTTTTTCTACAGCAAGCACACACAACTACCACTTAGGCTCTTCTTTTTGGTTTTGTTTTTTGTGTGTGTCTTTTCCATTTTTAAATTTTATTTTACCTTATTTTAATGGAGCTATACATTTCCCCTTTCCCCTTATTTGTTTTTGATCAAAGTAAAACATTAGAGAAAGCTAACATTCTTTTTTTCTCCTATTCCCAATATTATTTTTTCCAACTTCCCACAAGTAACCAGTAGCGTGGATTTGTCTGAATCTATCCAGTATTGTGTATATACTTATGTATCCATGAATAGTTCTTAACATAGCAATATGTAGTTTGCAAATGCATGCTTCTATCATTCCATCCCTTAGTCTGTGTGTTTTATTTAATAACAGCCTTATAAAGATTTATCCAGGGTGATGGATATAAATCTAGTTTAATCTTTAGTCAGTTGATGATGTTCTACACTCTATTTGTCCATTTCAGTTCATCATTTTCAAGGTCTTAACTATTTTATTTCAAAACATTTAAGTGAGATAATTTTAATGAAAACATCGACAATAAGTTTTAAGCTTGTAATTTTTCTTATCCAGGGCCAAGGTAAAGGACATTTTCTACTTTCTTCTTACTCCAGGATTCTTAATCTTTCTGGCATTGCACAGAGTCTACTGGAAAACTTCAGTATGGAAAAATGTTTTAAATGACATATTTCAGAAGGGAAGGTTAAAGTTCTTGCTTTGAGATTCCTCAGAGGGATGGAGATTGAGGGGAAAAATCAGTATATATACACAATACAGTTTCACTCAGTCATAAAGAAGAACAAAATTATGTCATTTGTAGAACAATGAAACGAGATTGTTTTGTGAACCAAGCCAGTCTCAGAAAGAATGAATTTTTTTTAAATTTATGGATTCAAGATTTTATATAGATAAATAAATTTGTATCGATCTGTGGCGTCAAAGTAGAAACAAACCTAGGAAAACACAGAGGATTAAGAAGTGAGATGGGGATGGAGCTAGGGGAATAGGCTCTCAGTACATTATATGATTTATGAAAGTGTTCTCATGAAACCCAGTACTATGCACAAAGAGTATATACCAGCTGAAGTTTTTTTTCCATGGGATGTGGAAAGTAGCCATTGCCTTTCTGAAACTGTGCCTCTTAACAACACTTTTTTTGAAGGAATTGGCATCTTGTGTTGTGGTTTTTAGATTAAAGTAAATCCAACCTTTAAGTAATGAAGAATGTGTCAAATGTTTGTGACTGTGACAAGTTGCCAGAAACAGGAGCAAGGACAATTAAGAAAAGCATGAAGTGCTCTCTCTTCCACTGTCTTGAAAACCTATGAGTCATTCAACATTTCTGAGCTGCAGTTTCTTTGTTAGTGTACTAGGATAGTTCACATTTCCAACTTGAACCTCTCTAGTAGCCATGACCTCTGAGTCCTCTGAATTATTGGCATGGGTATGAGGAGCCAGAATTTGGAAACTGTTTTTATTTGAATAAAAATAAATACAGGGAGAGAGCTTTGCTAAATGTTGTATATCATGGAAAGCACTTTTTTATTAGAAAGCACAGCCCCTGGATACATTTCTACATTACTTCTTTTTAAATGATCTTGTCAATTGCATACCTCATTATAAAACGATCTTGTAGATGTTGTTAACAGGAATTGTGAGCTGTTTATCTCATGGGTAAATTTGATCTCTAAGCAAAAGGATATAGATTTATAGCCCACGACATTTTAAGAGTCTTTCCTTTTAGCCATAAGCCATAGCCAGTGAATGCTTTTCTAGAGTGCTCAGTTTACATGATTATGAAGGAAGTGCCCTGGAAACCATGACAATGCTCACTCTGCTAACAGTGCATCTCTGATTTCTGCTGTGGCAATGTGGGTGCAGGTTCCCTTGGATCTAAATGTATTTCAGAAATAGGTGCCATTCAAGTAACTTCTGAGCCATTAAGTAATTCTGCATTTTGGCTGTCAGTGGTACAGTCAGGGTTCCACATGGATGGAATCATACCTCAGGTTTGGATCTGAGAATTATTAAATTCTTCCCTAGAGAAGCTTTTGTACACAGTACCTTGGTTTTCCCTACCTGGCTTTCAGCTCTCCCAGGCTCTTGACATGGGGTATCTCTTTCTCTTCATTCCAGGACTAACAAAATGGTCAACTCTTCAGATAATAAATTTCCATGCTTTCCCTAGGGGAACAAAACCCAACATTCTCTGCCTTGCTTGTTTGCATGGCTTTAATTATAGTTCCTTAGTAAAGGGCAGCTTCAAAACATGTAGGGTTTTTTTGTTTGGTTTGGTTTGGTTTGGTTCATTTTTGGGGGGGGGTCATTTATTTACTGCTGTAACATCAGCACCTTGTAGGGATTTACTAGGTATTTCTTCAGATAATGAATGAATGTCTGTCTTTGATTAGTTAACTCAGGAATCATTGGGGCTTTGGCACAGATCATAGCTCTAGAGAAATCTTTCTTAGGGATTCAGGCCCCATCCAATCATCCGATCATATGCCCGAGTGATAGCATGATCTCTGTCTGCTTGGCACCCTCCTGGGTCTCATTTTTACTGAATTTTTGTATTTGGCAATTTGTACAGACATTTTGGGGATCACTCTGGAGGAGAAAGGGTACAAAGTTTCCTGCTAGTAGAACTCAGAGATTCCCCGGTGTATGAAACACTGCAGTACATGCAACGCTGCAACACATGCAATGATGCAGGAGGGGCCACTCAGCAAAGAGGTCTATCCATTTCAAAATAACAGTGGTGCTGCTATGATCCAGGAGCCCTACTCTAAAGAGACAAGAATTTCACATCCATCTGTGCAATTCTTTGCTTGATGTTTGTTTCCCATCACTCAGCTATAAAATAATGTAATGACTAGAACCTGACATTTGAAGGTCATGAACAATTACAATCACCAGGCAGCTCAGTTAACTGTTGGTCTTGCACGTTCCAAAATCAAGCAGGTGAGTCCTATAGATCCCTCCTCAGCAGGAACAAAACAAATGGGTATTTAACCATTTAAACATACATAACAGAATTCAAGAAACTCATTCCCAAATGCAATGAGCCAAGCATGACAGATCATGCAAGTATTAAGATGTACAATGATCCATCACAGGAGCCTAGAAAGAATCTCACAGTGGCCTTGTAGCAAACAAGGGATGCCACATCTTTGACTTTTGGTGTCAATGGCATAGTAGCAGCGTGTGTTTTCCATCCATTTGAGAGAAAGCAGATGTTCCTGTCCACTTGGTGTGAAACAAAGGCAGACAGAATGCTTATGCACAGGTCAAAAGAACTCTTGGTTAGGCCTTGGCAACTATGTGGCAATTATGACAAGGGACAAACCTGCCCCCTTTTAATTTTTGGTGGCAAAGAAGATGACCTAATTTATTCATTATGCTACTTAATGGATCAAAATTATACAATGCAAGAACATGTGTCCTTTAGATTTTCCTCTGAATTTTTAATAAGAAGGCAGGGTTTCTGCTGACTCACATTTTGAGATTATATATTATATTTAATGCATGGGACAGCACAGACTGCTTTATAGATGGTACATGCCACTCATATTTGTCAACAACAACAGGAGACAGTGATAACACTCTGGATTCAAGGTTTTTTGTTTTGTTTTTTTGTTTTTGGAGACAAGGTTTCTCTGTATTGTTTTGGAGGCTATCCTGGAACTTGCTCTGTAGACCAGGCTGGCCTCGAACTCACAGAGATCCACCTGCCTCTGCCTTCCAAGTGCTGGGATTAAAGGTGGCTGGATTCAAGTTTTAAAAAGATTTTGTTTCAGCCCTTGAAGCTACCCACACAGTTTTCATAACTCTTTCCTCTAGGAATTTCAAAGATTTGTACTCTGCGTCTTTCTTCCCTACTGCAAATAATTCCAAATGAGAAACCATTAGGACACAGATGGTATATCCTGCTTATTCTCATCTTGTTTTTATTTTAATCTCTTCAAGTTTCTGAGGACCAAATACAGATACTTCTGACCTGGCGTGATTGTGGTTTTGTTCTGTCAGTCAAGACAAGTTGACCCCCATGTGTTAGAGAGAAATCTGTTTAATTAGCTCAGCAGTTAGACTATTTTCCTAGTTAGCTTTTTAGTTTTTCAGGATAAATCCTGGCACACATTTTAAAACATTCTTCTTAAGTACTGAGCCTCCTGGTTAAGTTCTCTTATATGAAGGGGAGGGAGATGCTGTAAAACCACAAAAATGTGGTGTTGAAATAGACCTCAACCAGTCACTTAGAAGTCAACTTCTAGAGGGTTCCATCAATAATTCTAGGCTCCAGAAGACATGTTTGAGCCTTGATAATTGCACTCATATGATAGAGATAAGAATCTTGCCTCTCTGACTCTTGGACTTCAGACTCTGGCCACAGTCCTCCTGCATGCCCTGTGGGTCATCATCAGCTCAGGCAGTGTCTGGAAATACTTTTGGTTGCACAACTGTCCAAGCAGGGATGTATTGCTGAAATTTAGGCAGTGGGAGATATAAACCACTCTAACCATTCTCCAAGGCATGCAACAGATCTCCTATAACTCAGCCCAAAAGGTACAAATTTCCACTATTGAGGAATCCTGATTCATGGTGTACGTGTGTGTGTGTGTGTGTGTATACATACAAGTGTATATACTTGTGAACGCAATAGGACAAGCTCAGTTGTCATTCCTCAGAAATGCTGTCCACATCTACTTTTTTTGAGACATGGTGTCGCATTGACCTAGAGCTCATGAGTGAGACTAAGCTACCTGGCCGTAATGCGATCCCAAAGCATTCACTTGTCTCTGCCCACACAGTGCTGGGATTACGCTCACACATCAATAAGACTGGCTTTTTTACATAGATCCTATGGACTAAACTCAGGTCTTCAATCTTATGATAGCCAAGACTTTACTAAGTCAGCCTCCACCCTAGTCTCAGACCCAGGCCTGTTCTTTTCTATCACCAACCTCAACTGAATCAAATGTGAACTTGCCTGACAGTTTTTAAGCAGAGTATTTTAAAAACCAGGTTAGACGTTACGTTCTTATCGTTCAAGGAGGTTAAAATATTAATGGGGAAATCAATTGTTTCTCCAATTAAGCCTCCAAGCGCTAAGACTCCATCATGGATCTCTCAAAATAAGTCCTTTATTTTGGTCCTAGGGAAAAAACGTGCAATGACAGTTCTTCAAAGTTCCACCGGAAGCCTTATCATTAAGGAATTCCTGAATTGGAACCTTCTCAGAGACTTCAGAGAAAAAGGCCATTGATTTCCTATAGAATTTTCTTATTTCCTAATGGTCTATATTTGTATTGCGTTTTTATTCTAAAAGAGACAAGATAAGTAAGTAGTGTCAGAAGGCATCTCGGGGACACTCAGTGTTCTTAGAGCTGTGCTGTCCCTTGAGGTGTGACCCAATGAGGCTGTAACAGAAGGCAGCTTGTTGTACAGTGGATGTGGTAATAATGTTCTAGCCTCAGCTAAAAATGCTCTCCTGTTGATTTTCTTCAATGGAATTCTTCCAGACAGAGATCCAGGTCCAAGAATCAGGCTCTCCCAGGAGAAGCTGCTGAGAGATGAGGACCGTGGGACAGGGAAAGGAATGGAATCAGATGCAGAAGCTACTTCAGGTCTAGTCCCAACTCCAGCCTAAAATTCTGCAGGCATCTTCAGAGTTAGGTCACACCCCAGACCTCTTCCTGCAAAGTCTGTTATGAGCTTCCTGTGGAATATATGGGAACTTAGAGGCACTTTTGGATTTCCATTCAGGAAAAGGGCTGTGGGTTTTAAATGTTACCTGTCTTCTGAAGAAGGTTCCACACAGGAAGGTTGGCAGTAGGGCAATAGACACTTATAGAAGAAAGAATCTGGGGACCAGTGTGACCCTGCTACTTTATAGTCCAGAAGTGTGCAACATGGCTTAAGGACTCAAAGACATTCATTCAAGTATTCATTCACTCGGCAAATAATGGTTGACTTTTCACCATGTGCCATGAACTGTGACACGAACAGGGAGGGAATGGGTACACAGCAGATGTTCAGCAAACAAGGCCTTACACATGGTGCTGGAGTGAAGTCCCCTCGAGGAGGGACACCTCATCAGCCTTCAAGAATGCTCCCTGAGTGGGTAACTCTGAGTTTGGGAGGGGACAACTAAGTAAGAGTTATCATGGTACAGAGTCTAGAGTTAAGGGCTAGACAGCAGATGCCTGGCAATTCGAGGCTAACTTACCAGCTTAATGTATCCAAGGTCACCTACCACAGAGGTGGGGGTCCTCAAGAGCTCTTTGCTAGGGTCAGCCAGTGACCCTCAGTTTTGGGGTCTCAGGAGAAGATTTGGAGCTAGTTGGGCACTTGAGGACACAACAGAGTTGAGGACAACCACTTTGGACCAAGATGTATAGGGAAGCTTCATTGTTTTAAAAATTGGAACTGTCCCCTGTTTGTCTGTCAGCCAAACATCACATGAATGAAAGGGAGATGGGTGTAAGATGCTTCTTAAAGTGCCAAATCATGTTGTCATTTGTTTCCCTGCCTTGGATAAAGATCTGGATATGCAGAAAATTTTATTTTTCTCTCTACTTCAGAAGGAATAACAAGTTTATAACAATGAAATAGCACAATCATGTTTCATATTCAGTAGCATGCAGATGTAAACAAAGCACAAACACATAACATAAATATAGCAAAGCGAAACTGCAGGGAATGGGGGAACGAGGTAAAGTGGAGGCCAGCCTTTGACCCAGTGGGAGTTCATCTCAGCTACAGCCACGAGAGTGCAGATGCACAGGCGAGGCTTGCCAAAACATTTTACTCTTCAGAAGCCAGAAACTCCAATTTTAAAATGATAGCCTCAGATTTTAAATGATGGTAGCCAATTCAAAAATCAATGTTAACCCCGTGTAAACTAAACAGAATGCATCTGTGAGCTAGGTTTGGCCCTTGGGCCACCAGTTTGCAAAGCTGTTTCTATGCAGAGGTCAGTTCATCTCTGTTCATCCCTTCTTTCCCATTCCTGGGGCTGATGGCTTGAAGTAGGCAGTGTGATGATGGAGGCGTTTCCCCAGAGTTCACGTTGGCCAAGACTGGTAGAGTTGTCAAAGTTGAGCTTGGAACCAACATAGTTAAGTAGTCTAATTCCTTACAAACCTGGGAAATTTGTCACTTGGTGCTGCTGGGAATGATACAAAGCAATCAATTAAAACAAGACATCTCGGTGCACTTGTTGCTTTTGCTGAGGACCTGGGTTCTGTTCCCTGTACCTACATTGTGGCTCACAGCCATTCATAATTCCAGTTCCAAAGGATCTGACCCCTCTTCTGACCTCCATGGACATCTGTCAGGCACATACAAGCAGCCAAAATACTCAGATACACACACACACACACACACACACACACACACAAAGCACCTTAGGCAACCATTAATGGCAATATACATTGACTTGTCAACCTTATGTACGAAGTAGTCTACTCTCTGCAGTGACAATGAGCATCCTAACTGTATACCAGAGGCTGCATCTTGCTCTAGAGTCAACATTCAAAGAAACAAGGTGTTGGAGCTATAGCTTGGTTCATATAGTGTTGGTCTAGTGTACAGGAAGGCCTGAGTTTGATTCTCAGTGTTATGTAAACTACATATGGTGGTATCTACCTGTAATCCTGGCACCCAAAGGTGATGACAAGGTGATCAGGATTCAAGATCATCATTGGCTATGTCCTAAGTCTGAGCTAATCTCGGATACAATACAATAGTGACACTGTCCTAGTTAGGGTTTCTATTGCTGTGTTGAAAAGCATGACCAAAAAGCAAATTGGGGATAAAAGGGTTTATTTGGCCTATTCTTCCAAATTGTAGTCTATCACTGAGGTAAGTCAGGACAGGAACTCAAACAGGGCAGGGACCCAAAGGCAGGAGCTGATGCAGGGGCCATGGAGGGATTCTACTTACTGGCTTGCTTCCCATGGCTTGCTCAGCCTGCTTTGTTATATAATTCAGGACCCCAGTCCAGGGATGGAACCATCCACAACAGATTGGGTCTTCCCTCATCAATTTCTAATTAAGAAAATGCCTTACAGATGGATCTTTTGGAGGCATTTTCTCAATTGAGGGTCTCTGCCTTTGGATAACTCTAGCTTGTGTCAAGTTGACATGAAAATAGCTAGCACACTTACATCTTGGCAGTAACTACCAGCTGTCTAATTAGACTTACTGCCTGATCAACAGTAGGTACTAGAAACCTAGCCAGCTACCTGGAGTCAGTGGCATCATGGATCTCAGAAGAGAATGTGCTAGTGCCATTAATTCCTAACTACATCCTACATTATTCTTATACCCACAAACAGTGTGGTTGTCACCCTCACCAAAGAAACTTCTTACAACAGATGGAACTGATTACAAAATAATCACAACTGGCAAAGTGCAGATACTAACAGACCATGAAGTACTCAGCCCCAATTGATCTACTTACAACACAGCTCCTGCACCTAGACTTAGGGAACATCTAGGAAGAGGGTCATTAGGGAAGAGG
This sequence comes from Mesocricetus auratus, assembly GCF_017639785.1. Lineage (NCBI taxonomy): Eukaryota > Metazoa > Chordata > Mammalia > Rodentia > Cricetidae > Mesocricetus > Mesocricetus auratus. Next base: position 158,565,567 of record NW_024429266.1, read on the forward strand.
AAAAGAGACAGAGAACCAAGAAGTCTGTTGAGATCATCCCCTAGAAATGAGAGAGAAGCTTCATCCATGAAACCTCAGCAATATGGCTGCCTAAACAAGACCTGAATAAGAACAATACCAATAGGCATGGAAGGTGAAATTCTCTTTACTCTTTGGGGGGTCCACCACCCAGCTCCCAAATAAGTATATGAAGGCTCATTCTTTCTTATAAATGTCCGACCTCAGGTTGGCTTTTTTATAGCCAACTTTTCTTAACTTAAATTATCCCATTTCCTTTTTGCCTCTGAGTTTTACATTTCTTTATTTCTGTATACTTTTCTTTCCTTCTTACTCCATGTCTGACTATGTGGCTTGGTGGCTGGCCCCTTCTTTTCTCACTTCTCCATCTTTTGCTCATTCCTTCTCTTGCTCCTATATCTCTCTTTTTCTCCTATTTATTCTCTTTGCCTGCCAGCCCCACCTATCCTTTCTCCTGTTTTGCTATTGGACATTCAGCTCTTTAATAGACCAATCAGGTGTTTGGTAACACAGCTTTATAGAGTCAAACAAATGCAACATATAAGACTGCAGCACACCTCTGCATCATTAAACAAATGTTCCACAGCATAAAGAAATGTTCCACATTTTAAAATAATATTCTATAACACTTCACCCCTAAAGAAAGAACTCTAGACAACTAAGGAATTCATCTTCCCTAGGTAGATCCCTATAGTCATCCAATACCAAGTGGTCAGTCCTGAAATTACGTACACATAAGCAACACTAAGCACTTAGTTGTACTTATTTATATATATATATGTACATATGCATATATATTATTATCATATATTATTGACACATGAGAGGTATTGGAGGAATAAAGGAGAAGGAGGGAGAGGGAGAAAAGGCACATTTTAAAAGGGAATGTTCATAGGTGATGCTCTTAGTGACTACAGCTGAGGACAAATCCATCAGAACCCCAAGGGTAGGCCAGTACAGATGCCTGAATACAGGTGATGGATAGGTTCTCAAGGGACATACTTAATGAGAATATGTCTTTCTCTTATTTCCTGGCTTTCAAAGATGATCCTTCACAAGACAAAACTTAGTGGTAATTATTAAAATGATAATTATTAAAATAATTGCAGTCATAAATAGCTACCATTGATTGTGTGCCAAACACTGAGCAAAACACAGCACAATTAAAATGTACATGCATCCAGTCAGTCTTCCTGGCAATACTTCAGTGCAGACACAGTGGTTGCTCCCATTTGATACATAGGGACAAATCCCATACAGAAAAAACCAATCTAAACTCATCAGCAATGGGAACAAGATTCAAACTCAGTCCATCTGGTCTAAAAGCTTGTATTATCTGGAAAGATAGTATTATTTATCCCTTTAATGATTGTGGTAAGTACTGTTTTCTTTCTTTTTTTTTGCTTCTTGGTTATTTTGTTTGTTTTCATTTGTTTTTTGAGACAGGGTTTCTCTGTGTAACTGCCCTGGCTGTTCTGGAACTCGATCTACAGATCAGGCTGGCCTCTGACTCACAGAAATCCACCTGCTTCTGCCTCCCAAGTTCTGGGATTGAAGGTGTGCGCCATGACACTTGGCTCCCACTGTTCCTTAATAACTAAAATCATTATCACATGCCTGTCCAAGAGCAGTGTTCCAAAGATAAGTATTTGATCAAAACAGCAAAGGACAGCTGTGGCAGGCTTGAGGAGGATGAGTGATCAATACCAGTTCTCAGCCCTTAGAACAGCAGCAATGCAGGAGTCAGCTCCTCAGGCATCTTCACTGACAAATTAAGCTTCTAGCTAGTCTGACAGCATCCATTCACCCTTCGTAATTGGTTTCCTGGGCTGATTAATAATTGTGAAGTCTGAAACTTTAAATATCTAATTGTTCTGATACCAACAGTAGACTTCCTCTTGGGGCTGGATTTCTTAACATCCTCAGACAATTCAACTATAGCCTTTGTTGCAGAGAAGGCTACCAAGCATGAGGCAATCATGAAAGTACCACAAGGCTCCAGGCCCAGGGTTCTGCTTTCTCTGTGGAGTCTGGCTCAGGGAGGAAGCCTGGCAGAAGATGCGGATGAAGCTGCCTCTGATGACTTCTCATGGGTCTGCAATCAACAGAGCTTACATCAGCACAGGGAAGCAAGACAAAGGCTGCCTTTTACAGAGAAGTCAGAGGTTGTTGTGGTGCAAAATTCAGACTCCTATGTTCATTTCCTTTCTGAAATTCCTATGTTAAAATCCTATCCCACCCCCTACCTAATCCGGGCTTGGTGGCCCATGCCTTTAATCCCAGCACTTGAGAGGCAGAGGCAGGCAGATCTCTGTGAGTTCGAGGCCAGTCTGGTTTACAAGAGCTAGTTCCAGGACAGCCTCCAAAGCAACACAGAGTAACCCTGTCTCAAAAAACAAACAAAATAACAAACAAACAAACAAAATCCTATCCGCCTCTCCCACCCAAGTGACTGTGTTGGAGGCAAGACTTGGAAGGTGATCTGTATCCTTTATAAAAGGAATGCCAGGGCTGGGGGGAGGGCTCAGTGAGTGAGAGCATTTGCCATGCAAGCCTGACAACCCGAGTTCAAACCCATGTGGAACCTAGTGCTGCAGGGTAAGCATATGAAACCCTAGGGCATCCCCATGGGGAGATGGGAGACATAAACAGGAGACACTCTAGAAGCACACGGGCCAGACAGCCTGGCCAGCACGACAGCAGCTCTCTGTCAGACAAGTGGAAGGAGGAAGTCCAACACCCAAACGTGGTCTTCTGGGCTTCACATGAGTGCGGTGGCATTCACTCATTGTGGCATGTGTGTGCCACGTGTAGGAACATGCACACATACACATATTATACACACACATACAACACACACACACACACACACAGAGTTAGCTAGATTTTTTTTCTCAAGCATGAACATAGCTAAAGGCTATCATTTGTGGTGGCTTCTGGGGAGTTGGGAAGAATCAGGTTTTTTTTTAAGGGTATAGTGCCTGATAGACTAGTTAGACTCTAGTGGATGGCCCTATAGCCCTACAGTCCTGAATATACAGGCAGCACAAACCAGAATCACTGAACTATAAAAAGGAAAAGGCAAAAAATATCGGGGTGGGGGAGAACATGAAATTTGGAGAGACATGGTGACAAGGTGGTGAGGATTGAAAGGTTCAGGCATTATGCTGGCCTGCCCTGTTACCTGGCAGAATGCACTCAGGCAGAGCTCTGGCCAGCCCAGAGTTCCATGAGAACCAGTCTGCCCGTGACTCCTGCCCGCTTACCCTGTCTCTTACGCTCTTGTCTTCTTCTCTCTTTCTATCTCACTCTCTCTCATCTTCCTCTCATCTTCGCTTACTCTTTCCTCTCTTACCTTATTCTATTTCTCATGTCTGTCTTCCCCTTTCAGTCTCGCTATAATAAACTATGGTTAATATGCACTCCATGGCTTGTGCTCCATCCATGGCGCCGGTCCTTATTCCATCATTAACAAGGATAGATCTAGGAAGAGTTTCATATGTTCAAAATAAATTGTATTTTATGCTACATGAAATTTTCAAAAAATAGTAAGAATGTTATATTTTTAAAAGATGTAGTTAGCAGCTTTCATTACACACTGACCCTTGATCTTGGATGTCCCAGCCTTCAGAACTGGAAGACAGCAGCTTCTGTTGCTTGTAAGCCACTCAATCTGTTACAGCAGCCTGAACAGACAGGGCTTTGGCCAAGGATGAACAAAGATAAGCAAAAGCAACTATTGGGTCTGACATGTTTGTCATGGTGATTTTCCCCATACATTTTACAGGCCTCTGGGTCAATGAGGAGCAGCAGCAGGTGTTGCTAACGTTCCCTGAGAACACGGTTTCCTGGGAAATGCCATCTCCAGGGAGACTGGCAGACTTCTGGTGCACTGTAAAAGCCCTTTCAAAAGGACCTGGGAGCCATACAAGAAGGCACAGAAGGTATACATGTCTGGGGCTCCTGTGTCACCCAGTCTCCATAAAATGATCCCACTAAGTAATCAGATGTATTAGCACTCATTTCATTGGCTGGGTTCCCGACTGTCTACTCTCTCCCAGGAACCACACAAAGAGATTTATGTCTGTCATCTCTGCCTGCAAAGAAAGTTAAACTCATTGGGATTCATTTTTGCAGCTCCCAGTGTTCCTAGCTGGGCATGATTGGGATTACTTTGCTCCTCCAGTAGCATGCATAGCACCTTCAGCACTACGAAAGCACCCACATGAACAGATGGGCATGGTGCAGCTCACCTAGCAACAGGGCAGTGGAGACAGGCAGATCCCTGGAGCTCACTGGCCAGCCAGCCTAGACTGACTGGTGAGAACCCATTCTCAGTAAGACACTCTCTCAAAGAGTAAGGTGGCAACAGCACCCAAGGTTGACCTCTGGCCTTTACACACATGTGTACAGGTACCCCACACAGAGACACATGTACACTTACACACTCATAACAAAAAAGTGACTTGCAACACACTTATCCCATCTTCTTTATTGCTTTCTATTAAAACCCTTTACAGAAAGGCCCATTGACAGGACTGGGTCACACCTGGTGTGTATGTCTGGTTCTTTTGGTCCCCCTGGTTTCTGACATTCTTATGTTCCTCTTTCCTTCTTATTCATCTGTAGAATAGTTTGAAGAAGTTATTTATGGCTCCAGCTTACTTTCCTACTTATTCTTCCTTCTTTTCCAGACGTTTACAGTAGACCAACTTACTCAGCTATCTTCAATAAAATGAAATCCATTTCCTTTTCCTTCTTGTAACACCTGTGCTATATTTGATGTATGAATCCTTTTAATTCATTATATATATCTCAGGATCTGAAATTCAGGTGCTGCTAACCCCTTCAGATATTAATTCCCTTCTAGTCACATGGCAAGCACATATCAATATTACTTCAGGGTTCAGACTTTTGATTAGCCGTGGAAGGACTTGTCACTACCTGACCTTTTATGGGTTAAACTGAGCCCAGGGATCCATATATAGCTCTTTCCTCCTAAATCCATCCCTTGCTGGTATCTTTATTTTGGTTTTTGGCATTTAGCAGACGAAAGGCTTGAAAGAGGAAGCCGTCTGCATGCAAGGAAACAAACTCCAAGCACTCAATAAGGAAGGAGAAGGAAACGTTCAAGCAGTAACGTTGTCTGGACGTTTCTGTCCAGAGACAACACAAGACAAGAGGAGGCACTTCCACCATGGAGGCAAATGCCTGAGTCACCCCTCAAAAGCCAGTTTTATCCAAGTCTGCACACCACTGTGCCAGTATGCTCTCTCCAACCAACTAGCGCTCTCCCAATGACTCAAACAAAGGAAACACGTTATGAGAAAATGCCAGGCTTATTTTAGTGCATCCAGCCTAGCCCTACATATTATGCTACTGCTTTAAGTACTGTATTTGTCTTTAAACCTTTTGGTTGTTAGTACAGTCTTATCAGGGTAGCTCAGATTGGCATGGAACACATTAGTATGTAGCTCAACCTGGGTTCGAACTTTCAGTCCTCCTGATGGGCTAAGATCACAAGTATGTACCACTACATGCAGCTCTTATATGCAACGTAAACATTTAAATTTTGTGTATGGGGGCAGGCAGTGCATATGAGTACAGGTGCCCAAGGAATCCAGAAGAGGACAGCAGATACCTTGGAGCTATAGTTGTAGGCAATTGTGAGTCTCTCAATGTGGTTGCTGGAAAACAAACTCAGTTCTTCTTCAAGAATAGTGGGTGTTCTTAAATTCTGAGTCATCTCTCTAGTCCTTAAATTTACCTTTAAAATATAAATTTCAGAGGATAGACTTAAAACAATTTTGCTCCAATTTATGATTGGATCACTTAGTTCATTGTAGCCTTCACTTACTTATTATTTTCTGTTTGTTGGCCACACACTTACTTATTCTGCAAATGCTTAATGAGCTTTTGTCTTCTCTTCCACTGTGGAGTTTTGAAAAGTGTATAAGTGTGTGTGTGTGTGTGCATGTGCGCCCAGTTCTGGAAGCTAGAAGAGGATGTAAGGTGTCCCTCTCTGCCACTCCCTGCCTCACTGAAGACCAGGTCTTTCACTGTCCCTGCAGCTTGATGTTTTTCAGTTCTGCTGTCTGACAAGCAGGCTCCAGTCACTTACCTGTTTCCTCATCATCCCCAAAAACGGCACTGGGGTTTTAGGTCTTCATGCGTGTGTAATAAGGTTCCTACTCACTGAGCCATCCTACCAGTCCCATGTCTTCTGTTTTATGTCAAGAAAAAGCTATCTGGAGGGTGTACCTAACACCACAAAGTAGGGATGATTTAGATGTTGGGATCCAAAGTCTCTACATATGACTTCACATTTATACAACTGCACACTCACATGCCACTTTAATATACTTGTATTTTTAAGAATAATCTTTTCCAGAGAACAACTCAGCGACTTGGTGGCATCCCATCTTGATGAAGAGAGTTTCAGCATAGTGAAATGAAGTCTGGATGTCCTGGGAGACAGGACCACTGAAAGCTCCTCAGTTTGCTTTGCCTAGAACTTGGAGTAGAAACCCTGGGTATTTTTTATTGTGCCATACTTCCTGCTTTATTGGTCACATTCTGATTTACAAGAAGTTTGGGGACCAATAATGTTCTTCATCGCTGCAACAACAACAACAAAAAAAAAAAAAACAAAATACTTGACTCAGGCAACTGAAGGAAGGCAGCATTTATTTTGCTGCACAGTTCAAGAGCACATTCCATCATGGAGGGGGTTGGCCACATTACACTCACCATCTCTGTGGGGGGGTGCCACCCACAGTTAGGTTAGGTCCTTTCCATGTCTATTAACCCAATATAAAAGTTTCCTCGCAGGCATGCCCAGGGATTTGTCTCCTGGGTGATTGTGGATCCTGTCACGTGGATGACATTAACACCGCAAGGTGTACAGTGGAGCTGGTAACGCCTGGCCATAGCTGATTGTAAAGATGAATAACATCCCTAGGTTGAACCAACCACATTTACTCTCCTCCCTCCCTCCAGTCTCCACCTTTGTTTTCCTCTTCCTCCTTTTCCCTCTTCTACTTTCCCCATTCTATGCCACTACTCCCTTCCTTTCCTCCTCCTTCCCCTCCACATCTTCCTGGCTGTGGTGAGCGAGCCACTTTCCTTGGCCACCCTTTTCTGCCCTGACACTGCTGCCTTACCACAGGCCTGAGAGAAACCTCTGAAACCTTGAGCTAAAAATGAACCTATCCACGCTGAAGTTGATTTTCTCACAGTAACGGAAATCTTATCAACACAGACAACTAACTCCCCAGCGCTAGCCAGTATCTGATGAAATCTCATGAGCGTGGTTCTTTCTAAGGCTACGTAAACTTGTAAGAGAAGTGATGCTTATGATGCTGTGACTTTTCCTGAAGAGATGAGAACAAATCATTATTCAAGATAGGGCGCTGATGACAGACCACAGCAACAATCCTAGTCCAGTGTAGTAAGAATGAGTTTGCTGGGATTGCTTACAGGAAAATGGATGAGGGGTCACTGGCAGGAGCACACATGATTCAAAAGCAGTGATATAAGCAACAGACCTGTCCCCCAATAGGTGACAACTCACAAAACTCGCATCCCTGGAGCTCCCTGTATGACTTGGAGGCAACTAGGGCCATAGAATCTCTTCTCGCCAGACATGGTTTTTTCTTATGCCTTAAGGAGAGGTATTGAGCATGCATTTGTTTTGTTTTCTTCCTTCATCTTATGAAGCTCCTTTTACCCTCCAGGAAGGAAATAGGTACTCTTTAATGCAATAGTCGTGCCCTGTGAACCCTCCAAGGAAAACGGACAGACAGAAATAGCTTTGACACAGTTATAGTTTGAACGTAAATGTCCCCCTTAATCTAGTGCAATTGGTTCCCCAACTGATGGTACCGTTTGGGAGGTTTAGGGAGTATGATCATGTTTGAGGATGTCCTAGAGTTAGGCTTTGAGAGTTTGAAGACCCCAGACTTTTTGATGTTACTCTCTCTGCTTCCTGCTTGCAGTTTAAGATGTGAGCCCTCGAGGGACTGTGGTGACGCATGCCTTTAATCCCAGCACTTGGGAGGCAGAAGCCGGTGGATCTCTGTGAGTTTGAGACCAGCCTGGTCTACAAGAGCAGGTTCCAGGACAGGCTCCAAAGCTACACAGGGAAACCCTGTCTCAGAAAAACAAGCAAACAAACAAACAAAACAAAAACAAAAACCAATTGTGAGCCCTCAGCTTGCTTCTCCAGCCGTCTCAAGCCACTCTGTCTACCATTAGCCTGCTGTTCTCCCACTATGATGATGATGGACTCTTATACCTCTGGAACTGTAAGCCCACAATCCTTTCTATAAGTTGCCTTGATCATGGTATTTTATAATAGCATTAGGAAAGTAACGAATGCACCTACTGTTCCAGAGGCTGTGCTGTCTGACGTTAATTACTGCTCTTGAGTTTTGTGAGAAACCCAACAAATTCTTTTTTATTTGCACACAATAAATTTCTCCTGCTTTAGCCCAAGCAACCCATGACTAAATTAATAACCATATTTTGGAACACATAACAATTCTGTAATTTTGGATTCCCTGAGCATGGGTTACATTACATTCCCAAAGATCCCCAGCTTACTCCACCAGTGTGGAAGATTATAATTGCAAATGACAGAAACTTGAAATCGAAGCAGCTTTAGGGAGAAGAGAAATTTCTTTGGCTGTTGCCGCTGAAACATCCAGGACTTGCTTTTGGCATGACCTAGTGATGCCACCAGGGAAGTGCCAGCTTTGTTGTTGTTGTTGTTTTGGTTTTTGTTTTCTCCTCTCTCTCCAGGACATTTACTCTGATGCATCTACTGTAATGGTACAGCCACCAGTGACTCCTTGTGTGTCTCCTACTGGTTTAGGACCCACAGAACTTCTATGCTGTGAGTGACAAGGAAAGGCCCAAGCCTATCTCTTGCTGACTTATGCTGGAATCCCAAAATGTCCTAGTTAGGTTTCTGTTGCTGTCATAAAACACTGACCAAAAGCAGCAACTTGAGAAGGAAAGAATGCCACATCACAGTCCATCGTTTAGAGAAGTCAGTGCAAGAACTCGAGGTAGGAACCAGGAGGCAGGACCAGAAGCAGAAACCACGGAGGAACACCGCTTACTAGCTTTCTTCTCCTGGCCTGCTCAGCAACCTTTCTATTCCTTTTCTTTTCTTTTCTTCTCCTTTTCTTTTTATTCCAGACAGGGTTTCTCTGTGTAGCTTTGGAGCCTTTCCTGGAACTCTCTCTGTAGACCAGGCTGACCTCAAACTCACATCTGCCTACCTCTGCCTCCAAAGTTCTTGGATTAAAGACATGTGCCACAACTACCTGGCTCTCAGCTACATTTCTTACATAGCTCAGGTCTAGCTGACTATAGATGGCACCACCCACAGTGGGCTTGACCTTCCCACATCAATCATTAATCAAGAAAATCGATCATAGATAAGACCAAAGACCTTTCTAATAGAGATAATTCATCAACTGGGATCCCCTCTTCCAAGGTATGTTTAATTTATTTGTGCCACGTTGACAAAGACTAGCCATGGCACATCCTTGAATCAACCCATCCCCGAAACTCTGTGGTTCAGGTGACAAGGAATCTCCTGGGATGCAAACTGGATACCTCTGCCTGGTGCTATAAAAGCAGCAAGGTCCTCAAGGGGTTGATTAGGTTATTTCCAGATTAGATTTTTGTATAAAGAAAAGAAAGTCTATTAAAAAATTTCACCTACTTGTCAATTTCTGAATGTTATATGATTAGTCCAATATTTTTCAACCCAGTTCACCATTATACCGTGTGTGTGTGTGTGTGTGTGTGTGTGTGTGTGTGCTGTGTATGCACATACATGTACCTTCATGTGTCTGTGAATGCATGTGCATGTGTACGTTTGAGCTGTGGAGACCAGAGCTCAATGTTGGGTGCCATTCTTCAGTCACTGTACTGGCTGGTTTTGTGTATCTACTTGACACACACTAGAGCCGTCAGAGAGAAAGGAGCCTCATTTGAGGAAATGCCTCTATGAGGTCCAGCTGTAAGGCACTTTCTCAGTTAGTGATCAATACGGAGGGTCCAGTCAATGGTGGGTGGTACCATCCCTGGACTGGTGGTCCTACGTTCTATAAGAAAGCAGGCTGAGCAAGCCAGGGAAAGCAGGTCAGTTAGCAGCTCCCCTCCATATCCTCTGTCTCAGCTCCAACCTCCAGGTTCTAGCCCTGCTTGAGTTCCTGTTCTGACTTCCTCCAATGATGGACTATGATCTATAAGTGTAAGCCAAATAAACTGTTTCCTCCCCAGCTTGCTTTTTGGTCATAGTGTTTCATAATAGCAATAGAAATCCTAACTAGAACAGGTACCACTCACCTTGTGTTTTGTGACAAGGTCTTCCAGAGACTTGAAGCTTGCAATGTAAGCTGGGTTTACCGGTCAATGAGCTCCAATACACAATTTCTTATGTATAGCCTTCTTATTTATGACACCTAGTTCTTTGTTTGAAAGTAACATTATCTCAAAAATTATGCTTTACATAAATCATGTTACTTTGTGTGAGGCACTTATTACACTTACTGAGATAAATAATTTTAGCATTAATCCCAATATAGAGGAGCTCCTTTACCTTCAAGTACTATGAACTGATGGGGGAAGTCCTATGTATATGTCAATAAAGCAATGTTGGGCCAATAGGGAAACAAGATAGGTGGGACTAGAAGTCCAGGAGAACTCTGGGAAAGAGAAACAAAGAGAATCGAGATGTAACACCATGGGGTAGGAAGCCCGGAAACTTCTCCGGTAAGAGACATACTTAGATTAACAATTATGGGGTAATTACTTAAGTCAGAGCTAGCCAGTAACAAACAAGCAAGACCAACAGCTTCATAATTAATATAGTCTCCTGTGTGTTTATTTGGGACTGATGCGGCTCTAGAACCAGGCTGGTGGGAAGGCTTCTCTCAAGGAAAAAGCTTCTCTTTACAATGAACTCTCTCAACAATGTATCCAGCAACCTGGGACCCTCTATCTGCATCATTCCATAGTCACAGCCCCCTCTATGAACAATGGGATAAGTTTCCCCTCCAGACAACAACCATACTTTGACAGTGTCTGTTGAAATATATCCCCAATATTTCCAGGTATGACAAATGGGAAAGCTAATCTGTCCCAAACTAGTTTTGGGTACACATATAATGAGGCAAAACTGTGACCTCAAGTGAACTTTTAGAGAAAATTCCCTATTTCCTATCTTGTCCTTATGCATAATTGGTCATTTATATGATTAAAATCAGATGCATTATGGGAAGAGACATGCAGAGTAGAAAAAATATTATATGACATAATGTACCTATCAAAATACGGACTGTTGGCTATGCTGCACTTCTTTCAAAGCCATGAAAGGAAGCCCTAAATGATAATGTGGCCCGTAAGTATCTTCATCCATGTGGACTTCTGCTCTTTTCCAATATATTCTGATCTGTCCAATTGCTTGTTTAAAGTAAAATTTCTTTCCTACCGTATGAGCCTTTGTTTCAATTCCTTGAATAAGAGACTAAGAACCAGGACACACCCAGCTCAGACCCTCACCGAAGTAACACACCCACTTACATATTTCCTATATTTGATGCCAATTAAAGCTGATCCCTCTTCAGAGCATTCCAGATTTCCAGACACAGTCCCTGGCTTCACTTCTGTTTGCATGTATCCCTACTCATTTCCAAGATACCATCTAAATCTGAACTCAGGACTTCCCTCAGGAGTCCTCCCCCAACTTTCTGCCATCGCCCCAATGCAGACACTTCTTATTTCTCTCCTGAGCAGCCTTTCCAGCCATCTATAGCTGCAACCATATGTCCCAGGTTCATTCCAAATACATGTTCCCCTGTGGTCCTCTACTACCTTCGGGGTACATCTAGTTCAAGGTGGGAAAACTCCTTTCTTAACAGGCCAAATAGTAAATATTTTAGGCTTTGTGAGTCAAGATTAAAGACAATATGCCGTCTACATAATTATGTAGATGTATCAAAGAGCCATTTAAACCAGCAAAATTGTTTTCGTTGCCAGCCCATGTGCATCTGCGTGACCCACTCCCTCTCTGTTCTCCTCTCTTGCCTCCCTCTACCTCCTGCTCTCTGCCCAGCTTTTGGGTCATGCTCCACACTGTTTCCTGCTTCTCCACTTTGCTATTTTATTTCCTCTGCCTGGCATAGTTACCTCTTCTCCAGGTCCACACCCATTTGCCTAACTCTAATAATACCAAGGCTGAGGATTTGCAAGCCAATGAACTGCTGTTGAGTGGCCAACTGTGTTTCCATCCCAGTTGTTTTTTCCCAGATCCCTTCCATTTGTTACAAGAATCTGTAGATGCCAGACACAGGAATCCATCGCCCATAGCTAGAGGAAAGTGTTCAACAAATAAGCCTGTAATGGGGAGATAGAGGACACGCTTCATAGCAAGCATATAGAAAAATAAACACAGGGAAGCTGAGAAAAGTTTGTTCATAATGTCAACTATTAAAGGCAGCTGCTGATTTTTAAAAAGCATGGATAATGATCATTTTTTCTATAATCTTTCTGGTTGCTATGATTCTGCTCATGCAACTTAATTTCTTGATTTTTCACTACCATTTAACATCTGTCTACAGCATTCTTTAAGGCCCTTGAAAAATTTGCAATTCTTACTTTATTACTTAATGCTTCATTGGATGGCTTTATAGCATGGTTGACTTTGTCATTGCTCCTTTGGTGGAAACATGGTGTCCAAAATAAAAGAAGGCAACCTAAAAGCCTCTTGAGTTCCTCTAACCCTCTGATTCTGTCTTATACATAGTCAAATTTACTTCTTCTTATATTGGTGTAAGAAAGAAATTGCATGTACAATTAGAAATAGGGCTGGAATAAATGAGGAGGCAATTTCATCTATCCTTTTGTTTTTCCAGAGAAGAAAATGGAGACACGGAGAACTGCTGAGTTGTCCTGGAGGCCACAGCCAGAGTTCCACTGCAGTCAACACTGAGCTCTTTCCAAGAAACAAAGTCCAAGGCCTTGGCTGACTCAGGGAGAGACAGCAAGCTGGCAGCATGTTGAGCATCTGTCTTTTCCACCCTATCAGCACCATTCATGTCGAACTGCAGAAGCGTATGATGCCAGTTCAGTGGCGTGGCATACATGCCCATCTCCCTGCTTCTGTAAGAAAACCAGCAAACAGTCCCTACTTCTCCCAAAAACTCCCCCCAAATACTATCCTCTCTGAATAAATGTGTGGGAATAAACATGCACCATTTAACTTGTGTATATATGGAAGAAACACCCCATTAAATCCAGCTCATTTGTGCATGGATTTGGTTACAGTTTACCTGTGAATGAAAGGTTACTTTGTTGTTTCTTTAGATCAGGGCTCCTGTAGCCCAGGTTAGCCTCCAATGTATTATGCCATCCAGTCTGGCCTTGAAATCTTAGTCCTTTTGGCTTCACCTCCTAAGTGACGAGATTACAGGCATGTACCACCATGTTTATGTGTGGCTGGGTTCAATCTCAGGGCCTCATGCCTGCTAGGAAAACGCTTCCTACTGAACCTTCATGATAATTTTTAGAAAGAAACTGGGAGAGAGAGAGAGAGAGAAAGAGAGAGAGAGAGAGAGAGAGAGAGAGAGAGAGAGAGAGAGAGAGAGAGAGAGAGAGAGAGAGAGAGAGAATTAGTGAAAGATAAAGACTTGGGTAGCATGGAAAAGTCCATTTGTGCTAGAATACTTGTAAGTCAATATGGAGAAGTTTTGTGTCTGTATTCCATTGGAGAATAAGGGTATAAGACAAAATAAATAACAGCCCTCATATATTACTAAGAGACATACTTTTCACATTTATTTGTCATGGCCGCCAAATTTCCTGAGTGGTGATGTGACCATATGCTTCCTTTCTAGGAATGCAACCACTCCTGTTCAGTATGCTTACTTGGAGCAGAAGATGGCTATGCAGCATATTAAATTCTAATCTCGACTTCGGAATGAAAATTGATGTCAGTTCTGCCCACCCCATCAAGCTGTTATCCAAATGCTAAACTCCTCTGTCTCTGAGAAGCCCTCTCCTATCTCATCTGTCAATGTCCTTTTATTGTCACAGATGCTTTCTACAGAGCCAGTATAACATTAAAATAAACTCTTTCCTGTCATACCTGCTGGCTCCCCACAGCAGCACTTTGCAAGTTGTTAAACACCTATGAACTCAGAGAAATCCTCCAAGTAACTGTCAGAGATAACAATAACGGGCCTATTTTCTGGGTAAAACTTCCTAGAGAAAGAGAGAAATGTCCAACTTACTCATCATCTCCCAAGGAAGACAGACCAGGAATTATTTGTTCTTGTTACAAGAATTCTGGCATTTCAAACTGAGAAACCCTGCTCTCCATGATTTCATGTAAAGTCTCCCACTAAGGGATCCAAGAGCAGACGAAGAAGAGTGACGCATGTAAGAACCAAGCCAGGATAAAGCCATGCCAACAGTCTTAATTTACCAAGTAACTACCTTATGCCACTTGCTGGCTAAATTTTTTGCGTTCACTGTTTCACTTGGATCCTTATAAAAATCCAATGGTTAAAACTACTAGTATCATACTTGCCTTAGAGGACCTAAGGTCCAGAGGTAACACAGTTACCAAGGCTCATGTAGGCAATATGGGATATGGATTATTATCTAGCTATTCATTCAATCAAGCACATTTATTGAGTGTCTACTTCATGCCAGGCGCTGGCCAGAGATGAGGAGTGAGCGGAGATGCAGTTCTGACTTTCATGAGATTACAACTATTTTACTCCTTCTTGGGCTAAAGAAAGAAGGGAACCAGTTGTTCAAGATATAACTGAATAGAGGCTAGAGATACAACTCAGGTGGAAGACTATTTGCCCTCGAGGACCTGAGGTTAATTTGCAGCAGTGCATAAACAGTGTATGGCAATTGTACCTATAATCAGCTGGAGGCAGGAGAATGAGAAGCTCAGTGTCAGTCTTAATTAGTAAGTTTGAGGCCAGTCTGGAATACACGAGGCTTAGTTCCTAGTACACACAACCATCCATCACTGCAGTTACAGAGAATCTGATGCCCTCATCTGTTCTCCACAGGCAATGAACACATATGGTACATATACATGTATGGGTAAAACACTCATACACATAAAAGAAATAATTCTAAAAAAAGAAAAGAGCAAATATATGTAGAATAAAGTTTTTACACTAAAATCTCAGAATAAAAACTAAGTGCTAAAAGGTTTCTAAGAAGGAGGAAGTTCTAGATATTGGGGACAGGGCCAATTAAGATCTCTGAAGAAGTGACATTTGAGTAAAGCCTTTGAAGAAAGAGAAGTTGGCTTCAGGAAGATTTTAGGTCAATCTCTGTCAGGCAAAGGAATCACGCAAATTCTAAGATGAGAATCAACCAGAACACTTGAAAAAAACAGAAGTAAGCGCCTGGTAATATTGATCAATTCTTAATGAGGGTAATTTCATGCAATATTTCTAATGATTTTGTGTGCGAAAGAACGCTACATTTCTGGAAATGTCTGTTTGTGGCTCCCTGTCAGTGCTCAAAATGAGCTTGGATTTCAAAGCTTTTGGATGTAGTATGCTCAACTTAGAATCTTTATCTCCATTGAGCTGGAAAAGCGCTCATACATGGTGAGTTGCTTAGTTTTTTGTCATCCTGACACAAGCTGGGGCCATTCAGGAAGAGAGAATCTCAAGTGAGAAAATGCCTCCAGGGGCCCATGAGCAAGACACAGTTTTGTGATTAATAATTGATGTGGGATGGCCCAGCACACTGTGGGTGGTATCACCTCTGGGCAGGGGACACTGGGTTGAATCAGAAGGCAAGCTGAACAAACAATGAAAAGCAAGAAGCTAGTAAGCAATGCTCCGCCATGGCCTGCACTTGAGTTCTTATCCTGAGTTCCTGCCTGCTGTCCCTTTAATTCAGCTGTAAGCTGAAATAAACAGCCCCACCCCAAGTTGCTCTTGGTTGTTTATCACAGCAATAGAAAGCAACCTAAGATACTTAACTACAATAGCTACGGCTTCAAATCTGAGGAATAAATGGGATGGGAAGGCACCTTTCTAAAAGAGAGGCCTCCAGTCTAGGGACAGCCTCAAGGGTTCATCTGTCAAATAGTCAAATAGTCATATCCTGGCTATTGTACCCTGGCTACATTATTCGGTGCCCATCTTCACAAGACCCAAACTCTTAGAGAAGCCCCACCAATCACACAGACAGGGTGAAGAAGAAAGCAAAGAGAATTGGAGTGACGTGTAGCCTAGCTCTCCAAGGTCCTCTGGGATTCATGGTAGATTATTTGGCCAGTGTTGAGGTCAACAGAGCTGAGACAGTATACTGGATACTTTGAAGAACAGCATATCCTATATACCATTCTGAAACTTCTACAAGCAGCTGCCTTTACTACATGCTTGGTGGAGGGTCTCTATGTACATTCTCTTAGCTGAAATTTGTATTGTCCCAGTTTTGTTTAGCTTCTTATTTTACAGAAGAGAGGAAGGTTGAGTAAGGCTGAGAGCATTGTCCTGGTGCCACCGTGAGACAGAATCAAGGTAGAATTTTCTTTCATTTATGCATGTTTATGATGTGAGGGGGGTCAGGAAACTAACTCAGATGTCTGCAAATCACCAAACAATGCAAACCAAGCCAGCAGAAGCCTCTTTAAGGCCACAGTTCAACACTCTGAAGATCAAATACCTCCACGTTGGGTTTTTCAAAATCATGAAACCCAAGTCCCTGTTCTCTGTGATGCTTTTCTTTGCTGAAGATTACATCAGGTTTGTGTCTTAGCTGCCAAGATAAGCTTGTTAATAGCAAAATTCTTCAGCTGATTGAAACATTTATTCACCGGCATATTTATGCTTTATTCTTTTTGTAATAAAACTCTTCTCTCTTCCCCTCTCAAATCAATTGCTTTCTCAGAGCAAACACGAAAATATTTGCATATGTTACCCTCCACACACTCAGAGACTTAATAACTCTGTGCATCATCAGGATGAAGTCTTTTGGAATTAGACTTTATACTAATGGGTTACAGGCTGCTGATGGTTGTATTCCTTGTTCGTTTTTAATCTTATCACAGATGGCTTCCAAGTGAGCCCTTCTTTTTCTTCCTGCGGTTTATTCTGTGCGGCAGAGTTTAAAGTGTAATGGTGATATATTCCCTCCGTCCCCTCCGCTCTCCCAGCGCTCACATCACACTCAGAAAAAGAATGCCAGGTTTGAAGAGCTTGAAAATGAACTCTGGTCTATTTCCTCTCCTGCCATCCCTCTGGTGGAAGTCATTTTTCTCTTGCACATGCTTTATTTCCTGGAGACTTCCATTTATCCCTACCTGAAGCTGGTCTTCAGAATGAAGGGAGCTTTTTTTTTTTCTCTAATTCCGATTCTTCTGTTCCGATAAAAGGGGAGTAGAGAAAAGAGGTTCCCAAACCAGTAGATCAGCAATCTTTCCAAATGACGGCCAGAGCAATGGTTTTCCTAACAGGTGTATCACATGACAAGGGCACTTTCATATGGCTTGTGGGCTCCCTGATGCCTAGTTTGAGTGTGCAGATAACTGTGATGACCAAGAAGATTTGTGTTCAGTGCACTAATGTGTGTGACACACCTCAATAAAGCTTTAATTACCTAGATGGGCAACCAATGGTGTTAATACAGCACACAGGGAAATGTGCCAATCACCAGAACTAGGGAGCTTAACTAGTCAGAGTCCAGACCTCGAGGTACTCCAGGAGGTAACTTGATTTCCAGCTGTTCAACTTCACAGGCCAGTGCACTGTGGTGCTTGGAGCGTGCATGGGCAAGGCTCCTTCAGCATTATATGCTGCCTAAGCATTCTTTTCAGAGGTCCCCATGGGGGCTGGCCTCACTGAGCCTGATTAAACAGAAGCTGGAGTTCAAGGAGGGGGAGAGGATTGGGGGAGGGGTCGTAAACCCAGCTTGTGAAAAGCCCTCCGGGTGTGTCCCCAGAGACCACACCAGCTGAGGCTTTCTGTCAGGCTTAAGAACGAATAACTCACACAACTAATTAAGAATAGTCACGAATAATTAACATCTGTGCTACCAGCCAGCCCTGCCTGGGGACCATTAAGAAGCACCGCCGCCGAAAGTGAATGGTACACAAAAAGCCCTGCATGTCGGGAGGAGGAGTGAGTCCCGCTTTTGTCTCCATGTCGGGAGGAGGAGTGAGTCCCGCTTTTGTCTCCATGTCGGGAGGAGGAATGAGTCCCGCTTTTGTCTCCCTGGCAGACTAGATTGTGAGATGCATTTCATACGCTCCAGGGAAGGTCTGGGTCAAGGGGCAGTCTTGTCCTGGTCACCCGGGAAGCAGAGAGCAACTCTGTTTGTGCTTTCTGATGACTGTCCCACCTGCCCCGTGTCTCTCCTGCTGTCTTTCTCCTGCTTCTTCCCTGAGATTGCTAAGCAAGGGAACACACTGCACACACACACACACACACACACACACACAGACACACACACACACTCACACACAGACACACACACACACTCACACACACACTCACACACACACACTCACACACACACTCACTCACACACACTCACACACACACTCACACACACATACACACACACTCACACTCACACACACTCACACACACACTCACACACATACACACACTCACACTCACACACACACTCACACACATACACACACTCACACACACTCACACTCACACACACTCACACACACTCACACACATACACACACACTCACACACATACACACACTCACACACACACTCACACACACTCACACTCACACACACACATACACACACTCACACACACACTCACACTCACACACACACTCACACACACACTCACACACACACACACTCACACAGTGGAGGGCATAGCTTGTAAGCACAGACAAGACTAATTCTATCAGTTCTATTCTTGGGAGAACTGGATGGAAGTTGCAAGACTGGAAAGTTCTTTTATAATCTACACATGCCAAGAAAGTTTAAATTAAGCGAGACTGCAGCCACATTGGATTCAGTCAGAAGTTCCCTTGTAGTATAGAGTCTGTATTGAACAGTTAACTAGAACGGTCTCCCTCCCTCCCTCCTATCCTCCCTCCCTCTCCCTCTCCTCTCTCAAAGCTGGGTCTATGTAGCCCTAGAAGGGCTGGAACTCATTAACTCTCAGAAATACACCTGCCTCTGCCTCCCCAATGTTGATATTAAAGGCATATATCACCATGTCTGGCTGAATTATCTCCAGTTTAACTCAAACTTAGTTTTTAATTTTTAAGGCATTCCTATTTTGTCTCCCTTTTGTTTAAAAGTTAGCTCTTTTTTTCTGTTTGCATAAATCATAGGCGTGTTAACTCATGTTCCATATTTTATTGCATGAAACAAGGAAATAAAAGCAGACCATATAACAGAACAAATAACATAATGTATACTTTAGCATAGATGTGGAAAGAATACACAGGAAGAAGGTAGCAGACTCTAATGGTGAAGCCAGAAAGTGTGTTTCCTACAGAGTCCTTTATAGCTTTTCCATTTTGTATCATGCCCATCTGTTTCTTAAACAAACAAAACCCAGTTAAAATATTGTAATAGTAACACAGAAACATACAACACAGGTTGGTCAACCATTATTTCTTTCAGGCCCAATCCCCAGCAATAGGTTGGGATGTAATCTGAATCAGTTCTCCCTGGCCTGGGTGTGTGCATGACTTATATAATTATATGCATACATACATGCACATATAAACACATGTACACATGTGCACCCATACACTCATTGCATAAGTATTTGTGGGTCCTTTGCTGGTCATTCTAGTTGTCTTTAGAGACTTCTTTTAGCTACAGAGCAATAGATGGTAGATTTATCTATGCTGATCTGGCATTGCTGATTTTAATTTGCCGGCCCCACAGTGATTCATAAATATGTATTGACTTACGTTTTCCTCTTTGTGTGGAGGTAGCTTTGAATCAGGCAAGTATAGGTGATAGTTTAGCAACCTAGGACTTTAGTTGGCCTGAGTGGCATACAACCCACTCCTAACTGTAGCTAGCATTTTAGGATTTTACCTGCATTGAGCTGGACATCCGGTTTCCGGTTTCTCTTTCCCCTTGATAACCATCAGTCATGAAAAGTTCCTATTCAAACATATTCCCAGTTATATCTAGGTATGAGAGCAACAGCACTGTCCTTGGGTGCATATACAATAAGGTACAGCGTCCTCTGTGCAAATTTTAGGGAGGGGTCGCCTATTTACTATTTTATGGCTAGGCATATTTGAGAAGGCATAGGTGCTTATGATTATAATCAGATGTTTCATGGGAAGAGACACAGAGTAAATAGAAGGTTGCATAACTCAAGTCTGTTCAATCAAAACAAGCAATCTTCCATGTTATAGTCTTCAGCAACCAAACCTCTCCTTTTCTTAGATGCCATAAAAGAAGCACCAAGCAATACCCTAGGGCCCTTGAGAACTTTTACTAATAAGGCCAGTTGTCATTTTTGAAAGTATATCTTCATCAATCTCTTTGTTTTTTTAATAAAGCATGTTTATTTTTTACAATCTATATGTGTTTATTTTCTTGAATAAGACACTAAGAACGTGGGAATAAGTCTACCACAAGACCCAGCAATTCCACTCTTAGGCATATACCCAAAAGATACACATTCATACAAGGACGTCCATTCCACTGTGTTCATAGCAGCATTATTTGTAATAGCCAGGACCTGGAATAAACCTAGATACCCTTCAACTGAAGAGTAGATAGAGAAAATGTGGTACATTTACACAATGGAGTACTATTCAGTATAAAACAACAACAGCAACAACAAATAAACAATGGAATCTTGAAATTTGCAGGCAAATGGATGGCACTAGAAGAAACCATCCTGAGTGAGGTAACCTGGTCACAAAAAGAGAAACATGGTACTCACTCACATATGAGTTTTAGACATGAATCAGGGGAGTGCCAGCATACAATCCCACTACCAGAGAGTCTGGGAAACAGCACCTTCATCCAGTGACGGATGGAAGCAAAGGCAGACACCCACAGCAAAACACTGAATTGATCTCCTGGAATCCAGTGTCAGAAAGGGAGAACTGATGAGCAAAGGGGTTGAGACTGGGCTGGTTTAACCCACAGAAACAGTTGACTTGAACAAGGGGGGAGCTCTTGGACCCCAGACTCATGGCTGGGAGGACAGCATGAGACTGATCCAGAGCCCCTGAATGTGGGTGTCGGTGAGGAGACCGAGGTAATCTATAGGGCCTTGAGTAGTATTTATCCCTGGAATACAAATGGACTTTGCCTACCCATCCCAAAATGAGGGATGCATTCTCAGCCTGGACTCTTGGGGGAGGGACTAGAACCTGCCCTGAATGAAATGACAGACTGGAGATCCTCCATGGAGGGCCTCACCCTCCCTGAGGATCAGAGTGGAGATAGGGTGGGGGGTTGGGGGGCCCTGGAGGAGGAGAGGGAGAGGGAGCTGGGATTGGTATGTAAAGCAGGCTTGTTTCTAACTTAAATAAAGAAAGGAAGAAAAAAAAAAGACACTAAGAACATAGAAAAACGCAGTCCAAACATACCCCACCATTAACACATTCTTTTTCTTTGTATAGACTTTGTATATTTGTGTGTGGGCATTTATGTGTGTGTGTTTATGTATAAATGAACAGTGTGTTTCTTCTAAATCAGTTGTATAAAACACAGTACAAAGCTTTACGTCTATTTTTAGTAGCTGTCTTGGTCAAGGCTATTTTATTGTTAATAATTGAGATATGTGTCAAATTGATGTAAGCCAAAGAAAGATAATGCCTTTGAAAATATTGATGTCCTTGAAGTTAAGGTTAGCTGCTTGAACAACACCCAACAGGCTAAACTGCTCTTACCTGGTGGCCTTCCACAAAGTGAGCCAAGAACTTTGTGTTTCTTTAGCGAATGGTTGACCTAGACCTTGAATCCTCTGCTGAATGCTGTTCCATTGGGCAGTTGATAAGCCAAGAATGAGGGAGTCTGCAAGAGTCCTTGGGAGAATAACCATCATGACAGGGAGTCACTACTTATGTGCGCATTCCATTGGCCAGCACTCAGTCATGTGCCATTACTTAACCTGCAGAGGAACCTGGGCATGACAATGTAACTACACCCACTTAGAAGAGGAAAACATGAAGTACCACTAGTGACTTATGTCATAGCAGTAAATACAGAAATACAGGCTGGGATAAACAAAGATGAGGCTGATATTTAGGAATCCTAGTCTCTCTCTCTCTCTCTCTCTCTCTCTCTCTCTCTCTCTCTCTCTCTATCTCTATCTCTATCTCTATCTCTATCTTTCCATGCCCTTCTCCCCACCCCCATATCTTGTATATGTACACATGGACATGCACTGGGCCACATTGTTTGCCTTTGATTCTTCCCAAATAACTAAATCATTCTTTGTCTCCTGGTAGACTTATGGTGGGCTCTACCATTTTGTCTGCCAGATGAAACAGAGTACCTTTGCTCCAATTAACTACCTAATTCTAGTTATAAATGCACCCAGTAAGAGTTCAGTTTACAGAGTATGATGGCAGTCCTAGGATGGTTCCTCTTAAAGGGTAACACTTGAGCTGAAATCTCATGGAAGACAGCATAGCAGACATCAGAAAGACAGAGAACTCCATGCAGAGTAAACAGCTTGTTTACACTGGTTGCTATGGGGAGGGGAATGGTGTTACCCAGACAAAATGTCACAGGGATGCACAGCAAGAAGAAACTTTGTAGTCCTTGATAAGAATTTTCTAGTCCTTTCCTTGTGATAGTATATATATATTTACTCATTAGAATAAGGATTACTTTAATGCTTGGGCTAGGGTAACGTTGTTGCTAAGGCAGAGTAATTTTGGCTATGTTTGACTATATACAAAGGATGGGAAAGCAAAGCCAAGCCCTTAGTTATGTGTTAACACTCAATGACCACACAGCCCTCTCTTCTGTTTAGTTAGTTCATTTGTGCCATCAGAAGAGCAAAATGAAGCCATTCACAATGTCTTTTTATAAGGCACAATCACATAAATGCTGCAGTCATTAGCAATGACTGGGCTGAGTCGTGCCCGTTTAGTCTATGGGAAGGTTGAGCTCATGGGGTATTTTCCACTGCCAGTCACTGGTTGACACATTGTCAACACTCATTCTCTTTGTCCCATCGTCACCACCACAATGGATTTCTCTGTTCTGGATAGAAAGTCAGCAGGCAGAAATGTGTTCTAATGATGTGCTGATATGGCATTGACTTCATTTGCAAAACACAGCCTAGATATTAACAGGGCCTCTTACCAAGCACAAGGTTCATTGTTTAAAAGCTGTTCTGCTGCCGGGCAGTGGTGGCGCACGCCTTTAATCCCAGCACTTGGGAGGCAGAGGCAGGTGGATCTCTGTGAGTTCGAGGCTGGGCTGGACCGACAGCCTCCAAAACAATACAGAGAAACCCTGTCTCGTAAAAACCAAAAAAAAAAAAAAAAAAAAAAGCTGTTCTGCTAAGTGATGCTAAATTTCTTAACCCTAATAACAAGGGTTCAAACTCAAGTACAAAATCAAGGGAATTGAATAAATGCTCACTCTACTCCCTTCTGGCCAACAAGCAGAGGGAAAAAGAAACCCAGCCATCAGTATGTTACAGGTCAAGGACTGAAGTAAGGGCATAAACATGTTACAAAGTAACAAATGCTATATATATTATACAAACCACACTGGCTGGTTCTGCTTTGGGTTCCCTAGCAATCACTGTTATGGTTATTCTTTCCTGTCAGCCTGGTCCCACAACCGTGTCATCTCCAAATGAATACTCAGAGACTTATATTAATTATAATACTGGCTGATGACTAGGGCTTCTTATTGGCTAGCTCTGTCTTAATTATTAACGCCTAACTACTAATCTATGTACATGGCATCCCTTTGTCACCTCTCTCTGCCTTCTTCTCCCCAGCCGTCTCTCCTGATCTGGTAGCCCTGCCTTTCTGCCTGGCTACTGGCCAATCAGTGTTTTATTCATCAACCAATAAGAGAAACGAATATACAGAAGGACATCCCCTATCATCTCCTCTTTTCTATCTAAATAAAAAGAAGAGTTCCTTCGAGACCTAACCAGGCTAAAAACATCACGTAATAAAATGGTGCTCAATGTAGGGCATGAATTTCCACTTAAAATCTGATAAAAACTTAAAAGGGGATTTTAGAAACAAAAGAACAGAAACAAGCACAACTTCTTGGTAGCAGCATTTTTTTTCATCTGGCAGGCTCTGTTTTGCTAGAGACAAGCAGAGACTTGAGTGGCTCCTTTAAGGGAGGTTTCCTGACTCATCATAAACTGAAAAACCACATGGCCCTTTTAAGAGGCTCTACTAACAATTGAATGGTGTGTAGAAACAGCCGGAGGTAGCAGTGACTACATCTCCAAGTCAGCAGCATGCTGCTTGATGGAAGCATAGACCAAGGTGGTGGGCACAGTTCTCAGTGTTGGCAATAAATGTACCCCTGCCATCTTGGAAAGACAGTCACTAAAACAGCCATGGCTTCAATTTTAGCATTGTTGTTCAGCAGATAAAAGACTTGTAGCTAGAAAAAGATAAAGATTTACAGTAAAGACAGACTCAGATGAAGTAAAACCTCATTAAGGTTTACAGTGTGTTTAAAATATAGGGAGTCTTGGTAGAGAAAAGAAAAAGTACAGAGAAAGTATAAAAAAGAAAAAATAGAGTAGCTGGGTGTGGTGGCACATGCCTTTAATCACAGCACTCAGGAGGCAGAGGAAGCAGATTTCTGATTTCAAGGCCAGTGTGGTGTACAGAGTGAGTTCAAGGACAACCAAAGTTAGAGAAACCCTGTTTTGAAACCGAAAAAGTAAAAGTAAAAAAAAATAGAGTAATAATAAGTAAATAAATAAATAAGTCTCATAAAGATGGAAAATACACAGAGAAGCTGAATACTGTATGCTATTGTGTTGTCTTTGAATTATTTGAATGCTGAGAAAATAGTAACAACTACTAAAAGAAATGCTGCTGGATTAATCCAATTTATTATATTTTAAAAATACCTTCACTTCAAAATTTAAGTATAAGGATATGTTACTTTGGAAAAGAGATTTTATTTGTGTTTCCATAGAAAATGAAAAGTTGTGGATTCCTTCCAGACTAATATGGTTTCATCAAGTAAGACCCCCTGAAGCAGTAGCCCAGGTGATCCAACATCCAAAAACAGCTGAGATGATGCAGTCACAGACTACTACAGCTAGGATTTCTGGGTCTTCTTAGGAGACCCAAGACAGTGCCCCCAAACAACAGGAAGCAGTTTGGAGAGAATGACACCCATATTCTCAAATATTGTTTATAAATGTCTGTTTTCATTTAATTGGGGTTGGTTATAAATGGTTAATGATAATAAACAATCTCTTTTTAAAGGTAAAAGAGAGATTATGATATAGAATGAATACTTTGCATTGGAGTGGATTTTCATTTATTGATACAAATTTAAGGTCAGTTTTTTGATATGTATATTTCTCCTCTTGTTTAGATATTGTGCTTATATAGCTCATTTAAAAATGTAATGTGTAGTTAAATACAGATTGTATATAGTCACTTATAATAGTCAAAACTTACAGTTAGATTAGCTAGGTTTTCTAGATATACAGAGATGTATTTGAGATGAATAGTCTTCAAATCTTTCAAAGACCTACAGAATATGACAATTAAAATGGTTTATGGTTTTTCATGACAGTGAGACACAATTGCTCCTGGTACACCAATTACATCTGAGAGGAAGATGGGCACCGAAAACTCATTTATGGAGTTTTGTCTTCAACATGGCAAGATTAACCATTTCGGTAAGAAGCTGTTCTTGCCTGGACATGCAGGATCCACAGAAAAGTGACTGCTAAACAAACTTGCAAAACAAGATGGACAATCCTAAAGGGTCCCTGCTTCATGGAGGAGTCTGCCAGACATTCTGCAGGACACAGAGAAAAATG
The DNA here is from genome assembly GCF_017639785.1 of Mesocricetus auratus. NCBI lineage: Eukaryota > Metazoa > Chordata > Mammalia > Rodentia > Cricetidae > Mesocricetus > Mesocricetus auratus. The sequence continues at coordinate 158,591,616 of NW_024429266.1, forward strand.
GCTGACAAAGTGCCAATGCAGGTGGACAATTTAAAATTTTCTGCTTTGCTGAGAAGTCTGCCAGACACACTGCAGCCTATAGGTTGAAGATGGATGCCCCAACGTTGCAGAAGAACTTCGGGTAGCAAGATGTCTCTGTCAATTCTAGAGTTTATATACTATCCTTCTGTGGTCTTTGATGGAGACAGATAGTTATGGTTATAGTTTTCCTCAGTTAGGATTAAAGACAAGTTACATATAAGACTTTAGACTCACAAAGATAGAATAGATGATGGAATAATTTCTTTCAATCTTGCTAAATGTTAATGAACTAAATTTTATAATTATAGTTCTTACTTGATAACTGTTTTGTTATATGTAATTTTACTATGTTAAAGTTAAAACCCTTCTTTTTATTTAGACAGAAAAGAGGAGATGATGGGGAATGTTCTTCTGTGTATATGTTTGTCTTATTAGTTGATTAATAAAACACCATTGGCCACTAGGGCAGCAAGATAGGTGGACTAGGATATGAGGAGGATTCTGGGATATGTAGGCAGAGAGGAATCATCACATGATCCCAGGAAGTGACATAGCAGGGCTGAAACTGCCACTAGCTAACCATAGAGGACTGGAGGTCTGTACAGACAGGCAGGAAGTGATGTAGCTGGTCAGAATCAGTATATAAGCAGGAACAAGCAGGAAATCTCTCTCTTGTCTTCTCTTGTCTTCTCTTGTCTTCTCTGTGGAGACACTGAGCAGATGTGATGTAGATCCTAATGGAGTATGAGGCCTGGACCTTTTCTCCAGTAACAGAAGACCATGTGGAGATACTTAAGATTTATAGAAATGGGTTAATAATTAAGAATAAGAAACCTTAGCTAAAGGCCAACAGCTTTATACTAATATAGTGTCTGTGTGTTTATTTGGGGGCAGAAAAGGGCAGTAGGACCTAGCTGGGCCAAAAATCTCACGTAGTAAATCATTTTTACATACACAGTCACAGATCTATGGCTTACAAGGTGCATGGTGTTAAGCAACTTATTTAAGTCTCTGAGCCTCAGTTTCCTCTCTGTTAGTGATTGTCTTAATTATGTAAGATTCTTCATGCTTTAAAGTGTATTTGAGGATCTCCAAAGTGTTTAGCACAATTTCTATCTCTTAATAAAAGCCACTCAGGGTGTCCTACCTCTTTCTACTGAACTATTTGCTATGGGTATATTCAAGGCATTGTCACCTTCAATTTTGAACCCACTGGTGACTCTATCAGGCTCCAAATGGTAGTCCCAATCTGATCATCAAACAGGTGCCCCTGATTAAATAAAATGCGCTATACCAAAAGCCAAAAGTCATGAATCTGGAAAGAGTGTGGGAGGAGGAGAGTAGTTAGCAATAAGGAGATGAGGGGGCAACCAGAATGCAATACACACACACACACACACACACACACACACACACACTGCATAAAATTGTCAAAGAGCTAACTTAATAAAAAAACAATAAAGTTATGATGTATAACAGAGTTTTATAACAAAGCAAAAATTCCAGGTATTCATTCAATAAAATATAGTTTTGAAATAGCAATATATAAGTGGAGGTGTATATAAAAAGAAATAAAAATGTCATAGTCACTGCCTTTGAATAATTTATTTCGCTTTCTTGGGAACATAGCTCAGTGCCACAGCAGGGAGTATATGACTAAGTGACAAATAGATGTTCTAGACTATAGTTCTTGAAATTTAAAAAAAGGTCTTCCCTCAGTCTCTCAGGATTAACTTGACTTTTTGCATTATAATATGATTAAATGAGAGCAAACAGAAAAGTACATATAAGCTCTTTATTACTTTTAAGCATCTCTGGAACAAAAGCAAATAAGGAAATGAAGTACAAGCTATAAAAGCTACAAAGTCAAATACGTAGAACTCACTGTATTCAATAGCATAGCCTGCTGAAATCAAATGGTCCTATAGAAGATTTGGTGTGGGGAAGTAGAGAGGGAACAAAACTTTCTGATAGAGGAAGAGTTTGAAGGAGGCTATGATACATGGTACACATTCTACTCCAGGTGCATCTTGGCTCTCTGGGCACAAAAGTGTATGGCTCATTAGAGCCTTCTGGTAGGAGGAGGACAATTGTAAAAGGGGATTCCAAAGTTAAGAGAAGTGTCTTTCAAACTAGGGTGTATCTATGCTTATTTGATGACACAAGTAGGGCTCAGTGACAAGAGAGGAGAAGAGACTGTCACTGGAGGGGAGAGAGAAAGCCGACTCACTTCCCACCTGTCTAGTACCTTCCCCCTTTTCTCCATCAGGTTGGGCTCCCTACCCCTTCTTACTCCACAGTGATTAGTCAAGTGGATTCTGAACTTCCTCTAGTCAATCAGACGGTTTCTCCGAATATTTTGTTGTTTTTGAAACTTGAGCGGAGATCCAGTGTTACAGTAGTCTGGCCTTGTAACATTATGATATCACTCCAAGGAAGAACCCCTGCCAAGGCAAAGCTTTTCCTGAACCAGCCATAAATGCATTGAATTAACTAAAATGGAATTTGAGTGGTACATGAGTGTGGGTGTTACATGGTTTTGGAAAGTCTTGGGAGGATACTCTTAAGGAGGATTGTCACAGAGCTGAGCACGATTTGGAGGAAACGGTGAAAGCAGAAAGCTCCAAGAAGCTGCCCAACCAAAGTGGGGCTTTGATGAATTTAGAGATTAGTAATGGCTGAGTGCAGTGTGGGATATGGAGGGCCTTTCATCACAGGTGTGAACTAGACACTATAAGAGAAATGAGTTCCGATGAAAAGTGAGGTGACTTCAGGTAATAAATGCTGGTTTGCTATTTGAAATTTGCTACAAGTAGATTATTACGTGTTCCTACTACAAAAAGTAGTCCTATAAAGTGTCAGGTATGCTAATTGTCTTGATTATGGCAATCATCTCAGAATATATACAGTTAGCAAAACATCATGCTGGTATTGGGAGATGGCTGTCTCAAAAAATAGAATGGAGAAAAATTGAGGCAGATATTCACTATAGACCTCTGGACTCTACATCTCCCAATACACATGAATGTTAATAAATGTTTGCCCATGTGTACACACACACACACACACACACACACACACCAAAAACCTACATGTTTACTGCTTGGTAATACACAACTTATTTGGTGAAATTTTGAATAGATACTTATTTTATATAGTATTTAGTTTTTTGAAGTGGTGTGTGACTTAAAAATGGTTACCAGCATTATTCCCGGAGACCATGTCTATAATTGTTACACTACTCTTTCTTGCTTAGCAATAGGGACACTCATTCACATGAGAAAAGGAAGGAAGAATAAACTGGAAGTAGGAGAAAGGCTGAGATAGGCTCTCGGGAATCCTATCCAAGCAAGCACCTAGGAAGCAGCAAGAAACATCTGGAGACTATGTTGCCTGATACACAATCAAAGTCAGGCCATTGAATCGATTTCATTAGCCTGCTGCTGTGCCATCAGTTTAAACTGGTCTAACTTGACAACTTCCTGGATTTCACTGTTGCTCTCATCAGGACCAATATCAGCTACCACACTGGTGGATCCCAAGTTGATGGTCAAAGAGGGGTAGAAAATCTTAGGATTTTCAACATTGACTATTCACCTATGGGCTTTTGTTTTTTGGTTTTTGGTTTTTTGGTTTTTTGGGGTGTTTTTTGGTATGTGGAAATTTTAATCCTCTCATTCCTATCTTGATTTTCCTGTCACTGTTCCTAAACTTATTAATCTCATTTCTCATTGAATCTATCCTTAATTTCCTTTTCCTTTGATTTGAGAATGGCAGCCTTTAGTTACACAGGACTGATAGAATAATTTCTCCAGTTTCCACTATGTTCCTTAGGTATTGTTTATAATCCATGTAGAAGGATGATAGTCTATCTGATCTCTTTTTTGTCAATTATCAGGGCATTGGAATTGGCAGTGATTCCATGTCTTGGATGCTTTGTTTCCTATGATACTAATGATATACTTTGAGTATCTTCCAATGGCCAAAGCAGCCTTGAGAAACTGTATCTCTGACCTCTGTCCTCAGTGTCTTACAAGGATTCATGTAGTTCATTTATTTCTTTTATCTCATAAGATCTTATCCCATTGCCACTACCTAGTATTTCATGAAACACATGAAAAACTACAGTTCTGGCTATCACCCTGGGCATTTCCTGTATCTTTTCTTACTATGCATCTCGGTTTCCTGTCCATTTGATTCTCAAGAGCTTTGGCCCTTGTTAGAACTTTCTGAGATAGGACATGAGCAAAACTGGATGAAATAGAACCCTTCATGTGGCCAGAAACACTTCAAGTAAGGGGAAATATGTGTAATTTACTAGAAAGTTCATTGGAATTTCTGAGAAGACGACAGCTAGAGGTAATTCTAGCTATTCATGTTAAACAGTCATTACTTAAGTGCAAATTTATGTAGTACATTGACTCTACATTGAGCACTAGCACGAGTTTAGATTTTTGCTTAAATTTTCCATGTGTGTTTCATAGGAACTGGGAGAATATCTGGGGGCAGGCGATGAGATGTCAGTCTATGTGAGAGCCACAAGGGAAAACTCTTTAAGCTCTTCCCAAAATGATGATGAATGTCAAGGCTGTGGAATATGAAGGATGGAGACCCCATTGTTTAAAAGTAGAAAAATGATCTCTAAATATCAGGGCCTGAGATTCACCACGTGTGTTGCTTTCCCTTTGTTAGAGAATGATGTCTGCAGTGGGTTAAGTGGTGCCTTAGAAGTGAAGGCAACATTGTTGTTTTAAGTTTTATAGACTGTAGCTGTTCTATAGACTTGAAATGATAATGACGCTATAGAAAATTTTTGGCCCCAAAAATTTATTTTCCCCACGAATATGGGAAGATTATTTTTTCAATAGAGGGACTCATTTCTGTCTTACAAATGCTTATCTGTCATGTCTCAAATTCACTAGAGGAGCCTTTGTCTAACACTTTAATGAATTTATTGGTATACATTTTAATAAAACTTCCAAACATTTATTTCATACAATAAACTCAAGAATATTCTTAATTACAGAGTGTCATCTACCATTGAATGCTTTCTTTCACAGGTTCAGTTTTCTTTGAATATTTTATGATCTTAACAGAAATAATGTGTATATAGTGTATATTTCAAAACTAGGAGAATAAATGGAGTCTGTGACCAAAGAAAAACCAGACCTTTTCTTGGACTGTGTGAAAAGGTCTGGGCCATACATGCTACCAACATATGAGCTCTATAAAGATAGGCCTTTTCCACTTAACAAGCTGTCTCAAGAAAGTATGTGGTACTGTTGTTAAAATGACATTATTTACCCTTGTCAGAAAAAATAAAGAGGCACCAGGCTGCTATTTTTCAATTATGCAGCATTGATTTAGTGTAGACTGCCAAGAAGCAGTCTTTATAAACCTGCTATGTAAATATGTTAAGTACCTGATTCAATAATTCTTCTTCAAGCTCCTCCCATTGTTGCTTTGTCTTCACTGCTCCAGCTCTTTGCAGATTAGGGAACTCATTATTCATGGGTCGGGAGGAACTCAATGAGTCATGAAGAGGTAATTTATGAAGGCAAGTAACTCTCCTCTTCAGTGTGCATAAATAATAATAATTTATTGTCATGATACAATGACCGGTTTTCTATTTATAGCTTTAATCTTAAGAAAAATTAAGTGCACCATAATTTCCATGTAAAAAGATCCATTTATGAGCCACCTGTCTGTCAGAAGCAGACCTCATTTGGAAGCAAAGAGGTTGCCAATAAGTTCCATTTTTTTCCTTCTTTGGGAAACAATACAAACTTAAAGTTGTGACATCCATTCTTGCTCTTTGACAAAGAGAGAAGATAACTTCAAGAGGAATGGTTGGATTATTTGTTTCAAGGATTCTACACAGAATTCTATTTTGATGTGACTCTAGAATGTATTCATTGAATCATTGAATGTATAGTATAAATTCATAGCTTCCTTGTCACAGAAGCCACACACACACACACACACACACACACACACACACACACACACACACACACACACACACACACGTATTGTTCTTTGACTGAGCTGGGGCCAAATTGCTAGATGCTCTGAATTAAAATGAAAAGATTTTCTTTATTTTTGATTATGTACATATGTGTGTACATGAGGGTATATTGAATATTTGTGTGCCGATGTCCACTGAGGCTGAAGGAGGACACTAGATCTCCTAGAGCTGGAGCCACAGGTCTTTGAGACCCAAATAACCTAGGTGCTAGGAACTGAACTCAAGTTCTTTGGGAGAGAAGCAAGTCCTCCTAATTTCTGAGCCCCTTTCTGACCTGGTTTCCTTGATTTTTTAAGGGTCCAGTGACATTCTAAATTTTGAAAATAATGATCCTTTTCACATTTGGATTCTGGTGGGATTTCTAAAGGGTTAGGGGAAATAATTTTCATTCACTCATTTATTTATTCACTCACAAAAGAACACATTAAATACCTCCCACGTATGCAAAGTGTACATGGTGTAGGGAAGGCAAGAAATGGAATCGATATAGTAAAAAATGTCAGAAATTTCAGTACAGAGAAAGTGATAGACAAAAATTGAGCAAAGAAGTGTCTAAAGGAAAGCAATGACAGAAGAGCACAAGGGATTTGTGCTTCAGCTGAGGTGTTCTGGCACCGCTCTGAGGAGTTCACCTGTTGGTGGGAGTTTGGAGGAGGAGAAGAAAACAAATAGATATTTGTGGTGATATTATTTATGATTTATTAAAGCTTGACTGAGGATCTGGAAAGCAAAGTCAGCCACAAACCACAGAAACCAGGTACACACCTTTAATCCTAGCAGCTAGAAGCTAGGAGGTGGTGGTACACAACTTCAATGCTAGAACTCAGGATTAAGAGGTAGATGAATCTCTCTGTGTTCAAAGCCACCTAAGGATACACGATATTGAATCAGTCTAAAAGAATAACAGATACCTCGCCTTTAATCCCAGCACTAGAGGGGTATGAAAGATAGGAGCAGGGTCTTCGGTATTCAGGCATTCATTTTCCAGCCACGCTGAGGAGAGATTACAGTCTGAGGTTTGTTGAGAACTCGTGGAGACAGGATCAGCCCATTCAGCCTGAGGTAGAGGTAAGAAGCTAGTGGCCAGCTGTTTTGCTTTTCTGATATTCAGCTTGAAGTTTGAATCCCAATATATGTCTCTGGGTCATTTATTTTTTTTGTTACATAGAGTGTTAGGAAAACAAAGAAGAAAGTGAGAGAAAGAGGTCAGGGTTGAAAGAGAAGAGGTCAGTGTGCCCAGAGTGTACTGAGCTCGGGAGGAGCTCTACAGAGGAGCCTGGGGACTAGGCAAAGGCAACACACAAGGAGATTCTCTCAAGTTTGTATCTGGAATCTTGACATTAATTCCCATCCCAAACTGCCTGTGGTCTCGAGATCTACTGATGTTTTGGTTACATGAGTCAGAACACAAGAGCATCTTGAGATCAATTATGGAGGTTACCATGCAACACAGAGTCATAGATGGTGTGGAGTACTGAATAAAGTCTAAGATGATGTGCCCAAGGAAAGGAGCAAGGAAGCTGTTTCAGACCCAGATTTGGAATTCATGCAGGGACTTACTCCAGAGCCACAAGAAGAAACTTCCTCAAATGATAATGTCAAGTCTGTGGAATCTGAACGATGGTGACTCCAATGTTTAAAGGTAGAAAAACGATCTCTAATAGGTGGAAACCAATCCAGGTCCAAGTACCTTTAATTTTGAAGTTGTGGCTAATTTTGAAGTTGTTAACATTGTTGGAACACGGACCACACTCTAAGAATACTGAAAAATATTTAGTGATATAGAGCTTGAAAAACTTAAACTCATATCTTGTTATATTTAAATGTGAAGCATCCCTTCCCAGCATCATTTGATCCCCAGCTGTAGATTGCAGAATCTTTGGAACTTGGTCTCTTGGTGGTGGAGTTGTTAATGTCATGGTCTGGCTCTGTCTGCCCCCCAGTTCTCTGCTTTCTGGTCTGTTGCTCCAATGTGACCAAATATTTTATGTTTCCACTGTTGTGGACTGAGTGGCTCCTTTCACCATGGTGTTACCATCTGAACTTCTGAGTCACTGTCCTCAGAACATGCCCTTTGGCTTAAGAAAGATTTTTTTCTTCTCTGTTTATTCCATGAAAGAAAGCTCCTGTGTCTGGTTTCTGGTTCTACACATTTGCTTTACATATCTGTTTCTGAGCACTTCCCTCCCAATGGGGAAAATAAATTCATTCAAAGGTAATTGGAGCCCATCTGCAGAATTCAGGATAAAGTCAATCCTATCCCATCCATATTACCACAAATATGAGATACTGATCCTCCCAAAAAATGTCTTTAGTGATCAAGAGAAGAGAGAGATGCTGGGAGAAATCAAGCAAACAGCCACAGTTATATGTCATGTCTGCTAAATAATCACTGTGTAGCAGTACACACACCCAATTTCTCCAATTTGAGAATTTTTTCATAGTTCTCACTCATAAGACCCCTTCTTGGGTGAGCAGCAGGAAGCAATCTCTTATTTAATGGTAGGGGTGGGAGTTGTGAAGGTAATGCTTGACTTAATCACACCAGCAAGCAAGCCCTACTCCCAGAGATGTCAATCTCAATAATCATCCCTCTCTAATCTGAGGCATCCTGCAGCCTTGCGATGCTGAAAGGACCACAGAGGACTCTAAAGGGAAGTCCAACTCACATAAAGGGAGGAAAAGCATCCCTCCAGGGGGAAGGACACCCTCACATGCTTTGTATGCCAAGCTGAGATTCTGACAAACTTTGAAGAATGCTGGGGTTGAACTCCCACAAACGAGCTGGGACTCCAGGGAAGAAACCTAGGTACCACAATCAAAGGACTTTTCCATTCAGCATTATGCTCCCACAAACATTCCCGACTGAGCTGTTCTTTGCTAAAGTAGTGTTCATTGTGGTACCCGGCTTTAAAGCCTTAACAGGCACACAACAGTAAGTGGCATTATTGGAACCTGTGACAAGTGTCTGAGTATCCACGAGAGTCATAGACCATCAGAAATCAGCCTTGCTGTGATGTATCTGACTGTCATCATAGATCCACAAGTAGAAAGGAGTGTGTGTGGCCTCTTACCTGCTGCATTTTACCTTTCAACTGTATTTGAGGATTTTTTTATGGTAGCAGTCCCAACATTTTCCTGCTTGCCAACAGTTTTATTTATAGTCTAACACATTCTGTTTCATTTAAAGGATGAGAGCCTGAAGAAAAATTTATTAAATCCAACTGAAAAGTTGGCTGGGTTGAAATGCTCCCTTCTCCCTGCAGACAGCTCTCAGCCTTACTGGCTATACTGCAGACAGTCAAAACCAGAGAGTTTACTAGGACATCTAGGGAGAACTATCTAGACTTCTACTGTTTGAGTTGACAAACTTAGTGGAGCTTTTCTGAGTGATTTTTTGAAGTATTATATCTTCATGATAGAAAATTGAGAAGCATTTAAAGTTGAAATGAGAATTCCTCATGATTTTGCAAATGGAGACAACCACCATTCTTACTGAATATGGCTCTGTCCCAATCCTTTCACTATACTGTGAACTGTTGCTTGCTTCAGTTAGAAATGCTTCAGGAAATCAAAGAAAGTAAAATTGGACATGGTGACACACACCTGTCATTCCAGAACTTGGGAGTCTGAGGCAGGAGAATGGTAAAAACTAGGCCACCGTAGGATAAACAGTCAGACTCTGTCTCAAACAAAACAAAGCAAAATGTTAGGTAAGAAGGTAAATAGGAGTATAAAATATAAGTGAGAGTGACTAGGGAGCCAATAGTCTTCCGAGAATGACCAATTAAAGGGAGGGGGAATTAAAGATTTGTCCTATTTCCTGTAACATAGCACCATCTACCCATAGAATAAGTCCACAAAGTCTAGACTGGCTGAAAAGGAAAAGGCTGGCATTACAAAGTGTTGGTGAGGTCATTAAACATCCACAGCTCTCCTGCCTATCTTGATGATGGGAATGACATTTACCAAACCCTGGAAGGCAATGTGGGAGCTGATTGTAGAACATGATGTTTGCTCATCAATAGTTTCATTAGGTTTACTCAAAGGAAGCAACACACACACACACACACACACACACACACACACACACCTATCCTGAACAAAACCTGTCAGAAATATTCTTTTAAAAATATTTAGAAAGCTTTTGGCTTTTGAGTGTAGGTGAATATGTTTGTATGTATAGTGTGTGTATGTGTGTGCCTGTGGTCAGAAGAGAGTGTCAGGTCCCCTGGATCGAAGTAGCAGAAGGTTGTGAGCTACCATGTGCATGCTGGGAATTGAACCCAGTCCTCTGGCAGATCAACCAGTTTTCTTAACCTCTGAGCCATTACTCTAGCCCCTTAATAATATTTTCAACAGTTTTATCTATAATGGCTGAGAACAGAAAGCAACTGACATACACAAAAGTCCAAGTAAATAATATAGGTTAATATACATGACTATTAAAATCATTCTACTAGAAGAAAGAAGCCAGCAAGAAAAGTCAAATATGCTATATGAGTCCATCAAAAAATTCCTAGAACTTCCAGAACATTGGCAGCAATATGCTCAGTCATCCACAATGTGTAAAATTCCCTGGTCTTGGGGAACCCATCTCCTCACTGAGGAGTATCATTTCCCGAAAGCAGCTAATCCTCTGAGTGCAATGGTTTCACTCTGGTTTAGTTTTGAATTCTTTGTTTCCTAGTGACAGAGTCTTTTTCTTTTCATTTTTAAGAGGTGTATTTATTTTGTTTTCTATAACGTTTGCCTTGGAAATTACCATTGATCTATTTTATTTTTCTGTTGTTGCCATATTCTTTTCCCTGAGTTACTTACGAGTTCTTTGTGAACTTAGAACATAGAGGTGATGGCATTTTTGTTGCAAGTTCTTTTCTTTTACAACTTGTTTGCTTTATGTCCTGTTTTAAAGAGCCATACTTCTTTGATGGAATAGTCAAATTTGTTGCTTTTCTCCTTGGATACTTACTTGTGCTTTCCTTGCCACAGGTTAAACTACAGTGATCTTTGCTTAACTTTTCTTTCTTAATTTAATTTGTGATAAAAAATTTATATTAATCTGAATTTACTTCTTTATTCTCTGTTGAATAGTGCCAATCTTTCAAGACAGTTTCATAAAGTGTTCTTCATTGTTTATTCTGTGGTGCATCACAAAGCAGAATTTTATGTATTATGTAGTTGGGTATGTCATAACCAGGTATTTGCTATAGTGAACCAAGTATTTATTACATGAGTAGGCCATGGGTTAAGCTATTGTTTCTGTGAGTCTCATTTAATATGGCTAGTTTTAGCACTCACTTATTTTTTAGATATACTTTAGCTTTTACGGTTAACTTGAATCAAACTCTGGAGCTGATTACCAGATAGTAGTAAGGTAAGTGATAAAAATTCTAAAGCAACAGACAGCTTTGGGATGTTTATGTATTCAAGTGTACAATATAAGCAACTTACTAAAATAGCTAATGTTTAGGGTTTTATATAGGTAGGGACTATTAAATGTTTTACACAAACCATCATATTTATTTCCCACTAATGCTTATATGAAGTAGGTAATTCTCCACTTACCTGTTTGTGAATAAGAAATTCAAGCCTAGCCAGGTGGTGGTGGTGCACACCTTTAATCCCAGCACTCAGGAGGCAGAGGGAGGCAAATCTCTGAGAGTTCAAGACCAGCCTGGCCTTGTAGCTAGTTCCAAGACAGCCTCCAAAGCCACAGAGAAACCCTGTCTTGAAAAAAACAAACAAACAAAAAGAAAGAAATAGAAAAAAACAAGAAAAAAAGGAAAAAGAAATCCAAGCCTTCAGGAGGTGGAGCCTAGCTGTCAGAAGTGGATCTCTTGCAGACTTTGGAAGATTACACCCACCTATGTTCTTTGTGCTCTGCTGCAGTGTGAACAACCACTAATGCTACCATGGACTGTGTTGTGCTGTCCTGCCTTCTCTGCAGTGATGGACTTACACATCAGCAGGCACAAATCTTCCCTCCTTGAGGTTGTTCTGTCAGATCTGTGGCCACAGCCACATGAAAGTAGTGATGGGGACATTTCACTTCTAGAATCTCTGGTTTAAGCCACCATGCATTGTGTGGGATGACTAAGTAGCCATTGCTTTTGCAATCATTTGGGGGAGAGATGGCTTTGCAAAGCATCTAAGTATTGAGAAGTACATGAAAGAATGAGCAGAGAACCAGGAATGTGCATGCATGATATAGGGGTATTCTGATCAGGTAAACAGAAAAGAATGACCACTGAGGCTGGAGACAGTGTTTAGAGGTTTTACACATTGCTCTTAGAGAAGGCACAAGTTTAGTTTCTAGTACCCAAGTGGAATAGCTCACAAACACTTGTTGCTCCAGATCCAGGGGCTTCAGCACACTCATCTGCGCTCATGTGTACATACCCACACATAGCAACAAAAATATACACATTATTAAAATAAATACATCTTATAAAAAAGAACATGCATGAGCATAAAACAGAGTGAGTGGAGGAACTTGATGTTGGCTTTGTTGGGAAAGAGAGTGGTGTCATAGTTAAAATCAACACATACTTACCAATTCACCTTTTCAAATACCAAGGACTGTAATCTCAAGAAACATTTATAGGTATCAATATAAACTCAGGCTGGCTTAGGCATTTGCTATTTCAGTGAAGCAAACATACCCAGCTGCTTAGCCCCGTGTATCACAGGGAGTTGCTTATGCATCTCTAGTCATAGTCTTGGGCCAACCTGAGCAGTCTTGTATGCATTTCCCACAGAGATATTCACTTACTTTCCATGACTGCATACTTACAAGTTTGGTCTTAACGGACCTGACACTGTCATTGTCACTGTTCTGCCCATATCCATTTGGCTTTTGCAAAGTATCAATGCCTACCCTACACACACACACACACACACACACACACACACACACACACACACACAGAGAGAGAGAGAGAGAGAGAGAGAGAGAGAGAGAGAGCAGAAATGCTAGAAGAATCACACCCCTCCAAATCACATCCCTCTCTCCTGTTGGTGTAACTCTGAGTTGCATTTCCAATGCAGGATCCCAGGGTCCCAGACATACTGCAGCTCCAGATGCTCACAGTAAGACTCCTCCCTTTGACTGCCCTACTTCCTTTCTTCTCCTCCCCCCTTCGACTGTTTGACTGCCCTGCTTCCTTTTTTCCTGGCTTGTCCTCCTGGTTTGTCTTAGGGTCTGCCTTGAGAGAAATACCAAGATTCACATTCCAACTGAAATCATATTCTTAGTATTTCAGTGACAGTCTAGTCAAGAAAAGATAATCCACCAGAGGTATTTCCAAAGGAATTGAGTATAAGGAATTTGTTACCAAGAAAGAAGGAAGGCTTTCCTGGCCCATAGACAAGGTGGAATCTTCTACTCTCTCTCTCTCTCTCTCTCTCTCTCTCTCTCTCTCTCTCTCTCTCTCTCTCTCTCTCTCTCTCTCCTGGTTCACTTAAGCATTGGTTTGAGTCTTTAAAAAGATTTATTTGATTTTTATTTATGTATATGTGTGTGGATTTTATATTTGCAAATAAGGGTCAATGCCTAAAAGTGCCAGAAAGGGCTTCTGATCCCTTGGAACTGCAGTTAAAGGAACTTAAAAGTCACCTGACATGGGTGCTGGGGAACCAACTCCAGTCTTCTGAAAGAGCAGAAAGCATTCTTAACAGCTGAGTTGTCTGATTTTTTATTTCTGTGATTATTCAACCAATGTCTGTTTCTAACTAGATTACAAATCCAAGAGGGATTTGGCAGTCCGGCTACCTCTTTTTTGCTTTCTCTTGCAGCCATACTGTTCAATGCAATGCCTAGTACATAGCAGGAGCCCATGAAATACCTCATGGCAGAAACAATGACACCATAGCGTGCCGGAGCCTGCCTGCATGAGCTCATGAAATCCAGTGACAGATCCTCTTCCCAAGTCTGCGTTTAGTGATGTCAGGTGGGTAGTTAAAAATTGGCCATAATGGGAGAATTTATACCATCAGACAATACGTAGCTTTGTGGTATTTGGAGGACTTACTATAAAACTTTTACTTGTAATACATCTCTGAGTTCCATTACACCTATACCCCACTCCTGGTACCAATTTCTTTTCTTTTCTTTTTTTAATTATTGAAAGCGTGGCATTTATTTTAGGCTTATTCACAACTGCCTCTGTAACTTAAATTAATCCATTTACATTTTTATTTTATTTTTTAATTTAAATTAGAAACAAGATTCTTTTACATGTCAATACCAGCACCCTCTCCCTCACCTTCTCCCCTGCTCCTCACGGACCCCCTATCCAATCTCCTTTCCGCTCCCCAGGGAGGGCGAGTCCTTCCATGGAGGATTAATTTTAAGCAGGACCTAGGCCTTCCCCCCATGTGTCTAGGCAGAGAGAGTATCCCTCTATGTGGAATGTGCTCCAAAAGTCTAATCGTACACTAGGGATAAATACTGATCTACTACCAGAGGTCCCATAGGCTTCCCAGTCCTCCTAGCTGACACCCACTTTCAGGGAGCCTAGTTTGGTCCTATGCTGGTTTCCCAGCTATCAGTCTAGGATTCATGAGTTCTGCCTTATTCAGGTCAGCTTTTCTGTGGGTTTCTCCAACCTGGTCTTGACCCCTTTGCTTATCACTCCTCCCTCTCTGCAACTGGATTTCAGAAGTTCAGCTCAGTGCTTAGCTGTGGATCTCTGCTTCTGCTTCCATCAGCTGCTGGATGAAGGCTCTAGGGTGGCATATAAGGTAGTCATCAAACTTATTATAGGGGAAGGGCATTTAATGTAGCCTCTCCACTATTGCTTAGATTCTTAGTTGGGGGTCATCCTTGTAGATCTCTTAGATATTTCCCTAGTGTTATATTTCTCTTTAAACCTATAATGACTCCCTGTATTATGGTATCTCTTTTCTTGCTCTCCTCTATCCTTCCCCTGACTCAATCTTCCTGCTCCCTCATACCCTCCTCTCTCCTCCTCTTCTCCCCTTCTCTTTCTCCTAGCTCTATCCCTCCTTCCCACAAGCTCCCAATTTGCTCAGGAGATCTTGCCCCTTTCCCCTTCTCCAGGGGACCATGTATGTCTCTCTTAGGGTCCTCCTAGCTTCCTAGTTATCTGGCAGTGTGGATTCTAGGCTGGTAATCCTTTGCTTTATGTCTAATATCCATATTTGAGTGAGTACATACCATGTTTGTCTTTTTTGTGACTGGATTACTTCACTCAGGATGGTTTCTTTTAGTTCCATACCAATTTCTTTCTTAGTGTTTCTACTGTTGTGATAAAGTCCGCGACAAAAACAACTTGGAAGCAAAAGGTTTATTCGCTTATATTTCCACATCACAGGCTCATCATTGAAGGAAGTCAGGGCAGGAACACAAGGCAGGGAACTAGAGGCAGGAAATAAAGCAGGGGTAATTGAGGAACTTCTTATTGAATGGCTCCTCATGGTTTGCTCAGTTGCGACCCACCTGCCCAGGGGTTGCACTACCCACAGTGAGTTGTACCCTCCCAAGTCAATAACTAATTGAGAAAATGAGCATCACAGGTCAGAGGCGGTTCTCTATTGAGGTTTCTTCTCAAATCAGTCTACTTTGTATTAAGTTGACATAGAGAGGATATTCATTTATTTACATATCTATATATCAGTCATCATTGCTCTCATTAATAGTCTTTGCAACATCTGTGTTTGTGCACACAGAGGGAGATGTTTTCTTGGAGTTCCCCCCTGGGATAATGGGCTCACATAACCTTTCTTTTCTGTGGTTTAGAGACAGAACAAAGTAGGTTTGGCAACATGTTTATTCCTTCCAGAATCCATGAACACACATTATATCTTGTGGACAGGATGCACACAGAGGCCTCCAATCTAGCCTCTTGCAAATGGATGCTGCCCTAGTCCATGTTGCAGTCACCATTCTCCAAAGCAGTGGTTCTCAATTTTCCTGATGCTGCAACCCTTTAATACAGTCCTCCATGTTGTGGTGACTCCTAACCATAAAATTGTTTTCATTGCTAATTCATGACTATAATTTTGTTACTGTGTAACTGTAATTTTACTACAGTTATGAATCATAATGTAAATATTTGTATTTTCCAATGGTCTTAGGCAACCCCTGTGAAAAGATTGTTCAATCCCAAAGCATTGGGAACCACTGCTCCAGACTATTGTTGATGAGTCTTGTTTCTGTGCCCAGGACACTAAATGCTCCACATGAGTCTTTCTGATTCAGCTTTCTTCCCTTCTCCAATCACCTATCTCCACTGCAGACACAATAATATCTTCACCCACAAGAAACTCAAATGGTAGTTCTGGAAGAGGGAGATCTGCAAGCATCTATCACTTAAGATGTCTTTGAAACAGTTACAGCAATTAGGTTACTAAAGACTTGCGTAGCATGTGAGGAAATCATTCAATATATACATATATATACATATATATATATATATTCATGCTCAAGTGGCTGTTTCATCTTTACTTCCAAAGTCTTTCAGTGTCATTGTTCCATGGCTCAAAAGAACTGAGGATGCCACTCAAGACAGTGGCACCAAACTCTCCTAGAGGGGATTTTAGTCTCTGCTAACATGCATTCTCAGGTGTAAATAATAATTAGCAAAAGACAATGCATGACAATTTCATGAACATGTCCTTGATCCAGGAAATACTTTAGATAGTGTGAAGAGTCCTTCGTTACCATGCCCATACAGAGGAAATGGAGAAACTGGACATGTTCATATGTTTACATCCTGTAAAGTCACATTTTGTGTAGGAAACATTGAATTTTATGTTGTGTGTTTAGCTAATCTAGAACATGAATCTGCCAGGAGGAAATCCTAGCTCAAGGCGGTTAAATGGAGCCAAGGGAAATAGCTGCCAACATTTCAGACTGAAGGATCCAGAGGCCAAAGATAAATCTGCTGATTAGAGATGTGTGCCATAGATACCGAAGGGAAGAGAAGTGTATGTGCCAATCCCAACTTACATTGCTTTCAAAAATACATTTTATTAGCTGGACGGTTGTGGCACACACCTTTAATCTCAGCACTGGGGAGGCAAAGGTAGAGCTCTGTGAATTCAAGATCAGCATAATCTATAGATCAAGTTCCAGGACAGCCAGGGCTATACAAAGAGAAACCCTCTCAAAATCCACCCCAATACATTTTATTGATGATTTGAGAACATCTCACATGAATAAAATGTATTTTAGTTCTATTCCCTCCCCCATTTCTCTCCACAACTTCTCCTAGAACCTCCTCCACTTTATCCTTCCCAACATCATATCCTATTTATTAAAAATATATAGAATTTATTTAATTGAATTTTTAGATTTCATTTGTTTCAAGATCTAGCTGGGAATATCTTTTTGTGTGCATAGAAGAAGTAATACTAAAAGAGGCAAAGTACTTTATAAGTCCCATCTAAGGAACTACATAAAAGAAAACTTGATTATTTAAACATAAATAAGTAACATCAATTTGAATCATCTGTGTAAACTTAAGCTAATTAATTTACTATTTATTTGTAGCCTATGTCATCGTGTACCATGTTAGGTCTTAGATAAACTAAAATTTATACAATTTTCTTCTTGCATCCTAATACCTCATAGCCTAAGACGGAAAAGTTTAAACTTTTCTGATTTTGGTAATGCACTAACCCTGGCCTTAGGGAAGTTTTGAAGGTCATGTTGTAGGTTGTAAATTAAAAACAATGAAGCTGATCTGATAGTAATCATAAGATACAATTCTCATCCCCCCCCAAATACTTCAATGCCCACGAGAGTTGTTCTTGGATTGTACACTTACAGCATGGACTCAGAAGGGAAGTGTATACACACAGTTATCTCCATTGGTTCACACTCTCTTCAGCTGTTCTTCCTAATGAGAAGACAGCATATGATAACTTGTCTGAACTGAGGCCCATTATAATGTCTAGCAGCAATGGAGTTGGGTGATTCAGCATCCGCTCTGAAGCTGTGACAGCTCTTAAGCTTTTGTTTTGACATGTCTTACGCCTGCACATTGCAAACAGAAGGCATACCCACCACGGTAGTCTTCACTCCATTTGTGCAGGGCATGCTGGGTGGCTTCTACACTGCAAGTAATCTTCTGGATCCTCACTCATTGGTTTGGCCTGCATTTGACAATTGAATTCTGACTGGCTGACTTCATTATGCAGCAGCAAAATGCTTATTCTTCAGTTGGTCCTGATGAAAGTGTCCATTCATTGATGGACATCCAGGTTGTTTCCAGTTTCTGGCTATTGTGAATAGAGTAGCAATGAACATAATTGAGTAAATGTCTCTGTGGTAGGATGAAATATCCTTTGGGTACATGTTCAAGAGTGGTATAAATGGATCCTCTTTTTCTAAGATGTATTTATTTATTTTATGTATACAAGTGCTCTATCTGCATATAGATCTGCATGCCAGAAGAGGGTATCAGATCCCATTATAGATGGTTGTGAGCCACTATGAGGTCACTGGAATTGAACTCAAGACCTTTGGAAGAGCAGCTGGTGCTCTTCACCACTGAGTCATCTTTCCAGCTCTCACAAATGAATCTTGAAGATTGATGATTGATTTCCACATCTCTTAACCTTCCTGATTGTGTGTGTGTGTGTGTGTGTGTGTGTGTGTGTGTAAAATCCCACCTCTATGCTAGTATTTTGGAAATCCTCTTCAAAATACTAAACAAACCTGATGAAGTGTTTCCAGTTGAGCTTGCTGTGTTTGTGTATGCACCATTGTTTAGTGGTCACAAGGCAGGTAGACAAACAAGCAGTAGGAAAGAAAATCTGCTGAACTCTTCAATAGTATTTCTACTAAAACTTTCCCAGTGGTTTTGTGCATGTCTAGGGTTATATAGGCAAGCAAATGTGGAGTCTAATACTAGTTCCCCATTCATTAGTTATGCTTTTACACAGAATTTTTTTTTCTTTTTTTTTAATTTTAAATAGCTTGTTTTACATGTCAATCCCAGTTCCCTCTCCCTCCCCTCCTCCCGCACTCCCCTTCCACCCTCCCTCCCACCCTATTGCCAAATCCTTCCACATAGGGGATGTCTAGAGTCTATCATTTTACTCTTGGTAGGGTCAAGGCACTCCCCTAAGAGTCCAGGCTGAGAGAGCATCTCTCTTTGTGCTATAGGCACATGAAGACAGATTGTATACCAGGGATAGACACTGATCCACAGCTCAGAGCCCCATAGGTTGTCCAGGCCTTCTCACTGATACTCACATTTGGGGGGTCCAGATCAGTCCCATTCTGGCCTCCCCCCTGTCCGTCTGGGGTCCAAGAGCACTCCCCCTGTTCAGATCAGCTGTCTCTGCTGGTTTTGCCAGCCCATTCTTTGCCAATTTGCTCATCACTCCTCTCTGTCACTGGGTTCCTTGGGTTCAGTTCAGTGCTTAGTTGTGTGTTTGCCTCTGCTTCCATCAGTCCCAGGATGAAGGCTCCCGGATAGTTATAGACATCAAGTTCATTATCAGGAATGGGCATTCGAGGTGGTCCTTCCACTATTGCTTAGCTTGCCAATTGATGTTATACCTTTAGATCACTCGAGGTCACTCTGGTGCCTGATCTGTCTTCGATCCTATGATTCCCTCTTCCCCCTATTCTACCCCCACCCCCTCAACTTCCTGTTCCCCCATGACCAACTCCCTTCCTCTTTACCCCTCTATTCTTCCCAGGTCCCACTACCCCCCCTCGCCCTGTTCCCCATCCATTCAGAGGATCTTGTCTCCATCCTCTTCTCTTGGGTACTATGCATATATGCATATTTTTAGGTTCTTTCCTGTTTCCCAGACTCTCTATCTGTGGAAGTGCAGACTGGCACTATCCTGATCCATATCTAAAATCCATATATGAGTGAGTACATACCATGTTTGTCTTTTTGCGACTGGGTTACCTCACTCAGGATGGTTTCTTCCAGTGCTATCCATTTCTCTGTGAATTTCAAGATTCCATTGTTTTTTTCTGCTGAGTAATACTCCATTGTGTAAATGTACCACATTTTCTCTATCCACTCTTCAGTTGAGGGGCATCTAGGTTGCTTCCAGGTTCTGGCTATTACAAACAATGCTGCTATGAACATAGTGGAGCAGATGCCCTTGTTGTATGAACCTGCCTCATTTGGATAAATGCCTAAGAGTGGAATTGCTGGGTCTAGTGGTAGATTAATTCCCATTTTCCTGAGGAATCTCCATACTGATTTCCAAAGAGGCTGTATGAGTTGGCATTCCCACCAGCAGTGGAGGAGTGTTCCTCTCTCTCCACATCCCCTCCAGAGTAAATTGTCTTCGGTGTTTTTGATTCTAGCCATTCTGACAGGAGTAAGATGGTATCTCAGAGTTGTTTTGATTTGCATTTCCCTGATGGCTAAGGATGTTGAGCACTTTCTTAAGTGTCTCTTGGCCATTTTAGCCTCCTCTACTGAGAATTCTCTATTTAGCTCTGTACCCCACCTTTCAAGTGGATCCTTTGGTGTTTTGGAGACTTGTTTCTTGAGTTCTTTGTAAATTTTGGAGATTAGCCCTCTGTCAGATGTAGGGTTAGTGAATATCTTTTCCCATTCTGTGGCCTGCCTTTTTGTCTTTTTGATTGTGTCCTTTGCCTTACAGAAGCTTTTTAGTTTCAGAAGGTCCCATTTGTTAATTGTTGATCTCAGTGCCTGTGCCACTGGTGTTATGTTTAGGAAGTGGTCTCCTGTACCAACTCGTTGAAGAGTATCTCCCACTTTCTCTTCTAAAAGTTTCAATGTGGCTGGATGTATGTTGAGATCTTTGATCCATTTGGACTTAAGTTTTGTACAAGGCGATAAACATGGATCTATCTGCAGTCTTCTGCATACCACTACCCAGTTATGCCAGCACCATTTGTTGAAGATGCTTTCTTTTTTCCACTGTACAGTTTTAGCTTCTTTGTCAAAAATCAGGTGTTCATAGGTGTGTGGGTTAAAATTAGGGCTTTCGATTCGGTTCCATTGGTCTACCTGCCTATTTTTGTGCCAATACCAAGCTGTTTTCAGGACTATAGCTCTATAATAGAGCTTGAAGTCAGGTATGGTGATGCCTCCTGAAGTTCCTTTATTGTATAGGGATGTTTTGGCTATCCTGGGCCTTTTGTTTTTCCATATAAAGTTGATTAATGTTCTTTCCAGGTCCTTGAAGAATTGTGATGGAATTTTGATAGGGATTGCATTGAATCTATAGACTGCTTTTGGCAAGATTGCCATTTTTATTATGTTGATCCTACCAATCCAAGAGCATGGGAGATCTTTCCATTTTCTGGTATCTTCTTTGATTTCTTTCTTCAAAGACACAAAGTTCTTGATATACAGGTCTTTCACTTCCTTGGTTAACATTATCCCCAGATATTTGATGCTGTTTTTGGCTATTGTAAAAGGTGATGTTTCTCTGATTTCTTTCTCAGTCACTTCATCATCTGTATATAATAGGGCCACTGATTTTTTTGAGTTTACCTTGTATCCTGCCACATTGCTGAAGGTGTTTATCAGCTCTAGGAGTAACCTTGTGGAGTTTTTGGGTCACTTATGTAAACGATCATATCATCTGCAAATAACGAAAGTTTGACTTCTTCTTTTCCTATTTGTATCCCCTTTATCTCCTTTTGTTGTCTTATTGCTGTAGCTAGAACTTCAAGTACAATATTGAAGAGATATGGAGAGAGTGGACAGCCTTGTCTTGTTCCTGATTTTAGAGGAATTGCTTTGAGTTTCTCTCCATTTAGTTTGATGTTAGCTGTTGGTTTACTGTATATTGCTTTTATTATATTCAGGTACGTTCCTGTTATCCCTGATCTCTCTAGGACCTTTATCATGAAGGGGTGCTGGATTTTGTCAAAGGCTTTTTCAGCATCTAGTGAGATGATCATGTGGTTTTTCTTTCGCAGATTGTTAATATGGTGGATTACATTGATAGATTTTCTAATGTTGAACCATCCCTGCATTCCTGGAATGAAGCCTACTTGATCATGGTGGATGATTTTTCTGATGTGTTCTTGAATCCGGTTTGCAAGTACTTTATTGAGTATTTTTGCATCAATGTTCATGAGGGAAATTGGTCTATAGTTCTCTTTCTTAGTTGTGTCTTTGTGTGGCTTGGGTATCAAGGTAATTGTAGCCTCGTAGAAAGAGTTTGGCAGTGAGCCTCCTGCTTCTATAGTGTGGAATACTTTGACGAGTATGGAATGAGCTCTTCTTTGAATTTCTGGTAGAATTCTGCACTGAAGCCATCTGGGCCTGGGCTTTTTTTGTTTGGGAGACTTTTGATGACTGATTCTATTTCATTAGGGGTTATAGGTCTGTTTAGATTATTTATCTGTTCTTGATTTAGTTTTGGCAAGTGATATCTATCCAGGAAATTGTCCATTTCCTTTAAATTTTCAAATTTTGTGGAGTACAGATTTTCAAAGTATGCCCTGATGATTCTCTTGATTTCCTCAGAGTCCGTTGTTATGTCCCCTTTCTCATCCCTGATTTTGTTAATTAGCATGTTCTCTCTCTGTCTTTTGGTTAGTTTGGACAGAGGTTTGTCTATTTTGTTGATTTTCTCAAAGAACCAACTCTTTGTTTCATTGATTCTTCTCAATGTTTTCCTGGTTTCTACTTGATTGATTTCAGCCCTCAATTTGATTATTTCCTGGCGTCTGCTCCTCCTGGGGAGTTTGCTTCTTTTGTTCTAGAACATTCAGCTGTGCTATTAATTCTCTAGTATGACTGTTCTCCAGTTTTTTCATGTGGGCACTTAGTGCTATAAACTTTCCTCTCAGCACTGCTTTCAAAGTGTCCCATAAGTTTGTGTATGTTGTGTCTTCATTCTCATTGAAATCGAAGAAGTCTTTAATTTCTTTTTTTATTTGTTCCTTTACCCAGGGATGGTGCAATTGTGCATTGTTCAATCTCCATGAGTTTGTAGGGTTTCTGCGATTTGTGTTATTGTTGAATTCTAATGTTAATGCATGGTGGCCTGATAAGATGCAGGGGGTTATTCCAATTTTTTTGTATCTGTGGAGATTTGCTATGTTTCCTATTATGTGGTCAATTTTAGAGAAGGTTCCATGTGGTGCCGAGAAGGTATATCCCTTTGTATTTGGGTGGAATGTTCTATAGATGTCTGTTAAACCCAGTTGGGTCATAACTTCTATTAATTCTTTTGTTTCTTTGTTAAGTTTCTGTCTGGAGGTCCTATCTAGCGGTGAGAGCGGAGTGTTGAAGTCTCCTACTATTAGTGTGTGAGATTTTATGTGCATTTTGAGCTTTAGTAATGTTTCTTTCACGAATGTAGGTGCCTTTGTATTTGGGGCGTAGATATTTAAAATCGAGACTTCGTCTTGATGTATTTTTCCTTTGATGAATATGAAGTGCCCTTCTTTATCTCTTTTGATTGATTTTAATTTGAAGCCTAATTTGTTAGATATTAGGATTGCTACACCCGCTTGTTTCTTGGGGCCGTTTGATTGGAAGATCTTTTCCCAGCCCTTTACTCTGAGATAACGTCTGTCTTTGGTGTTGAGATGTGTTTCTTGTATGCAGCAGAAGGAAGGGTTCTGTCTTCGTATCCATTCTGCTAGTCTGTGTCTTTTTATAGGTAAGTTGAGGCCATTGACATTGAGGGATATTAATGACCATTGATTGGTGATCCTTGTTTGCGCTTGATTTATTTTTAGTGAAGTTATTTTGTGTAGTTTCTCCTCCCTTTTTCTTTTAGTGTTTTGTAAAGTATGATTCTATATTGCCTGTGTCTTTGTGAATGTAGTTATCTTCCTTGGCTCTAGGTTTTCCTTCTAGCATTTTCTGTAGAGCTGGATTCATGGATACGTATTGTTTAAATCTGGCTTTGTCATGGAATATTTTGTTTTCTCCATCTATGGTAATTGAGAGCTTTGCTGGATATAGTAGTCTGGGCTGGCGTCCTTGTTCCCTTAGCGTTTGTAGGACATCTGACCAGGATCTTCTGGCTTTCATCATTTCCATTGAGAAGTCAGGTGTAATTCGGATAGGTCTGCCTTTATATGTTACTTGGCCTTTTTCTTTAGCTGCTCTTAATATTTTCTCTTTGCTCTGTAGGTTTGATGTTTTGATTATTATATGGCGAGGTGACTTCTTTTTCTGGTCAAGCCTACTTGGTGTTCTGTAAGATTCTTGTACTTTCATAGGCATATCTTTCTTTAGGTTAGGGAAGTTTTCTTCTATGATTTTGTTGAATATGTTTTCTGTACCTTTAAGTTGAAGTTCTTCACCTTCTTCTATACCTATTATTCTCAGGTTTGGCTTCTTCACGGTGTCCCATATTTCCTGAATATTTTGTGTTAAGGATTTGTTGGTTTTGAGATTTTCTTTGGTTGACGATGCTATGTCCTCTAATGAGTCTTCAACACCTGAGATTCTCTCTTCTATCTCTTGTATTCTATTGGTGATGCTTGCATCTGTAATTCCAGACCGTTTACCGAGCTTTTCTATTTCCAGCATCCCTTCATTCTGTGTTTTCTTTATCGTTTCTATTTCAGCTTTCAATCCTTCAACTGTTTGAGCTGTTTCCTTAATTTTCTTGGTTGTTTTTTCTTGGTGCTCTTTAGATTCTTTGAGAGATTTGTTTATTTCTTGAATTTTTCCCCCATTTCATGGATTTTTTTGTTTGTTTTTTCTTCTATTTCTTTAAGGGATTTCCTCGTTTCTTCTTTGAGGCTCTCCATCATCTTCATGAAATAATTTTTAAGGTCTGTCTCCTCTTCTTCATCTATGTAGTGCTTTTCAGGTCTTGCTGGTGTTGGATCCCTGGATTCTGGTGGGGTCGTGTTGGTGTTTCTATTGCTGAGTGATCTCTTATTCTGTCTTCTTCCCATCTCTTCTTCCAGTGGGTGCTGGTGGGGGCTTTCTGTTTCCACTGGTCTCCTTCCTTACTGCAGCTGAAGCTGAAGCTGGCCTCGCTGGGGTTGGGGTCTTGAAGGGGCTGATCTCTTTCCTGAAGCTGGGCTCGCTGGGTTGGGGTCTTGGAGGGGCTGATCTCTTTCCTGCGTGGGCGGCTCTTCTGGAAGCCGGGAGCGGCCCCGAAGATGGAGGGGGATGGGTGATGGGCGGGTGGTCCCAGCCAGAGACCCAATCTCACCTGAAGCTGGGCTCGCTGGGTTGGGGTCTTGGAGGGGCTGATCTCTTTCCTGCGTGGGCGGCTCTTCTGGAAGCCGGGAGCGGCCCCGAAGATGGAGGGGGTGGGTGATGGGCGGGTGGTCCCAGCCGGGGACCCAATCTCACCTGAAGCTGGGCTCGCTGGGTTGGGGTCTTGGAGGGGCTGATCTCTTTCCTGTGTGGGCGGCTCTTCTAGAAGCCGGGAGCGGCCCCGAAGATGGAGGGGGGTGGGTGATGGGCGGGTGGTCCCAGCCGGGGACCCAATCTCACCTGAAGCTGGGCTCGCTGGGTTGGGGTCTTGGAGGGGCTGATCTCTTTCCTGTGTGGGCGGCTCTTCTAGAAGCTGGGAGCGGCCCCGAAGATGGGGGGGATGGGTGATGGGCGGGTGGTCCCAGCCAGAGACCCAATCTCACCTGAAGCTGGGCTGGCTGGGTTGGGGTCTTGGAGGGGCCTGTGTGGGCGGTTCTTCTGGAAGCCGGGAGCGGCCCCGAAGATGGAGGGGGATGGGTGATGGGCGGGTGGTCCCAGCCAGAGACCCAATCTCACCTGAAGCTGGGCTGGCTGGGTTGGGGTCTTGGAGGGGCCTGTTTACACAGAATTTTTAAGGGATATTATTGTTTTTAAGATTTCACATAGCCTAGGCTGGACTTGATTTTACTACATAGCCAAGGATGACCTAGACTTTCTGATCCTCTGGCATCCACCTGTGGAGCACAGGCATACACCATCACACCTGCTATTTGCAGTTCTTTGGCTCAAGCTCAGGACTTTGCGAAGGCTAGGCAGGAATTCTACTAACTGAGCCACACCCCTGTCCCATGGGTTTCTACACCTTCAGGCTCCTAGTTCCTCATGTACTAAATGATGATAATAATGCTTACCTCACAGCATCGTTGTAAAAGTCTATTTAATATCAGAGCATGCACACTTGGCATCAAGCTGGTACTCAATAGATGTTTTTCTCCTTCCTCTACAAGTGATATCAGGTCATAGAACTTGCACATTAAGAGGCATACTTGTTAGATGGCAACTTCTTATAGTTCTTCAATGCATCAAATAACCCAAGGCTGGCTGTTCCCAGTACAAGTACAGGGTAAGACACTAAAGAGGAGCACTTAAACCTTCCACTGTCGTTTTAATACACTCCCCATGAAAGTGGGCCTTCCTGTCTCTTGCCATTCTTCCCTCTTTTATGGAGATGAATACTCAAACAGAATGTTTATCTCTTACATTTGCTGCTGGTGAGGTGACTGGTTCTTTGAATAACCACGGCTGAGGAAACCATGTCCTACTCCTGGCACATAGTTTATTCTTCCTAGTCCCGACTCCAGCTGCTGTTTCTGGGGGTCTATTGGGCAAGCAGCAAACCCAGACAGGAAATGAATCTCATCTGTGCTCATCCAATAGATTGTTGTCTCAGTAATCAAAGGACTCAGGAGAGATGATTGAGTGTCTCAGTATGACCAAGGACTACTCTGAAGAAGAAGACTTTAGACCAGTGGTTCTCAACCTATAGGTCAAGACCCTGTTTGGGGAGTCAAATGTAGCATATTTACAAATAACTGTAGCAAAACCGCACTTATGAAGTAGCAATGAAAATAATTTTATTGTATGGGGTCACCACAACATGAGGAACTAACCATATTAAAGGATCGCAGCATTGGTAAGGTTGAGAACCAGTTTTTTTAGATGGTGCTTTCACAAAGTGTTTAGGAGACAGAAGGAATACAAGGGTGCCTGGAAAGGACTCAATGGCAACTACCATAGGTTGCCCAACAGAACTGGATGGTAAGATCCTGTTGTTGAAGATGCTACACATCTTGATTACAGAACACGGAGAAATCACACTGGAACTGAGCTAGAAGTTTTCTCCTGCTGACTAGCCTTCAGTGTGTGTGTGTGTGTGTGTGTGTGTGTGTGTGTGTGTGTGTGTGTGTGTGTGATGTTACTTGGTCTCAAACTGTGTGGTCCTCTGTCACCAGCAATCACAAATTCTTATTGTCATAGCACAGAGTTATTGTCAAGATTTAGCCTGGATCATGTGAGGCCTGCATATCAACAAGAAGGCAAACTCCTCATCATAGCCCTGGTCCAAGACAGGATGACTCGTCAAGTCTTCTTTACCATGTAACTCTGTCCTGATCTCCTACTATGATTAGAAGCCTGGGAGATAGAACTCTGCCCTCTCTGTCTTCCATCCCAAGAAGATGATGAGGGACTCATCTGTTGGAACATGAGACCTGTACATCATAGTCAACCACTAGTTGGGAGGGGATCCCAGATTTCACAAAGTAAATAACTGCTTACTGATTCTGGCTGTAATGCTTGGGAGTGATTTATGCAGTGCTATTGTGGCCATCAATAACTGATAAAAGGGCTACCATTTATGAAATGCTTGCCACATGCTAAAAGCTTTACTCTTATTACTGTTAGACTCTTGAATCCATGACTTTTGTATCCATGTTCCAATCAGCTGCAGATAAAAAACTATCTTTAAACATATCTGTTTTGAACATGTACAATTTTTATAATTGTTCTGTCAACAGTATGGTAAAGCAATTAATTGCAGAGCATCTACTTTTTTTTGGTTTTAGGAGATAGGGTTTCTCTGTATTGTTTTGGAGGCTGTCGGTCCAGCCCAGCCTTGAACTCACAGAGATCCGCCTGCCTCTGCCTCCCCAGTGCTGGGATTAAAGGCGTGAGCCACCACTGCCCGGCTGAGCATTTACTTTTTATTAAGAATGGCACTGAATGGCACTGATGCTACACTAAAGATGGAAAAAGAGTCTTCCTCTTGGAGTAATTTAAAGCAAATTTGAATTTCCCACTTCTCTCCCTGTGTCTTCCATCTGCTTCTAGTTTGTGGTCTATAACCTGCTATCTGTCTGTTGTGTGTCTGATCTGTCTTTGCTGCCTGTCCCTAACAAAGGATTTTGATCTATATTTATTGAAAAGCACAGAAAATATGATATGGGGAATGAATGAAGACTATTTTTTTTCAGAAACACTCAACAGAAATTTTCTTTCCTTTTCTTTTTCAAGACAGGGTTTCTCTGTATTGCATTGGAGCCTGTCCTGCAACTTGCTTTTTAGACCAGCCTAGCCTCAAACTCACAGAGATCAGGCTGCCTTTGCCTCCCGAGTGCTGGGATTAAAGGTGTGTGCCACCAACCCCTGGCATCAACAGAATTTTTCAAAGGAAGAAGTTATTTCACTGACCCAGTGACACACACTAGTACTCAAAACCACACACAAATGACACCAACCTCTATTCACATGTTGCTTCCAACATTTATAGTGGATATTTTTTTTGTTAAGCTTGCTTCTAACCTTTTGGCTATTTTCAGCAAATGGTTAGCACAACATACCAATATTCATACATATACACATTATTCTTAGGCAGGGCCATGGATATGCACATAACCTTGGATTAAAGCTATGCATTTAGCTTAGGGTGTAAAAGTTAAATGTATGCATAATCCATGATTACATAGGAAGTGCAAGACATCCAAAGACTGGTTGCATTGCTTTCTTCCTGGTATATTAAATTTAAATAGCCTGAGCAAACAGTAGATCAGCAGGTCACATACACAGTCATAAGTGAGCCCATGGTATATTATTACCTTGGTTATAAGACCTGGCAAAAGTTCAGTCTCTTCCAAGGTGAGAGATATTTTTAGAAAAAGATACAAGCCACTGTAAGGAGGCTAGCAAGGATTTCAAGTGTACAGAGGGTGTGCACATGTAAGTAAATCTATGTGGTTTTTTAAGAGATAAGGGCATTTATGGACTATGGACCCTATTAGTAATGAAGGATAACTAGATATCACTGACCCGTTAAGAAGTCTCCTAAGGTATCATTAATTCTATTTTATAGGCAAGAAACGTGAAGTGCAGCGAGAGAAGAGAAGGCAGTTTCTTAAATGCATGAGTCAGGACTCTAACACAGGCAAGCTGAATGCAAGGTACTTTCAACCAGGGACTTCACTATCTGACCACTGGTGACCATGACGGTGGTTGACGAGTTTGGCTTGTGAGTCAGTGATTTAAAAGCAGAAAGTGTCAGAAGACTGCTCTGTGACACTTAAATTTGTTTTGTATATATGCACATTTACGTTTGTGTACCTCAAGCTCTAATGCAAAATGTTTCACTCATTGGGAATTTCAGAAAAAGTCTTAGAAGACATTTTAAAATGTAATAACTCTTCTATTATTATTTCTGAATGAAATTATTTAGCAAAATATCACTCCCATCAAGATTATTGTTGTTGTTACTGTGTTTTTGATATGGGGTCTCAGTATGTAGTCCTTAGCAGGCCTGGAACTCACTAGGTAGACCAGACTGGGCTCAAACTCATAGAGATCTGCTTGCCCCTGCCCCCCACATTCCTAAGATTGCTTTTATATCACTCCCCAACCTTCCATTGTTCGGTATTGTAGTTGCAAGGGAGTGGTTGCATGACCTGGCTGGGATAGGAGTGGAGGGGTTCTTTTTCTTCTGTCAGAAGTGACATGATTCTAATGTTCTCATCTGCACTGTTTTCTAATTTTTGTTTTTGTTTTAATTGTCAACTTGATCCAACATAAAGTCACCTGGGAAGAGGTAAACTCAATAGAGGAATCGCTCACACCAAATTGGCATGAAGTCATGTCTATGAGAGATTGTCTTTATTGATGATTGATGTAGGCAGAACCAGCCCACTGTGGGCAGCACCACTCCTAGACAGGAAGGTCAGACCTGTATAAGAAATCCAGCTGAGATGAGCTAAAGATCAAAGCAGTGAGCAGCATTGCTCCGTTTTGCTTCAAGATCCCGTCCTGAGTTCCTGCCCTGGCTTCCCTCAATGATGAACTGTGACCCGGAAGTGTAAGATGAAACAGCCCTTCCTTTTTAAGTTGCCTTTGATGGTGATGTTTATCAGAGCAATGGAAAACAAACACCATTACTTATCCAAGCCTGCTTCTTCTCTTCTCAGAGACAGGAAGTCCTGTGGCTGGATGAACACAGGAGATACTGCTGAACTGAGTGACCACTCCTCAAAAGCCTGGTCAGATATAAGCCACAAGCCTGTCAAGATAGCTCTGTCTTCCAAAGGCTTGGACTGAAGCTCTCATCCTGCTGGTTTCCCTCCAGAAGCCTTTGGTAGCTTAAGCAAGCTAGTCAGGGAACTTTGTGACTGAAATTTATATGCGTTGTCCACACACTGAGGAGTCATTGAAATAAATGCTGAAATTGATAGGTCTTTGAAGGGCCATTTGGGGAACATGACCCTGTTCATTTACTCTCTGTTAAATAGTGCTAGCCAAGCATAAAGCAGGAAAAGATGTGAAGGTAAAGAATTACAACAGAAGTAAGTCTTCGCCAAGTCCCGGTATCTGCAGTTCCCTGGCCCCAACAGGCTGCTGCAGTATTTTCCCCTCTGTGGACAAGGAATCTTTCTTGCCCCAGCCTATTTGATGACTCCTTTTAAGACAATGCAGATAGGGTAGGAAATGTGGAATATTGTCAAGGAGAGGTCTGCGTGCGGCGTCTTCCTGGAGAAAAGCAATCACAGAGCAAAATGGAAAGAAATCAAATCTTGCTTTCAAGAGAGGGTGTTTCGACATTTCTGTTGACAGTTTCATAATGAAACACTGGTATTTTGGTGATGATCCAGGCTGTGCCAGGCACCATGGGCACTTCGATTTTGATTACCTAAGAGGATTATACCTCCTGCTCCCCTCTGTGTAGTAATGAGGTTGTCTTCCATCCTGACACACTCCTACAGGGTTGACACCTTTCACAAGACACGGAAAGCACTCTGACCCCATTCGGGTTTCTCCATAGTCATTCACTCAGAAATACAATAGCTGCTTCTAGGCTGGTGGCTGATCACTGCATCTGATGCATTCATGACTCTGCTTTCTGATGGGTGGGTCTGCATCTTACACAGGGTTAAGAAAACTTGTATGGAATCCAACACCTCTCAAAACTCCCTTAAGTTAGCCATACGGCACAATGCTTTTTTATCTACCATTAAGGCCAAGTCAGTGTTCCTTCCAGCCCTGGAACAGATGGCTGGTTCCATAGCTGGTACCAGCTGAAGCAGTTGGCTTCTACCAATGGGCCATATTGTTTGAGAAATACATCTTTCCACACATCAGAATCACATCTCGGGACAAGATTCTGACTCTTTGGGGGAGATGAGAGAACTGAAAACTACCAAAGGACCCAGATTGCTATCTGCCGCCCCGGCCTTGTTTGTAGAGCACACACCCATTTTGGAAAACTGCTCTGTTTTCACATCCCCTCCCTCTCCCTTCCCTCCCTAATCCAGCTCCATTGGGAGGATCTGCAGGCATTGGCATCTTGGCAGCCCACACAAAGGGGATGAGAAAACTTTTAAGAGGGCCATGCA
Organism: Mesocricetus auratus; assembly: GCF_017639785.1. NCBI lineage: Eukaryota > Metazoa > Chordata > Mammalia > Rodentia > Cricetidae > Mesocricetus > Mesocricetus auratus. The sequence goes on from NW_024429266.1 coordinate 158,623,196, forward strand.
AGCCAGGTGTGATCGCAACACTGTCACCTCAATTCAAAACCTCAACTTACAATGTCTGGAGGGATGCCGCTGGGTATGCTGCTTGCTCTATCATTCCCATGCCATCGTGCTGTCTCCACAGAACTGTCACCAGCCCTATGAGGGAAGAGGGTGCTCCATTACTTATGCAAGGAATATCTTTCTTGATTTTTATTCAGCTCAGGTAACTCTAGGAGCACCCCCGTAAATCAGCCCTGTGAATGCAAAATGAAATTCCAGCTCACGGTGTTTGATTTCCACAGTATAACTCCCCTAGCAGCTGACTTTATGTTACCCATAGGAAGTCCCTGGAGGCAAACTTGGTGAACATCATTCACCCTTCCTCCAGTTAGCTCTGGTAGCCAAAGGCTCCCTTTGTCTTATCTCCAAGTCAATAGGGCACAATGTCTTGGGAACCACTGTGCTCGGTATTCAGTGGCTAGAAGGCATGCAAGGTAAATTCTAGAAACTGGGCTCAGGCTGCACAATGAGATGTTCCTATTAAAATGTTCTCTGGCATGTTTGGAACAGTGGAACTAAGAATTAAATAAATCATTGTAGAAATAACTACGTGTTTCTGAATAGAGCAGGAAACTGACCTAGATCCGGTGCCACTTTGTTCCATTGCCCCGGTGTTTTTTCCTTTGTCCCCACTTTCAGTCATTTTATTGTGTATTTTATGAATCATGCAAATAGCTTTATGGTGTGAGGTTTTTGCTTTGCTTTGTAAAAAAAATGAATGGCTAGATGATAAGACATCACCCTTTTTTTCTATTTTAACTATGAAAATAGCAGGTACCACTAAGAACAAAGCACCATGTGAAAAATTTAATGTACATTAAGTAGGTTATAATAAAGGCTTTATAATAATTGTCTTCATTAAAGTTTCCATTGGTGTGGAAAAACACTATAACAAAATAATTTTGGGGAAAAAAGGGTTTATTTCATCTTATAGCTTGCAGTCCATCATGAAGAGAAGTCAGGACAGGTACTCAAGATAGGACTACAGGCAGTAACTAAACCAGAATCCATGGACAAATATTACCTATTTATTCATTCGCCCTGACTTTCTCAGTTTGCTTTCCTATATACAACCTAAGACCACCCACCCAGGGGTTGGCACTACTCAAAGTAGGGTAGGCCCTCCTATGTCAATCATCAGTTAATAATATGAACCACAGGCTTTCCCACTGGCCAATCTGGGGGGGAGTTCTCTCAAATGGATGATGATTTTAGTTGATTTCAAGTTGACATCAAACCAACCACCCCAATAACTCATAGTCTTGGCATACAGTCACTTACCATGTGCCAGTCTAGAGGCTGGACATAGTCCAGGGAGTCCTCTCATGGAGTCTTCCCGGAAGCCTCCCCTCCTGTCTACTAAAGCAGATTGTTACATGATAAAAGGTGATCCATCCCCTCCAACCTAATTTATTGCTTAGAAGCAAACTACCGGTTCTACCCAAACAGTAATAGAGGTGATTACCCAAAGACAAGTGCAACACACGGTACTCGATCAAGGTCATACAGACTTATATAAAGGGTGTGGATAAAGAGATAAAGTATACCTCTTCCACTTGATTTATGGACCTCAGGCCAGAGAGCCTGAGACACCAAGTATACAGAAAGACTCAAGAACCAGCATTTCTAGTAAGTTCTCACATCTGATCATGGTCTGGGTGAAAAAAGCAGGCTCTCACTTTGTCCTAATGGGACCTGCAGTAATTTCCCTTCACTATAGAGACATTTCAGAACAACTGACTGTCATTATTAAAATTCAGACTATTGAATGTTTTTTGTCTTCGTCTTTACTTTCAGAATTTGACCATTGGTGGTTAACTGCAATCTACTTGTTCTCACAGTAAGTCTCCAGTTGTATTTTAGTGGTGCTGCTGGGGTTTGAAGCCATAACTTCCTGGGCACTAGACAAACATTCGATCTCTCTACTACCTCCCTGCCCTACAGTACCATTCTGCCTGAGGTCTGCATTCTGGAATTTGGCAATCATTTCTTCTTGGGGAAGTAGTGAAAGGGAACATTTTTTTCTAAGACTGTATGCTAAAACCATAGACTTCTTGAGGGCTCTCAGGGTATAGGGCTTCCCAGTGTCACTGTCTATTTCAGAGAAGCATATGGGACACACAAACAACCCCAAGGTGGTCTGTGACTGTGAACTATATGGATTATAGGTTTTTCGATGTTAAAACCAAGATGGCCCATGGTCACTATGGCAGACTGAAAACTCAAGCCTCCCAGAGTACCTTCCTAGCCTTTGGATTTTCCTTATTTGGAAAAGGGATTTAGCTGATGTAATTATTTAAGGATCTAAAGATGATACTATCCTGGACCATCCATCTTGCCTCTCGTTAGCAAGGGAGCAGAGGAATGTTAAGTTCACAGAAGAGGAGTTGGAGATAGGACTGCTAAGGCTGCTATGACTGCAGAACAAAGCATGCCAGGGAGCAAGGCAGGAAAGATAAGGAGGAGGAAGAGGAAGAGAAGGAGGAGGAAGAAGAGGCAGAGGAGCAGATTCTCCCCTGGAGGCAGTTGTTTGTCTTCCTGCCCTCTCTTCCTCCTCTTCTTCCTTTCTTCTTCTTCTTCTTCTTCCTCCCTGTTTCTTTTTCTCTCTCTTCTTCCTCCCCCCCTTATCAGCATTTTCTATTTTCTCTTTTGTAATCTACTTTATTCAGTCCCCCCCCCCCCACTTTAATGCACTGTAACATGCACTCTCAAAATTCTACCCATACGGCGCACAATGTCTCAGGTGTCTATGAAGTTTCTGTCTTTGTAACCAGCACCATTGAGAATTGAGATGCTGTCAGCAAACCAGAAGGTCATCCTCTGTCTACTTCCTGTTGCAGCCCTTCCTTCCTGCCTGCGGAGGCCGATACACACTGCTTTAGTCTATTTTCTCCATCTGTATCAGGTATGAAGTTGTAGAAACATTTCCATGCTTAGTGATGACTCTTAATTTTACAATTACCTAATTTCTCCATCTTTATATGAAACAAGCACCATCCTTCCCTGCTGCTGTTAACATTTTATAATAGGAAAAAGTTCAAAAAATACACCAGCATTTCTGTATAATCCCTATTTATCAGAGTTTTATTTGTGTGTGTGTGTGTGTGTGTGTGTGTGTGTGTGTGTGTGTGTGCACGTGTGAGTGCCAGAGGAGGCCATAAAGGGCATCAGATCCACTGGAAATGGGATCACAGGTAATTGCGAGCAGCCCACCATGAGTGCTAGCTACTGAACTCCATTCCCTGGAAGAGCAGCAAGCCACTTACCCACCTCTCAAGCTCCAACTAGTGTAGTAGTTAGAATAGGGCTTTACTTTTCTTCCTAAGGCTCACCGTTTAGTTGCTCTCTCAGTAAAGCACTGTGGATACCAAACGATTTCTGGTTGTGGACATCTTAAGTAGACTTATTCTCTCGCTAGGAGGACATTTAGCAGAGTACAGAACTCTGGGGACAGTTACATCCCTCAGCTCTTTGAAGTCCATTACTTCCTGCATTGACTTCTGACATCTGCTGTTGACCAGACATCAACTCATCTTCATTAAAATTCTTTCATGGGAAATCTGCTTTCCCTCCCAGCTACTTCCCAGAGCTTTTTCTTCATTGCTGCTCTGCAGCTTTTCTGGTGTGCTGGTGCCAGCTGCTGCTTTAGATTTACTCTTCGTTCTCTGCATCCATCCTTATCATCTGTTTTTATGCAGCAGACCAGTCACGGATAAAATACTGCTGCCGCTTCATCCTCTTCATCCTCATCTGAAAATTTATCGCCTGAACATTACACCTTCTCAATCAGCTCTCTAGGTACCGGTTTCTCTGACAGTGGTGTTTGTCTCTTGCTTCCTCTTCCCTATACTTTTTGTGATGTCTTTGGTGGATCTTTGCACATGTGCAAGACTTCAATAATAAAGCCCCTGAGGTTGTTCATTGTGATGAGTATTATTTCCTTACGCTTTCTTCGGCTATTCTCTCTGAGAGTAGTATATTGAATTATTTCGAAGTTGTTTTTAGATTTATTTTTAAATGAGCTTTTTTATTTAAAAAGAACTTGTACATAAAAGCATCACACACCAAAATTAACCAGATTCAAAGTCTAAATATGTATTGTAATTGAACTAAAGTCTATAAACTATAATGGAGATTCATTTATTAGCTACATCATGCATGGTGGGTTCTTTGAACTGTTGACTGTGTTGGCTGTTGTCATGCGGCTTTCCTCATCTCTTTTGGAGTAAGTTGAGTGAAAGTCTTTAGTTTCTCTCTCTACATGTGTTTCTCTCTGTGTATCTCTGTCTCTGTCTCTCTCACCTCCCCCACACATTTTTTTACTATCCCTGTGAAACAGTGGATCTTGATCTTCCTAATGCTGCAACTCTTTAATACAGTTCTTCATGTTGTGGTGGTCCCAACCATAAAGTTATGCTGTAACTGTAATTTTGCTAGTTATAAATCTAATGTAAAAATCTGATATGCAGGATACCTGACATGTGACCCCCTATGAAAGGGTCATTTGATCCTCAATGGGGTTGTGACCCACAGGTTGAGAACCACTGCCATAGACCAAACCTAATTCTGTCCTACATCATGTTTCTCTTATCACCTCATGCATTGTGTTCCTGAAGACAGGCGATGCATGTTCCACGGTTACTTCCCAATTGTCCCAGGTCTTGGCTGTGAATCTGAATTTCTTACTCCTCTTTCCTGGATTCTTGTCTTTGTCTAAGCTCAAGACTCCTACAGTCACCCTCTTGCCCATAAAACCTTCCAGACCTTCCATGCTCTTCAGGGCCTCCATGTACACTGTTTTATTGTGTACCATATTATCTCGAGAACAACTGTCCACATGATCTTACATGATGGTAAATTTCCTCACGTTATAGGAATATTTAATCATAATACATCTTGCATAATACCTAGGTAGCTTATGCTGCTAAACCAATAAAAAATGCTTGCAAAAATAAAGAAGTGATACAAATAGGGCTGGTGAATACAATTCAGTAGGTAGAGTGTTTGTCTGCCATGCATAAAATACTGAGTTTGTTTTCTCAGCACCGTTTAAATGAAGTGTAGCAGAACATAACTGTAATTCCAGTACTTTAGAGGTAGAGACAGGAGGACAGAAGTTCAAACTCATGCTCAGCTCTATAATGGGTTCAATCCCTGTTTGGGCTAGAGATCCTGTCTTAAAGAGGGGAATGGTAGAAATATGAATGAATCTCAGTATTTGGTGAAAGTCTATTACGAACAAAACATTTTGAAACTACTATATGGTTGAATCTTATAAAACTTTCCTACTTTATATTCTAAGATCTATTTTTATTTTATGTGTATGAGTATTTTGCATGCACATATATACATACATACATACATACATACATACATACATACATACATACATAATGCCTGGTTCCCACAGAGGATAGGAAAGGGAGTTTGATTCCCTGGACTGGAATTACTGATGGTTGTGAGCAGTCATGTGGTGTCGGGAATCGAACCCTGGTCTTCTGGGAAAGCAGCCAGTGCTCTCACCCTTGAGCTCCTCTACTTCCCTCTCCTACCTGCTTTCTACTGTGTGGTGCTACCCTAAGTCAGATTTCAGCACACACTTCTTTGGTTTCACAACATTTTACAATATAAACTGGTGTTAGGTCTTCCATTGTTTCCTAAGAGTTCTTCTGCACGTAATGAGGCCAGGCTATGGATGTTAACTATGTATTATTAGTGGGAAATAAAATCCACTAGTGGAATAAAGATGCTTGGTTTTGTAAAAACAGTGTGACAGCTGTGTAGTGGATAGCAGCTCATGTGCTTCAGGGACTTACAAGAAGGCTGAACTCCAAGACTTCCCCAAATATCATCTCCATAGTAGAGAGAATGTGCTACTGTCTAGACATATTTGCCAAATCTAGTAGAATCTGGAGGATTTGTGTCACTGGCAACGTTTCCAAATAATGAGTGCTTAGATTTTTCCCAAAATTCATGCTTGTGAATTAATTTGTAGCCAAATCTGAAAACATCATGTGTAAACTTTTACACCCAATGGATTCCAAGTACGCAATGCCTCCAGATTTCTTTTTCCTACACACTGAGTCCATGTTAATTTTTCTATGATTAAAAAAATATTATATATTAACAGCAAAGCAAAAGATGAAGGCCTCTGTTATATAACAACTTCCTCTGAGATTGATGCATTACATTCTGGAAGGACACATCTTAAACACAAAGGTTAACAACTCAAAACAGCTTCAGGAAGTCCATGAAACAGACAAGATTCACTAGGCCCCTCCCTGTCAAACTAAGCCTTAGAAGCTAGGAGGCCCTCTGAGACGCAGCTGCAAAGAAGGCTCTGAGATCAGACCAACTCCCTCAAAGAAGCAGGAACCAGCCAAGCTTCCTAGAAGAAGTTTAGGCCAACCAAGTCAAAGGACACTCTCCAACCTGTTGAGCTGTCTGCAGGCAGTGTGCTTCTGGTTCCCAGCTTTTGTGAGCTACCATCCACACCAGAGTGGCCTTGATGGAACAGCTGTTTTTGAGTCATTTCTGCTCCTGTAAGCATCTCTTCACACATATTCCTGTAAGTAACCCAGTAAAACTCTTGGACTTTGGCAGTATTGGTACTTTGGTCGATTGTGGGCTCCCTCTCCTGGGTAAGTAGATATGTGTGTTGTGTCTCCCAGGAAAAGTTTTGCCACACAACAGCTTATTTATTGGTTTACAGTCTGTGGTTTTTAGCTAGGGATTCGATACTTAAAAAGTTTGCTTTGTTGGAAATTCTGAGGGCAGAAGTTTAAAGAAACTGTCATTAGCCTTAGAAACATAGAATGCAAAAACTCTAAAAAGAAAAAAAGAACTTGCTTGTAATCTTCAAGAGATCAGTATTGGAGCTGGCAAAATGTCTGAGAAGGTGAAGGCACTTATTCCAGTCCTCACAACCTGAGTTCAATTTCCATGACCTACATGATGGACAGAGAGCCATCTCTTATGAATTGTTCTCTGATCTAGACATGCAGGCCATGGCACACACACACACACACACACACACAAATAAATAAATATTAGTAATTAATAAATAGATTTCTTAAAAGGACAGTTAATTAAAAAATAATGGTAAAAAGTAATGTTAAAAAAAAAAGACATAATGGCTAAATAAAAGGTACATGTCAGGCTGGAGAGATGGCTCACCCACTAAAAGCTAGTCTCACAACCAAAAAAAGTACAAGTCTTGATTTGTAGTTGAAAATCATAGCCATTAAAATCATTTAGGAAAGAGTTCAGATAATTATATTAATATAAGATGGGATTATATGATAAGATAGATAACAGTATTGTGGCTGTGTGGGAGGATGACCTTTTTTTAACATAATATTTCTGTTGATTATTTGGGAGCATCACTGATGCACCCTGATCACACTTGACTTTCCAGTTCTTCCAGGTCCAGAGCTCACTGCTTGTGACCTCCCCCAAGGAAAAGAAAAAGAACAGACAAAAAAAGAAAACCAAGTCCAATTTGTGTTGCCCTCATACTCACTGGAGCATGATTAAACTCCCAGTGTCCAGCCCCTTAAAGAAAACTGAGTCCTTCCTCACCTTGCTAGAAGCCACCATCTGTGAAGAGCTACTTTTCAGCAATCCTATCACAATTTTTAAGAGTTCTCTTCAATAGCTTCCTGTTTCTTTTGGGTGGGTGGAGGTATGGAGAGGTTATCACAGAAGTCTTCAACATCTCTCATTCTCAACTGTGTGAGTCCACAGTCATTAATTAACAATGCAAAAGAAGCTTCCTTGCCCTCTGCAACCAGCAACATCATGGTGACAGCACAGGCCCACGGAACTTAATGTGGGCTCCCGGCTGCAGTACAGACCATGGACATCAATACTGCCCTTGACTGCAGCATGGCCCTCAGCACCATCATTGCCCTCAGCAGCAGCACAGACCATGGTATGTCCTTATTCTTAGGAGACAAAGATGAGGATTTAGTGGCTGAAGTGTGTGCTGTTAGGCAGAAAGTTGGGGATAAAGGAAGGAAGAAATGACCAATAGTGTTAGACACGGGAAATACACATGATGAGAAAATGGATGTTTATTGTATTGCTTCCTGTCAACTTTTGTGAATTAACAAGAAATTTGAAGAAAATCGCATAGGTTTTAGGGATTTAGCCCGCTTCCCAGGTCTGCCCTGTATCAACTTAAGAAGTTATTGCAATTCTCTGAGCCTTGATCTTTTCATCTGAAAGGATAGAATCACAGTCATTTTTATTTCAAAGAATTGTTATTAAATGTACACCAGACAATGCCTAAAGCATTGGTGTGTTATATAGACTGGTATCTACTGCTACTGCCGTCCGTATGACCATTGCTGGTTTTAAAGACATGAAGGGGTCATGGAGAGCAACTGAAGCTTGGCATTGCATGGTGGCATCAGTCCTCCTGCAGGAGAGGCTGTTGGTGAAGGTGCAGGCCTCAATTCTACAGAAATGCCAAGATCGAAGTGGTCATGGGAAGAAGCCAGGGCACATGGCAGCCTTAAGCAGATGAGCCTGGGTGTGTAGGAAAGGTAGCCGAAGAAGCCATGGGAAGCAGGTCAATGAGCAGCTCTCCTCCACGGTGTCTTCTTCGGCTGCTGCCTCCCTGTTCCGGCTTGAATTTCTGCCCTGACTTCCCTTATGGTGGACTCTAACCCTGCAAGCCAAATAAACCCTTTCCTTCCACAAGCATCTTTTGGTCATGGTGCTTACCACAGCAATGGAAAGGAAACTAGAACATGGCTACACTTATAAATCAGATACTAATGGAGTTAGTCAATTGATCTTGAGCAGGTTTCTGAGACACTGAACACTGCTGTCATTAAAAGGCCGCGTGTACAAAGGTTTGGCTTTAGTCTTAATGTCTAATGGTAATATTGATAACAGCAGTGTTCTGGTTGTAGATGTTTTAGTTTGTTTTCTTGTCAGTTTCCTGCAATCTAGAGTTATCTGGGAAGAACTTCAATTGAGAAAATGCCGCCATCAGATGCCCATAGGCAAGACTAGGGGGAATTTTCTTCATTAGTGATTGATGTGAGAGGATCCAGCCCACTGCGGGTGGTACCATCCTTGGACAAATGGTCCTGGAGTGTGTAGGAAGGCAAACTGAGCAAGCCATGGAGAACAAGCCAAAAAGCAGTGTTCCCCCAGCTCCTCTTTGGGCTCTGCTTCAGTCCTGTCTCTGGGTTCCTGCCTTGAGTTCTTGCCTTGACTTTCCTCAGTGATGGAGTATGACCTGAGAGTTGTAATCTAAAAGAAACCCTTTCCTCCCCAAGTTACTTTTGGTCCTGGTGTTTTATCACAGCAATAAAAACCTAGGACAAGCGGCTCCTGCCACTTGAAGCCTGCTGTGTGCCAAGCTATGTTTATATTAACGAAATTATGTTTCTTCTGTAACTCTGGGTGGATGTAGCCGATCCTAATATTTCTTCTCTGATAAAACTGAGCTATTAAGAATTGCCAAAGTGCTCCTTCCTTATGTGAGGCCCAAATGATATAAGTGAATGTGCTTGAAACTGTGAAGTGCTCTGCAGATGCAAAGTGCCATTCGCTTCCTTTGAAATATCACCTGGAAGACGCAGGGGGAAGGGTGTTTGCATCCTTCTCTGGAAACCCTTCTGTGACAGCCTGGGAACACAGATGTGCTTGGAACCTAGAGTGGGATGAAAAACATGTTTTTCTAGTGAAATTGCAAGAGATGAACTGCCTGTTGCTTCCCAGTGTTCAACAATTTGAGTTTCTCTGCCTTTGTTCTTTTCATCATGAGATCATCATTTGCAGCTTCCTAGAAGTCTGCTATATTATTTATCTTGATGGAGCATCTTGGGAGACTCACATAAAGCACTAAGGACTTGGCCAGAATGAAAATAAGTAAACAGCCAACCTGTTGTGTTTCTGTTGGTAATAAAATATTATTGCTATTTTTCAACCTCAAAATTTATGGCTGTCTTATTTGTCACATTACTAAATGGATCACTTTTTTAAAAAGTCCATGACTTGAAGATTATTTTTCCTGTTACTCGGTATTTGTACCATTTTAAATGCCACTGATTTTCCACAGCCATATCAAAATACCAAAAGGCAGGTGTGACGAAAATGCAATTCCAAACTGAAATTCAATGAGACTGGGTGTGTCACATAGAAAATATTATTTTCCCACATCCCTATTATTTACACTTGGGTGTTCTGTGCAACCCAGGATTCAGAACCTGAAAAATCAAGTAAAAATTTTAAGGTATTGCTAAGATCATAGTCCATGGTGCTATTTCTCTGCTTATTATAGACCAGTGATGTTTATCTATATTCACGAAGACCCATATTTTAAGACTACATCTCACAAGCAGATTGAAGGAACCTCATAAAAGCAGGCACCATTAAAAGAATGCTGGTGTGTGGGGCAGCTCTGTGAAATGTGTGTGAAGAACTTAGTGCTGCACTATCAAATGCTATTTTGTCACTGTCGGTAAGAAAGTTAACATGGTCATGGTGGCTTAAGCCTGGGTTCCTAGAACTTAGAAATCTGAGGAGAGAGGATTGCCTCAAGTTTAAGGCCAACCTGAACTGCATAGATTTTTCAAGATCCTGCCAATAAATAATAAACGAATAAATTTGGTTTAAAAATCCAAATGCTGCCATTGCCTAGAAAAGTTTAATGGGTTTGTTATTATTTTTAAGTGTGTGTGTGTGTGTGTGTGTGTGTTGCACATACAAAAGCCACAGCCACAATGCAGAAGTCATAGAACAACCTCAAATAGATGTTGGTCTTTGTTTTCTACCTTGTCTGAGACAGGGTTTCTTGTGAAAGACCTCGGCATCAAAGCGCCGGGCACTGAACCGAACTCTCTGCCCAAGAACCGGGGCCAGACCACTGGCTGCAAATGCAAGAGGTGATTTATTGAGTACACAGGCGCCTGTGGATGCTACTGCAGGGAGTACAATATTTATAGAGTTTTAATGGTTACATAAGTAACAGGCATTTCATTGGCTCATCTTGGGGGTAGGGGTAGTTCCCACTGACTAAGTTTCCTGGTATTACTTTATGAAAGACCCCGGCACGCTTCAGCAATTATTATCCGGGTCCCATGACTGCTATCACAGACATCCTGTTTTGAGGGTGAGACACCTGGTCTGGGTTTCTTTCATTAGGCAATGGACTGGCCTTGCTTTTCTTTTCCTAGGGGGTCCTGGGTAGGGGTCTTTCACTTGTTGATCACTGCTGCATACACCAGGCCAGCTGGTCCCCAGCTTCAGGGACTGTCCCATCTCCATCCCCCATCATAATGTGGGGGCTACACACCTACTCTGCCGTATCCAGCTGCGGGTTCCAAGGATCCAAACTATCCCAGGTCCTCATTCTTGTACAGCAAACACTCTACCCATTGGGCAACTTCCCAGTCCCAATGGGTTCATTTTTAAAATTGAGCTACTGAAACTTGTTTACTAGAATATTCTGTCTTATATTAGTGCACCACATCCCCACATGTACACTAAAAACTCACAAGCAGTTGAAATCGGAAGAACTGTAGATTTCTAACTGGTGATCATAAACTATTTGGTTCCATGGATGAAGGAAACTATTTTTTAGAATGAAATAGTTTTAAAATTTTTATTAATTTATTTTTTATTCTAATCCCAGTTCCCCCTCCCTCCTCTCCTCCTGCTCCCCACACCCCCACCTCCCATCTGTTCCACAGAGAGGGTAAGGCCTCCACTAGGAAGTCTACTAAGTCATCATCTCGTTGAGGCAGGACCAAGGCACCTCTCCACCCCCCACAGCCCTGTGTCTAGGCTGGGTAAGGTATCTCTCCATGTAGAGAGGGCTCCACTAAGTCAGTTTGTGCATTAGTGTTAGATCTTGGACCCACTGCCAGTGGCCTCATCTATTGTCCCAGTCACACCATTGTCACCTACATTAACAGAGTATAATTTGGTCTTATGCATGTTCCCCACTTGTTAGAGCTGAGTCAGTGATCTCTCACTAGCTCGGGTCAGCTGATTCTGTGGGCTTCCCCATCATGGTCATGACTCCTTTGATCATATTATCACTCCTCCCTCACTTCTATTGTACTCCAGGAGTTTGGCCCATTGGTTAGTAGTGGATTTCTGCATCTGCTTCCATCTGTTTCTACAAGACGATTCTAGTTTCTATAGGGTTGTGAAGTGTAGGCAGGGTATCTTTCGCTTTATGTCTGGTATCCACTTATGAATGAGTACACACTATATTTGTCTTTCTGGTTTGGGGTTACCTCACTCGGGATGGTTTTCTCTAGTTCTGTCCATTTGCCTGAGAATTTTAGCATGTCATCTTTTCTTACTACCAAGTAGCACTCCATTGTATAAATATACTACATTTTTTATCCATTCTTCAGTTGAGGGGCATCTAGATTGTTTTCAAGATCTGGTTATTACAAATAATGTTGCTATGAACATAGTTGAGCAAATGTTGTTGTGGCATGAATGTGCCTCCTTTGGGTGTATGTCCAACAGTGGTATTGCAGGATCTTGAGATAGGTTGATCCCTAATTTTCTGAGAAATTTTCATACTGTATAAATTTGCACTCCCACCAGCAATGGATGAGTATTCCCCTTTCTCCACATTCTCTCCAGCATAAGCTGTCATTGGTGCTTTTGAAGCTGCTGCTCCAGCCCTAGAATGAAATATTTTTAATAATAATGGATTGTTCTGCATGTTCTGAGTGCATGTTCCATGCATTAGGCTAGCTAGATCTTTTGACATAATTGTTACATGTTTGTCATGAACTGCACACAAGTTGGTAACTTCAAAAAAGCCAACCCAAACTTCCTCTCCTATAAAACACAAGTGCTACACTCTGGAGGTAAAGATCTATTTGGAAGTCCTGAGTAATTTATTGACTGAGATGGAGAAAGGGAAATTTGAGAATCAGAAGTCGAGGGGACCCCTGATAACATATGATGTCACCAAATGACACAATATCCAGCCTGGAAGGATAAACCTTCTTCATCCCTCTTAGAGAGGACATTTACTTTTGTGACCAGGTGTTACCTCTGTTTTGCAAGTGGTCAGCTTTGCCTGAGCCATGATACAGCGATCCCCCTCACTCACCTGCAATCTGCTGGGGTTCATGGAGATTGAGGTTAGAGACCCCTGCTGTGTGTAGCTGCAACCACAGTCTGAAGTCCCAAATTTCTAAGGAGCCCGTGGAGCTCTCTCTCAAGGTTGCCGCAGCCTGAGAACAGCTAACTGGTTTATTCATAGATAAAGATTACAGAGAAGATACATAAATTGCAGCAGAGCAACAGCCTCAGAAATGCATACATTTCAGAGCAACATGGGAAGGGTTCCTTTTGTTTTAAATGTCATCAACCATCAACCTTAAAGAGACCTTCCTGCCCTATTGCAACAGGATGCCTCAGTTGTGTTACCTGGGACCCAGGCTTCTGTGCCTGCAGGTGCTGACCCAGTATTTCAGAGTGTGGCTATCAACTTGCTTTAACCCCCGTGACGGCTCTCCTTAGGAGACACAAAAATGGGAAAATGAAGGACAAAAAGGAGAGGAGGGAGGAATAAGTCCCGGGGGAGGAGTGGCTGTATTCCCTGCCTTTGTTTGCTTAGGAAAGTTATATCCACACAATGCACACTTTCAGCTCTCCCTTGTCCTCCAGAAACCAGGAAGGAACCGGAAGGCCCCACTCTCATGTTGGAGCAACCTGTTACATAGACATTAAGAACCTAATCAGGGATCAAGGTGTAGCACACATTTATTCTTTCATTTAGCAATTCCACATGTACGAGTTTCCCCTAGGAGGTATTCAGGTGAATCATCAAAGGGCCTCACCAAATTCTGAACCACAGCAAAGGAAAATAGTGTGATGTCCATCAATAGAGGATTGATTAGATAATTATGATTAGCTGACCTGTGTAGAGATGAAATAGCATGTTATATTCATTTGGATTTTAGTTAGCTGATTATTAATTAAGATGAATATTGACAAAGCAATAATTGCTAAGCGAAAAATACAGCATAGAATAAGAGGCTGCCAAGCCAGCCCACTGTGTCTGACTCAGCGACAGGATGGCTAATCAGTGACCTGTCAGTCACGGCCCTTCTATGAGTGACAGTGGTGTGATTTCAATTTTCCTTATTGTGATTCACCATTTGGGGAGGGTGTTAGAAAGATTGTGTGACATATTGATAATTAAAATTTTATTTTATTTAGACAAAGTGTTCTCTCTATAAAATTCACTCTCCTTAAGTACTTGCTTAGATAAAGATGGGTCTTTTGCCTGAAAAGAGGGTCCTCCTTTGAGGAGAGAAAGCTAGACAACTTGTCTGTGTTGACATCAGAAAACTGCAGGGCCTACAAGGTGAGGCTGTGACATAGGCTTAATTTTGTGATTGTATTGCTTGGCCATAAAGACCACAGGCATTACCTTATGCATGTCGTGAGATGTTAATTCTATTCTAAATGTTATCCCATTCATATTGTTAGTGTCACTTCCAACATGTTCCCGATGCTCACCTGATGCTACAGGAAGACAGTAGCATCCCTGTTTTGCAATGAGGAACCATGCTCCATTTCCTTGTTAAAGACAAGTGAGTACCACACTTATGACAATAGTTCTTCAGAGAGGATAAGCTGAGGTACATAAAATGCTTGAGACACAGCCGGTGTATACTGAGTTCCCACGGTGCAAGCTGTTACTGATGTGGTCAACAAGACGAATGCAGCTTAGTTTCACAAAGCTCAGATGAGCCTTGTGTTCCTAATCACACTGTTGAAATTCTCTTTGAAAGGACAGAGCTGTTGCAACTCCCACCAGAAGCAGAAAGCTCTGTGAAGTGCCATTTCAGCGATGAAATAACTCAGTTATGTTTTGTTTGAAAGTCCAGAGAGTATTAGGCATGTGACTGTTTCCGGATATTCGTGTCCAAAATGAACTAATGCAATAGTGTTGGGACTTACAGCCAAATAAGAGGGAATAGGGGCCTGGATGGATCAGAATGGTTCCGGGGGAATGGTTCCCTTATCACAGGAGTGGAGTTGTTATCGAGCGTATGGTTCTCACTTGCTTCCCTTTATAGCATGGAGGGCCTCATCAGATGATAGTGTTGGGTTCTTAGATTTTCCCACCTCCAGAACGGGGTGAGCCAAATAAATTTCTACTATTTATAAGCTGTCTAGTCTGTGACACTCCATTGCAGCACAGCAAGCAGACATGTATTAAAACTTTTTATGGAAGCCAGAAATGTGCACTTTGTAGGAAATACATGCTAATCTCCTCTTCTGCCCCTTCCCCTTAGCAAAAATTAACTTGCTTTTTATCTAAATTAAAGCCAAAGGAAAAAAATCCTAAGCTTAGGTCCATTTTGCTTAGCCTATAACAACTTGAGTAATATTTCTTCATGTTTACTCAGAAAATTAAATAAGATAAAGTAAATACTAAAATCACGTTGGTAACTATATTCTGTCCTATCATTCAATTTTAAATTAGAAATACATTCCTGATATGAGCAAATGATCACAGCATGTAATAGAATTTAAAAATGGCAGACAACAAGACAGCATAGACCTGCAAGACAAAGCAGGAATAATAAATAATGATATTTATTGTTTACCTCATGACAGACAAATGTACTGACTGATATGTGTGTGTTTGTGTGTACATAGATAGATAGACAGATAGATAATAGACAGATATCACTAGTTCCTGTTCACTCCTCAGAAGAACCCTAAGGGGTAGAGGTGATTGTTTTCCCCCACATTAGAGCTGAGTAAAGTGAACTATGAATAAATTGTCCAAGGTCCAGCTGGGATCAGAATCTAGGTGTGACTATATGAGTTCTAAGTATTTGACCATATAGGGAGGATGAGTGTATGTGTGGGAAAGGTGTGTCTGGAGGACAATAAAAGGGAAGACGTGGAAAAGGGAGGAGAAGGAAGAGGAGGAGAAGGAGTAAAAGAGAGAGGAAGGAAAAGCAGAAGACGGAGGGAAGAAAAGGGGGCAGAGGAGGGAGAGTGGAGGAAAGCTTGGTTCTGCAGCAGAGGCTGAACATCGAGAGGTAACAGCACTTCTCATTGTCTTTCCAAATCAGTTTCTCATCACTGCTAAGCCCAGTTACACAACAAGCTACTGTAATCAGCTCCCTAAGAATGGCATTTTCATAGACAGGCCTGCTGTTCTGTGCAGTCTGGAGAAACATCTACAATAACTATGCTTTTGGTTTTGAGTGAGTGAGTTTATTAAAGAGTATATAAAAGAATTGTTGTGGAGTATTAGTTGAAGATGTGTTACATTTGTTTATGCTGTGGGACATTTGTTTAATAATGCAAAGATGTGCTGCATTCTTTTATGTTGCATTTGTTTAACTCTGTGAAGCTGTGTTACGTTGCCTGTCTAAAACACCTGATTGGTCTAATAAAGAGCTGAATATGGGCAATAAGTAAGCAGAAGAGGGATAGGCAGGGTTTCCAGACAGAGAGAATAAATACAAGCAAGAAGAGGGAGGAGCAAGAAAAGGAGAAGGAGAGGAGAACATCAGAGTCCAGTCACCCAACTACACAACCAGCGTTATAGTAAGAAAGAAATAAAGATAATTAGAATAGAGAAAGGTAAAAGTCCAGAGGCAAAAGGTAGACTGGCTAATTTAAGAAAAGCTGGCTAGGGCCTCACCCTACTTGGTGATCGGAGAGGAGATTGGGTGGGGGACTGGGGAACCTGGTGGGATGGGTGGGGGAGGAGGGGAGTGAGAGGGAGCTGGGATTGACATGTGAAACAAGATTGTTTCTAACCTAAATAAAAAAAAGTTCACAGTTTAGGCAGCAAAAAGAAAAGAAAAGCTGGCTAGAAACAATGCAAGCTAAGGCTAGACATTCATAGGAAGGAATAAGTCTCCATGTATTTATTTGGGAGCTGGGTGGTGGGCCCCTAAAGAGGAAAGAGTAAAAAAAAAAAAAGACTCAACTATAGAGATGGACGCCACAAATAAATAACTAATCATCAAAATAGGAGTATACATTACACAGCAAAGATGACTGAAGTAGCCTGATTGACAGAGCAATTAAAGGTGTGACAATCAAGTCAGGGGCTTATAAACACCCAACAGACATCTACTTAGGAAGTTGTAGCACAATAAATAAAAGACCCAGGGACAGATATTGAGGTTCAAGCTTCAAGCTGATGATCAGTAAAGCTAAGCAGCCGGCCACTAGCTCTCACCTCTACCTTAACTCAAACCAAAGGGGTTACCCTCAAACTTCTCCCAGCTTCACTGATCCTTTGATTCACTCAGACTGCTTTGCTCTCCTCTATGTGACGAGAGGCTAACTCTCAGACTGAATACTCTACCTTTTATACCTCTTACATCCTGAGATTAAATGGTGGTCTTGCACTCAGAGATCCATCTGCCTTTCTCCTGAGTCCTGGGATTAAAGGTGTGGCCACAGCGGGCTTTGGTGGTGCACACCTTTATTTAATCCCAGCACTTTAGAGTCAGAGGCAGGCAGATCTCTGTGAGTTCGAGGCTAGCCTGGTCTCTAGAGTGAGGTCCAGGACAGTCTCCAAAACAAAACAAAGAAACCCTGTCTTGAAAAACCAAAATGAAAAAAAAGTGTGGCCACCACTGTCTAGTTTCTATAGCTGCCTGATATCTGTATCTTTGATTTCTGAATCCTCAGGCAAGCTCTAATAAATCATAAACAACATATATCACCACAGAAAGCCAAGACTGGATTCCTACTGAACTTTCTTGCCACTGGTGAGCTTACTATTGCTGAACATTCCCATTGTGGACATTTTTATATCATAGGATACAGTCTGTTGGAAATGGCTTGTCTTCTGTCTGTTCCCATTGACACAATGTTTTCATTCTTGGGCTATTTTACCATTCACTTCCTTCCCTGCCAGAGTTATGCAGACCAGCCCATCACCAAATAAGAGATCTTAGAGTTCAATTTGAGACAAATAATCTCAGGTCTAAAATTGGGGGCTATGCCACTTCCAAAGCCAGCTTCTCTATAAATATGACAGTTCACCAGTATAATGTACGCCATAGCTGGTGGGGAAGACTTCCCTTGCAACTGACCAGAGAAGATCTCCCGACCCCTCCAGCAGTGGGGAGACCTCAGCCACCTGTCATCCCAGCAGCTGGAGGGCCTACAGGAGTGGCCTCAAAGAATGACCTTTCTGTGACCCACAATGACACTTTATGGAAGCATTCATGTGGACCTAGTGCTACCCAGGAACCCGCCATTCACTGTGTCTGGTTTCCCGGACACCCTCCACGGCATCTTGCCTTCCATGGAAGTTGCTCAGTCAAGTCTTTGGTTATCAACAATATCCTCATGCCATCTCCAGAAATGTGACAAATGTTCAAAGGTATCAGCTCTCTCATTGACTTATCTGAAATATTTGTGGGGAAGTAAAAGACTGCCATCCCTGTAATAACAAGTAACAGTTCAGGACATTGTTCCAGGCACTTATTACCTTCTCAGCTGTGAGATAGGCTGTGGGTTAATAGTAATGTGAGGCTCTAGGAATTGCCTCACTTCTTGTAAAGCTAGTTATTTTCCTGCTTAAGACAGTGTATCAGAATTCAACAAATTAGATCACAGTGGGAACAGCTTTTAAAATACACTTATTAGTGAATTACTGCATTAAAAAATGTTTACAGTGATGGCCACATCATGTATTCATTTAATCTATGCAAATTTAAAATATATTAGTATAGTGAAATTAGCACAAATTTGCATGTTGGTACCCTTTTAGAAACCTTGTTAGCATACAGATGGTATCTATAAAAGATGAGGCAGAAATAGTGGTAGATATTCACCTTAATCCCAGCAGAATCTCCACTGCTGTGGGATGCAGGCCAATCAGGGTCACACAGAGAGATTCTGTCTCCACCCAAAAAATATATAAATAGACTGAATTCATACTGTGCTTTGGGAATCAATTTATTTTTCCCCAAAAGTAATTTTAGATTTGAACACTTTTTGGAGACAGAGTTTCACTCTGTCTCAAGTTAGACTAGAATCCACTGTGTAGGCCAGGCTGACCTTGAACTTAAGGCAGTCCTCTTGCCTCAGACTTCCAAATACTGGGATTACTGGTGCTAGCCACCAGGCCAATCTACACCCAATTGTTTTAAGCAGCATCTCCTTCCTCTTTCCTTGTCCACCATCATCACTAGTACAGTAGGGCAGTGGTTCATAACCCCTTTGGGTCAATTTGTAACAATGAAAATACATCCTGCACATCAAATATTTACATTATGACTTATACAGTAGCAAAATTAGAGTTATGAAGTAACAACAAAAATAATCTTACGGTTTGGAGTCACCACAACATGAGATGCTATATTAAAGGGTCACAGCACTAGGGGAGGTTGAGAACCACTGTTTTAAGGTATGACTCTATTGCTATTATAATAAATTAATTTCTATGTTTCTCAGATCGACGACTACCAGTTAGTGTTAAATACTATTGGCAACGAATCTGAGGGAGCAGCTGCTTTTCTTGGTTAGAGTTGTGAAGCTTACGTCATCTTCTGTTAATATTGCATGACCATCCCTGCAGGGGACCCGGTAGTGCTTTACTCCAAATACCTTTCCTTTCCACTGGGCTTTCTAAGATATCTGAAAACTCATTTAACTGAGTGTGTGTATAAGTGTGTTCATGTGTCTGTGTGTCCATGTGTGTGTGTGTGTTCGTCTGTGTGTGTGTCTGGGTATGTCAGTAGCAATGGAATATGAAACATGGTGGCAGTTTCATTGATATTAAGAGGACTCAGGCTTGTTTTTCCTACACAGAACTTTAACGTTGCCTTTGTAAAGCAGAAATCTGAATATGTTACTTTTCCGTGCTTCACATCCCCTGGCAACTTCCTGTTACAAGAAAAAGTCCAGATTTCATGGCAACAAGACCTTGTAATGCTCAGATTCTTCTGATGTTCATCTTTCTCCCCATATCATCCCCCTTTGCTCTAGACAGTGGTAGCCCTTGGTCCAGGCTGCCTTCTGTGTCTTTGGGTTCTCCACTGGCCTTGAATTATAAACAGTATTTTTAAAGACCATTTTAGCATTCGTTGTTGTTTTAGAAACAGGGTCTCATATAGTCCAATCTAGCCTTTAACTCACTGTATAGCCAAGGTTGTCTTTGAATTTCTGATCCTCCTGCCCCCACCTCTTCAGAGCTAGATTTACAGATGTGTGCCTCTGTGCCCAGTTGATGAAGTGCTAACAATTGAACTCATGGGCTTGTACATGCTAGACAGCATTCTACTGACTGAGCTGCACTCCACACCTCATAAATAATATTGTTGACAAACTTACATCATGACTCAATATATACAGACATATTTCTTGTCATAATTCCCCAACAATATAACAAAGCAAGTATTTGTGTAACATTTACATTGTACAAGGCAGGACAAGTAACTTGGGGATGAGTTAAAGTATGTGGGAGGATGCGTATAGGTTATACGCAGAGAAGATGTGTTATACAATGGACTTGAGTATCTAAAGATTTCAATAACCCAGAAGGAACCTAACCTTTGTCCCTGTCATTCTCTTTGCCAGGAATTGTCACAACTCTTATCCCCTGGTGGATTTAAAGACCTTTTTACTTACGTAGTTTATATTGGCATATATTCCTGGTACATAGTGCTAGATTTCAAAATGATGGTTTCTTTCAAGTTTCTCGTGTACTTTGGCCATATTGACCTACCCACTCCTCCTCTTATCCCTCCTTTCCTCTTTTATAACATCTTCCCCACCTCATTTCTTCTTTCATGATATATATATGTGATTTGATGTGTCTATATAGAATCTGGGACACACAAATAAGAAGTCTTTTTCTGCGTCTGGTTTTATTCTAGTTAATGTGATGATCTGAAGCTGCATCTATTTTCTTTAAGCAAAACAGTTTCATTCTTCTTTACGGCTGGATGAAGTTCTTATTGTCATATATGCCACATATTCTTTATCCATTCCTCTGTTGATGGACATCTAGGCTGATTCTATGACTTGGCCGATGTCAATCGTGCCCCAATTAACATGGATACAATATGTACATCTTGAACATAATGCTCAAATGTCACTTCCTCTGTCACAGCATCCATGACCCCCTGAGCCAGATTTGGCAGTGTTTTCTCTTCCACATCGTCAGTATATTTTAATGTGTCTATAGGCAGTTATCAACCAGTAAAAATGAAAGAAGATTTTTAAACATCCAAATACAAACACACACAGTCTAAGTTGAGGCGATTGCTTTACATATTTTTCTAGTCCCAAGACCTAGCACAGTTCTGGAACACAGTATTCCTATAAATGTGAGTGAATAAGTGGCAGACAAAGACATAGTCTTAGAATTCAATTTAAATTCTATGAGACCAAAAATAAGCAGGACTCCAATGAGTTTCCCACCAAATAGACATGAAATTCCTGTAGAATGTCTGTGTATATATTTGAGCACACATTTATGTGTTTAGCATCTATCAACTTTCCCAAAGGAAATTGTGATGCAGGTTACAATTCCAGTATAATTCAGTCTCCTCAAAAAGCTAAAGCATATCACTTTTCTGTCACAAGATTAAAACAAACAAAGGAAAAAACAAAACAAAACAAATAGCAGAACTCAAAGGGACTTTGGCTTAAGAAGCTTGCAAGACCTTGAAAGTCTAGAACCTAGCTCATTCACTCCCGTGTCCAGAGTGGAATTATCAAATGACAAGAGGGTGTGGGTGATGACAAGTGAGGTAGATTCTTCTCTCTTCCTGTTGAGTCATGGCTCCAACCAGAGGAAGTGACCTTAATTTGTGGATAGCTTGTTGTTTGAAATTGGAAGCTACATCACAGCCCCGCTCGATCGTTGTGGCTTTTCCTTTCTAGCCTCATAAATTATCCTTATGTTTGCAGCCAGACTGAGTTATTCACCATTTCCCAATCTGGTGTTCACATAGCATCACAGGCAAAAGTTAATATGCGTTCTGGCTGCCCCAGGGACTCCAGTGAAGCAGTAATGATAGAATTCATCTATCAGTGTGGTCTCTAAAAAGCACCTCCAGGCCAGATTCTTGAACAAAAGGAAGAGGGGAGCAGAAAAGATCTGTTGGTACCACCACCATTATCTAAATGGATGCAAATGAAGCCAAATTGAAAATGTCTGGCCTTAGCAGACGGATAAGAATCAACAGACCTGCCATTTGCATGTTTTATCATAATGGTGAATCCAGACACAATGATTGAACAGGGATACAGGCACATCAGGAAGGTAATTGATCCTCACATTTATTTTCAGTCTTGATGGGGAGGCTTTCTGAACATTTGTGAGCTTCCAAGCTGGGAGAGGGTGTCGACAGTTTAGGAGAACTTGGCATCTGTGCCAGAGAGCTGAGTCTCACTCCCATCTTTTCCTGTTAGTTCATGTCAAATGGTGGCTTTCTGTGCCGAGTAACTCGCTTTTATTGAACACTAAGTCTAATTCTGGTGCAGCACTAAGTTCTTTATACACATTTCATCGCTCAAGTCTCCTGTCAATGTGGCAGAATCCATCTTCATTCCAACTTTACAGAGAGAAGGCAAGTTAGTAACCCCGTTTGCATAGTAAATGGGTGATTCCAAATATAAATTCACATTTGGCTGATTCCAAAGTCAGAGTTGTGGGCACATCAAGTCATTTCTTTTTTTCTGCTACCACATCATCTGTTTACCAACTATTTCATTCAGTAAAATTTATTGAACACTTACCATAAGGTAATAAGTTATTAAGTACATGAGTAAAAAGCAGTATAAATACTGCACAAGACTCCAAATCCTTGTCTGTAGTAAATATGCTAGATAACAAAAAGGAAAATTTTTCATTTTATACAAACATCAGCAGGGGTATTTTCTTGTCATCTTACATCATTGTTCCTTGTCGTCCTCCTCCTCATTATCATCATCAGCAGGACATTTTTATTGAATGTTTACTCTGTGGCTGGTACTAAACAAATTGCCTTTGCCTCCAGTAGCCCCTGAGGTAGTCTGGATACACAGTGCAAGTAAAGAAATTATTACACAGAACCCATGCCACCCAGGTTCTAATGGCAGAGGCAGTGTATAAATCCAGGATTGCCTGATCTTGAAGCCTCATATTTTAATAACACATATGTACATATTCACATTTGTGCATTTTCATGTATGAATATTCATGGGTGTGTTCATGTGTGTGAATATCCATGTCTGTGCACAAGCATGTGAAGATCAGAAAAACAAAGGATAACCTTGAATATCCTTCTTTAAGTGCTGTTCACTTGTTTGTTTTGTTGTGTTCTGAACCACAGTCTGTTGCTGGCCTGGAACTTACCAAGTGGGCTAGGATGGCTGGTCAGTGAGCCCCAGAGATCAGGATGGCTGGTCAGTGAGCCCCAGAGATCAGGATGGCTGGTCAGGGAGCCCCAGAGATCAGGATGGCTGGTCAGGGAGCCCCAGAGATCAGGATGGCTGGTCAGGGAGCCCCAGAGATCCTACAGTCCCCACATCGCCAATTCTGGGATTACAAGTCAGCAGCACCACACCTGGATTTTTCATATTCAGGTCTTTGTTGTTGTAATTGCAAGCACTTCACTGTCCAAGCTGTCTTCTTTGTCCCAAAGACTCATATTTTAATAAGAGTATGCCCTGAGGATGCAGAGGGCTGGCTAAGAAAACAATATCCATGTAAAGACCTTTTAAAAAATGTATTGTTTGGGAGTTTCATGCATGTGTATAATGTGTTTTGAGCAAACCCACACTCTACTCCCTGTTCTCCAACTGCTCCCACGCCACCTCCACTTTTCTCTCCTGACTGCACACGCTCCCTTTTAAATCCACTGGATATAGTATGTGCAAGGGTACAGGACCATCCACTGGAGAATGGGCAGCCTAGCAGACGGCACACCCTTGAAGAAAACTGGCACTCTTCATGAGTCTCTCCCCCTTTTGATTCTGGCAATTTGACTGGCTTGATCTTGTACAGATCTTGGGCATGCAGCTACAGCTGCGGTGACTTCTCATGTGCAGTGGCCCGGTTGTGCCTGAACAAGTCTGTTTCACAGCGGTCCTCTGCAACCTCTGGCTTTTACAGTCTTTTGCCTCCTCTTCTGCAGCAATTCCTGAGCCTTGGAAGTGGGGTGTGTGACATAGTGTCCCATTTAGAGCCCAGCACCACACGGTCCCCGATTGCACATCGACCAGTTGCCTGTTTCTTTATTATTTGTCAGCAACTTGGAAAACAAGCTGCACTAGTCTGTGGGGTTAAAGATGAGTATTTAGGAGGCAATTTAATATCATTTTCCATTAGGATTGGGAAATGGTTTAGCAGGTGAGCACAGCTGCTACTTTTGTGAGTGACCTGGGTTTGGTTTGTAGTAGCTACATGGCAGCTCACGACTGCCTGTAATTCAGGTTCCAGGGGATCCTCTTCCTTCCTCTCTGGCTGTCTTGGGCACCTGCACACTTGTGCTGCACATAAACTCACACAGTACAAGCACACAAAAGGAAAACAAAACAAAGTAAAGAAGCAAACAAACAAAAACCCTGTGCCAGTTTCTCTATTGCTGGACAAAACCCAAAGGATTATATCTCTTAGTATAAAGAAGCCTGCCCTTCATGTTCGTTGCCAGAAAATGGAGACAGCTTAGATGTGCATCAACTGATGAATGGATAATGAAAATGTGCTATGCTTACACAATGGGATATTAGTCAGCTGTTAAGAAAAATAGAGTTGTGAAATTTGCAGGTAAACAGATGGAAAGGGGAATAATTGTTCTGAGTGAGGTGACCCAGACACAGAAAGACAAACTGCATGTTTGCTTTCATATATGGATCCTACCTTTGAATCTTTAGATATTATGTTTAAGTTGGAGCACTTGTCAAAGTTAGGAAACTAGAAAAGGCCCATGAGAAGGGGGACATATTAAAGGGGGGATGGTAAAACACAGACTACAGCTTGAAATGAAGGGAGGTGAATAATGGGGCAGAGGGTTAAGTGCAGTGGTAGATGGTAGGGAAGGATGGAAGAGGGGGGTGTAGAGAAGAGATATCAACACTAGAGACCTTTGAAAATGCTACATGGAAACCTACCATTTTAGGAGCTTCCTAAAACACATTTATACACACACATAAAGAGTTTAGATAGAGTTACCTATGGGAGATGTCTCTCCCAGATGCATAGAATATCAAACAAAAAGCCTAGGATTAGATGTGTGTGAGTTAGTCGAGGTCTTAGTTGGGGTTTCTATTGCTGAGAAGAGACATTTAATTGGGTTGGCTTACAGTTCAGAGGTTCAGTCCGTTATCATCGTGGCAGGAAGCCTGGTGGTGTACAAGCAGACATGGTGCTCAAGAAGTAGCTGAGATTTCTACATCTTACAGGCAACAGGACATTGACTGTTACACGGGAGTAAAGCTAAAGCGTAGGAAATCTCAAAGCCCGCCCCCACAGTGACACACTTCCTCTAACAAGGCCACACATACTTCAACAGGGCTACACTTCCCAGTACCACTCTCTATGAGCTTATGGGGGCCAATTACATTCAACCTACCAAATTCCACTCTTTGACCCCCCATAAGCTTTCAACAATATCATAGTGCAAGATGCATTTAGTCCAACTTCAAAAGTCCCCATAGTCTATCAGTCTCAACAATGTTTAAAAGTCTAAAGTTCAAAGTTTCTTCTGAGATTCATTGAATCGTTTTTTTTAAAGATTTATTTCTGTATTTTGTATACAGTATTCTGTCTGCATGTATCTCTACAGGCCAGAAGAGGGCACCAGATCTCCTTAGAGATGGCTGTGAACCACATTGTGGTTGCTGGGAATTGAACTCAGAACCTCTGGAAGAGCAGGTAGTGCTCTTAACCTCTGAACCATCTCTCCAGTCCCTTGTTGAATCATTTTTTTCCTCGTTGAATCTTTTGACTCTAAAATCAGAATAAGAAATAGATCACATACTTCCAACACATAATGGCACAGGATATACATTACTGTTCCAAAACGTGGGGAAGGGAGCATAGTGAGGAAGTACTGGACCAAAGAAAGGCCAAAAACCAGCGGGGCAAACTCCCAACTCTGCATCTCTACATCTGGTGTCGAAACACGCTTCCGATGTCCAACTCTGCCCACTGCAACATACTTCTTTCTCTTGGGCTGGATCCACTCCCTGTTAGTAGCTCCCCTCTGCAGGTATCCCATGACTCTGGCATCTCTAACATTTTGGGTTCTCCAAGGCAATATAGGATTCAACTTCTCAGCTTCAAAAAATGGCCTCTCTACTAGGCCTCCGTTCAGGGACACCCCTGACACATGCCTGGCCTCAGCAGCGTTCCTTAATCTCAGGGGCAAATTCCTTAGCCCCCTTTTTCTATCCTTAACTCCAGAATCATGTGGCTGAAACTGCTAAGTTCTGCTGTTTGCTGGGCCTGGAACATAATGCCTCATTCAATTATATCTTCACCAGCTTTCTGTCTTTCCTTGCCAAAGCTTGACTATCCTGTAACTTTCTCTATAGACAAAACTGACCTCAAACTCAGAGATCTGACAGCCTGCATTCCAGTGCTGGAATTAAAGGTGTGCACTCCATACCTGGCTCTAAGCTTTTCTTTATTTCCTTTTTACAAGTTGGAAACTGATGTGGGATAATGTTCTTATTCACTGTAAAGATTTGTCACTCACATTGGTTTAATAAAATGATGATTAGCCTGTGGCCAGGAAGTATAGATGGGGCTACCAGACTAGGAAAATTCTGAGAAGAGAAAAGGCAGAGACATAGTCACCAGCCAGACACAGAGGAAGTAACTTTTGAAGTTGGACTAAATGCATCTTGCACTATGATATTGTTGAAAGCTTATGGGGGTCAAGGAGTGGAATTTGGTAGGTTGAATGTAATTGGCCCCTATAAGCTCATAGAGATGGCACTGTTGGGAAGTACAGCCCTGGGAAAAGGTACCAAGCCTTGTGACTAAATATAGATAAGAATTATGGGTTAATTTAGGTTGTTAAGAGTTTGTTGGTAATAAATCTGAGCAATAGGCCAAACAGTTTCTAATTAATATAAGCTTCTGTGTATTTATTCGGGACTGAACAGCTGCAGGACCAGGCCAGACAGAAACTTCCACCAACAGCCAGGTGGGATCTTGCTCTGAAGTTGTCACTCCCTTTGTTCCATTATTAATCCATTTATCTCCTTGAACACAGGGCTTAGCTCCATCCCACTTGCCAATGCTCTTTTTCCCCTCAAAATTTACATTTTGTAATTTACCCTGCTCAACTTGCTACTTTTCATTATAAATCTTCACTAGAGTTACCACTAATAACCACACAAAGGAGGCTACTCTATGCTGTTTTGATATTTCCTGTGCCAACAGAATTAATCCAAAACTCTTCACCTTGGCCTTAGGCAGACTCTTTCAGACAAGGGCAAAAAAGCAGCCACATTCTTTACCAAAATTTCACAAGAATGATCTGTAGGCAACGCACTAAAATTCTTCTCTGAAACCTCTTAAGCCACCTCCCCACCGTTCATCAAATCACATCCAGCGCCACTGTCTTCCATGGTCTAACTAATATGGACCATTAAGTAACACTGAATGAGCTTAAGTGCTTTTCTAAACTACAATCTCAAGGTCCATATCTCTTCAAACAAGGTCAGGCCTATCAAAACAATACTCCAGTCCCTGGTACCAAATTCTGTCTTAGTTAGGGTTGGCATAGGAAACCCCAAAGCCCATCTCCACAGTGACACACTTCTAACAAGGCCACACCTCCCAATAGTGCCACTCCCTGTGAGCTTATGGGGGTCAATTACATTCATACTGCCCCAGTCAGTAAGGTTCTAAAGACCCCCTTGACCATAATGCCTTATTGCTGAAGACACCACACTCTTTTGTCTTAGAACATGGAGAAACCAAGCTGGTATTGATGCAGCTTTTTCATTCCCAATGGCTGCCTTTCATAGCACTGGAAAGTTCTACACATACTAGTGAGGGAGAAAAGTTGTCCACAGTCTTACTCAGCTGTGACCCCTGTGAGCTATAATAATGGCTGGTCTCATAGCATGTGCCCCTGGGTGTGATTGTGACTCAGTGTTTTGGGAATATTGATTTCTAGGTTTGCTTTAAAGAGTTGTTGTAAAACAACGGGGTTACAACAGCTTAAGTAACAAAAGCTGTCACACACTGAGGGCTTTATTTCTGTAGATCCTTGATGCTGACATCACCTTCTCTCATTGAGAGATCATGCTGTCCCTCCTGAAAGCCAGTTTTGTTACTCTTAGTTTGTATAGGAGAAAACTGAAGCTCAAAAAAAAATGAGTGACTCACCCGAGCTCCCCATACAACAGGTGCAATGTTTAAGCCCAGTTTCCTTGGCTCTAAAGCCTAACATTTTTCTTACTTCATCCAGCATCCTCCCAATAGAAATGCTCATTACCAAAAGACAAAGTTTTCCAAAGGGTATCCACAATATTAACAACGTGAAGGATCCAGGCTGCTACTTAACAAGGACTTCTCATCCTAAAACCCATGAGGTTTTATTTTTCTCCAATTTTTAAGATGCTTGATAAAATGATTGTAGTGGTGATGGTAGTGGAGAGATGGCAGTGGTGAAGATGATGATGATGATGATGATGATGTGTGTGTGTGTGTGTGTGTGGATGGGTGGGTGGGTGGGTGGGTGGGTGTAGACGGATCCAAGAGAATCGCCAAGGATCTGGTAGGTCCTAGTTTACCTACTAAATAGGCTGGGAATATCTGGCTTTAACATATTGATAAGAGCTTGCTTCCGGAGGGGTAAGCAGCCAGGGTGAGTCACTTGCAAGGAGAACTTCTGTGTTTAGTTTACCCTTTCACCTTACATTTACCCCAAAATATGACTTGTCACTCATGGCCTTCCCTGGAATGTTTCTGGGCTTCAGATTTCAACTCAGTTCCAGAGGTTAGGACAGAACATTGCAAGGCCTGCCATGGAGGAACAAGATCATTTTTGATGCACAATCATGAAGACCTGAGTTTGATCCCCAGTATCCTTGTTAAAAAACAAGCACAGTGGCACATGTTTATCCTCCTAGCACTGGGAAGATAGAAGCAGGTGGCTTCCTAGAGTTCCCTGGAGAGCCAGCCTAAACTAATTGCTGAGCCCCAAGCTCCACTGAGATGCCCTGTCTCAAAAAGCAACGTGGTCATTGCTGGAAGAATGATATCCAAAGTTAGCATGTCTCTGGTCTCCACATGCACACACATATATACACATTTGTACACACACACACCTTCTGCAACAGGCATATATACACAATCAGTAACAATGAAAACAAGTCTTGATTGAAGAACATGAAAGCCATACTTAAATGGATGGCTCTGACTGTGGTTGGGGCACATAAAACAGACTACATTATGTAAGATGTACTGAAAGGCAGATTGTCATTGTAGTGACTTCAAGAAGTTGGAAAGGATTAGCCACACAGGAAAAGAAAAACACTCAACTCCCAGTGAAGGGATATTAAAAGCCATATCTCAAAGTGGCAACAAGATAAAGGCAGATGACCACTTAATTGGGTTTTTGGGCATCATTCATTACTTTCCTACAGTTCTTTCAGTCTTTGTGTGTGATGATATCATGCAATGTCAAAATCTGTGAATTTATGTGTGTCAAATTCTGCATGTGTATAGGCATAAGTGTGTGTGTGTGCAGGACCATGTGCCAATGTATGCATATGTATATAGAAGCCCAAAGTTGATGTTGGATGTCTTCCTCAATTACTCTCTACTTCATTATTGAGGCAAGGTCTCTCATTGAACCTGAAGCTTGCAGATTCAGTTAGTTTAGCTAATTAGCTTGTCCCAGGGCTTCCATGTCCTTGCCTCTGGAATTCTGGAATTACAGGCAGCTGCTGGATTTTCTGTGGCTCTGGGGATCCAAATTGTGCTCCTCATGCTTTTATGCAAGAATTTTATCCATGAATCATCTCTCTAGATCCACCTTGGTTTTTGATGTAGGGTCTCTCACTAGCCTGGAACTTGCCAAATAGTCTAGGCTTGCTGGCCAGTGTGCCCCAGGGATCCTCCAGTGTCTAATTCTCCAGCACTGGGACTATCACTTGCCTTTTGCACATGGATTCTGGGGATTAACCTCAGATTCTCAGGCTTGTGACTCCAGCAATGGCAGGATGGGAGGTGGAGACAAGAAAATCTCTGGGCTGGTCCAGTATCAACATTGTGACTCATAACCATATATAACTACTGTTCCAGGGGATCCTCTCCTGACCCCTGAGGGCTCTTGAACTAATGTGGTGCGCAGACAATCACTAAGATAAAACCAAATAAATATTTTTAAAAATGGAAGGAATAGCAATAATAGGTTTTTGAAGTATCAGCAACCATTACTGCTACCAAACAAGTCTACATCTTTACAAAGAGACCTGTGTACCTGACAGTGTATTAGACATCTGGGGACCAAGTGGTAGGGAGGGGAAGGTGATTTCTATTTGAAAGGACTTGGTGATGTTGTTGAGGAAACTTATGAACTTTTCTTTGTTACAGAAAACCTTCACGGACTATTTGGGGCATCATCTCCCTATTATGTGATGACTCCATTTAGAGTCCTTTTATTTTATTATAGGAAGCTTCTATAGTAGTAGGTTTCCATTTGACTTTTCAAAGGTCCTTTAATGCTAGCTATTACTCCCCATATTCCTTCCACTACCTGATCTTTCATCCCCCTGCCTAATTTAATGCTCCTAGTTTCCCTTTTATCTTTTTACAATACTGTATCCTATTTCCCCTTCCTTGGAAGATTCCCCTCCCCCAACCATCCCTTATTAGCTCCCTAAGGTCTGTGGCTATTTTAAATGAAACACACATATCTAAAGCATAAAAGATAACACCCATGTATAAGGAAAACATGCAATGTTTATCTCTAGGGCTGGGTTACCTCACTCAGGATGGCTGTTTCCTGCTCCATCCATTTACTGGCAAACTTCATAATTTATTTTTTAACAGCTGAATAATATTCCATTGTATAAATGGACCACATTATCATTATCCATTCTTCAGTCAATGGAGCTGGATGTTTCCACTTCCTGAGTATTGTGAATAGAGCAGCAAAGAACATAGATGAACAATTATCTCTGGAGTAGGATGAAGAGACCTTACAGCATTGGGTCATGGAAGCTGCAACTCAGTGTCAGCTTGGCCAAGTTCCCAGGCATTTGTGCCTGGACCAGTTAGGTAAATCCTTGTATCTGCGGTCTGGGTGAGACTGTTAGGTGAGGATGTTAGGTACACACTACATGCTAGTTATCATGACCATTACTTCATAAAGAAAGGGTAAAGTGCTCCCTGCAGTTTCATGCATTTGAATACTTGGTCCTTGGTCAGGGCTCTACTTGTGGAGGTTATAGAAACTTTAGGAGTTTGCACCTGACTGGAGGAAGTGGGCCACTGGAAACAGTGATGAGGGGAGGGTTTGTCAGTGCCAGCTTTGGCTGGAGCTCTCTCTGCTTCTTGATCCATGAAGATTTAACAAGCAAAGTCCCAGATTCCCTCTAACAGCGAGCCAAAGTGAACCCTTCCTCCCTTAAGTCGCTTCTGTCAGGTATTTTATCCCTGCCACAAAAGAATTTTAGTGTCTTTTTTTTCTTTCCTTTTTTTTCAGAAAGAAATCAGGAGTCATCCTTTTTTTTTTTTTACTTTTTTTATTACTTTAATTTTAAATAGCTTGCTTCACATGCCAATTCCAGTGTCTTTTTTTTTTAACAAAGCACAATGTTTTGAAAAATTAATCACTTTGTGCTTGGTTTTTACCCCCAGTTTGTTATTGAGTGACAGAACCTCTGTTATCAATTCCAGCCTAGAAGCCACTGGTGAGATAGGGAAGGCTGTCAGGAGTGAAGTGTTTATTGCATTGAGTCTAAGGGAGATAGCCAGCAGCCTGGCAGCTGCGGGGACTTAATGGAGATGATGCTCTCTGGGGAGCCTGCTGTGGCATCCCAGAGACAGCATGGGGGCATTTGCTGCAGCTGGCTCCTGGGAAATGGGGACAGCAGCAGGAAGAAGCTTAAACTGTCACCTGCCCTGTCTATGGGCACTGCAGGAAATCCATTGGGTGTGGAGAGGAAGCAGTGGGAATGGCAGGAAGCCTAAATCCTGATAATGCCCTAGGGTGGTGAAGTGAGCTTCAGTCTTCCCCCACCAGTATGTTCCTACCCTGGGAGATTAGCAAGAGAGGTAAGGAGACCCCTGTGCTACCCACTGGGAAACTGGTGTTCTACAATTCACTCTTTTTTCGGGTTTGCTAGAGTTCCTGAACTGGAGGTGGGGATTTTGGCTTGATGTGTTCTCATATCGGAAGCACAGGGCATATAAGGCTTTGCCAGTCTGTTAGGTATTCGGAAGGTTTCAGCCTCAGAGATTTCTGGATCAGCCACACAGACACAATGCAGCCAGAGTCACATTAATGAAGGCAGAAGATATGAAGTCAGGGAATGTGCCCCCCCTCCATTCTTTTCCTGATGAGGAAGAACTGAGGAGACAAATTCAAAGCAGAGGTGCCATGGATGTGCAGAAAGCAGTGTTACTACATACATATGGTATGTAGATTTATTGTTGAGCAAAAATAGACTCAGACCTAGGGATGTGACTTAGGGATGGCATGCTCACCAACTCTGTACATGGCTCTGGGTGGTATCCTTAGCACCACAAAACTAAATAAATGGTAATAAACAGTCAAATAAATAAAGTCAAGAAGTCTGACTAGCCAGGCATGATAGCACACATCTACACTCCAGCACTCATGAGACTAGGAATAAGTTCAAGACCAACCTGGATGGCCTAGTGAAACTCTGCTTAGGAACGAAAGTATTGAACAAATATAAAACTTGTACAGGACTCCCCCCGTCCCCACTCAGCCTACTTATCCCTTCTGCACTTTGCACGAATATATATCATTTGTTCAGAACCTTTGTAGACTGGTATTCTGGGAGGCAGCCTCTTGGAGGAGACTCAGGGCTGAATTTTATACCTGTGCTACCCAGGTTCACACCGCAGTTGTGTTGCTTCTTGGGAGAATCCTGTAAGCCCATCCATCACTTGCTTTTGTATTTTAAATTTTAAAAGAATGTTGTAAGATGAGCCAGGTAATATATGTGTCTTAGAGACATTTCCAAAGCACACAAACTGATGACTTGCCCACGGTAAACTTGATGTAAGTGTTTGGAAAATAATCTGTGTGGAAGCCACTCTAACTTACTTGGAATGAACTGGATATTGTATCATCAAGTGCTCTAATAACTACTTGACCTTTCCAAGGAGCAGAGCTCAGTTCCAGAGTGAATTACACATTTTATCCAGTTCTCAGGGATGCTGAGTTCCAGCTAACGAGTAGGGAATGAGTAGAGAACTATTCCCACTGTGGTTCCCTGCACTTCCTGGGACTTCTTCATAGAAACATGAGCCGAGGTGAGTATCAGCAGGAGTATGCGCAAAAGAGAATGTTCAATTTGGAAAATCCTTTAGTTATAGTTTGTTTTTAAGCTAGGATCTTACTATATAGCTCAGGTTGGCTCCAAGTCCCTATGTAGTCAAGGCTAGTCTTGAATTTACAGTGATCCTCCTGTGTTAACCTCCCAAATGCTGTGATTACAGGTGTGCACCACTACAGCTGGCCAGGAAATCAAGATTTTAAAAATGTCATGAAGCTTATTTTTCCTGGGGCTTTAATATACTGACACGCACCCCAATTTCCAGTGAAGGGCACTCAGAGCTCAAAGCACTAGTGTGGTCCACTGTACCCTGGTGAACCCTGCTTTACAGTGTGCACAGCCGTTTAAATGACATAATCCTTTGGAAACAGAGGGATAATGGTGTTGGAAGTCCTGTGATCTCAGACCTTAGCAGAAAATCTTTAGGTTTGCTTGTTTCCATAATTAGTTTTGAAAATTCTTTCCCAGTGTTTTCCTCCCTGGAATGCAAATGATTCTGGTTGTGAACAGGCATCTGGACCTTCCTTCTTGAGGATGATGCCATCAGGGGTTCATAAACAGCAAGAGATAGAGAAGAAAGGAAAGTGTTAGAACCCTGAACATTTTAAAGCATTGGTGCATATATTCATTTTCAGTACTGTGCAACAAATCACTCTGAATAGCTCCATACCATTAAAAAATTTCAATGTCTTGAAATTTCTAAGTATGACTTACCTGGGATCTCTGCTTTTATGCACTAGGCAGGTGGAGTTCTTATCAGAGGCTCAACTGGGAGAAAAAATACCTGGCTCCCAAGCTAGAAATAAACAATCTATGCATTTTAATTATGTATCACTGTAATCAGTATGAAGAAATCTCCTATCATCTTGTTTTCTCCCACCAGACTCATCTCTTTGTCCAGTGGATGGAGACTGTGTATGCTACTCTCCTTCATGTGAACTTCGCCATCTCACTTAACAGACTGACTCAGAGTCTGTTAAATAAAACTTACATGGCTTCATAATGACCCCATGTTCCAGAATAGAGATGCTGGCCATTTCATTACAGGATGTCTTAGCTAGGGTTTCTACTGCTGTGAAGAGACACCATGACCACAGCAACTCTTCTAGAGGGAAACATTTAATTGGGGCTGACTTACAGTTTCAGAGATTTAGTTGTTTATTATCATGGTGAGTAGCATGGCAGTATGCTCGCAGACATGGATCTGGAGAATGAGCTGAGGGTTCTATATCTTGATCCACAGGCAACAGGAAGTGAACTGTCACACTGGGCATGGCTTCAGCATATATGGAACCTCAAAACCTGTCTCCACAGTGACACATTTCCTCCAACAAGGCCACATCTTCTAGTAGTGCCACTCCCTGTGGGCCAAGCATTCAAACATCTGAGTGTATAGGGGCCATACTTATTCAAATCACCACACAGGATATTATTCAAGCTGATACATTTGGTTACTATTGTTGCTAACATCTTCTTGTGCCCAACTTGTAAGTTTATCTTAGGTGTGGGGGGGGGCACACACTATATAGGTTGTGGTACTCTCTCTGGTCTCACAGATCTACGGGGACAGATCTTGCACCAGTAAAGGCACAACACTAGATTCAGTTCCTTGCAGCTGTGTGTGAACATGACAACAGCTCTCGTCTTCCAACCAGCAGGATCTCTCGCCATTCTCCATTCTGCTAAGTGCCGTCTTACATAATGCACCATAATCCTAAGAGT
Source organism: Mesocricetus auratus (assembly GCF_017639785.1). NCBI lineage: Eukaryota > Metazoa > Chordata > Mammalia > Rodentia > Cricetidae > Mesocricetus > Mesocricetus auratus. The sequence goes on from NW_024429266.1 coordinate 158,658,446, forward strand.
GACAGCCCATGACTCTGATATTCTGTGGGTTAGAAGCTAGTCATATGTTGGATGAAATGGTGTCGTTTTGTAACATGCGTGCACATTGGATATGCAACATTTTACATAGGCACAGTTTCTAAGATACCGTCTAAACCAGACAGACAGAGGACAGTCAATATGAAAAGAGAGTCAAAGTACTGTAATATTCAAAGTAAATACAACTGGGGTTACAGCCAAAATAATAGATTTAATTAGTTCAGAGCTAATGCAGATTCTGGGTTCCCTTTTAATGATAATATTTCCCCTTTCTTTTCTTTCTTATTTTTCTCTCAAAAGAAAGAAAAAATATTACCTTTAGGCAGGTTCCCAGTGTGTAGCCATGGCAGGCCTGGGAACTCTCTAGGAAGACCAGACTGGCCTTGAATTTGCAGTCATCCCCCTGCCTCTGCCTTCTAAGTTCTGTAATTGCAGGCAAGTGCACCTCACCTAAGCTTAAAGTTTTTTTCTCTTTGTTAGTATTTTGTTCCTTTTTTTTTTTTGGTGGTGGTGGGGTTCAAGACAAGGTTTCTATGTATAGACTTGGCTCTCCTGGAACTCATACTGAAGACCAAGCTGACCTAGAACTCACAGAGATCTGTTTGCCTCTCCCTCCCGAGTGCTGGGATTAAAGTCATGTGCCACCACTGCCTGACTGTTAGTACTAATTTCTTAAAAGAAAGGAAGATGAGAGGGATTTGTGGCAGAAACAGTGGAATTTTTCGTTGGCAAACGTTAATAGTTAATTGAATTGAAATAACAGCAAGATCTAATGATGACGCTATTGGAAATTCATGCTGCAAGAAAGACTGAAAGAACACCCCTATTAGTTTAGCTTAAAAAAATAAAAGCTATTGTTAGGGTTGGAGAGCTGGTTGTGTTGTTAAAGTGATTGCCACAGAGCTACAAGACCTGAGTTTGATCCCCCGCACCCACTATTAAAAGCCTGTAACCCCAGCACCAGGAAAGAGAAAAATAGCGAGATGCCTGGGGCTTGCAGCTCTGCTAGTCTAACCAAATCATTACAGTTAGTGAGAGACTCTGACTCAAAAACATAAGGGGAGAGTGATAAAACACACACACACACACACACACACACACACACACCTAGAAATAAAACTATTCTCATCAGTACAAATTCATCTAAGTTATCAAAAATTAATCTGTAATTATAATACCGGCTTATTGAAATCAATTTGGGATAGAGAATTGGTTTTAAATATTTTTTATTTTCCAAAGGATTGAACCCAATCGCTTCTGCAATAGTAAAAAATAAGCGATTCATATTGATTTTTTAAAACTTGAATTCGAGGAGGGGGGAAGGGAGAAGGCAGAACATTACAATAAAACCCTTTGTCAGACACTGCCACCTGCTGGCCAATATTCAAATTGCAATTTCAGGCTCATGCGTGAAACTCTGTGCTGAAATTTCCAGTTATTAAAACTCCTGTAAAACCTGAAATTAGGGTTGGGATTACATTTGAATATTAATTAGTTGTACATAAAATTAAATCTATCAAAATTCTTAAATGAATTCTCTGTAGTGCAAAAGAAATGCCAGTTCCGATTTAAAAAAAAGTTTCCATTAAAAAATGATTATCCCTATCATTTAGCCATCTGCATGGGGTAAAATCAGCAAATGAAACAGCTTGGAGGCCTGCCCTCCCCTCAGTTTACCAGATGAGAGCTAAATTGCTTTAATTTTCTTGGTCAAGTGCCCCTCACAGCACTCGCTCTTCGCTCCATGTGGATGTAATCGAAGTTGACAAGTAAGATATGCTCAGCGGCTGCTCAGTCAAAGAGCTGTTGCTGACTGCAGAGTCTAGTGCTTCGGATGCTGTCCTTGGCGGCTCAGGGCTTCGTGGATATCATCAAACACAAAACCGTGAAGGTCAGTGCCATGGGTGTTCAGACAGGAAACCAGAACCTTAGGTTGTGACTAAAGACCTTGCAGATCGCTCTTCTTTGAGGAAAGCCACGTGAGTTCCCAGAACTACCACCTTCCTGCTGTCTCTGAGTTGGAAAGCAAATTCTCTCCGCCCCCTCCCGCCCCCGTCGTGAGATTAACAAGGCTTCAATAACACTCTGTGTTCTGTCATCCCTGGAGTCAACCGCCACAATGCGTTCCCCAACAGCATTCTCATTCATTCTAGAGTTCCTGAATTTGCACTGGCTTCTTGAGGAAGAACAGGTGTCGGAAGCAGTCTGTGTGGTTCCGTTATCGTGCTCAGCTCCTCTATAACCGAGATTAATGAGGCTGCTGGCTCTTTGCTTGGGGCTTCCTAAGGCACAAACCAGCATTTCTGAGCTCCCTTGATAGTACACAGCTGTGCGTGTCGTGTGACTATACAGATTTTTGTTCCTAAGGCACCCCTAAACGTTCACATGATTTTTCAGAGCAGAGACTGCGGACGCGCCTCAGTGAAAGGTTTACCTTGTAGACATCAAGACCTGAATTCTACCCTAACCAGAGGAGGCCGAGACAGGTGGAACTCTGGGGCTCACCGGCCAGACATTTTAGATGAATTTCAGGCTCCAGGCTAATAGAGACCTTGACCCAAAAGAGTTGGGAGGGGAGCATTTCTGAGGATGACAACCAAAATTGTCGTCTGACTTGGACATGTTCTCTCTCTCTCTCTCTCTCTCTCTCTCTCTCTCTCTCTCTCTCTCTCTCTCTCTCTCTCTCTCATTAGTAAAGATCACATGGGACGGTGTGGGTACCTGGTGCACACAGACATTGATGTCAGTGGATGATCAGAATGGAGGTCAAGAGTATCTATCACTGCAACAAGACGGCTGGTGCGGTTTGGGTTCTTTCCAGACACACTGACTGTAGACTCTTGTCCTCCAGTGTCAATCAGGGGAACCCAACCACAGTCACAATTCTTGTGTGTTATAAGAGGCACAGAAAGAGAAGTTGACATAAAGATGAAGCAGAGGTTGGAGTCGCAGGGCCATAATCAGGTGATGTCTAGAGTCGATGGGAGAGCAAGAGCTGACTCTCTTCTAGAGACTCACATGGCGCTTCAATGACACCCTCATTTCAGACCTCTGGCCTCCTGACTTAGGAGAATCTTTTTTGTTGTCAGAAGACATCAGCTCGTGGTAACTCATGACAGCAGCCTCGGGACTCTGATCCTGCCTGGTTCATGTTTGCCTGTGTTCTGGTTCCTTCCCACTGGATAAGAAGCTCTCCCTTCCTGCATGGACTCCTCGGAGACTTCTGCTCTCTCTCCGGATACTATAGCCAATGTCCCCCAGATTCTGACTTCTGAGGAGGGCCATCCTAAAGAGGCAGGCTACCCTAAAGAGGAGGGCCAGCCCCAACTGGTCTCTTTACTTTGGCCAGCTGAAAGAATCACTGGCCTTCTCTTTGTGGGCAGAGCGTGACTCAAAGTCAAGGTGCCCAGGGCAGAACTTAGGTGAGGGAACAGAAACGCTCCTAGGCATTTAAACAGAGATTTAGTGGAATGTTAGTGCATGGAAGAGGGAGACCTTACACAGCCACATTCACCCACAGACCCTCCAGGAGGGAGCTGGAGGTCATCGACATTTAGGAGTGCATATGGCAGGAGGGGGTAAGCTAAGGTTTTGTGAGGAGGCTCAGGGTTAGCCCTGGGAACACTGGAGTTCCAGGGTGGAGCTGGCTCCTGCTGCTTGGCTAAAATGTTAGTGCTGTGACCCAGTCACAGGGGCCAGAGCCTTTGTTCCCAAGCCTCCCACTTGTCATGCCTACTGCCTTCCAAGCCCATCGTAGGCTTCCCAGGATCAGAACCCAGCAGGAAAACCCCGACAAAGTTGATTGGGAAATTTATCTTGTGCATAACCACAGGGACAGAATAGAGAGGACTGGATTTAGACCTGAGAGATAACAGCTTGATTACTCATATAATGATGATCGATTATGCTTTGGGGCCTTGATTACTCATATAATGATGATCGATTATGCTTTGGGGACTGTCATTAGCAAATGTAGCAAGGATGAGTCGTATGCAGCCTTGTGCATATGTGTACTAGCTTAATCATGTATGTAATTCTTGGTTTGTTCCAAGTCTGACTACCTCACTGGATTTCAAGCACCACATGTTACATATCTTTCCCCTGTGGTAGCCCCAGGATCTAGCAAGGGCTGTCAGAGATGGCCACTTCTAAACAGTTAACTGACTGGTGCTTTTCTGGGATTTTGTCTGTGTTGATTGATGTCTTGGAGGACTACGCCATTCCGTGCCTTGTAGGAAGAAGTCTTCTCTCCTCTCGTAATTATGCTATAGCCCTTGTTTTTCACGCTGTTATTCCAGAGGTGGGGCAGTGAGTGAAGAGACAGGTTGGCAGGTGGCGGCTTGCAGTCTAAATTACTTCATTCAGCTGTCCATAGCAGCCCGTTATTATCAGAGGACCAGTGTCTGCTTCTTTCCCCTGTGTCAGCGTGCTCCCAGACTCCCTTGAGTCACTTTAGTTCGGGAAGTTCCTTCAGATTTGTCTTTATGAGGGCTCAAAGTGGGGGGTGGGCTTCCTTCTAAACATGAGACTGTGTGCAAGTGCTGTCAGGAGCAGGGGACTCTGTCCAACACAACTGCCAGAAGCCCTAGGAGCTGCCCAGAGCCCTGCTTAGAGACCTCATTCAGGGAAAGGTGGACCCTGGGGGCTCCGTCAGTAGTGTGCTTGTCTGAAAAGCACGAGGACCTAACTTTAAAAGGAGGAGGGTGACAATTGGCTTAGAAGTAAAGTAATTTGCTGCCAAACCAGGTAATTTGAGATTGATCCCCAGGATCCACATGTTAGGAAACAACCAACTCACACCAGTTGTCCTCTGACCTCCGTGTGTGAACCTTGGTGCATGTGTGTACACACACACACACACACACACACACACACACACACACACACACACACGATCATTGGCAATGGGATGATGTTCAGTAAGTAAGGATACTTGCTGTGCAAGCATGAGAAACTGAATTCAAATTCCTAGCACCTATGCAAAAAGCCAGGCAATGGTTTCAGTACTTATGTCCCAGTATTGGAGACAGCTGGATCCTAGGAGCTCCATCTCCATGGTGGGACAGCTTGGCTGAAACTGTGAGCTTCCCTTGCAGTGATCCATTTGTGAAGGGGAGAAGTATGTTGAGTCAAGTAGCCAATGTCCAGAGCTTGGCACACAGAAAATAAACAGGAGACAACAGGAAGAAATCTTCTGATTCCAGCGTATTTATCCTCTAATAGACTACCCCAAATGACAGCTCTTACATTTTAATTGTTTTACCTCCCCTCTGGGGAAAGGGAGCACAAAGGGAGCACAATAAACAAAGCACACATTTCCCAGAGCAAACATTTCTGAAAGTGTTTAATAAGTCCTTGGCCTACAGTCAGTGTGACTCATTCTGAGACCTTTAATGGGTGTCATGATAGTCTTCAAAGAAAAAAGATCCCATAAAAATCAGAGTAGACAATAGAAAAAATATGAATATGTAAGACTGGATAGTAGTCTCAGTGGTTAAGATCACTGACCCCTCTTTTGGAGGACCCAGGTTCAATTCCCAGAGCCCACGTGGCACACAAGAGTCTGTAACTCCAGTCCTGGTGCATTCAATACCCTCTTCTGGCCTCCTTGAGCAGTGATGTACTGATGCATGCATGTATTGATGCATGTATATGGTATACATCCACGCAGGCAAAACACCCACATACATAAAATATCAAAAGAAATACATCTCAAAAAGATCTTTAAAAAGATGAGATAAACCTCTAAGATATGAATATATGGATGCACGAAAAATATTTGAAATAAAACAAAATCCAAAGGAGTGATTTGATTGGCCAGGCACGGGCCGATGGATTCCCCTGTGATGGTAAGCACATTCATTTGAGACAGTTCTCATAAAGAATGAAGCATATCAGGAGGGGGTGAAGGTCCATACAACTTAGAGGGCTGCGCATCCACCCACCACAGCTCCGAAAGCTCCCGAATCCCACCCGCTTGGAGAGAAATCTACCCACACCTGCAGGTGGGGTTTCTTACTCGGTGTGACAAGCAACGTTCTCCATCTTCACGGACATCGTGTCATGTGTGATTTCGGTTGACAACCACCACACAGGGAGACTGAGAGCTGGCCTGTATGGCCTGAGTATGAGTTCAGGGTGCCCATCTTTAAATTCAGATTTCTTACCCTTCATCCCAGTTGCCTGCTCTATAGCAGCAGTTAAAAAACAAGCCAAGGGAAAGAGAAACTACAAAGTTGGACAGTTTTCCCAGGTGGCATTTGTGTTGATTCAAACAGAACAGCACTGTTTTGTCTCAACAGTCCAAGGACATGACAGACTCTGCCTGATGGCCAGCAGTAATGTAAGCTCAAGAAATAATGTTGTCTGCAGTCTCTCTGGGGAAAGTGATGCCTGTCAGCCTGAAGAAACAGCCACATCTTCCTATGCCCAGATGCTTCGGTTCTGTTTAAAACTGTGTGCATCTTGGAAACTGGGCTCTTTGAGGGCTCCCAAGACTAACAGTTCTCACCAAATTCTTGTTCTTCAAACAGGCACCCTGCTGACAGGATTCCAGGGCCCTCAGTCTTAGAAAACACATCATTTTCTTTCACGATAAGAAGATAAACGTGACCCAAGGCATGAGTGACTTACTGGGGACAATGATGGGTTGCTGGGTATCACTCAAAGTGCCTCTCTGGGAGAATGTGTTTCCATGCAAAGAAAGTGTCACAGCTTGCAGTTAAAGTAAAGTTTGCCATACCCCCCCTTGTCAAACAGTTCATTCCACTGAATAAAGGAGACATCAGACATTGTTTAAATGAGTAATTAAAAAGAGGGCTGGGGGAGGGTGTAAGACCCATTCCTTCATATGACCAAGAGAGGTCCCAGTTTCTACATTTTACTGCTGAGATGCTACGAAATCAAATATATTTATTTAATAGCAGAGAAAAGAAAAGAACATAGAAATCAGAGATGGGGTGAGGGGAGGGAGAGACAGACAGCAAAGATGTACAAAAGGTACTAAGGTATGGGATGACATTTTCTAAGTGTGGGAATGTACACACACACACACACACACACACACACACACACACACACACCCTGGTCTCTTACACACTAAGCCTGAACTCTGCCCCTGACTTATGCTCCGAGCTTCTTTGATTTGCATGCTGATAGCTGTTGTGACTACCCTGCCTTAACATACAAGGTCTTGGATTTGGGGTTCAATGGGGACACTGAAGCAGACTGTCCTTTTGGGTAGAAGTTTATTATTTATTCAGCCAAGGACAAAGACACAGGCAGAGAGCAGCAGAGCAGGGGCTTCAAGGAGATTTCAGGCCCTGAGGCAGAGTGGGGAGCCCTTCGTATAGGCCTCAGAGGAAGAATGGGGTGACATATAGTCAAGTTTCCTCTTGGTTCCCTGGGCTGCAGGAAGATGGGAATAATAAGGGGACATGATTTATGGTGTATCCATTATAGGGTAGGGAGGTGGGTCCTAGAGTCTGGCAACCTGGTCTTTGGAAATGAAATTCACAGAACATCGAAGTAGCCATTTTAGTATCTGTACTTAGTGGTATTTGTTAAATTCAGCTTTGTACAGTCATCATCTCATCTTAATTCCAAGAGATCAAATATTTATTTGTATTTTCAAGTGGTCAAAGGAAACCGACAAGAGATTTATGGCCACTTGCCTATGGTTGGATAATTGATGTTGGAGTTGTGATCAAGGTCATGTGAGCCATCTGAAGCTCTTGGAAGAACATGAGTGGAGGGAGGGAACTCCAGGATTCATTCCCTGTTTTCATGAAAAATCCTGAGTCAACATTTAGGACTTGGCAATTTTAATCTCCTAACATTAGTCTAAAAAAATGAACAGGCCTGATGCTGTTTCTCTCCCCCGGATTTCTCATTCCTCACCTCCAGCCTGTTCGTGTTCTTCCCTAAGGAACAGTCCACGTGGATGCCTAGGCACAAGCTGGAGACTGACTAGAAGAGAAGTCAACAACACTGTTAAATGCAGCCTCGGGAGAGGAAATGCAAAGCAGAGGCCTTTCCCAGGCTATAGGTCAACCCAGAGAGCAACACGTGCCAGAACACACTTCCTGTGCAAGAACCCACGGAGTCCAAGTATGTGAAAGCATAGCTTGCTGGCTTAAGAGGCATGAGCACATTGTCACATGTGTGCACGTGGAGGCCAGAGGTCACTGTTAGGTGTCTTCCCCTTTTGTTTTCCATGTTTGTTTGTTCCTTTGTTTCCCCAGAGACCACATCTCTTGTTGAGCCTGAAGGATCACCTGACTCGAGAGCTCCAAGAAGCTGCCTGTCAGTGCCTTCTCAGTGCTAAGGTTCTAGTCCACTGTGCCTGGCATTTTAAATGAGTGCTGAGGATCTGAATCCAGATCTTAATGCTTGTTTAGGCAAGGACTTTATTATTAATTGAGCCATCCCCAGCTCTGAGAAAAATGCACTTTCAAATAGGTCTTATCATTTAAGAGAAAAAAATTTCAAAACAGTTCTTGGACTGGACCTCAGAACAGCAAGCCAAACAGAGGCTCTCTGAGACAAATGGGGACATGTGGTCACTCCCCCTTGTGGAGCAGCTTGCTAGGAGGCTGAAAGCCATCACTCCTCAGCAACATCTAAGAGGAAGGGAGAAGAGGCAAAACATGTTGAGAAATAAACCCTTAAACAGAGAAAATCAACTAGGGCCCAGCCAAGCCCAGTGAAACAGCCAGGAAGATTAAAATCAGTTGATTGCAAAATGTAATAGGGGAGTGAGGAGTGAAAAGCCAGAAAAGACACAAGAAAATATAAACCCAGCAAAATGAATGGGTCACAAAAGCCTGGCTCCTGTCACACAAGCAGAAACGCAATACTCCAGGGAGAGCCTGGGCTAGACCAACGAAGTTCGGTGGCTGTAAAAGACAATACATTTCCAAGTGGAAGCAAGGTCTAAATGGAGATCAAATGACTCATGAGAGGGCCAGCGGATGGTCGAGAATAGAGCTACTGAGAAGACAAGTTAACTGAGAAGCAAAGAAGTTATACAAATAAAACCACCTGCTGGACTGCAGCGATGATTCAGCCAGTAAAGTGCTTGCTCTGCAAGCTCGAAGTTCGAGTCCCGGAACCAATGTTAAAAACAAAAAAGGTGAGAGTGCATGAGTGTAATTCTAATCCCAGCACTGAGGAGGGGAGATAGGCAGATCCATGAGGCTTGCTAGCCAGCTAGTCTCAAAAAAACAAGAGGAACAACACCTGAGGTTGATGTCTGACCTTCTTATGCAGGTACACATATATGTGTGCTAACACACACATGAATGCACACAGGAACTGTTAGAATTGAATACGTATGGTTTATTTTTAATTTTAGCCATTTAGAACTCATCAAATAATTGCAGGGATGCAGGAGGTACTAGCGCCCTACCTTCCGTAGGTGGAGGGCTGTGTAGGCACTCTCAGTTCATCCCTGTAAAGGCAGTCGGCTACAAGACTGAGCCCGTGTGTCAGAAAAGGAGGAAGCTGCAGCTCCCAAGATATGCAGTAGATGGGGCTGAGTGTCCTGAACCAATGGGATGGAACTTCAGGGCCAGGCAACGCTAGACACCGGAAAGATCGGCTCCCTAAAGAGCTCAGCCAGTGAGAACGCAGCAGGGCAGAGGAATGCAGTTTGGGACATAAGAAAATACTGTTTTGTGCTAAACCCCTGCACCAGCCACCTTTGCCCTTTCTCTAGGCTGACACCAGAGTTTACAAGGTCATAAACTACTTTACTTTCAGCATTCTGAGTCTCCAGTTCTCTTACGAAGTGAGTGTCTTGTTCTCTCTCTCTCTCTCTCTCTCTCTCTCTCTCTCTCTCTCTCTCTCTCTCACACACACACACACACACACACACACACTCACAGCATCATCTACTGATTCAAGATTGGGTCCATCAGAAGGCTTCTTGTGGTTTTTCAAGTCACAGACACATGGACAAATGGCAAACGGCAAATACCACTTGGAGCAGGCCCCCCTCCTTCGGAATGGGGAGGTTAAACAGGTGTGTGTGTGTGTGTGTGTGTGTGTGTGTGTGTTTGTGTGTGTGTGTGCAGAACTGAGCAAGAGTAATGAGGAGTTGCTTAAAGGTTAACAAAGGTGTTCTCTAACTCCCAGTACCCTTGACTCCCAGGCCCTGACTCACAAATCCCTAACTCACAGTCCCCGACTTAGAGCCCACCTGACTTACAGTCAGTCCCCCTTGACTCATGGCCCCCAATTCACATACTCCCAACTCACAGCCCCTCTGATTCCTAGACCACGTTCTGTCTGTTTAATGGACCCACCCTGGACTCAGTTCTGTAAAATACCACCTGCTTCTCAGTTTCAGTTATTGCAAACAGCATAGATGGAAAGGGGATCTGAAAAGGGTCGTTAGGGAAAGTGGGAGGGAGGGTTGAAGCACAGGCTCTGCAGAGTGCATCAACAACCCTGGAGCCCTTTTTAGGGACCTCTGAATCCTCTGGGTTGGAATATTCTGCCACAAATGTAGCTGGTTTTTGTTCATTTGTGACTGCGTTCTCCTTCCCTCTTGCATGAGCATCTCAGATGCAGTTGTTTCCCTCTGTGGCTGAATGACCTTGTGCATATCCTTTTGGTCTTAGTTTTCCTGGCCCCGAGTGAAGGAAAACTGTAGCTCTCTCCATGGTGAATGGAGATGATGGGGGCTGTCTGCCATGTGGTAAGTGCTAACAGTAGGTGGCGCTCCTTCTCCTTTGCCAGAACAGAAAAGAAATAGTTAAAGGACCGGAAGAATCATCAGCGGAACAGTATGAAGCCACTGCCACTGCCATTCAGTCTTTTGCCGCTAATGTCAACATAGATGCCCCTCTCAGCCTGTGCCAAGTGTTTGCCTCAGGCCCTGCTTGGGGGAAATTCACATGTTGGAAAGATTTAAGTGTGATATGCCCTTCATGGGCTTCTGTGTTTGAACACTGGCGATCTCCACGTCGTGATGCCGTTTGCGGAGGTTGCGGAGACCTTTAGTGGAAGTGAGGTCCACGGAGATGTGGGTAAGAAATATCTGCCTCATCCCCACTCCTGCAGCCACAGCCACTCCCCCTGCCACACCTTCTCTTTCATGACGCACTGTACTCTCTCAGACGGGGAGCTACCTCTTTTAAACTGTTTCCACCAGGTACCTGTCACCATGACAACAAAAGTAGTTAGTGCTTCTGCCATTGCTCAGCATGGATTGTGAGCCGGACAGCATGTCTACTGTGGAAGAAAGAGGGTGGGTGGGGTTGTTTGGAGTGGGTGGGAAATCTTCTAAGTATAGTAGTGTATAAACAGTGTCAGTAGAAATATTCCCCCTATTCCTTCCTCATATAGAAAGCAAACGGAATATGGATCCAGACACCAGACTTTAGGTTTAACTTAGAGATGAGATAGAAGCTCATGTGATAGCACATGTCTATAACCTCAGCATTTGGGAGGCTGAGGCAGGGGGAATGGTGTGACTTCAAGATCAGTTTGATCTGCTTATTGAGTTCTGGTCCATCCTGGGCTACCAAGGGAAGTTCCCTCTGAAAAACTCTGTGACGGAGTGCTCACTCAACATATGCAAAGTGTTCAAGGCCCAATGCCACAAAAATAAACAAAACCAAAAGCAGTTGGGATGTTCTAGACGGTGTACCAGCTTTGTCGTGCCAAAAGATGAAGGTTCTTGGCTTCATGCTTCTGATGCAGAGGCTCTAGGTGAGCAGGCAGAAATGAAGAGGTGACTGCAATGTTAATATAAGATGAAGGCTCCTGATCTAAAATCACCGATGCATCTAAGAAGGAAGCAATGAGCAAGGCTGAGGAAAACAACAAGGAGACAGTCCTGGCAGGACAGGCCCAGTGATAAATACACACTTAGGGGCATCTAATAAAGTGTAAAGTCTAGGCAGATTTACTTGCTTGTACTGTGACTAAGAGAGAATCAATTCCCTTCTCCGTTCCTCAGCATTCCGTGCATTCAGTCACACATGTTCTGTCTTTAGTAACTTCCTTAGGGATGGGTACTGAAGTCTCTCATAGACCCCCGTCCTGCAGCAGGAAGCAGAGAGGGGGACGTGGGAGCACAGACAAGTTACACAGCACAGAAATCAGGAGCCCTGAGGGGAGGCAAAGCTGCCAGTAGCAAAACACCTCTCCCTCTGGGGTCCACAGTGTAGAGAGAGGTGGGTTGAGCTGGGCTGTTGTCGTTTTAATGAGAGTGATTGGATAACACAACCAGAAAATCTTTTCAGTGGCCAAACATTATCTTATATTTTTGCTTGTGAGCCTACCCTTTAATGGATGAGCCATCTCTCCAGCCCCAAACATTATCTCTATTGAAGGGATGAGCATGTTGAGACCCGGGAAATAAGAATGACTGGTTCCAAAGGAGGATTTGAAACTAATTCTGACCCTGAAGTGTTACATGACAGGATGTTAGCATGTGTTGTCTCTAACCCCTGACTATCAGAGAAGATTAATTCTTCCTTCCGCATCTTATTCGTCTTCAAACACCACCCACACTCTCTCACACACATCCCACATAGCCGATTAATTCGCTGAGCAAAAGGAAACCCAGATTACCGTGAGTGGGGCAGGTGTGTTGTGATTTGCTGTATTAAGTAGGACAACACTGAGATGCAATCAATGTGATTTGAATATTAATACTATGTGGACTAAACAATTAGGAAGCTTGGGGAATTGTCCCAAGACTGGTTTGGCATTGAAATTCTGGGCTAGAAGATTTGGCTGCCTCAGAACTATATCTGTGAAATTCCACAGGGAGGCAGCATCTCCTCATGGTGACTGTGACTTTAAGGGGTTTAGGATGCTAACTTTTGTTCCTAGGGGCAGCAGAAGGAATATCAGCCCCAGCATCTATCCAGACCCTTTTCTTTTATCATCTCAAAGTATAGCTGATTGTTGAGGGCACAACTTTGTGTGGCTAAGACAGCAATGCCACTGTTTCCACACTGGGGACTAACTGTATACCACATACCCAAATGTTTCATGTCATTTAACCTCCCTGCAGTCCCTGAGCAACATCTGGTGGCAGATCATAGTTTCTCACCCAAGGACAATATGGCTCAGAGTCATTACCCATGTGACCTGGGAACCCTGATTTGCCATAATTTTTTTTGGCAAAGTCTTTGGACCCTGAGGTGACAGAAGGAAGGGTTCCTCCCAGACTGGTTTTGTGAAATCCATGCTATGGTTTAGATGCAAGTTTGAAAGATCAGCATCAAGAGGGTGGTAGTAATAGTTGGCATTTAAAAGCAGTGCCAGGCACAGTGTTAAGGACTTTAAGTATGTCATGCCATCTAATCTCCAATCACCGTGTGAACTGTCTCAAAGGGAGTTGTGCTCTCAGTGCAAGCAGGCACTGTGCATGTTCTTGTTTTAATCTGTATTCTTTCCTATGCCGGTCATTTTGCTCAGCACTGTGACCAAATATATGATGAAAGCAATTTAATGGGGGAAGAATTAACTTGCTTGGTGGTTGAGGGAACTCATGGTGGAAACATGAGGTAGCTGAGAAGTCAGGATGTCCCAAGAGATGGATGCTGCTGTCCAGTTGGCTTTTTCTTTTCCCCGTTTTCTTCCAGCTGGTACCCTTCCTATGGGATCATGCATACACATTAAGAGTAGGGTTTTGCCCTCGGGGACATATCCACATATGCATTCCCAGAAGCAAGTCCCCTAGGTAAGTCTAAATCCCATGGAGATTAACAACCGCGGTCTCCAAGGGACTTATTTATAAACTGTGCACAGTGAAGTAAACAGGACAGAAGTCCGTCTTCCATGTCAACTCATGGCACCAGAGTACTGGCAAAGGCAACATGGCAAAGTGGAAAGAGAACTGTCGTATGCAAACGAGGCTGCATGCTGGGTGGCCTCACTTTACACCCTGCCCTCATGAGGACTGACTCAACTCAGTGGGACCCAATGCATTTTCAAGACCAACATTAATCCATCCACATGATAGAACATTCTGCCAGCCTAAAAATATCTCCTCCCCTCCCCTCCCCTCCCCTACCCTCTTCTCTTCTCCTGCCCTCCTTTCTGTGTACACCGTTCTTTTTTATGAAATTTCCAGTAGTTGTGTTTGCCTTCAATTCTGTCTTTGGACAAGGGTCTTTATTTGCATTTATACCTATAGTCTCTGAGCTTTTTTTCTCATACTGTAAAGATAATAATGAACGTTTACTGGTGTGTGCTTTCTACCACATTAGAGCTTGATGCTCAGCAGTGGCTGCTCAGTCGTACCTTCTGTGTTCCTCATTGTACCTTCTATGTTCTCACTTTGTGTGGCAGGGATTTTTTCTTACATTCCTTTTTAGATGTATTCATATATTTTATGTACATGACTACTTTTTCTGTGTGTACATAAGGAAAGGGAATCATATATATGGCACTATAATTATAGATGATTGTGAGGCACCATGTGAGTACTGGGAATTGAACTCAGTCAGGACTTCTGAAAGAATAGCAAGTATTCTTGATCACTGAGCCATCTCTCCAACCCCTATAAATCAGGAAGTTAAGGCAGTAGAGTTTTAGTGACTTGCCTAAGAACACACAGTCAGCATTTACACTCAGGTTTCTGATCCTGGAGTTCACAGACTTGCTAACTCTCTTCAGTGGGATCAGGGTGAGAGGAGGATTGGATGTTGCTAAAATATTTATAATTCAACATTGAATGAGCATGGGTACTAGCCCGAGCACAGAGGACATTGTAGAAGCCTGTGTATCCCAGCTACATAGCAGCACAGTCTCAGATGAGAACACCTAATTCAACCTGAGAGGGAAATGCTGATTGGTCAATTGATTGATTGATTGGTTGGTTGATTGATTTTGCTACTGGTCTGCAGATGAACCTGGACATTTCACTTGAAAATAGAATTAAAGGATTGCGGAGATAACTCAGTCAATAAAATGCATACCTTGTAAGGACAATGATCTGAGTTCGGTTCCTAGAATCTGTGTGTAATTAAAGGCTAGTGTTGTAGGGTTGAGGCCTCTTGCTGCCCCCCACCCCCGTTTTGGCATGTCTGGTAGCATTGCCCTTGTTCAGCTCATTTTTAGGTGGAAATGTTGGTGAGACTTTATGGTTATAGCTTCTGACATTACTAGAAACAAAGGCTAGGCATGATGGCACATGCTTGTAATTCCAGCCCCTGGGAGGTGGAGACTAGTGCATACTTGGGGTCTACTGGACAGTAATGAGGGAACCCCACATCTCGGTGGGAGACCCTGCCTTTTATGGATAGGTCCTGAGGGGACAATACTAAAGTTGTCTCCTGGCCTACCTATGCATGCAGGACACCAGCGTGTACACACATGTACACATGCACACATGGTCCAACACAAACACATACAAAATTTACAAAAAAAAAACCATAAGCCTTAGGGAAAAAAGCAAATAGTAGGCACCTACAGTTTTCACTGAGCGTCTAAGCACCTTGCCTATGGTCCCACCATAGAGTAACTGGTTAAGGAATGGCTTAGTAACCTCTGTGTTGTTGTGATGTGACCCTCACAGATGTTGCTTCCATTTGGAGAGGTGTATTCTTGGCTGGTGGCTTCAGCCTGTCCCCAGGGATGAAGGCATGGAGGAGCAGCTCCATTCGTGGCATTGGGAGCAGCGGTTGAGTGTGGTTGTTCACATCGAAGTAGACCAGAAAGTAGAGAAAAAGGTAGGAAGTGCCAGGTGTGCCCTTCAAATGCCAACTTTTAGTGACCCATTTTAGGCCCCACCTAAAAAATCCCAACATCTCCCAAAATGGCACCCCCAGGCTGGGAAGCAAGCACTCAAAATGCAATCTTAGGGACAATTCAAACTAAAAATCTACAAGGGATCACATGGAGGGTTTCAGTTTCTGGAGCCTGAGCATTTCTGCTTACTTAGAGACATCTTTTGTGGCTGTGTTCCTAATGCTAGAATCTTTTCTACCTTCAGACTTGAGAAAATGTTTTTAAATTAAAAATACACACATACATGATGCCAGAAAGTGGCATGCTAATATTGATGTTTCTTTAAGAGATAATTTCATGACTCTGGGGAGAATGTCATAGGGTCTTAAGAGTGAAGCTGTCCCTGGAGATGTGGGTACCTGTCACCAGGATAGAGATGTTGGAAGTGTTGAAATGAATGAGCAGACATTAATGAAGCAGAGATTGGCCTCTGCCTCTCACTCCATACCATCCTGCTTGCAAACAAACAGTAAGGTCCTGGTGTAACGCCATATACCTCCGGTTTTTAGGCTATCCCCTGGCTGCATGAAAAAGCTGTTTCTCCCCAATGATGAGCCACAGGAAGTTCCTTTGTAATTATCTAGAATTATTAAGATTACCATTTACTAGTGACTAATTGTTTCCTATTTGGGCTCTTAAAGTGCTTAATTATACCCAGAGAATAATGTGTTCTGGCTTTATAAATAAACCTGGATATTGCCTAAGTCAATTTTTAAAATCCCCGAAGGAACTATGCCCTAATATGAATGAAGCCAGTGTCTACTCCATTCCCAGGACAGCCATGTATCCTTACAGCAGTCCATAAAATGAACACTACGATGCTTACCTATTGGGAACCATGAGGTTGACCAACAATAACCAGCTGTTGGCCAAGCCCCAAGTCCCACGTGCTTTATGTATTTCAATCTGTTTTCTTTGCTACAGCTCTCTTAGGTCTCACCTAAGGCAGTCTACAAATGGATAGACTAGGATGCTCCGTCTTTCCGTTTGTTTGATGCTAAATCTTGATTGGATGGGATTAGAATCACCATAGAAACAGACCACTGGGTGAGTCTTTGGAGAAGTTTCTAGAATAGGTTAACCAAGGCAGGAAAAGTCATCATCAATGTGGGCTGCACCAGTCCCAGACTGGAAAAACAAACAAACGAAAAGCAGACGAAGCCAGCTGACCGCCGGTGTTCATCTTTCTCCAGGCTTCCTGACTCCAGATGGAATGGGACTCAAGCTCCTGACACCGTCACTGTCGCCTCCCTACCACGATGGGCTCCACCTTCAAACTGTGAGCCCAAACAAACTCTTCCTCCCTCAAGCTGCTTCCCACCCAGTATTTAGTCACAGTGATAAGAAAAGTAACCGATCCAGACTGAATCACAGAGATACGAAGGACTTCGCCCTGGTTTACACCCTGGGTGTGAGATTTCACCTGTCTGCTTCTGTGAACTTCCTGCTCCAGGAAACAAGAAAGAGGTCTGAATGGCAGAGATAGTGTCATGACATCTCACAGGAGACAAAAGCAGCACCCCCCCCCGCCACACACACACACACACACACACACACACACACACACACACACACACACTCACTCCTATCACACTCATGCAGCCTCCACTGCCACCACACACATTTGTTTTAAAAACAAGTCATTTCAGATGAGAGTAACGATGAAACGTGATTGACTCTGAGTTGGCATTTTTTGAAGCAGGATGGGAAATATAAAGTCATTTATTATTTCACCTGCTTTTGCTTCTGTCCATCATGCAAAGGGTTTCAGGGATGAATGTGTTATTTCTTGCACATCTGAAACTGGTTACACACTATGACATAAAAGTTGCAAAGCAATCTGGCCTGAGAGTCTTGTGTGTTTGATTCTGACAGGAGAGATCAATGTTCACTAAATACCCATGGACACACTGAAATGAAAATCTGCTACGCAGTTAATGGCCCTCCCTCCCTTGACTTCTGTAGGTAACACTTACATAAGCTCTTTGTAGAGCTCGAACATACCTCACCCTACCTTTCACAGCTTACCCAGGACATCGGAACAGCAGATGGCATTACTTCTGCTTCTCAAGATAAGAAATAATCAAAAACAAAGAGATGGTTATTTTTCCCCAAACTCCTGTAGGGCAAAAGGGGGCAGGGAGGCAAGGAATCAAGTCTCTAGAACCTTGTGCTAGAGAGATAGCTCAGAAGGTAAGAGTCTGTAAGCATAAAGAGCTGAGTTGTAATCCCTGGCACCCAGGTAAAAAGCCAGGTATGGCAATTCATACCTGTGACCCAAGCACCAGGGAGAGATGAGTAGATGTTGGAAGCCCCTGGCCAGTCAGCCTAGATAAAATGTCCAGCTTCTGGCTCAGGGGGAGACCCTGTCTCAAGGCAATAAAGCTAACTGACAGATAAGAACATCCCGGTTCTTTCTTTGGCCATTGTCTGCATTTCACAGGTATGAAACACACATACACACACAAACACTCTCTCTCTCTCTCTCTCTCTCTCTCTCTCTCTCACACACACACACACACACACACACACATACACTCAATGGGATGGGTGGAACACAGCAGCATTAATTTCTAAAAGCATATCAAGCTAAGAGTGGAGTGGCAGACATGCAATCCCAGAATTTTGGAGGAGAGATTCTAAAACCTAAGCCACATGATGACCTTCCCAGAAGTCTTTGCATATATTGGGGCTCTAATGAGCCTTTGAGAGTCTACCAACTGGCTGGCCTCAGTTTTTCAGGAAGTGCAATTAAAATAATTGGACATACATAGATGGAAAGGTACACATGACTCTGCAGGTTTGAGCTCTCGTTCTTCTCATTCCTTTCCCTAAATGTTCGTCATTGCTTCTGAAGACATAAAAGCTTAGCTGTACGTGGGGGGAATGGATGGAGTAAGCTAACAGAATTTAGGAAGAGAAACACCACCGTCAAGGAAGTGACCTAGGGCTAGCAGCAAGCCCCACCCATGGAGCGTTGTAAAGTTCACACAGAACTTACCCTGTTTTTTTCTTTTTTGTTTTTCAGTTTTTGAGACATGGTTTCTATGTGTAACCCTGGTTGTCCTGGAACTCACTCGGTAGATCAAGGTGACCCCGATCTCAGAGAGATCTGCCTGACTCTGTCTCCTGAGTGATGGGATTAAAACTTGACTGTACCACCATACCAGGCCATGCCCTACCCTTCTTTGAAGACAGAGCAACAGGGAATTTTCCCACACTTTGATTCCCTCAGCAACTGTAGTTGTATCTATTGTCTAGATTGAAGTCCCTTAGTGTTCCCCCAGTGCAAAAGGCCTATTTGTGTGAACTTTTGGAAACAGTGCCTAATGTCTTACCTCTTCCTCTTCTGTGGAATCACAGAGCCCATTGTAAAGATAAAAAGTAGAAATGTCCATTTTCAAGACAAAAGTGCCTTGGAGCCTACCAACAGATGAACAAAAAACACTGGCCCCTGCTGTCCTAGCCACCCCCACTCAAACTAAGAGGTTCAAGTAGAGATTATTAACAGCAACGTTTGCCTAGTAAACCACAGACTGATAAAACTCGTGTTTCTGATAAGTTTTGTAACAGACAGGGTAAAAAACACAGAGATGAACAATTCTGCCCCCGCACCCTCACCTTAGTCTTTGTTGAGAAAAAGATGAATTTGAGTGGCAGATAATGTGTAATACTGTCTCCCCTCTCCACCATTAGCCAGCCAATGAGGAAAGGGAGAAGGGGCCACCCATTATTGGCATTATGAAAGCTGGCCTCTGAGTCAGCATACCCACCATTTTGTTGAGGTTGGCTCCCAGTTCCACAGAAATGAAAATAACCAGCCTAGTTTTCGTTACCTGAGTCTCTTGGATTTGTTATTGCATACTGTGGGTCCTCCTGCCCACACCATTGAGCCTGTTGATGGAAGGATGAGGACACTCACTTCCGGAGCTCCCTCATGGTGACGGTTCTTCCATAAAAGTGGTGGCCAAGCTCTGCGCTGTTGTGGGGGCCTTGCACGCAGCCTCTGTGAGGCTCTTAGCTCCACAAACCTCACTGCAGTAGGCAATTCCTTGGCTTCGAGTGAAGCTGAGGGATATATTTGTCCCTGGTGAGCTATGTGGACAGGAAAGACAATACCTGTCTCTTCCTACTCCTCCCTTCCCCTCTTCCTCTTCCTGTACCCTTCCTCCTCCTCCTCTTCCTCTGCCTCCATCTCCCTTCTCAGTTTTCTCCTTTATAAATAAATCTACAACATTTTCAGAAAGAATATACTTTGCTGTGTATATTTTATCTTTAACTTGTTTTGATGTCTATAGCTGAGGAAACTAAAGTTGAAAAATCTTATGGAGAACTTAAGGTGAGTCTAGCCTGGCTCTGGTGTCTTCAAACAGCTTGAGGTCCTGACATATCCAATCTTGTCCTAGCTGCAGAGTCTCTCTGGCTTTTGCTGGTGTTTGACAGGGGCTAGTGGCAAGCACTGCTTGTTTCCCCTTTGCTCCCCCACCGTCCACATTCAAGCAAACAATAAGCTTACCTGAGCGGAAGCCTGTACCACAGACTCACTACTGGTAAGAATGAACAGAAACACATGTTTGTACCACTTCTGGGTCTCTGGAGTCTAGCACAACCTTTACCCAAGCCTAGACCTTGGCATATCTCATCTGAGCCAGAATTAACATTAGTATATTCCTTCATTCCTCACTGTCTAGGGTATAGGAAGAAGGGTGAACTGCTAGTCCTGACTTTAAAACAGCATTTCCCCCTTTTTGTCTAAATAAAAAGGGAAGATTTTAACTCTAACACAGTATAACTATAAACAGTAAGAATAATTATTGGGTAAGAATTACATTCACAATGTCCAGCCTATAAATTGGCAAATTCAGAGAAAATACTCCATTGTCTATACTATGTTGGTAAATTTTGTACCTAATTCACTTTCTATCCTAACTTATATTACAAACCCAGAACTATCTTTTTAGATCTCCAAACATTTTCTTAGATAAACAATTTAAGCTTTTATGACTCTCAACTTTATACACATTACACCTCTTTTGTGAGTTTCTTTTCTGAATTTTGTGACAAGGAAAACTGTAACTATAGCTATCTCCTTTCTATCCCCATCGGAAACTTGAGGAGGATATAATATTACCTAAGTAAACAGGATGTACAGAGCAAACAACTCCCAAAACTATAGAAATGGCAGAGACATCTGGCTGCCTGGACAGTCACCTATGATTCCTCTATAATGTTGGGCATCCATCTTTGACCTATAGGCTTAGGATATCTGACAGACTTTTCTGTGAAGCAGGAATTTTAAAGGACTGCCAACCTTGTTTTGGCAAAGTTCAGCAGTGTCCTTTTGTATCCTGCTTGTCCAATTTGGATACATACTGTCAGCAGTCAAGACAAGGGAAGTTCCTTTCTCAGTGGCTAACTTTGCAACAATGAAAGAAAAATCTGTATGGAGGTTCTTTGATGCCCATCATTCGTTTTTTTGAAGTTAATTGGTGCTGTCAGTAGCAGACATGTCTCATTGTCATAAGAAGCCTTGTGTTATTAAAACTTCTTAAATGCCACATTCTGTAGGTCTCTAAAGTATTTGAAAATATAACTAACATGGTCACAAATTTGATTGTTAGATGACTAACTACTAACCTGTATTTCTTTTTTTTATAAATTAACATCAATTACTATTAACAAAAATTTAAACGTGTAATTATGGTGACACAACAGGAAGGAATTTAAAGCATCTTTATTTAATTTATAGAAAAATATCATTTAGTTATACTTTCACAATATTTTAGTACTAACCTGTATTTCTTATAGTTTGTAAATAATTTGTAATAATAGCTTCCAAGGAGTAAAAATTTATATTACATTAAATGTGCTGCATAGGTACAATATCTTAAACAAGAGTAGAAGCATATATACAGTATAGTAAAAATAACCTTAAATTTGTATCAATATACAAAAGTCCATACCAATGTATAATATAAAGACTAGTAGTTGCTTTTTGTAGTTTAGAAGAAGATTCAATAATTTACCTTTCTATCATTCCTGTATCCCTATCCTTTTTTTTTCCAAAACAAGATCCCAGAATTTAATTTCCTTTGCTTAGTTTCCTCCCTGACCATGACCAATAACAACTTGTAATTAACCCTACTATACAATGACAAACATCCATAATTCACAAAACAACCCAAAACCACCCATCTCACCTTTTGGGAATGTGGGTATTATGTTCTTAGAATTACTTCCCATTGTATTGGGGGTGACAGCACTTTTAGGGAACCCTGAGAAAATTAAGATAATGATCAAGTCCTGGGAGAGCTAGTTTAGATTAAACTGCCACACTGATCTACTATCACCTCTTTTAATCTCTGGTTCGAATCTAATCTTTACCAATCTTGATGCTATCCATAGTCCTTCTACTTTTGTAGAAATAAAAGCAAAACCTCTTCCCCAATGTAACACATATCTTTGTTATCTTTCAGAGGTCAACACATCCTTAAAGTATACAGACTGATTTAATTCAGCAGTTTTTTTTCTACTATCCAATGTGTCTCTGAAGCAGTCTTTCCTTTCTCATTAGCATTTAAAATACTTAAAGTTAGCAAAGCACTATATGTCATCCACATGCACTGTTATGGTATTTCCCATCCTTACATGGCTTAATTTTTTTAAATATTACTTTACTCTCTCATCAAATACTTTATTATTTTAAGCTATTCATGTTTTTTATGAATGTCCATTATCCTGCAGCAGTGGGCTCCACAAGCGTAGTTACCACACCACACTCTTGTAGCTGAGAAGACTAAGGACAGTATCCTACTGCTGAGTAGTGAACCTGACAAGAGTCTATTCTGCCTCTAATGACTCACGCTTAGCCTGTTTCTTTAGGAAAATCCCAGGGTGGGAGGAAAGGAGAACTGAACATTACAATTCACATCACTGTTGCTGGTTGTGAGGCCAACTGAGAGAGAGTTCCCTCCCCACATGATGGGAGATGTCATTCTATAAATCTGTGTCTTATTGGTTGTTGAATAAAGCACTGTTGGCTAATAGGGAAGCAAGATAGGTGAGACTAGGAGTCAAGGAGGATTCTGGGAAAGAGAGGCAGAGTCAGACACCATGTAGACTGCCAGAGTAAGAGGTCCAGACCCTTTTCTCCCGTAAGAGAAACACTTAAATTAACAATTATGGGTTGCATACTTAAGTCAGAGATAGCCAGTAAGAAACCAAGCACTCTATACTCACAGACCTCCATTTGTTCGTCATGCAAATTAATTGGGTTGTAGCAGACATTCTTTGGGTACAGGTACTCTTGCTCTCTCTTCTTTTCAAGTTTGAGGAGTCCTAAAATATGAACAAGTTGGAGGACTCCTTTTTTTGTTTTGTTTTGTTTGAGACAGGGTTTCTCTGTGTAACAGCTCTTGCTATCCTGTGGAAAGTGCCAGTCTGTCTTGATCACTGCGAGCCTATGTCCAATCTGTCTGAAGTAAAGGCAGAAGGTCACCTCTATATTTTGCCTATTGTACCATACACACCTGAATTTGTATTAACTGGAGATATGTAAAAGTCTACTTTATGGCCTACCTTTTATTGAGCATATATGATAGGCTCATCCCAAAGATATACTCTTGTATAAGACTTTTGACTTGCCATTGTGGGATAGGCATACTACTGTTCCAATGTATGAAGAAGGGAGTGGAGTCTCAAAGTAGCTATGAATTTCAACCCTGCCATGCATCTGTACACAGGTAGCTAGGGAACCTACCTCTGATGCTGTTGTTACAAAACCTAACCTGGTTCTGTCTCTAAGCAGAGCAGAGAGACAAGGCTGGGGTTTAGAAAAAGGAAGCTCTTGGATCTGGGACATGCTCTGCTGGTCTTCATTGTGCATTTATAGGCTAGCTGCTTTTATATCTAGCCCAAGAACCCCAAACAACAGGGCACAAGCAGGTCTTATTTCCCAGGATCAGGGAGCTAATTGAAGGAAATAATTATCTGAATGACACACTGTAAAATGTTAATGTGTATATTATATATATGCATAACAGACCCATCATTATTTTGGACCTTTGCTGTCTACTGATTATTCAACTAAAAACATTCAATAAATGAATATAATAGGAATTAATATTGGTCAAGATTGAGAACAGTAGCAGACACTGTAAAACAAAGCAAATGGAAACAAATCAAGTAAGCTCAATATTCTCTTACTTTAGTTTTTACATCTTTGTTAATAATCCACCCAGGGAAATACACATTCCCATATAGATAGACTCATCACATCACGCACACCAGGCACGATGAATGGTTCTCAGATCTAAGCGTGAGTAGGGTACTGGGTAGGGCTCTCAATGATACTCAAGAGTTTCTTTTGAATTGTCACTGACATCACACTAGCAGATTAATTTTTGAATTGATCTGTCTCGGGTGTATCTTGGAGCTAAAAAATGGAGAACAGTGTCTCTTCCCTTCTCACCTTTCTAGTGTAACTTTCAGGTACAAATATAGATGGAAGTGCTGCTGTTGCTAACATGACACATTTTTCACGGAGGCTAAGATTAGACTGTTTCAGGAGAGGAACGCTAAAGGCTGTGGTCCAGCCTGGGAAGCCCTGCTCTGCTTTTCCATACACTCAAATCGACGAAGACAAATCGACTAAGACACCCAAGTTTACTAATTACCTACTATGTGCTACAGGTGAGTCAGGAGGATATCATGGAGACATCCCTGCTTAATGTATTTTCAACATTTTGAAGAAGGACAGCATCTATAGATGAAATTTTACCAATCAGGCAGCTAGTGCTGCAAAATCACGACTGGGAGAGTTATAACTCCACTGGGCAGCAGCGGAAGAATTTACTAGAACTCTAAGATTAGTCTCAGAGCAATCAAACTCAACACTGCAAAGCTTTATCTGGGAGCAAGGGTCCAACTCTGGCTCAACTCACTTTTCTTCTACATTCCAATATCCTCTTAACATTAGCTTTCTCCAATTCCCAGGTTATATGCCCTGGGCTTGCCATCTAGAACTATGAAGCGACTCTCTTCTGCTCAGAAGCCAAGATGAGCATGTGCTGCCATTTCTGAGTCTGAATTCCAACCTTAGGAATTCCAGGTTGATATACACATTCAGCCTTGAGCTGACATGCCAAGATCATATTGTACAAGCCAAGATCACCACTAGGGGAACATTCTCTGTGACCATGCATGCCAGGCAAAGTCAGATGTGTTCAGAAAGGAGGGTTCAGAAATCAGTTTATCCTCCCCACAGTAGTAATACGATTTCATTATCAGTAATGCTTAAGGGCTACATAATAAATCAAGTTAGGCAGTAGACTGTTAAATAATAAAATAATGCCATTAACCACATAGCAAGATTCTTAGGAGTAGGCAGGTTCATTCAAACATTTAAGCATTCTGAGTAGCATTGTAAGATAGTCACTGTACTTCCTTCATGGTACAAGATGGCTGTTATAGGTTTAAACAAGATGTCTACTGGTGAGTTGGATAAGACTTTCTCACATGCCTGTTAGCACAGGCAAAGAGGTATATGGTACAAGAGCAGATCTTGATTACTCCTTGGGTGCATCATGTACAATAGTTCTTTTGTCCAGAAGCACTCCCAATAAACCTACCCTGGGATCATTTTTTCATATTTTTTTATTTTAAATTTAAATTTAAATTAGAAACGAGGTTGCTTCACATATCAATTCCAGGTCCCTCTCCCTTTCCCTCCCTTCCTCCCACATCCTCCCACCAACCCCTCCATTATCCCCTCATTTCCCCAGGGAGGGTGAGGCCCTCCATGGGGGTGTCCATAGTCTGCCATTTCATCCAGGGCAGGGCCTAGACCCTCCCCCAAGAGTCCCTGGGATCATTTTGATCAACTCTAGGCCACAAAGATAAGATCAGTTTCAAAGGATTCTGGAACAGAAGGTATGTGGCTAAGGATCAGACTTAAGAAATAAGGGGGCTGAGAACTGATGACTGAAAAGTCAATCAAATATCAGAAGCAATGATTAGCTACCAAAGAGTAGATAGATGCCAGAAAGATTTTCTGTGAGGAGGAAATGCTCGTTATCCTCACCATGTCACATTACATAGCCTTTGGTCACTTGTGTCCATAAGACTGAGAAACTGAATTTCACATTTTTTATTTAAATTTAATTAAATGTACATATGTATATGAAATTTGACCAGCATTGGACAGTGTGAAGCTATATACTATCTTCTTGGCAATGTCTTCCTGGAGATCAGAGATAGAACAGAGAAGTGGAGCCTATGAGCCCACAGTCTTCATGGGAACAAGCAACTTGAAATGGATCCAAAGGACATTGGGCTGGCCCTAAGGCAGGGAACCAGAAGCCTATGATCGTGTCACAGTGTTTAATCCCATCACTTGGGATGTCGAGGCAAGAAGATCAAAACCTCAAGACCAGCATGTACTACATACATAGCAAGAGAGTCCCCATCTGAAACATCAAGCTAAAATATAATTAAAAGACAGGAAAGAAAATCAAAGGGGGAAAAAAGTAGGCATTCTTATTTAAGGGGAGCTATTTAGCTCAGGTTTGTAGCAGTAGGGTTTTTGTGAAAGAATGAGCAAAAACTGAAAAGTAGGTACAAGTCAGGAAGCAGGAATTTTCTAAGGTCAGCTTAGGCAATTGGCAACTCGGAGTGTTGAAAGAGGAGTAAACAATAGAAGGGTACTCAGAAAAGGGATTAATCCATAATGGAGGGTAAGGTAGGGAGAAGGCCAGGACCTTGGCTTTGATAGATTGTTCATGCTGTGGCCACAAAGAGGCATGTGGCTCCTAGGCAGAGGAACAAGGCTCCTGGTCAGTAGGCATGACCCAGAGACTTCTGATGCCCTGGGTGTTCCCCTCCAAATCCCCAAGTGAAGGTCTCCAGCCCATCAAACCCTCAGTTCTGAGCACTAGCTCACAGCTCAGACCTCCTAAGTTAGCAGACTGTCCTACGTGAACTACACAGGAGTGTACATGAAAAGGGAGGGCACAGGGTGCAATATCTTAGGTAAGGAATTAGAAAAAGATTAGAGACAGCTGAGGTACAATTTTATTTCTAATTCTGAGAATAGTGATGCCAGAAATAAAAATAGCAACATTAGGGACTGGAGAGATGACTCAGCAGTTTAAGAGTACTGGCTTCTCTTCCAGAGCACCCAGGTTCAATGCCTAGTACCCACATGGTAGCTCACAACTGTCTGTAACACCAGTTCCAAAGGATCTGGCATCTTTACACAGGCATACATGCAGGCCAAACACCAATGCACAGAAAATAAAAATAAACAAATCATAAAATAAAATAGAAACGTGAAGTGACTCTGAGGTAACACGACGACGACTTCAATCAAAGGCTTGTAGTTAAAAGCTAACAGGTGATCTGTTTCATCAATCCATGGTTCTGGCACTCATTCTGTTACATGGTTCTCCACACACACACATTTAGTATGCTTGATCATGTGATTTGCCTAGCCAATGAGACATTGATACTATGCAGGTAGAGGCTTGATAATGAGGCTTGACCTCTAGGAGACAGGTAGTGTGCTGGGAGGAAGCTCAGCTAGACTGATTGTTGTTGACAAAGAGGTGGGGGGTGGGGTCGCCTTGTATGTTATCAGCTAAGCTTGTTCAGCTCAAGAACTTATGATGAGTAAGGACTCATCTTTGCTTTAAGCTAATATGCTTTGGACATTTTGCTGGCAGTGACAGGTAATAGAAACAAAATCCACAGTGGTCTTCAGTGACAGGTACCTCAAGTTCAGAGATCTGGGTTTTAGACTTAACTGTAACATCAGCATGTGCCATGGGTTGATATGACTTGAGTGTGTTCCCCAAAGGTCTTGGAAACTTGGACGCTAGACTGGTGTTGCCATGGTGCATGGTGGAAACCTTAAGCAGTAGGGCCTAGAGGAAGGTAAATTAGGTCACGGGGCTCTCATTTGATTACTGGATGAATATTGGGGCTGAAGAGAGATGGCTTAGTGGTCAAGATGAGGAAGGACAAAGATCCTTCCCCCCCAACACATGAACAGGGGAGTGAAGGGTTTAAGTGTAGAGTTGTCATGAACAGAAATAATTTTAAAAATACTCTTAACTGAATTCAGTGTCTTCTTCTTTTCTGGGTCTTTCTAAATTTCTCTCCTTGACAGAAGCTATTTGCTATGCCTCATGGAAAGAGTCAATGTGACAAGGTTGAAGCCCCAATAATTAGGAGGCTCCTCATTATCACTCATCTTTTGAACAATACAGACTGGGAAGCAATTGTCAGCTGCACATTGGTCAAGCTGCCGATTGTCCCAGCATTCCTGATGCCTGTCCTTTGGGTCAAGAAGAGAAGAGAACAAAGCTGCAGAGTTGTAAGGGTCCCTCTCTTGAATACACTTAGTGAAGGGGTTCGGGACACATAAACAGGTCATCTTAAGATCTGGAGCTAAAGTTCTGCTTCAAAGTCTGAGCTCTAAGAGGTTTTTAGTCACTAATCTCCTTATAAGAGCCTAAATTTCCATGTTACTCTGTTAGTGTCTGTTTAATACATAAATCACTCACCATGCTATATCTGAAGCAGAAAAAGCAACTCAATCCTTTTTGCTCTGTCTTTCACATGTATATATATGGTATGAATACACGGATAATATATGTATATTTGGATGAATGTGGGTGCACATGTGTGTGAATGTATTAGTCAGGGTTCTCTAAAGGATGGGAGAGAGAGAGAAGCAGGAGAAGGAGGAGGAAAAAGAAGGTGATAAAGAGGAGAAGAGATTGATTGGCCTGGCTTACTGACTGTGGTTAGGGTAGTAGTGAGCATCTCATGATGGAAAGGCCAAGAATTCAACAGTTGTCTAGTCCAGGAGAAAGGCTGTTTGTGCAGTTCTAACCTGAGGCTGGAGTCTTGGAGGACTCCTGGAGAGTTGCTGATTGTCAGTCTGTGTTGGGATCCTGAAGAAGTAAGTTCTAATTCAGGTAAAGGAATTCCTTAGGATAGATTGAATTGTCAGTGAGAGTGAGGGCCTCCTGAAATCAACTTTAGGAAATACATGAATGTATTGAAAGTACTTGGAGCTATGGAGATAATAGAAATTTCCACCTGCATTCATTTGGGAAAGAGCCTAGTGCTGGGTTAATGAATAAGGTCTTGGATTGGGATGGTGTGGTACACCTTTAATTCCAATACTAGACTACATAGCAAGTACAAGGCCAGCCTAGGCTACATTGTGTGATCCTGGAAAAAGAGAGGAGAAAGGAAAGAAGGGAGAAAGAAAAAACATTAGAGAGGAAAAGAGACCTTCTGCTTCTGTTGGTCTCTTGTTCTTGTAGACACAAGCAGAGAAGATGTACTCCAGGGGTCCTAAAGTGGGGGGAGTTAGCAGTTCCCTGAAACACACTACTAAGTCAGGATCGATTAAATATCAACTTATGCATCTTGCAATGAGCCAGATCTATGGCCTCTGAGAGCATCAACTTTATCATCTATTTCTCGATTTCTCTGCTTACAATGCATTCCATTAGCCCGAGGTCTTGAGAGTCTTGTTAAACATTATGGCCTTGCCTGCTTTCATTTTGAGTTAACTGGGTCGTCTGACTATACTTAAAGTGAATGATTTGAAGAGAAGCAGTAATGAACTGAAATCTGTCCCTAATGGTTCTTGAGTCACATATCAGGTAGATCAGAAATTTTTTATTACATATTCTTCCTCTAAGATCACACAAAACAATAATACAGGACGAGTATATGATTAATCAGAAAAGCAGATGTTGTTGGCACACCACTAGTATCTTTTTAGGACTTAATGTGCCACTGAATAACCATAGCAGGCATACCAGAAAATGAAGAGGAAATATCTCAAAATGTAAGCCAAGTTAGCCAAGCGATGTCCAATAGAAGAAGTAGGAATAGTTCAATCCTGGGGGGAGCAAAACCTAATTTGCACAAAACAAAGAAATGGAGAGAAAATAAATAGCAAACACACCAAAAAAGTAATCTTCAAATTAAAGGACACAACTACTCAGAATGAAGGGAGCATTAAGTACAGATGTTAAAATAAGACCCACATCAGAGTTAATGTGGTTGGGTGCCACAATGATTTCTCCTAGGACCAAGATACTTAATTTCATTTTTAACAGAGCCAGATTGATAACTGATGACCCAAAGGTGACACTATACCTTTGTATGTGACACTCTTTTGTAGAGATCAAGAATCAATTGCTGTCCAATATGGAAACAGGGCATGATGATCCTGCCTATCTCCCACAAATGTCTTTCCCTTCTGAGAGTTACCATGCAGTAGGCTGATGTTTCTGTCACACCCATAATTCAACTTCATTCTGATTTCCTTTTTTAAAAAACAGTTACAAGTGTATATGTTAAGAGGTGCATTCTTGAGTGGGTTTTGCATCGCTAAGACCATGGCTGGAGGCAGAAGTGGAAAAGACAGCGGAAAAGGCCAAGGCTATGGTGGTGTCTCACTCACAGAGAGCTGGGCTACAATTTTTCTGTGGGTGACATTCATGGACACTTGAGGACTCACACTGAAAGTCATGGATAGGTGGGTGCCACTGATGTTGGGTACAGTGCCACAATTCTGGAGAACCTCACAGTTGAGGTGCTAGAGTTGACAGGTAATGTTTCCAAGGATCTCAAAGTAATCCTAGGTGATGCAAATTTGGGTTGACTTATCAAGGCTACCATAACCTGGGCACTGTGATCCTGTACATCCACAAATCTCTGGTTGGAAAGAAGGGACAGTGAAAAACTGTTTAGGAAGTGGTTCAACCAACCTACTGTCCTTCACTATCTGTAACTGGGACAAAGGACACCAGTGGGATGTGTGAATTTTTTTTTGAAACAGGGTTTCTTTGTGTAGTCCTGGCTGTACTGGAACTAGCTCTGTAGACCAGGCTAGCCTTGAACTCACAGAGCTCTGCCTGTCTCTGCCTCCCAAGTTCTGGAATTAAAAGTGTGCACTGCCACCACCTGGCAATTTGTGGAATTTTTAACAGCAGCTCAATGGAAAAACAGATCATTTCTGTAGACAAGATACAAGAAACATGTATATGTTTTTAGACTCGTGACATTTGATAAGTCCTTTTCCCTGTGATGATAGGCATGTGTTGATTGGCCAGCTTTATCCCTTATGTTTGATGCAGAAATAGAATTAATGAAACATTTTTTATAAAATTACAATGAAAAATTGCCCTCTTGAAAGGAAACGGAGGAAAAGAGGAAAAGAGGAGGAGGGTGGGGGCAGAACAAGGAGAGGGAAGAGGAGAACATGAAGCTGGGAAATGGGGAGAAGTAGGAGAAATGGGGAAGGAGTGGATACTATCGAAATACATTGTTCCCTTGCATGAAATTACCAAGAAAGAACTGTTTCCACTAAACTTCTTGTACTCTTGTACAGTTGTCTATGTCTGCCTCAGAATCCAAGTTAAGACCATACTGAGGTGCAGTGTGGGAAACTCCAAGCATCAAGCAAAAAGAAAAGGGTCCTAAGAGCTTTCATAAAGGAAAAACCAAAGAACAGGAAAGAAAATAACATTAGATTTCTCAACAGCAACTTGAGAACCTAGAAAAATAAGTTATATAATGAGGAGAAAGTATTTCCTTCTTAGATTTATTTTTAATTCCTAGATGATAGAGCTCTCCATAGAAATACCCAGCTTCCAAATGTGATCGGAGTCTGGAATGTTCCTAAGTCCCTACTGATATTTCTGGGACACAGCAGAGGATTTAGAAGTAGTACTTGGGGGAAATCTTTAGGCCATTGGGACCATGTATGTGAATCTTTAGGGGGTAGCATCTAGTGTGGCAGTTTTAGGCCACTGGGACCATATATATGAAAAATATGACAACCCCCCCAACCTTTCTTCTCTTTTTCACTTGTTTGTTGGTCCTGAAATGAGTGACTTTGCTCTATCACATGCTGCTTGAGGTGATGTTTGCCTCGCCACAGGCCCAGAAGTAATGGGACCAAGTGATCATGGACCAAACTCTCCAAAGCAGTGAGCTGAAATATAGCCTTTCTCTTTATAAATTTATTATTTCAAGGTTTTGTTATAGTGGTGAGAAGCTAACTTACTGCAATACATGGAAAGATGGACCAAAAGCATTTTCTCAGAGGCTTGTACTCAGTGAATCCATGCCTTTTCTAGTCTATCTTTAGATGCAGCTGAAAGAAAATGCAGCAAGGAATAATGGTAGTGGCCAAAGAGTGTCCTGAATAAGAGTAATCAAACTAAAAGAGAAGACTAAGAGAGCAGGAGACATGGGGTGTTGGAAGACAGAGGATTATCTCAAAAACTGTCAGAGCAACAAGCCCAAGACAGCTAAGGGAATAGTTAACTTCAGAAGGATTGATGGACTAAACATTGAGGGCTCCAGGAACAAAGAAAATTGTTATTATTTACAATGTAATAGTCATACATAAGTGTCTATTAACTTCAGCATGGACATGTATACAAATGGTGGCATGATTCCTTTGAGCAGAGTCATGTTTTCATCCCTGTGGTAATATGAACAATAACTCAGTGAAACCAAGTCTGTATTGGTTGTTGAGGAATAGGAAATGGTGAGATGAAGCCTTATGCATAGGCAGTGACGTCAGAGGACATCTCTGAAACAATCAAGCCAAAAACTCACCTATCTGTGTAAAAATATGATGCCTAGAGGAGTTAGGTAAATGGAGAGTTAAAGGCAGGCTACTTATGAGGGGTAGATGAACAATGGGTTGGTCTTGATAACCCATCACAAACCCCTGGTTAGACTTGTAAAGTCATGCATCTTCATCTCCTTAACAAGTCATTCAAATTTTTATGTAATAAAACTTAGAAATGATAAGCAGTGTCTGATTTGTAGTGAGGGCAGCAAGTGGAATGAGGGAAGACTCTGGGCTGGTTGACAAGTCAGGAGAGCAAGCAGTATTCCTCCACAGAACACATAGCTTGCCTTAGGATGAAGAAGTCTCAGAAATGGGTGGATTTCCTAAAACTCTCATAATCTTTTCTATTTAGATTTGTTTTATTTTGTTGAGACAGGGTCTTATCTAGCCAAGACTGGTGTTATACTCACTTTGAGACTATAGAAGATCTTGAATTTTCTAATCCTCTTGCTTTCATCTCCCAAGTGTTAGGATTACAGGCATGTTCCTCTATGGCTCTTGTGTTTGTGTGTTTGTTTGTTTGTTTTCTTGTTCATTCATGCAGTGCTAAGGATGTAACACAAGGCCTTGTATGTGCTAGGCAGGAATTCTAGCAGATGAGATGCTTCACCAGCTTCATTAACAACACTTTTACACTGAGTTCCTGCTGACAGCTTTGAAGAATGATGGCAAATCATCTACTCCACCCTTAATGACCTGTGCTGTGAAAGGTACTGCTAACTCAGCACAGCCATGCTGTCTACAATTCATAATGTCCATCAAGGTCACAAAGGCAAGGATGACAGCACATTAAAATTCTCCAAGAAAGCCTCTGAGGATCAGATAACTAGACAGTGGCTTCTTCCAGTTCCAAGAGAACTGATGAGTTTGGCCCCCCTTTGTGCAACTTCCCTTATTTAGCTTGAAGGTCCCTCCCCGTGTTGTTTGAGTCCTTTGAGAAGCAAACGCCAAGACAGAAGTAATGAGCATGTGTTCATTAGGAGAAATGCTGTGCGGGAAAATGGAGCAGGTTAGAGAGCCATCAGACCTCCGTACAACCTCATCACAAGTTAGAAGGGAGACAGTCTGAGTGCAGTCTTAATAAAAGATAGATGAAGCCACTTTGAAGTGCTGTGATCCCCAGGAGTGAGCCTGCCCCAGCCATAGCCATGCTCACTGGGCAACCTGGCTTTGACCCCAGCACTGTGGCACATTGCAGAACCCTGAAAGTGGGGATCTTTGTTGGTTGTGTTCCCTGAAGTTGGAGATCTGTGGCTCCATTTTCCAGGACAGCCACATTCCACCTAGGGAAATGGAAAGGGCTGAAGAAGATTTCAGACTTGCCCATGGTGGGGCAGTATTACCATAGTGTTACAGACCACCCAGAGAGTGGCTAGGTCCAGACCTCAGGCAGCAGCAGACAGGTTGGTGCAGTTGGTTGTCTGCTCCTAACAGGCTCATGTGGCCTATGAGCAGATATGGATAGGGAGGCACAGGGTGGAGATGCTATTAAGCTGAACTGAGCAGTGAGGTTAATGGAAGTAATCAGAATCAAGTCTTCAGGGCACAAAACTCAGTATAGGGGGAGGATGTATCTTTGACTCCCAGTTCTAGGGAGATGGAGACAGGAGGATTCTTAGGGCTAGATGGCCAGTCATTGTAGTGTACATGGTGAACTTCAGACCAGTGACAGACTCTGTTGTAAAACACAAGGTGTAGGCTAGAGAAATGGCCCAATGGTCCAAAACACAAGCTTCTTTTTCAGAGGACTCCTAGTTCAACTCCTAGTACTTACATGGTGACTCAAAACCATCTTCAACTCCAGTCCCAGAAGATCTGATGCGTCTGCTGGCTTTTGTAGGCACTAGGAATGCACATAATATACAAACATGCATTCAGGGCACATGGTACACATATATAAACAAATAATTTAAAATTTTATAATTAAAGAATCTCTCAGCAAGGTGGACAGCTCCTGCAGAACAATGCTTGATGTTGTCCTCTGGGCTCTTATGCGTGTTCACATTCATGCAATTGCACACATAAGAACATGCATATCCACAAAACACTAGTGCTAATGAGAAGGATGTAGCCAAGGGATCTAATGCAAACACAGCCCTTGAAGAGTTGGAGTGATGACGCAACACACTTTTTTTTTCTTCAGTGGCTTGGATGAACCTGTTTTAATCAGCAATTTAATTATATTAAGAGCTACAATTAGCTGCTAAGCTGACAAAACTCAATTAACCCACTAAGTATTTGTTCTTATGCAGTGAACACCAAGAAAACTATATGTGAACATAATTCTTGACTTTTAGGTGCTTATAGAAGAGTTTTATTTAGCCTTACCAAATTCAACCAATGTGTGTGACATAACCCTTTCCCCACCAGATGAGCCATCTTATTCATTTAAGGCATTTGTACAGAGTGCTCATTAAAAGTCAATCACTTCACTGGGTGGTGGTGGCTCACGCTTTTAATCCTAGTACTCGGAAGGCAGAGGCAGGCGGATCTCTGTGAGTTCGAGGCCAGCCTGGTATACAGAGAGAGAGTTCCAGAACAACCTCCAAAGTTATACAGAGAAACCTTGTCTTGACAAACCAAAAAAAAAAGTCAATTACTTCTTCACGTAGTATTCTTTTAGAGAAACAGACATGTTTCCTATGTTGAATAGTACAATTGTAGGTTCTAGTTAAATATTTTCCCACAAAGCAGGTTGTAAATTCATTTGTGATACCATGTCTAGAGTCCCCTCCCCCACTGCACAACTGCTTAGATCAATAAAATTCATTTGTTGTGTTACTTTTTAAGGGAACCATGAACAAGCATTGATTCACCCCACAGAGGGCACCAACGACAGACCAAATAAAAGGTAGCCAAGTCCAGTTTGGTGAACCAATGAGTTTATTGGGCTTTCTTATAGGACTGTGGGCGACACTAAAACAGTTGCATCACTGAGAGTCCCACTCAAACATGGTGACCGCATAGTGTAAACCGCATTACTGGAGTCCCATCTTCAGTTAACCTTCTATTGCCTACAGGTTCTAGCACTTCCCAAGAGTGTGGTCACAGAAAGAAGTGGGTGGAATGACTTTTATTCCATCCAGAGAGTGTTATTAACCTTGTCACCATCACCATAGACGAACCTATTACTGTGCTGTTCTGTTAATTGCACTGCCATGACCACCAAGTTATGTTCTAGATCACCAAGGCAACCCCTGGTCTGTGGTAACTATAGCCATGTAATAGCTAAGGAAAAACATCATTGATTTCAACTGGGGGAAACATTGGCCATAAGGGTATGTCTGTGAAAGTTGATTCATATTAAAGATTAGTGCCATCAAAAGGGTTGTCAAAGCACAGGAGAATGAAAAGCAACCCCACCTGAAATATTTGTAAAACACTGAAGTCTTTCTGTCTTCTCACTTAGTACATCGTGAGCTGTGTGCTTCCCTATTTCATATCTGAATATCTGGGTCATCAGTTTCACAAAGATGATTTAAAGGAAGTTTCTAAAGCCATGCCATAGTCTGAATTTGTTACCCATCGAACTGATAAGGAAACTATCCCAGAGAAGTTATCTGAGGTTGCACCATGAGTCATGGGGCCATATCAGAACTTGGACACTTGGCTTCATCTGTGCTTTTGTGTCTGATCATCATTGCAGCTGGTCCAATATCATGTTGCCAGGAGTGGTCACCACCAAATCCCAGCCCTAGTGATCTATCTGAGGCCTTGGCAGAAGAACCATCCTTGTCATCATCTTTCCATATCGAAGTCCAAATGAGTCTGCTATTGATTATTAAATAGCAACACATGGTATTTTTTAGAACAAAACTACCTTTTAAATATAAAAACAAGGGAAGGAGTTAATGTCTTTCTGGTGAGTAGGGTAACACAGACCTATAATTCCAGCCATGCCAGGCGTTGGTGGTACACGCCTTTAATCCCAGCATTTGGGAGGCAGAGGCAAGTGGATCTCTGTGAGTTTGAGGCTGGCCTGGTCTAGAGGAAGTTCCAGGACAGTCTCCAAAACAATACAGAGAAATCTTGTCTTGAAAAACAAAACAAAAACAAAACAAAACAAAACAAAAATTCTGTCCACATGGGAAGATGGGGCAGAAAGATCTTGGATTCAATGCCAGTGTGTGTTACATAGTAAGACTCTGTCTCAAAGAGGAAGAAGGAGGAGGAGGAGGGGGAAGAAGTAGAACAAGAGGAGGAGGAGGAAGAGGAGAATGAAGAGAGGAGGAGGAGAGGAGAAGGAGGAGGAAGAACCCAAACAAACAACAACATCCAAAACCCTGGAGGTCAGCCAGATGGTTCACTGGGTTAAAGTACTTGCCATACAAGCTGAGTTTTATTCCCAGAATCTACATTAGAAAGCCAGATGTGGTGGCCCACATTTGTAATCCCAACATTTCTATGCTATAACTGGGAGGTGAGGCAGGGGAACCTCCTGAAGACTCATGGGCTAGCCAGCTTGAAGCAAGCAACAGCAGAGACAAGATTGGCCCTACCTCATCAAAGGAGAAGAAGAGGATCATTCCAGAAAAACTGCCCTGTGACCTCTACAGACACACTGTGACACACATGCTCATCCAGTCACACACCCACCGCACCCATACTCACACACTTAAACTGATTTTAAAAATTGAAAAAGAGAAAAATCTTTCCTCAGGCTGGGCAATCATATCAAAACACTTAATGTACAGTTCTGTCAGTTTATCCATAGAAATTAATTCTGCTTTCACAGGTAGTCAGGTGATGAACTAAAAATGAAAAGCGCTCTCTAAAAGACAAACTCTGAGTACTTATTCATCACTCAGATGCTAACTGGCTCCACCTCCAAATGCTCCCACCACTTGAAGGTTGTGTATGTATACTAGATCCCTTGGCCACATCCTTCCTATTAGCACTAATGAGCATCTTATGGCCTTGCTGGACCACATCCATCATGTGCACACACAAACCACAATGGAAGTTCAAAGTATTTCCCTCCTCTGAGAGCTGCTTCATAATATCTCATTTGGAGTATATTTCTAACTCCATTACAACAAAAAAATGGTTGCATTAATAGTGTGTTGCCTTGAGAGGGGTGATTCAGAATTTGTGAGAAAAGTAGTGGTGTACTGGACCCTTTGTCTAAATACTAAAAATAAGAAAGGACCTGGCAGAAACCCAACTCCCAAACATGCCACATCATTATAACCATGAATTCAGTTTGTCTACTGTTAGTCTTAGCTGTATTAATTTTACCATCTTTATGAGAATATATATAATCCTATATGTGTGAGTGTATATATACATATATATGTAATGTTTAAAAATTAAAGCATTTATCTGACAAGTGATTTTCAGGAAGAAGTCAGCATAAAATTACCTTAGAGATTACCGTGAGAAAACTAGACATGTCAATTTTTCTCTAAAATATATTCAAAATGTCCAGCACACATGTGCACACGCACACGGACATACCTTAATATAACTTACCTGTCCCCCATACAGGCCCTCACACCTGCAAGTCTTTGTGTATGTCCTTACACATTTGCATGATCATACAAGCCCTCAAACATCAAATATTCTGGAGTATATTTTTGTTTGTTTGTTTCAAGATATACTCCTGATATGTAGTTCAGTTTAACATGAAATTCAGTGTGTAGCCCAACATGGCCTGAAAGCCATGGAGCTCAGGCTAGCCTGGAGCTCACAGTCCTCTTGCATCAGCCTCCTGAGTGATAGTTTTACAGGCTGGCCCTGCCAAACGTTTAGTCTCCAAAGTAGAGAATCCGCTTGAAAGGTGTTGGATAAGAAAGGGAGATTTCTATGAGCAATACTTGTGATGAGTCAAGTGAGGAAATGCACACCCTCATTTCCATCTGTTTATACATTCTACCACATAAATGACGCTTGTCTGTATCGATGAATAAATAGCACATTCATTCCCCAGAAGAGATCCCTGGGTAGAGGTGTTAGTTTACACTTGACTTCTAACAAGGTGGTCAAGCTGAGGTCTCTCTCTCTCTACCCTCTCTGTCTGTCTCTCTGTCCCCTCTCTTTCTCTATCTCCACCTCTCGGTCGGTCTGTCTGTCTGTCTGTCTGTCTCCCCCCCCCACCATGTATGGTGTAGGTATGTGTCTAGGTGGGAGAATTGGGAATTGTAGGATCAACAATGCCTTTTGCTGACTAATTATAGAATCTTAACTTTGAACAGGTACAATTAGAAAACTCAAAGTCAAATCAAAACAAAACCTCAAGAGAGCTGTGTAAGAAAACAGTCTTACTCATCACCTCGAGGTGAATTGAATTCTACCTTTCTCAACAGAGTACATGGGCAACATCATTGCAACAGTTGCTCTGTCTTAGGCTTTCCCTCAAAACACAGTGTGGCTGTTTTATGTGCAGGTGGAGGTAGATGGTGATGGTATTTACTGTGAGTGATTGTGGATTATTCATTGTCTAAATAGGAAGGCTTCTTTTTAACAATAACAAGGATCATACATGGACCTCAGCTAGCAGTGCTCATATGGAGAGGTCAGCATTATGGATATTGCAAACTGCTAATTCCTACTAAAATACCCAAATGCAAGCAATTTCCAATAACACAAAGGACTATTCGTTATGTTAATATTATTGCGATCAACTTTTAGAAGCTTCTCCTGACCCAAGTTTGGAAACTATTTCATAGCCCATCTCCTTCCTGAATATCTGCCACAGTTCTGTTTCTATTTAAGCTGTCAATTCTGGCTGCCTATTTCTACCTCTTCCAGGAGGTACAATGCTACTGGAGTTGTGGTCCCCATGGAAGGTGAAGCAGCTAGTGGACACCTGTGTTTACAGGCAGAATATTTCATTTCAAAGCTTCAGTTTCAACATTTCAAAAGTGGAGGTAATGAGAGCATGTAGCCCATGATGTTGTTTTATAAATGAAATGCTGTAACGAATCAGAGGACGTTTACCACAGAGATAGTGCTTTATTAACCACATCTACCATTGCTTTATTCAGTACTTTCTTGCTAGACATGATTAGACTATCAGTGAGGGAAACCAACAAACAGACTAACAGCTATCCTATGTCAAAACTAACATCAGTTGGTCTGGGCATGTAACTCGTGCCTAACACGATCAAAGTCCTTGGTTTGATCTCTAGCCCTGAATATACTAGACATTTTGATGTCTGTAATCTTAGCACTTAGGTGGTAGAGGTAGAAGGATTAGGAGTTCAAGGCTACCAGTGGCTATTGATCAAGTTTGAGGCTAGTTTGGGATACATTAGACCCTGCGTCTGACAGACAGACAGGGTGGGGGGATGCCATAGTTAAAGCTTAGTAACTTTAATAACTTAATAACTTTTTGAAAATTGATTAGAAAAGCCTAACAGCAGCAATGTGTGAGAACTCTGAAGCTGGAGGTTGGGTCCAGAAGAAAGCAATACCTGGAAGCCATGGTGAGTGATAGGTGAGCTTAGTGTTTAGGCTTTTCTGATCTTTCTGTTCTATAAGCCATACTAAGACTCCCATATCAGACTTACTCAGTTAATTGTGTTTATTTGTTCTTCTTGACTTCTGAATATATTTGTGTGTTTGTGTTCCAACTACTAAAAATTCAAGAAAGACATGTATAATGACTCTAGATGTCTCCAACAGAGGGAATTCAATATAGGGATCTGGTTACACAGGCAGGGAAAGCACCAAAAAACAAACAAACAAAAAATGAATGAGGGTGGTGAGAGATGGAATAGCAGGACATTAGTGCCAACACATGAGAAAGAGATGGTAGCAGTTACCAAAGCCCAGGATTTGGAGCCATCTCTTGGATGCCAAAATATCAGTAAGTTGCAGGAATGAAGATGAAAAGGAGAAGGGCCGTCCTGCAAAACTGGAGTTACAGAGATGCACCCAAGATAGAAAGGTGTTACATAAAGGGTTAGAGAGAAGTCCTCTGACTTCAGTCCTCTTCTTGGCATTCGTTGTTGCACCAATGAGTCCCTTGATCAAGCTACCCGGCAGCCAGAGGGCAATAGAGTCTGGGGAATGGAACTTTCTTCAGGATGGAGCTAAGGGAGCAAAGACACAGAGCAGCAAGCCTAACCATATAAGGAGCACCTGCAAGTTGGTGTCTGGAGATGGTCAGGGCATGATTCTTGTGACAGGCATTGTTGCCTCTGCAATGAGTCTCTTTCTAAAGATAAGAACTACAAGAGGAGGGACCTGGAAATTCCACAGTGAAATAAATGCAAGGGGACAGGCTGAAAAGGAAAGAGAATATTTTTAAACTTGTAGAGCTCAATGGCTCATAGCTTATGTTTTCTAGTTACCCCCAGATGACTCAGAAAAAAAGCTTTTTGAGTTATATTTCAGAAAATCTTGATTATCGGTGTGATCAGTCTTCCCTCTAGGATCTGGAGGGAACGATTAGGGGTGGCTAACTGTGAAATCATCTAGATAACTGCAACTGACAAGAATTCATTTTTTGTATCCTTAATCTCAAGAACATTTTAAATAGTATTCAAATAAATGTTTGCAAATGGTCCATTGTGGCGATGGATTCTTCTTCTTCTTCTTCTTCTTCTTCTTCTTCTTCTTCTTCTTCTTCTTCTTCTTCTTCTTCTTCTTCTTCTTCTTCTTCTTCTTCTTCTTCTTCTTCTTCTCCTCCTCCTCCTCCTCCTCCTCCTTCTCCTCCTCCTCCTCTTCCTCTTCTACCTTCGATATTTCATATAATGGCTTTATTATATTGCATAAAGTCACTCAATAGTGAGTATACGATCGTGGGTCAATGGAGCTATCAAAGCAGTTGAAAATCAGAGGTATCTCTTACATTGGACCAACCTGTAGAATGTTCTTGGGTAACACATATTTTGCTTTATGGAAGAAAGGTAGATTTCAGCAAGACAGGCCACGTCTAACACTTTGCTATTGCTGGTTGCCAGCTAGTAAAATGAGCTAGGTTTCACCATCTAAAAACCCTGATGCAACGCCTTCCCAGCCTCCTATTCATGCCTCACACTTGTTCCCTGTCTAGGCCTTGCTTCAAGGAATTCACCCATGGTGTGTTTATTTTTAAATCAGTCGTTGCAAGAGCTATCACCTTACTGACAAACAAATCAAAGGCTGACTGCATGTCAGGTTGAAAATATCTCTGGCTGTTGGTGGAGCCTGGCATTATACATCTGTGAATGGATTTCCGGGTTTGTAACATAACTTGCTGCATTTCACACATCTGTCTGCTGAGGTAACCCATTGTAGAAATGTTTTCCTTCCTGTCATAGCTAGGAGGAATCATTCCAGTCACATACTTATAGGTTGGGTTTGATTTAGAAGATACTGAGAATGTCTTCTGTTTCTTCATACTTACTGTTCCACTGGATCTAGAATAGGGAGGCCATGGCCCATCTTTCTCTGTTAGGTATTCTTGGTGTGTAGACTTGGGTAGTATTGGAGTGCCTTCTGGGCCCGTGTTGATTCTCTTTTCCTGAATGCACATAGGAATAGACCACAATGGCCATGTTTAAACCACTTGACTTCATCCTCCCTGGGCAGAAACCATCACCAGTCACACAATGTATTCAGTATTAATCATAGGTTTTCTCCCTACACTGATTTTGGAACTGAGACACTGGTTACTATTTAGAGTACTCTTATGCCTTGAACACAGGGGGTGTAAAATGCAAGCAGCTATTTTGAATAAGGGTGTGGCCATATTTATAAAGAGAGGACTAGACAAATAAAATAAGGCGAGGAGGAGTCAGAACAAATAGAAGGCAAATCCTTTGATCCACTTCTGTTTATCTACCCTTGCTCCAGGCCTCAGAATCTGGTGACCAACTGTTCACTCTCTTTTCCATAATAGTCAGACTTCTATCATTCCTCATTTAAGTATTTAGGCCACATAACATTTTCTTTCCACACCTGACTTATTTCACCTGGCACAGTGTATTCAGGTTTACCTTGGCTGGCATGAATTCCTGAATGACAGGATTCCATTTTCTGTTTCAGGCTGAATAGTGTCCCATTGTGTATATATGCCACTTTATTTTGTGGTATTGGGTCCAAACCCAGAACCAATGTGTGTCAGGCAAGTGCTATACTACTGAGCTATAACTCCTAAACTTGGCTTTTTTTTTTTTTTAGGTAGAAGAGTATCTTACTATGTAGCCCACACTAGCCTTGACCTTACAATGTTGCTGATTAATAGTACTACAGGCATGTGTGACCATGTCCAGCTTAAATGTACATTTTTACTTATCCATTGATCTGTGGGATAGACACATAGATTGCTTCTAAACCTTGTCTCTTATGGATAGTGCTACAATAAACACAAAATTGAAGTTTTTAACTTATACTGTTGTCCATTACTTTGGATATATACCAACTCAGGAGTGGGATTGCAGAATTTTTAAAGTAGTCCATTAAAAAATTTTAGAGGCCCCTCCATGCTATGTCATGGGGACATTCCTGATGACATTGTTCAATTTTCTCCACATCCATAACACATGCTATCTTTAGTCTTTTGCTGACAATACTTCTTACTGGGATGAAGAGCTAGCTCATTTTGTTTTAATTTGTATTTTCCTGTAATTTGAGATATTAAGCATTTAAAAATTATTTACTTTAGCCAGATGTGGGGCATACACAGCCCTCTGGAGGCAGAGACAAAGCTCTGTCCATTTCAGGCTAGTCTGGTCTACACAGAGAGTTCCAGGCCAGCCAGGGCTACATAGTGAGACTCTATCTAAAACAAGAATCATTATTTTCATTTTCTTTTTATTAAATCTTAATTGATATACAGGACCACAAAAATTCTACATTATATTTTACATTGTTTAAGTTGGGTTAAAGTAGCTGTTTATTCGAACACTGTGCTTTTTATGATAAAAGCATTAAAGTCTTTTCTGCTAGGTTTTTGAGGTATTTACTTCCTAGCTGTTACTGACAATCACCCTGCTCTGCATCAGCACAAAGGAACTTCCTGTTTCTCCCCAGAAGAATCTGAGTGCCCACTGGAACCCATCCCCAGCACTCCCTCTTCAGAACCTGGTATCCACCCAAAATGTAAACATTTAAAGTACAAAAAAATTTCCAGATAACATTGAAATGGTTCTTAAAAACTTGCCAAATATCTCCTCTTCTACCAGATAGCTACTTTGAAAAAAATGGCTTGAGGAACACAACTCTGGATCATTTTTCCTGCAATTATAAAGACTACAGTACTTTTAATGATTTGTCTATGTAATTTTTGATCTGCTACTTATTGAAATTTTAGTAGATGCATATAATGTGCCTTGATCATATCACATCCACTCTCAACTCTACTCTGTCTCTCCCTAGCTCCAGACACCTCCTGCCCCATCCTACGCCTACATCCCAGTTCAAGCTGTCTGTTGGAATATTGGCTGATTTTGTTTGCTTACAGGTCTTGTGTGGATACCAGCAGTGAGACCATGAGTGCAATGGCCACATTATATCCAGAAGGCGGCATTTCACAGCTGCTCATCCTCCAGCTCCTCCATTCTTCCCTTCCCCTCTTCTAAGATGTTCCTAAGTGGGGTTGATATAAATGCTCCACTCAGGGCTGAGTATTCTATGCTCACTTAATCTCACACTTTGAGGAATTATGGGTCACGGCACTAAGTATTACCCACTCCACAAGAAGTTTCTCTGGTCAAAG
The DNA here is from genome assembly GCF_017639785.1 of Mesocricetus auratus. Taxonomy (NCBI): domain Eukaryota; kingdom Metazoa; phylum Chordata; class Mammalia; order Rodentia; family Cricetidae; genus Mesocricetus; species Mesocricetus auratus. The sequence goes on from NW_024429266.1 coordinate 158,702,542, forward strand.
TTGAGAGCTGTGCTAATGTATGGGCACAAACATTGATATTTAAGGCAGTTTGACAATATCCTCATTTAGCAAAACAACAGTTGTAGGTTCCTCACTTGGGCCCATTACTTCCCCTCTGGTGTGTTTTTAAATTATGAAGAAGGATCACAGAGTAGACAGTATTTTACAACTTTTAAAAATTCACCTTCATGTCTTAGGTAACTTTCATGGTTTCTTTTGTTTGTTTGCTTGTTTTGTTTTTCTTTTAATCAAGGAAACAAGTGAGATGTAACATTAACAAGTACCATTTACTGAACACCTATGGTGTGGTCTTGTTTCAGGGGTTTACTGATTGACAAGATAGCACATCTGTTTGTTAGGAATTTTGAATTGTATTGAGCAAAGATAAGTATCAGATCTTTCCACTCTCACAAAGAGCCCTGAGAGCTTAGCCAGATGTGTTGGCATGCTTGGGCCTATGTATGCATCTGTGCTGTGAACAAGATGTCAAGGGGGTGGGCCCTAGATGTTGACTGTATCCATGGATACATTTCCAAATGTCCTAAGATTTTTGTTGTTAGTGTTTAGGCAACAAACATTGACTTTCATGAAGTTAAGCAAGAGTAGGAATTAATTGGAAGAATATTGTGTGGCTCAGAGTACAGAAGGTGCAGTTGGATAGCTCCCCGTGGGGGACAGCAGGAAGCAAGAGTTCTTGACTGAAGGCTCAGCAGGGACTTCTGGGTCTGTTCTACAGGGGGGCACTATTGGCTGACTCTGTTCCAATGGCCTTCCCTCCTGGGGTTTCTCCACAGGAGACTGGGCTTATAGAGATAGGAAGTTTACTGGTCAGCTTGGGTATGCAGCTTGTTTCTCTACCCCGGAAGGTGCTAGATTCTGTTGACTGACACATGCAACTGGGCCTGGGCAGCAGTCCACCACCCGGAAAGGGGAAGGAACAGTGACTGAACCAACTCCAGTGTCCTGACTTTTGTTTTGATTTTCGTTTCTGGGTCTCCCTCATCTTTAATTTCTATTAGGGATTTACCTATATTTTCTTTTCTCCCCGCCTCTTTTCCTTACTCTTTTTAATTAAAAAAATATTTTAAAATGTATGTATATTCTCTCCTATTCCTTTCTTTCATTGTTTCATTCTTTCTTAAGCAAACACTGGCATTGTCAACACAGAAAAAGCTATAGAATTTGGGGCGAGAGAGATGCCTCAGCAATTGAAAGCACTTGCGGAGCCTGCAGAGGACCCAGGTTCAGTTTCCCAGTGTCCACTTGGTGACTCACAACTGTCTGTAACTCTGATTCCAGGGAACGGGGTGTTGTCATCTGGCCTCCCATTGTGTGGTACACATACATATGTTCAGGCAAACAGTCAGGCGTGCACACACAGACTCTCTCTCTCTCTCTCTCTCTCTCTCTCTCTCTCTCTCTCTCTTTCCCTCTCTCTTTCTCCCTCTCTGTCTCTCTCTCACACACACACAAATAATTTTTTTATTTTGAAAAAAGCTGTAGATTTTGTTGAATCTGGAGAGGAATACACACCCAATGCTCAGCCTTCTTATGCTATTATGTAGTTTTTATGGCTCTTTGAGGAGTAGGAGACAATTCTACCCAGGATGTCATGTGTTAGGCACTAAAGAGTATCCTCAGAGTTAAGTCCATCAACTTTTCTCATGTAACTCTTGCCATTTTTACAATTGACCTAAGCGATAGTTCAAATATAATTGTTTCATCCCTGATTTTAAAAGGTATAGGTAAAAAGCTTGTATACAATGTGACTTTGAGACACCCCAGCATGCGCTCTTGCACATGTTTATTCCCGGCACTTAAGAGGTAGAGGTAACAGGATCAGGAATTTAAGGCCAGTTTCAGCTACATGTCATGGCTGAGGTCAGCCTGTGCTATATGCTACCCTTTCTCAAAAGAGCAATGAAAAGTGAGACTTTGAAAGTGACATTTCTTTTTTTTAGCATCAACCCCACTAACAGCAGTTAATGAATTAATCTATGCACACCATTAACACACTCTGAATACACGGTTTTCCTGAAGTGAAAGGAGTATTGACATACATTGTCTGCAGCAGTCTTTTCTTCATATAAAACCTAAAATATGGAAAAAGTACAATAACAACCCTATAATCACTGATGGTTGATTACTTTTCTACTGCTGTGAAGAAACACAAAGAAAGCATTTAATTAGTGCCTTGCTTATAGTGTCGGAGGGTTAGCCCATGATCATCATGGCAGGGAGCATGACAGTGGGCAGGCAGGCTGGCATGGCACTGGAGCAGTAGCTGAGGATTTACATCATATCTACAGATAGCAGGGAGAGTGACCAAAACTAGGTTTTTGAAACCTCAAAATGCTAGCCACCCGTGATATACCTCCTTCAACAAAGTCATACCTCCTAATCCTTCCTAATCAGTCCACCAACTGGGAACCAGACAGTCGGATATATGAACCTATGGGAACATTCTCATTCAAACCACCAGAGATGATAACATGTAAGATCTGCCAGTGATGCTGCTTTACTTAATATTATAACCTATTTGTTCCTCTCAACAATCAATGCAGTTTTACCAATCCTGTTTCACAAATTAAAAACCAAACAAACTCAGGATCAAAGTGATTTACGTATCTTGCTCAAGGTCATGTAAGAAGAGCCAGGGTTCAAACATAGCTGATGTGTCCTCGTGATGCAGAAAAAGGCCAGACTGTTGGTATCTGTTTAATTGTCTCTTTGTATTTGACCAAAGGGAACAAACTGAATCTGTTAGCTGAATCTGTCAACAAGACTTTCTCAAAAGGTGACTGGCATTATGTAAATACTGGACAGATATGTGCTAAGTGAATGAAAAATACATTTCCTTTACAAAACTCTTGTGCAATACTATTCAAAATGCCGAGAAGTATTCTGTGTATCTTACAAGTATTAGCTAGTGTATCATTCTTGGACCAGTACCCATGCTATTTCAACTCTTAATAAGAGCAGTAAAAGAGCCTGGGTAATTTCCTTCCTCATTTATTCCTAGGCAGGAAGCACTCTATTTTTCAATGTTCTTGACCTTTGGCCCCTGGATCCTGCTATTTTAGCATCCTATTCCCAAAGATCAGTTCAACAGCAGGACATTGAGCACCCATTCTCACACTGATTCCTAGGGGAAAGAAAAATAAATAGATTTTCATCTGTGACCTAGCAAATGCATCCTTAGATTTTGAAACCTCCTGACAGCTCTTTGTGTTAGCATGGATGGGAACATCGCATCTCCTGAGGATTGCCTCTGCAGGCCTTCACGGCAGGATATGTGCGGGCATCTCAGTTTATTTCTGCTTCTGATTTTAGTTCCTTTAATAAGTGCTAAGTAGGCTTCATTCAGTTATTTTCCAGTGCATTCCTTCAAATCACCCAGTAGCATGTACTAACACGTCTGTCTCTTGTTTTAATGAAGAGGTTTCAGCCTCATCATCTGCAGTGTGCCCTGGGGACACAGGCTAATTTCTACCCTGATAAATCAATTTAGACTGGGAGAGAGTTCTGACGATGGAAAAGTCAGTTATTTTGTCCCATCAATATTTGTCTGATGTGCACATGAATATGACAGACAACCTAGTAAAAATTACACTTTCATCTGCAGTGTCCTTGTAATCTTTACAGAAAGGAAAAAAATGTAACTGCTATGGTTTGAATAAGGATCCCAAAAGACCCACATCTAAGTGGCCAGGTGGCCAACCTTTATTATCAGATGGAGTCTAGAAATTTAAACTATTGTGGGGATGTTCTCAAAGGGACTTGGGGGTTCCATTCTCTTCCTATTTTTTTGAACTTCCTCCGAAGCCACCAGAAGATGAAACGACTGCCTCTGATACTTGCTCCTGTCATAACACACCATGATTCTACAGGCTCAGACTACTGAGGTCATGTGACCACAGACTGAACCCTCTGAAATCTCAAGTAAAAGTAAACGGCCTTCGTTCTATTATAAGTTATCTGTCATGGAAAGCAGATTAACTTTTTCCTCATGGTCAATTCATTTGTTCATCACAGAGACACGTATTCAAAATCAGCCACAAACATGGCCTCAGTCTGTAAAAATTCAGATATGTGTGTGGCTGCTGCTAGTGGAAACATGTGGGAAGTTAGGTAGATAATTAGAATACAGCATGCCACAGTCTATTGAGGTGGATTTGGGAATGGGCTGCTGAACTGATTGGGGGATGTGCTGAGTGTGGGTAGAGACAGGCAAGGCTTCCTACAATGGTTGTGCCCAGTTTTAACATCTAAATAAAGGTATTGAACAAAGAGCCAGAGGAAGGAAAAGGTAGAGATAAGTTGGCACTAAGACAGCAGTTCTCAACCTTCCTAATAGTGCACTCCTTTAATACAGTTTCTCATGTGATGACCCCAACCATAAAATTACTTTCATCGCTACTTTATCACTCAATTTTGTTACTGTTATGAAACATAATATAAGTATTTTCCAACGGTCTCAGAGACCCCTGTGAAAGGGTTGTTGGAGAACCACTGGTCTAAGAACTTCAAGGATGATTTGAGTAGATGTGAGAGGGGGTCAGGAGTACAGGACAGGAAGAGATGGGTAGCAAGTGTTACAGAGCTTGACCTTTTTGCTGTAATAATCAATGGGAATCCAGAAAGAACTGAAATCAGGTAAGAATCAAGGTGAGATTAGTGTTTAGAAAAAATTCTTTTAACAATTCTAGCAAACATGGATGCTTTTTGGCATAGTGATTTATAGGAAATTATATTACTGGTAGAGAATTCATGAGATTTTCTTTTCTTATAATCATAGAAGCCATCTAAGGTCTATTAAGGCGGAGTTTTGAAGAATGAATTTTAGTGAATTTATATGATAAGGCAGATTAGATATTTTAAGATATGAAAATAATCTGTAGCTAATGTAAATTACCCATAATAACTACACAAAAGGGAGATTTTAGAGACAAGGCAGTATATTCTGTGGTCTTTCAAATATTTCTTCAGTCATATCTATAAGAACATGCTCAATGACTTATATTTAAGTATGAATAGTTCTCAACAATAAGGTTATAGACATTAGTCTTTCCTTTTAGCTTACTTACATTTTACAATGTCAAAAAATGAGTGATATTTTTCCAACAAGAAAATAAAAATAAAGGTATATCGGATCAACAGGCCCATCCAGCCCTACTCTGCCTGGTCAGGTAGAAGAAACCCACAAGCCTGCTGGATTCCAATTGGTTCTCCATTACAATGAGCAGCCACATGATGGAGAAATAGGAGAGAAAGAGAAGCCGAGAGTCCACGTCCTATGGGGAGAACCGTACTGGAGAGGCAAAGGCAGTGAAGAAGATGCTGATGTGGGTGGCCTGTGCTGCCACCTGCGGTGTGGTGATGTCCAAGCCCAGGCTGCTGCCTGGGGTCATGTCTAGGTTTGTGACCCCCTATTGCAAGCAGCCCAGGGTCTGTGTTGAAGTGGCTCCTGCTACCACCGAGGGCGATGTGGGTGCCTGGGGTCTGGGCTATCACTTGAGACTATGTTGGTGCCTAAGGGCCATGCTGCCACAGGTCCATGTCTAGCTGAGTGTCCTGCATGAATACCTGGGGCCAAAGTGACATATGGCCTGGGTTGCTGCTGAGGACCATGTTTGCGTCAGTGGTCCTACCACATTAGTCCATGGCCCATGTTGCCACCAAAGGCCACACGGATGCACTGCTGCCCAGGACCGTGGTGACTTTGGGCCTGAGCTTCTGCTGAGGATTGTGTCTGGGTTTGGGTCTGTGGTCCTGCAGCATCTGGGGTCTCTATTGATATCCATGGCTATGGATGGCCATGCAAACCATTCCTGTTGAAATTCAAGGGGTGTGCTGAGCCAGCCTCTCCCTTAGCTAACACTGAGAGACCTGGCTACGGGCTGCTGCAGTGGGAGATAGGGCACCGCCCTACCCTACACCAGAGAGCTGGCTTTCATGACCCCAGCCCTGGGAGACCTGGCACCACCTCTCATCACAAGCGCAGAAGAGTAGACCCCTAGATGGTATGGGTGCAGAAAAGCTGGCTCTGTCCCTTGCCTGAGAGGTTAGTCCCAGTGGAGGCTTGGCCTGACCAACTCAGGTAACACTCCGGCCTACATCCAGTGCTTTGAGTTGGCCCGCCCCAACACCTACCACATCTATGACCTGCATGAAGGGTCTGGCCTTAAGAAACCAGAGCTGGGGGATCTCCATGACTTAGGGCAACAGGAGTATGGATACTTGAGAAGAGTTTTGGTGAGGGCCAGTATTGATGGTGTGCCAACAGGTAGAGAGGCCTTCATCAGACAACAACTCATTACACCAAACAATTGCAAGTAAAGCTGTTTGGACAAAAGGGTGTACCGTGTGACACACCGCAGCTCCAAACGCCGCTAAGATGGATGAAGAGGCGATGGAGAAGTGGGAAAGATGGAGGAGTGAAGTGTTGGTTTTTTAAATTAATATATTTATTTTTATTTTTTAATTTTCTTTTTGGAAGGAGGCACTGCAAGGGTGAAAGTCGAATATGGAAGGACTGGGAAATGAGTGGGATTGGAGTGCATGATGTAAAATCTCCAAAGTGTCAATAAAAAATTATATTTAAAAATTACATCTCAGAACTTGGGAGGTAGAAACTGGAAGATCAGAAGGCCAAGGTCATTGTCAGCTAGGTAGTGAGTTTGAGGCTAGCCTGGGACACATAAGACCCTGTCTCACACAAACGAATGAAAACTGTGAAACCAATCAAAAATTACCCCACCTGAGAGTGAGTAGTGGTTTACGGAGAGGCAGAAATGTAGTAGCACTCACTCTGCGATTTGACTTCTTTCGTTGTGTTACCTCATGACACATTCTGTGTTTTCCTTCTTGCTTCAAGCCCTGTGACCTCAGACACCTTGGAACAAGAGTTAAAAGCATGGCTTTCAGGACTTTCCAGCACTGTGTTTGGAGTAACCACATCTGACTCCTGCTCAGGAGTCCTGAGATGGCAGCTGCCTGTTGCTGCCTGCCTGCCTCTGGCTCATAAACCATCAAAGGCCTTAAAGAAGGCAAAATCCTCCCAAACTCCCTTAGCTCTCAGTCCTGTCGACTCTTTCCAAAGGATCACAAGTTGACACCAACTCTTGAGGCCCTCATACTCTAAAGTCATTTAAGCACCTCCAGATCTCAGCAAAACCTCTTCCAACTTCCTTGTCTAAACTTTGTTCGGCTCCAAGTGGCTCAGGCTTTACAATGCAATTTTATTATTGTTTGTTTAATTTTTTCTTTTATTTTATAGTATAATTACATCATTTCTTACTTTCCTCTCTCCAATATATCCTTCCTTGCTCTTTTCCAAATTCATACCTTTCTTCATTAATTGCTGTCATATGCATATATGTGTATGCATATACATTCTTAAATATAACCTACTCAATCTACATAATGTCACATTATTGTTTTAAAACTATCTTCCTCTAGCCTTTTTTCTAGATTCATGTTGGTGCCTTCGTTTGGACTGCATTTTCTTCCAGTCTGACTTGTTGCTATTATGACACCAAGATCAAATCGGTCAACATTTTAGCATGGAAAGGGAAGGAACTGAGGTGATCCCACAAGTTACTGAGAAACTTTGGATAGTTGATGGCTTCTAGGGAAGGGAGAACCAATTTTCTTTAAGGGTGTGGTATCTAATACGTCAGCCACACTTCAGTGGATGGTCTCACACCCATGAGTTTATGGGCAGCACAAACTGGACTTGTTAGGTTATTTAAAAACAAAACAAAACAAAAAAAAGGCATGGGAAGTTGGGAGGTGATAGTAAATTTAGGAATTTGGGAGGCGTTAGGGCTGACTATGATCAAAATATATTGTATGAAATTCTCTAAGAATTAATAAAAGATTGTGTTAAAAAGGCTCCGAAAGTTTTCACACAAAGGAACTCTCTGGGAGCTAGCTTGGCAGTTAAGGATGCTTGCCACCATGACTGACCACCTACCTAAGTTTAATTCCCAGAACCTACATGGTGGAAGAAGAAAACCAGCTCATGGTAGTTGTCCTCTGTCATTACCATCTGTGGTAGCCCCACGTTGTGGCTACCAATCTGTTGTAGCCTGTCTTTGTGGGGCATCAGTATGATCCAGCTGACGCCCAGTTTGTACCTGGGTGCAGGAGTGTAGATTGAGAAACAGCAGGTAAAGATGCTACAAAAAAAAGAGACACAGGATAGAGTTGGGAGGGCAATTCAGTGAATACCGGATGCCCCAAGTTTATTCTTCAACATTCTTAAGTACCCTAACCAAAAGGGGGGCATACCAAAAGGCTTCTTTATCATGTATAAGAAACAGACTTTTTCCTTTAATTCTCCAAACATTTGGTAACCACATCTTAGACTCAGTTTCCCATTATCTGGTGGTCTTGAGGGTTAAGAGTAACCACACCTCAGACCAAGTCTGTTGTTATTTAGATAAGACATCCTCTACCAAGATCAAAACATCCTACAGTAGCCATGCCTTAGACATTCAGGCCTTATGACGTACTAAGGACAGTTTTGAACTCTCTGACCTTGAGCCAAGATGAAGATGAGCCATCGTTATGGGCCCTGACAATCCTCTCGTCTTCCACACACCAGCCACAGAACGCACCTCATCCTCACACAAATAAATGTAAAAGAGTTTCTTTTCTTTTCCTTTTTTTTTTTAAATCAAGCCAGTTATGGTGGTGCAGTCCTCTGATTCCAGCATTCAGAAGGCAGAGGCAGGCAGAGCTCTGTATGTTTGATGCCAGCCTTGTCTACATAGTTAATTCCAGGACAGACAGAACTACATGGTGAGAGCCTGTCTCAAAAACAAACAATAGAACTCATTGGGAAGCTGGCGGATTCTTGGTCCTCCATCCATGATCTCAGTCTGGCAATCTGCAGTGTGATTGGGATCCCACAGTAACTCTGATGATATCTGCTTATGATAGCACTTTGAGAAAGTTGTCATACTTTCTGCTCTTGCTCTGCACAATGCAACTTTTGCTCCCTGTTCCTTGAATCTCTCTAGTGGCTCTAGAAAATTGTATCAAACTGCACTTGCAAGAGCAAAATACCCGGATGCTGGGAGAGCAGGATCCCCACAGACTCCTTTGCAATAGATGACCACAGGGTTGTCCTGAGTACCTCTGAACATGTAGATGACATTTTGAGCTTGCACTTGATAATTGTTTTTTGAAATAAAATCTAAGCCTATGGTGAAACTCGAAAAGAAATATAATGGATGTGTTACTAAATAATCCTAATGAGTAACGGAACAAATTTACGTAATGGAACTTACCTACACGTTTTTCATGCTCTATCTCTGAACAGGGTGCAGCTTCACTTGTTTTCCTGGGGCAAGACCCACACTTTGGCACAGACTCTCCTGCTCTGGCAAACAGGAATAACATATGCTGGGAAATGTGGCAATCGTGGCTGCTAACCCCTTCCCATCCCTGGCAGCCATTTTCCTTGGCTCGGTTATTTACATTTATTGTTATATGGGACTCTTCTTAGACAACAGGACACCCTCCTGTTCTCTCCTGTGTCCATGAACATATTTTTTCAAAGGTAGAATAAGAGTAAATTCTGGGTGGGCAGTGGTGACGCACACTTTTAATCCCAGCATTTGGGAGGCAGAGGTAGGCGGATCTCTGTGAGTTGGAGACCAGTCTGGTCTACAGAGCATGTTCCAAGACAGCCAGGACCATACAAAGAAATCCTGTCTTGAACAACAGAAACAAAACAAAACAACAACAACAAAAGATTAAGTTCTGTTTAAAAAGGAGTGGGGTTTAGGCAGATTTATGGGTTTTTGTGTATATGGTTCAGTTTATTGCTACCAAGGAAACTGCAAAATAATTAAAATATTTCATATTCTCTGAAGCTGTGAAAGAAAGAGTGTACTGGAAACGAGATAGTGAGGTTCCTTTCAGATTAGGGCACAAAACCTGGACCTACCAATTAAATCGAGCATTGACTTTGGGTTGGACGGTAAAGAGGTGAAGTGGTCAGGACTGTACTGAAATGATTTTGGTGGCTGTGGCCATTTTCTGTCTCCAAATGTGATATTGTGACCGTGTCTAGTGTTTTGGGTGCAAACTGATGTTTACTGTCCAATGGAGGTTTCGGTGGTGGCTCCCTAGCCTAGTTCTATCATGACAGGAGTTACCTACCCAGTTGCTCCTACAGGCAGATTTACATGTTGACTCTGTTGCATTCCCTGAAGGTCCAGAGAGTCTGCATTTCCTATAAGTCTCTTTCTGCTGAACCCACCTTAGCAAATTCCCACTGGCTCTTTTCCTCAAACACTCCATGTACTAATCTGTTTCCACACCTTCCTTGTGTCCCCTCTTATTTTCCTTTGAAGTGACATACTTTTAAATTTATTTTTATCAGAATTTTACTCAGTTAAAAGTCATTATGAGTGCCTATAGAGGTGGTTCAGCCTTTAAGAGTTATTGTCACACAAGCTTGATGGTCTGAGTTTGATCCATAGAACTTGCCTAAGAGTGGAAAGACAAGTGACTCCAGGGAATTGCCATCTGACCTCTACATATGCACCTTTTGGTGTGTTCTCCTCCCTATAATAATAAAGTAGAAGAAATTTAAAATCATTATGACAAAGTCTCCTTTCTTGGAAACACTCGGTCATGGTGACTCAGGAGAAAGCTCACTTGCCGTGCAAGCATAGGGTTCTGAGTTCAATTCCCAGAACCAGAGAGTGAGAGAGAAAGACAGAGAGAGAGAGACAGAGAGAGAGAGAGACAGAGAGAGAGAGAGAGACAGAGAGAGACAGACAGACAGAGAACAGAGAGAGACAGACAGAGAGAGACAGAGAACAGAGAGAGACAGACAGAGACAGAGAGAGACAGAGACAGAGAGAGAGACAGAGACAGAGACAGAGACAGAGAGAGAGACAGAGACAGAGAGAGAGAGAGAGAGAGAGAGAGAGAGAGAGAGAGAGAGAGAGAGAGAGAGAGAGAGAGCCGGACTAGACAGATGGATTGTGATTATAACTTCAGTGCTGATGAGGCAGATGAATCCCTGGGGTTCACTGGCTAAGTACTCTAGCTGAATTGGTGAACTTCAGGACAATGAGACACTGTCTCATAAAACTAGGTGGATGTCACCTGAGGAATGACATGCAAGCTTGACTCTGACCTTTAGACACATATTCAGCCTTACACATGTGAGCACAAACACATTATGTGTGTGAGTGTGTGTGTGTGTGCACACGCACACGCATATGGCAAATTCTTGTACACCATCACCTAACTTCAACACATCAGCATTCATTTATCATTGCTCCTTTCCCCATGCCTTTTGTGATTAGAAAGGGAGGAAACAGTATAAGACATCTCACTTAGAAGTACTTCGTGTGTTCTTCCAAGTTAAGAAATTTAAAAAAATACGGTGATGGAGAGGGTACGATTCAGTGGTAGAATGCTTGTCTATTATGAGGGAGGACCTGGGTTCCATCCCCAGCAAAAAACAAACAAATCAACAACAAAAGCATATTGCCATTATCAGACATAAGGACATTATTCAATTTGGGCTGGTAAGTTTGTTTTAGTGACGGTACCAATGCATTCCACGCAGTGTATTTAGGGGATATTCCTCTTTTTCTGTTTTTAAAAATTGAAGTGTAATTATATCTCCAAAAACTGATGATAATTTTTACTTTCCCCTTTGTTTCATGGTATTTGTTTTTTCAAAACTGTAAAAATAATAGGTCTGGAGAGACAGCTCAGTGGTTTAGAGCCCAGAATTACCAAAACCAGAATAAGGTAAATTCCCAAAGAGGATTTACAGTGATGTTAGGGTCCCTTGTCATTTCCTAAAGAAATTACTATGGCTAAAACATGGTATCATAATGGGCAGAGCCACTGGTAAACTGCTGAAGATTCAGGAAGTCACCTCACATCCATGCACATGCAAACAACCCTAATTAAACTCTGTAAACTATTTAAAGCAGTAAATGTGGAAGTAGAAGAGACCTGTGTTGGGATGCAGAAGGCTCCATAGGGAGTGGGAGAGGATAAGGGAAGGAAATACACAATGATCCTAACCAAGATACATTGTGTGTACATATGTAAATGCCCAATAATAGATCAAAAAGTACTTTAAAAGATGGGACTCTATAATGGTGAGGACGAAGTCACATGCCCACCCCCCCAGGGTGGCATGCAGCACTGTAACAGGTAACCCTGGGAAGGTTTTCTGATCAGAAAATAGAATGAGCCCAAAGAAAAGATGTAAGAGGGGAAAATAGCAGCTATCTGTGTAGTCTGAAGACAATCCCAGCTCATAGCTATACCCCAGAGATCGCTCTGGAAACTGTACTTCAATGTAGAAGAGTCCAGAAGTCTTGAATTTTCTCATTTTTTTCTTAAAGGGTGATCCTTTAGGTCTGGACTATCGTTCGCTGTCCTATACAAAGAATGACATAATGGACTGTTTCATTACAATTAGGCACAATGTTCTTTTATCTGTGTATCCCAAGAAGGAGGTACATAGCTTTTTTTCAGGTTAAAAGACTCACAGTGGGCCATTGTTGGGCCTAAAAAAGCCTGGATGCAAGGCCTAGTGGAACTTCCTAAGCTTGGCTAGATTTTGGCGACCTGTCTCAGCAAAAGAACTAAATAGAGAATTCTCAATAGAGGAGTCTAAAATGGCTGAGAGGCACTTGAGAAAGTGCTCAATATCCCTAGACATCTGGGAAATGCAAATCAAAACAACTCTGAGATACCATCTTACTCCTGTCAGAATGGCTAAAATAAAAAATACTAACGATAGTTTATGCTGGAGAGGTTGTGGAGAGAGGGGAACACTCCTCCACTGCTGGTGGGAGTGCCAACTTGTACAGCCACTTTGGAAATCAGTATGGAGATTCCTTAGAAAAATGGGAATAAGCCTACCACAAGACCCAGCAATTCCACTCTTAGGCATATATCCAAAAGAAGCACATTCATACAACAAGGACATCTGCTCCACTATGTTCATAGCAGTGTTATTTGTAATAGCCAGAACTTGGAAGCAACCTAGATGCCCCTCAACTGAAGAGTGGATAGAGAAAATGTGGTACATTTACACAATGGAGTACTATTCAGCAGAAAAAAAAACAATGGAATCCTGAAATTTGCAGGCAAATGGATGGCACTAGAAGAAACCATCCTGAGTGAGGGAACCCAGTCACAAATGTATGAACTGTCTCATATGTGGATTTTAGATATAGATCTGGTGAGTGCCAGCCTACAATCCCATGGCCAGAGAGTCTGGGAAACAAAACCTTCATTCAGTGGCTGATGGAAGCAGAGGCAGATTCCCACAGCTAAGCACTGAGCTGAACTCCAGAAATCCAGTGACAGAGAGGGAGGACTGATGAGCACAGGGGTTAAGACTGGGCTTGTTTAACCCCCAGAAACAGCTGACCTGACAAGGGTTAGCTCTTGAATCCCAGACTGATGGCTGAGAATCCAGCATGGGGCTGATCAAGAACCCCTGAATGTGGGTGTCAGTGAGGAGGCCAAGGTAATCTATTGGGCCTTGGGTGGTAGATCAGTATTTATCCCTGGCATACAAATGGACTTTGGGTGTCCATCCCACAATGAGAGATGCTCTCTCATCCTGAACTCTTGAGGGAGGGTCTAGGCCCTGCCCTGGATGAAATGACAGACTATGGACACCCCCATGGAGGGCCTCACCCTCCCTGGGGAAATGAGGGGGCATTAAGGGGGTTGGTGGGAGGGTGTGGGAGGAGGGGAGGGAAACGGAGAGGGACCTGGGATTGACATGTGAAGCAACCTTGTTTCTAATTTAAATTTAAATTAAAAACAAAAACACAACTACCTCTGCCCAGCTACTGTTAACGTGGTGGTGGTGGTGGAATATTATTGACCCTCACACCTTACCCCATCCTGAGGTCCCCACCCTCTTTCTCAACCCTGATAAGCACATGCCTGTTACATTAAAGCCAGACTCTGCTTCCACAGGTCTCCCAACTCAGTGTGGTTCTCTCTGGTAATTAGGAGGGGGGTCTGAGTGGTCAACACTCACCATCCTGCTGGACCCGCCCTTCCCCAGTCCTACTTGCCTGAGGGTCCAGCAGGCCATGAGATTCAGACAATGAAGAGGCCCAGTGTTTCTCAATGTGGGACCCAATGGCATTGGGCCAGAAAGCTTGCTGGTGTCATGCACAGTGCTTAGCATCAATGGGTCACACTGGATCAAATTCCTGGAATTGCTCCAAGTCTATCAGTTCTTCCTCCCAATTCCAGCACTGATAATGGAGGACCTGGATGAGATTAGGAGTCTAAATACATATTCCCTTCTTGCTTTCCTTTTCCCTCCCATTACATCACCCCTGAAATCTAATTTCTAGTAGTTCATATATCAAAGAACATCTTGAAGGGTGATTCCAGATATCCTGTCATGTATTATTATTGTAAAGACCTAAAGAAGTATTTGGGGAACTATATTTAGCTACAGAACTTTGGTAATTGCTACCTCAATGCATTGTGCATTTCCCCAGATCCTCAGTTCTCAATCACTCACTCCTATTGGTAATCGTTCTGATATGAAATTTTAAAAAGTGCTTCTTTGTGAGGCAAGAGATGGGAGTGGGTAACTTCCAGGAGGTGCCCAACCACCCGTGTAGACTTCTTAGGGCAATCATTTAATTTATGACTTCTGAAAGTGAAAACAGATGAAGAGACGCTAGTTTGAAAAGAGTGTCTTAAGATGGGCAAAAGAAACAGCCAAAATTAATGTTCTCTGAGCAGTATTTTAATTAACTAGTTAATTAATAGATTGGGTGTGTTTGCATGTGTACATGTGTGGGCACCTGCATGTAGCTGTCAGAAGACAGCTTTCGGGAGTTAATAGTTACCTACTTCCACTTAGGGGTCCTGGGGATCAGTCTCAGTTGCCATGCTTGTGGACAAGCACATTGGCTTACTGACCCATCTTGCCTGCCCAGCAGTTTCACAGATTGCCAGTCTATTTGTCTTACTTTTGACCTTGCAACACCAACTCAAACAGGTTTCCTAATCTCTTATAAATGAGGAAATTGAGGTTTCTAGGATTCAAACTGACCTGCCTAAGATTGCACAGGATTTGTTCGGGGAAATCAGAATTTCTACAATCTTAACGTTGATGTCTCAAAGCAGGGTTTTTTTGTTTTTTGTTTTTTGTTTTTTTTGTTTTTTGGTGATATGAAGAATCCTACCGGAACTAATTAAAAGACAGGTAATGGCTAAAGTGCAGTAATTTAATACATTACCTAGCTCAGTGCCTTGAAGCAGCACAGGCTTCCAAAGTTAGGACAATCTCTCTTGAACTCCCAGCCAGCTGAGAAATTGAAAGCAGACAGCGACGAAGCTGTTTGGTTACTTGGTGCCTTTTAAAATGAACTGAATCCTCCAAGTGCTGCTTTGGATTAAAGGTGACTAATTGGATAAAAGGAAAGGAGCCTTTCAGCTGATGAAGAGTATTGTGAGAGCCCAGACTTGAGTGAGTTCCAGAAAAGGAACGCACAAGAACAACTTCTCCAATAATGTTCTCATTACAAAAGAGTAGTTTCCAACACCCTATTTCAGTTGAGGACAAGATGATGTGTCGCCCCAGCCTGGAGAAGCTATTTTGGGGGGGTTGGGGGGACGAATAGAAAGCCCTTTTATTTTAAAATGGGCTTTAACTCTGAAACTTTTCTAGTGCCAAACCCTTTAGTGTTTTATTTTTTAAAAGAACACTTGGCGTGCTCTCACAGATGTCTGAGTTGGGAGGGACAGTAGAAGACCAGGCTGAGTCCGTTGTTATTAATATTAAACAGCCAGGTCTGTACCCTTGAGACAAACGAGAGGCACGGAGAGGAGCTGCTGACATTGACAAGGAATCCAAACAGGACTTGCAGTATCGGTATACACCACGTTGCCGCTCCCCGGCTTAGTCTTCTGGGAGTTGTAGTCTTTGAGGAAGCTGCTCTCCTGGAGAGCTGGTATGCTCTGCACGGAAGGAACTACAAATCCCAGGATGCATCGGGCTAGGCCCCTCCCGCTCTGGTGTGAGTGTAAACTCACCGCGCCGGGGCGGGTGGCCGGCTAGCGGGCTTAGCCGGGCACTGCGCGGGGTGCGTGGCTTGGGGGACCCAAGTCCCCCCATCTTCGTCAGGTGCCGGGGTTCTGCTCCGAGTTCCAAGCAGTGGAAGACGGGAAAGTGGGAGCCATGCAGTCAGAATCTGGGATCGTGGCGGATTTTGAAGTCGGGGAGGAGTTTCACGAAGAACCCAAAACCTATTACGAACTCAAAAGTCAACCTCTGAAGAGCAGGTGAGTGGTGACAGCTGGAGGGGGGCGCGGCTGGAGGCCCAGGGGCCCCGAGCTTGCTACCCTGGGGCGAGAACCGCCGGTCTGACTAGCTGTGGGACAAGGACCCTGTGCCCTTGCCTTGGGGTACAGGACAACTTGCATCTGGGGTCCTGCTCTCAGATGATTTGCTCGCATCCTAGGGTGTTTGACAGGCACTTGGGGGGCACCATGGGTCTCTTGGAATGGCTCATCCAGGTGCGGGGACCCTCGGATGCACATGCCAGCTGCTGAGTTGAATGGGGGCTGGGGCAGTACCCGGCCGAGGTGGGGTAGGAGAAGCACCGGACACGGGCCGTGACACCCTGACCTGGTGCTACCCAGCTGCAGAGTTTTTCTGAAGATCAGGGCAGACTGAGGGCTCGGAGAGGGAGAGCTTGGAGTGGATGGAGATCCGATGCTCCAGGGAAGCAATAAATTGGCCTGGAGCATTTCCTTGTAGGAGCATCTCCTCTTTAGGAGAGACTACTCGAGGTGGTCTCTAGGCGAAGTTCACCTGGGCTTTTTCTGCCACCTGCCACTCCGGAGCATCTGAGTCTCCTGCCCCCCCCGGGGGGGGCAGTGGGTGGGCGTGTCTCCTCAAGTTCTTAGGAATAGAGCTTCTAGCCAATGCAAAAAGGAGGGAGGGAGGGAGGAAGAAGGGAAGGAAGGAAGGAAGACAAGCTAGATCAGAGGCCTGCGACGGTTGGGAATGATCTCTTTTTGACTGCTACACACGTTTAATTCCCCAGACACTTCAAAAACTTTGGGACTGGAGTGAAGATGCCCTCTGGTCTGGTGCCTCCCACCTCTGTACACCTGCAACACCCTTAGCCTTTGCATCACTGTCCATTGCTATTTGCCTGGCAGTATCGGTTTTCTTCCTTTTTCACTCTTTGATCCCTCTGGATCCCTAGCACTTCTTATGTGTAATGTTTACGGAGAGGGGGGCGGTCCCTGCAATCTGTGATAGCCAAAAGAAGGGCTTTATTTCCACCCGGTGCATTTGTGAGATGAGATGAGGCTGA
Organism: Mesocricetus auratus; assembly: GCF_017639785.1. Classification (NCBI taxonomy): domain Eukaryota; kingdom Metazoa; phylum Chordata; class Mammalia; order Rodentia; family Cricetidae; genus Mesocricetus; species Mesocricetus auratus. The sequence goes on from NW_024429266.1 coordinate 158,719,914, forward strand.
GGTCGGAAGCATCGTCACTTTGCCCATCAATTGTCACTGGGGTCTAGATGAGTGAGGTTCTCCTTGCAGAGGGGCAGAGGGCCTTGCGCTCAGGGGACTGAAGGACCACGGAGGCAGAAGTGAGGGGTGGAATCCTTGCTTTTGGAGAGAAGGGGGATGAGTCTTAACTGCTGTAAGTGGAGCCAGGTTACTTTCCATCAGGCCTGGGACAGGACCTTGAATCCAGTTAGGTGAACAAACTTTGGGAAGAGCAGATGTCCCTGGCTGCCCTTGCTAAAGCAGGCTTTTTGCACATGCTTGTGGCAGAGTGGAAGGAAATGTGTTAGGCATTGAGATGTATTAATTTGGCCTTTCACTGGTGGCTCCTTTTATAATGGCTATTGTGTATGTGAACATGGATTGTGTGTATTGGGTGCTCAGTGATATTGTGTAAGGGGTATTGTTGGTTATGCTTGTTAGGGCTTTATCTGCATGTGGCTGAAGGGACCAGTGTTTTACTGAGCAGTCCCTGCTTTTGCTTCTATAAGCAAATGCTCACATGGCCAGAATGAGTGTGTGTGTGTATGTGTGTGTGTTCCTGAAAGAAATGAATTAACTGGACTGTTTAGAACATCTTGATAATGGGTAATACATTAAATGAGTTTGAGGGAGTGAGGAAAATATGCTCTGGAGAAAGCCAGTGAGTGCCCTGATACTTATATGGAAGGCTTTGGTTCTGTTCTTTGTCCCAGTCAGCAAGAATAGCACCCAGGAGCACATGTCCTCTGTAGCTATCTGGCTAGCATGGGGAATGAAAACCGTGGGTAAGTGGACATAAAGAGTTTCACATGTTGGTACTAGTCGCAGGTGCCAGATAGGATGGAGGAGACATATGCTCTTTGAAATAAACCAGTTAAATAAAGTCTGTGAATATCTGGAGTGGGTGACATTTCCTTATACTGTTTATGACAGTTGTCCTAATGGTATTGTAATTCACATTTGTTGTGTGACTTTAAATGTGCTTCTTGTGGTTCAGGGTCTTCTCATTGTTTTTAATTTGGAGTCGTTACTAGGGCATCCCTTAAGTCCTGGTTGGGAAAAAGTTGTAATGAGAGTTGCAGACTCTTGTAACAAGGCCATTTATCCATTGTATTGGTTTTTGTTTTTCGAGACAGGGTTCTTCTGTATTGCTTTGGAACCTGTCCTGGAACTCGCTCTGTAGACCAGACTGGTCTTGAACTCACAGAGATCTGCCTGCCTCTGTCTCCTGAGTGCTGGGATTAAAGGAGTGTGCCACCACCACCTAGCTTCCATTGTATTGTTTAGATCAGTGATCTCAATCTGTGGGTCTTGATACCCTTGGGGTTGAATGATCCTTTCCAGGGGATCCATATTAGATAGTCTTCATATCAGATAAATAAATTAAAATTCATAACAATAGCAAAATTGCAGTTATTAAGTAGCTACAAAAATAATTTTGTGGCTGGGGGTCACCATGACATGATGAGCTGTATTAAAGGGTTTAATCAGTAGGAAAGTTGACAACCACTGGTCTAGAATGTTCCAAAATTCACCTATGTCTTGCCTATTTCTCTGCTGTGACACTGACCTAGTCAGTGTCAGTCCTTACCTGGGCTATTGCTTCAATCTCTTAACTCTCTCAGCTACAATATTCTTATTAAAGTCATTTTTTTCTTTTAGGACTGAGACCATGAGTCAGTCAGTAAAGTGCTTGCCACACAAATAAGAGGACCTGAGTTTTATTCCAAAAGCCCATGTGAAGATGCCATGAATGGTGGTTGGCAGTTGTAATCCCAGCACCGGGGAAGTAGAGACGAACTTCTGCCAAACCAGTCTGTCTGAGTTGAAAAGTTTCAGATGAAAGTGAGAGACTCTGTCTCAAAGAAATAAGGTGAAGAGTGACTGAGGAAGGCACCCAAAGTTGACCTCTAGTCTTCACATGGGTATATATTCACACAGACAAACTACCCTGTACACAGTGTACTCGCACATACATGTGAACATGTACACACACACACATATATGTGCACACAAACATAAAATTAAATAAAAAAATACCCACATGCTTTTCAGTCAGAGATTAAATCTGTCTCCCTCTGGAGACCCTTAGTTGTCACTGTGGGAAGAGAGCTGTGCTTAACCTTAAGCAGGTAGAGTGCAGGGATGGGCTAACCTCTCTACGGTACGCAGGACAGCTTCCAGCAAAGGACCCCCTGGACCCTGTGCTAAAACTCAAGATGGACCATGCTGTTCTCTCTGGTCAAAGCCCTCTGTGGCTCTTTTTCTCACACAAGGCAGCCCACGTAGTCAGGCTGCCTACCAGCTCTGACCTTACCTCTTGCCTCTTACCATTCTAGGAAGAGTCGCCGCTCTTCGCTCTTCTACCTCTGGATCTTCATGTGTTGTACTTCCCTCTGCTTGGACCATCCTTTGCCTAGACAGCCACAGTACTCGCTACCCCACCAACTCCTAACCTTTCCCTCACCGTCATTCTCGTGTTCCCTGATTCTCATCACACGGATAGTGTAGCCTTCTGTGGCCATTGTGTTCATAATAACTCGCCCTCCAAACTCTCAGCCTTCCTTTTCTGGCTGTGTCTCTATCATAGTGTTAATGTACACACACACACACACACACACACACACACACACACACACACACACACACCCCACACACACCAGACCTCAGGGCTCCAAGGTGGCAAGGATTTCTCTCCATGGCTTGTTAACTCTGGAGTCCCCAGAATGCAGAACAGCCATTCAGCCTCAGAGCTCTTGAAGTCTCGAGACAGATGATTCCTCACTGTAAAGGACTGTCTAATATACAGAATAATGTCTGGTAGTATGTATTTGGTGAACACATATGGCTTTCTCCTCTAGTATGCCACAATGATATCATGTTTAATTTTTGTTTTTGTACTCACTGTTGTGTTCTTTTAAAAATAATTCCCAGCAGGCGTTTGTCAAGGGTGAATTTCCATATTCTTCACTGAGGTTCAGTCCAGACATTCAACTATGTGTCTGAACTTAAATCCTGTAACCCTCATCTTGGCCTTACTGTCTGGTGAAGTGTCGTAGGAAGAGACACAGTAGAACAAAGGTTCTCATTGTGAATGGTGATTTCCTGGGAATGACGTCGCCACAGTGGGTCACAGAAGAAACAATCACAGTGAATCCAGAGATACACATTGGCAAGTCACATCAGGGCAATGTCCTTGAGCTCCTGGGGACAAGTGGGCGAAGCCTGGAGGTCTTTTGGTCTGGAAAGCAGTACTGCAGAGCACAGTGGTGTGGCCATGGCCTTCAGATGGGTTTACTCTGCAGAAGCCTACACCTCTGTGGCTGCTGATACTCTTTCCTGTGCACACCTAGGAACTGGCTGCATTTTACAAATTCTAGTACTGCTTCAGACAGTATTGAATTTCCTGCAGATTAGAAATGGGAATGTAAGCCAGCATTACGTTAATCATGGCAAGATGGACTGCTGCAGGGGTGCCAAGTGTGGATTCAAGGAGAGGTGTGTGAAGTTTGTATACGCTTGTGGTGAGGTAAGAAACATAGACTATTCTGTTTGTCACAAGCACACTGGTCTTTGCTGAGATTTCCCCCAGTTTTCATGCTAAAAATGCCCCTTTATTTTAGGAAATAATAATCCATGCGTGGCAAAACAAAACTGTCATTCTCAATCTCTGTCTCTCTCCCTCCTTCTCTCTCTCTCCTCCTCGCCCCCACAGCTGGTTGGTTTGTTTGTTTTTTCCTGATCTGTAAGATCTTCAGGGACAATTAGCATACAGCCCGAAAGCCTTGCTTTGTCATTGTATTTTCCCCGAACTAGCCTGGTAATCTCTAGTTTAGTTTCCTCATCTAGCAAATAGTAGCTTCCTTCCAGAGACTCAGAAAATGAACAGTGACACTAACTTTGGGAATGGTGCTGGCACACAGTCATCACTCACCAAATGTGAATGCATGTCAGAAAATGAACAGTGACACTAACTTTGGGAATGGTGCTGGCACACAGTCATCACTCACCAAATGTGAATGCATGTGGCTCTTGTTTTCCTTTTTCTTAGTGTGCTCCGACATTCTGGAATGTGTTTTTATTTAGTAGATTGTGGCTCACTTCTCTAAGGCAAGTCTTGTTATGTAATAAAACTTCCTCAATCTTGCAAATTCTTTTTTGCTTTTCTTCTAACAAAGGGTTTAGAACTTTTTATTTCTAACATTTTATATTTTTAAACCATCTGATAATGGTTTATTTCTGTGGGTTAAAAACCTGGCATCAGCACACACATAAAAGTCTATAATCAGCATGTATTTTCAAGTCTGAGTACACTGAAATTAATAGCTGTAACAATGGCTGACAGGTGGTTAGTATGTGCCATGTGCCAATCCCTGTTCAGAGTGTTTTATATGAATAAGATGTCCTTAATCTCAGGCTTATGAGATGGCCCAGCTGTTGAAGGCTAAGGCTCACAACCAAAAAGAAAAGATATATTTAATCTTTGCAAAACCCAAGGAAGTGCTACAAACTAACAACAAAGGTGGTACTAACTATGATGTTACAATTATCTAGTCCTGACTATGTTCCAGGAATCTCTTCTGAACATAACAATTAATTCTCACTTAAGCCTTAGGCATCTGTATTTTTATTTCCCACTTTTTTTCCAGAGAAGCAACCTGAGGCATACCAAATACTAGTTAGGGCCCAGATTTGGACAGAGGCAGTGCAGTTGGATCCCCAGGCTCTTGTCAACTAGTGTGCACTGTCCTGTATAAGGCAGTGTGTGTGATTATGCAGAATTGAAGCTGTAGCCAAAACTCCCAGTGGGGTAAGGGGTAGAGAACATGTCCATCCAGTGACCATACAAGGCAGAGCATGGCCTGATATGGACATCAGCAATGGGAGTTTATTTATTAGAGGAGCCAGAATTGGTGTGGAGTGGAGCAGTGGTTCAGTGAGCGAATGAGGGAATTTGAATTTGACCTTCCAAATGGAGGAATACTCAAACAGCTGAGAAGGCATGGGATGCATGGAGGGCTTGCTCCTCAACGCTAGCAGGCACTGAACATGGTCTGGAAGGTTTGGGAGCCACATTAGTGTTGTGACTATGTCTTGGCCACTTACCTAGTACATCTGGCTTCAAGATGCCTGATGTCGTGGAATCTCAATTAACCTATAAGATGGGACCAATAGACCTTATCTTCTTGAGACTGGTACATGTTTTAAAATAGAGGCAAAAAGATGTGTATATGCTTTGCATAGATGTTTGGCCATTGATAGCCGATTTTTCTTTTCTGGTGGAACTGCACTGTAGCCTTGTCTCCTCTTAACAATAACTCAGCTCCTATAGGCTCAGAAGCAAACTAGTCAAGACTGAGGTGCTTCAACCCGGCAGATGTTCCAGCCTCATTATGCAGATGAGCTTTTCGATATGATTAGACGGAACACTTGATTAAAGTGGGATTCTAAGTGTTGGTTTTGCCTGTTATTGGAGATTTCCTCTTCCCGAGTGCCGCTATTTATAGAGTTTCTTTAAGTGTTCATATGTTTAATTCCCTTTGAGTTCTGCAGTGCAGTTTGCACGAGCTGATGTTTAGATCTGCTCCAGTTGTGCAAGAAGTGGAAAATACCCTTTTTTTAGAACAGGTCACGTGTGCTTGCTGTCAGGAATAGGACCTCAGTGTAGAAAAATGTATCTCAGGACAAATCAAAGTTACTAAATTTCGCTCTCCAACTGCTTTGTTTCAGAACTGGCAGTATTAGGATAAATAACAGAAAAAAATATCCTGGGTTACTATTCTTTTTTTGGTCATCTGTCAAGGACAGCAAGAAAGAGTTGTGTTTGTTTTGGTGTGTGTGATTCTGTGAGTAGCAAGTATAAAATGTGCTGTACTGTTAGGTTTGTCTCATCAAAGTAAATCATAAAAATATGTTTAAGCACTTTCCAAGTGTGGAGGAAGTGATCAAGAAGGCAGGTCAGAGACAGTAACTGTGGCCACTGCAAGCTTTTGGTATTAGCATGACAACTTTACAGTTTATCTAGAGGCTTTTCTGTTTCTAAATACTGTGGGACCAAGACACTCAGTCTATACCTCTGTTGAGACTGGAGGGCTGGGCTCTCCACTGGAAACTCCCCTCCCTGTTCTGCTACTAGCATTTCCCGAGGCCTACTTTGGCTTCTTATTAGTAAATTCACTTCTCCAGGTTGCATCTTAAATATGGGTTCCTTGTTTCTTGGCTTCATTGTTTTCTCCCGTGTTGGGTCAAGCATGTTGTGGAGGATAACGGGGTGGTCCCTTGCAGTGTTCACAGGAGGCCCTTGTCTTGAGATTCCAGTGATGAGCCTCTTGTCTGTCACCATCCCTTCCTGGTACTTCTCAAGTGCTGGGTGCTGTGGTCCAGGTACACAGGCACAACAGAGGGGACCGTAGTGGTGGTTTTCCATCCCAGCTAAAAGCTGAGTCAGGGTGGGCTGAACAGCAGAGCTCCGGCAGAGGGGAGTAAAGGTAATTGGTGAGAAGAAGTCACAGGGCTGAATGTCATACCTCAACTCCAGGAGGGCTCTCTTGTGGCTCCCCAACCCCTGCCCCCCCCCCCCCAGTCACTCAGTGTTGTTGAGCAGAAGAAACATAGCTGCGAGGTCAGAAGGACCCGGGCCTATTTGTTTTTCTTCTTAAACACTGCCTCCCTCCCCCCATTTTTTCCCTCCTTACAATAGTTATGTATTAAGTATTCCACTGTATCTGGCTCTTGCTGGCTTCAGGGAATGAAATGGAAATTAGATAGCCAGAGATTTTTACTAGCACCGTGCCTCCATCTTGGCAGTAGGGACCTCTAAGTTAATAATGAACCACAGAAACGAACAAGGCGATTTTTGGTAACTGCTATGGCGTGTGACTGAGAAAGAAGCAGGCTGTTTGAGGTCGGAAGGCCAGGGAGGGCTTGGTGAAATAAGTGCTTCTGAAGTAAGACCTGACATGATGAAGAATGCCCGATATAACGGTACACACATCTTGGTGCTAACACTTACCAGATGTGTGACTTTAAATAGGTGACCCAGCCTCTCTGAGCTTGAGGTTCCCTCTCGAAGTAAAACAACTACTTTGCCAAATCTCTACAAAAATAAAAGGTGTAATGTATAAAAAGCAGCTAGCATCAGTTTGGTGCTAAGACTTATTGAAGGTAAGATGTGAAAACTGGAGAATGAATAGACATTAATCTTTGTTAGGAGTATTTATAGCTTGGTTTTGAATTTTTTCTTAGTAGTGGATGAATCAAGTTTCCCACTTGTCTTTGTAAAGTTAACCCTGGACTAAGAGTGGAGGTGGTCTTGCCTTTTATTTTTTATTATTTATTTATTACTATCTTTTATTTCCTTCAGAATTGTCTGGCTCCATGTTGTTGTGCCCGCTGTGTCTTCTTCACAGATGCCACGTCTGACCCTGCCTGGCCTAGGGCTGGGCCTTGGGTTGGACTTGGGGTTCCTTTTTTGGGTGTACAGGTGAGGTGTGAGTAAAGGAGGATTCAACAGCAAATTTCACAAGATGTGCCCATCCTCCTGATTCCCAGCCCTGGGTCTCAGCCTTGGACCATGCTCTCAGTTTGATGTGTTAGTGTTGGTGTGGAAGTGAAAAGAAGAAGCTGACTTCCCACGCTCTGCCCAGCTCTCACCAGCCTTGACTTCCACAGACTGTAGCTGCTAAAGTGACCACTTTGAAAATAGTTGTTTTCAGAAGTCATTTGGATTTTGTTATCTGTGTTCTTTCATTCACATGCCTGTGGAATGGCGACTTTCAAAAGGAAATACTAGTGAGAAAGCAAGAGTTTCCCATCTAAATCATTGAGTTTGGGTCTAGGGGCAGGCGCTGAGAAGACACCAGTTCTTCTCTAAGATGCTGTGGCTCATTGAGCAATTTCAGGAAGGCGTGTGTGGGCTTCGTTTTCCCTCCTCTGCCCCTTCCCCAAAGTGAGTCACTTGCTGAATCATTCACACTCATTCCCTCACTTTCCATCTGACCAAGGACATCATTGGGAAAGTGCTTTCCTGCCCGATAGAATATTCCCAGCTTATATTTGTAGACTATGTATTTTCATTGGATGGAGTTTGGCTTGTCTAGAAGATGTGAGGCAGGGAAGATTTCTTTAGCATAATGGCTGGGGTTATGTCTGAATTTACAAAGTGACAGTCTGCTGAGGATGCTGTGTTTACTTTGGCCCCTTTTTACATGGAAATTAGAAACATGGCTTTCTTGTTTAGCTCAGGCACCAGAATCATAGAGGTAAATTCTGCCAGAGGACCTAGGTGATACATGATCCCATTGTTCTTTTGGTGTGAACAAGGTCTCTCCTGAACTAGCAGAGACAGCACTCTGAAGTTAAGTTGGTGAGGCCACACATGAGTATGTCCCTTGTGGTCAAATCTCAGCTACCCTTCCATCAAAAGGCCTGAGTACATTTTATCTTTCAGTTTTCTGCAGAAGTGAAGTGAGTTCCTCCAGTGTCAGCTCTCCCCAGTTGTATTTCTGAGCCTGCAGAGTGATACAGTACAAATTTAGTACATTGGTCAGTAGAACCCTTTGGAACCTATTCATCATGCTTTTGGCTGAGAATGACTGAGAATAAACATTACGATACTATGACCAGTTAGACTCCTTTATTTGCAGAGCAGTAGGGTAACTTCAGCTGTGCATTCTTGAAAAGTGTATTTATTTTTACAATAGCCTAGGTGAAGCAAGCCCAACAAATATGAGCAGCTCACACAATTCCTTGTGACAAGTCAAATGCAATCCGTTTGCTGCAAGGAAACACACGTGGAGAGCAATTTGAGAAGCTGGCCACTGACTGGAGTGTCCTGGACAATCAGACTGCAGACTTTTTGGAACCACACCTTGCATCATTCATCCTACCATGATAATTTCCCCCTGTCATTCCACTAATAATATTTTATCTAGGTAAATGCTAGGTGAGTAAATGGTGAATGATGGGAGCTTGGAATGCAGTTCCAGTGATGCAGATTGCAGAGGGAAGCGTTACTTACAGCTGTTGAGTTAGAAGTGAATGAGAGGGCTGATTGGACTTCCTTGGTCATCACAGCAAAGTCACTGAAATGTACAATTTAACGGAAGCCAAGTGACAAAGACAATTAGTTGAATTTTTTGGGGGGGCATGTTAATTTTTACTCTGTGGTACTGCAGTGACTCTGGACAGTCTTTTCTTTGTAACCCCCTTTTGCCTCTCTTGATTCCACACACTTGACAGAATACTAGTTCATTTTCACTGGCAGCCAGCATCTTTTCCTTTATACATTTCTTCTACTAGATAGTTTCATTTCACTTATGAACATTCTCTTTCCCAAGTTCAGTCCTTTTCACATGCTCAGTCCTTGTAGTTGAGTTTTATGGTAGACACCTGGTCCCATGTCCTTGTCATAGGATTTGTTTTCAGGGATGTTCTGACTAGTAAACCCTAAATGGATCCCAAGATTTCCTTGGATACTGCCATATCACTCATGTAGCTCCACTAAAGAACTTTCTAGAGAGAATTTCCCTCCTTCCTTAAACAAACAAACAGGTGATGGTTTTTTATCAGTGATTATTATTTATCTCTGACATGCCAATACAAGCAACACTCCATGATTTTTACTAAAAGCCTTCTGTGTCAGAATTTTTCATTGTAAAATATCAATCTAAGAATAACTTAACAAAGAAGTATGGAATTTATGGAATTGATCTGAACAGTGGTTTTTAGTAAGTGTGCCCCATTCAGCTATATTATCTCTTGAGGACTCCTGGAATGGTCCACCTCCCTTTCTGATCTAGTAGCTCAGGATAGGTCTGAGAAGTCATATTTTTTACAGGTTTGTAACTGTACTCTGGTAAGGGACTGGAGGCAGGTGTCATGCTTTGAAAACCATTGCCATGGAGAGGAGGTGGTAGAGAGTAATTTTGCTCAATGAGCTTGAAATTGCAAAGATGTTGATTATAAATAATGTATAATGACAAGGTTGGTCCCTGTCAGATGACAGAATATTCAAATTAATCATGTTTAATTAGAAAAGGAAATTGATGGTTAAATGACACAAAAGCCCAGGGATATGGATGGCAGGTTTATCCAAGAGTTTGATTTTCGAGTGGCTTGCAGTTCACCTATCTTTGCCCTGCTAATGACTGGCTCAGATCTCAAAATGGGGGTAGTTTCTTCTCAACTCTGCGAGGGTGGAACTGGAAGCAGACTGAAGAAGTCACTTGACTGAGAGATTGGGTTGAGAAACAGGGTGATGGTGGTTTGGGGCACGTCCACATGACCGAATTGTTTTCCACAAAACTTCTGCTGAATAAAACTTGAAATACGACTGTTGGTCTGTTTTCCCATCTCTAATGAATTCCAGACAGTTTGTAGAGTGTGGGAGCTTCCAAAACAGAGGGGTGGAATGACTGGGCTGAGCCAGTGTTCCTTCTGTCACACACAAGGCTGCCCTGACAAAGCAGACTCTTCCTTTTTGTTCTAAACCTCACCACACTGCTCATTCCTACGATTGGGGGGGTGGGGGTGAGGGTAGGGTGGAAGACTGTGAGAAGGAAGGTCAGGGCCTGACAAGACAAATTAAGTCCATAAGAAAGTTCCAGACTCTGGATTTACCAGAAATGCAACCTGCCCTTGTTTAATCCACTTAGAACCAAATGTTTTGAATTTTGTGTTTTTGCTGTTGTTGCCCAGTGAACTTCTCCAGAGAAAGATCCCTCATCTGTTCTGACCATAAACCAGTTAAGAGTTTTCACCACCACTTCAGAAAGTCTAAATTTAGGAGAAGGTGGACTTGAACTGAAATTCCATTTTTGCCACCCTTTAGCTGAGTACCCTGAGCATGTTATCCCTGGGGCCCCAGTTCCAGTACAGGACTGAAAGGAGTATAATGAATGGGTAACAACACAGTATGAAATTATAGGGTAATTATGTGAATTCACAGAGATTTGTAGGGTCTTGGTACAGAACTCAGTCAGTTAATGCTTGATATGCAAGCATGAGGACCTGTGTTCGGTCCCCAGAACCTATGAAAAAAGTAGGGTGTGGTGGCATGCATTTGTAACCAGGTTTTGGGAGATGGAAATAGGTGGATCTAGGGGCTAGCTTGATAGAGAGTTCAGCCTACCTAGTAAGCTCTAGGTCAATGAAAAGGAAGATGGTCTCCCACCCCATACGTACACAGAATAAGTGGATAGCATCTGAGGAACCATGCCTGAAATTGGCCTCTGATTTCCATATGCACATGTGTATACATATCCCCCATATATGTATCTGTACACATATGGACTTTCCCACATACACATTGAGAAATGTGAAGAAATATGTGAGTGTAGTCATATGTCCAAATCCTAGCTGTTAGTCCTTTCCAGTTAACCTTCATACATGTCATCAGTTAGGTTTTTGACATGAAATGAACTTTTAGTTTTGATACCATAGTAAGGAGGGAATGACTCAAGGGCGGGCAGGACGAGAAGTAGGTCCATAGAAAAGGCCTGAAATAATCACCATGTTGGGTAATCAGTATTGGGATATTTGAGAGTTGATCCAGGTCAAATAGTGGGGAATGGTGGGATGCCTCAGAGGGAGATGTTTGAGGCTGGCAGGAGCTGTTTACATGCAAGGCGTTACCCTTTGTGGCCAGCACAGTCTTTGTCTTTATCAACATGTTTCCTTTCATCATAATTATAGAGCATGGCTGGGTGGAGGATGCATAAGAAGAGGCACTAATTGGAGTTGTGCAATATCATGGCAGCTCTGTGTCTGAACAGACTCCTGTGATTGCTAACTGTCCTGATCCTGTCTTGTCTATGGTGACTTCCTTATTTCTGGTCACACATGCCACACTTTCATCTGTTTAGGTAGTCATATTCATCCAATATCAGGCAGAAGACCTCACATGTCCAAACTTGAGGATCTTTCTATCTTCCTATGTACCTGAGGAGTTTAGAAACAGAGTTTGAAATGTTCTCCTCCTACACCAGTATGACTACATTTCTTGGCCATTGCAACTTTTTTCTCTTGAATGTGGTGGTTAGCTTCGTGTTTAGAAAATAGAAATGAGTTAAACTGAGAAGTAACTGTCCTTGGGAGAACAGTTTCATTACACACTAGGTATATGTAAAGGCCTTTATCCGTTGGTGTTCAGCCATGTTCCTGGGTACCAGCATGCTTATCCCTTTAATTTTGTGAAATGAGAGGATAGCTAGTAAAAGGTTCCAACAGATTCAGACATGGTAGTGCACACCTCGGATCCAAGAACCCAGGAAAATCTTGAATTCTAGGTCACATGGGCAACATAACAAGACCCTGTCTCAGAAAACCAAACCAGATCAAGGCAAAACAGAACAAAAGACTTCATTGTATGTCATCTGTGATGTCAGGTGTAACTGTTACTCACTCTGTGCTGTTTATTGGCCATCCTTGCCCATTATGGCAGTTTGTGCTATCTGTGCCAGTCCTGGTGTCTTTGCAATGAAAGTTTATTGTCTTGCATGAAAATGGAAGAAAGGGAAAGTCATCGAAATGTTCGTCTGGAGGAGCTGTTGATTTTTCCATTGCTCTGACACTGCTAAGTGCCTCAGTCACAATTGGATTTTCTAGGGCTTCAACACTCCGACTATATGGTTGATCTTCAAATGTGTATGGGTATATACAACAAAGTTTTGAGTCCATACTAGTCCTAAATGAATTGAGGAGTCTTTCATACCTCTTCCCTCAAGATGGAGCATGAGAGTCAAATCCTTGGTGGGGCTAGGGAGAATGAGGAGAGGGAAGACAGAGGGAATGCAGGAGAAGCAGATGGTGTAGAAATGCTGGTGTAGATAGTTCTGAAGTACCCAAGTCTGGCTCACTCAGGGCCTGGAGCTTGTCGGTGGTGATTTTGATTTCCTCCTATATCAGAAACAAACATATTATAGTTATCAACAGTCATTATTGTAAACATTAGCTGAGTATCTGTTATTAGTGCTTGAGATTCTTCTAGAAGGAAGGAGAGAGAAGCTATTTTCAGACACACAATTTATTAAAACAAGAAACACAAAAAGCCACCAGTAATAACAACAGCAGCGCATCTAGCATTTTTACAACTCTTATTATAGCCTGTGTCTTAAATAGTAGTTTGACTTGCCTTTCTTGTGTGTTTGAGTACTATAGTCCTATAAAAAGTGTGTGTGTGTATGTGTGTGTGTGTGTGTGTGCGCGCGCACGCACGTGTGTGTACACTTGCACACATGCTCACTTTAGTCCTAGGATGAGGAAGATTACCTTTGTAATTTTCTTCTACACTTTTCTGTGTTAGAAATTGAATTGCCAAGAATGAATAATTTATACCTTTGTGAATTTTGAAAACATCAAGTCATCTGCTACCCAACAGGTATGGTATGAGATGTTTAAAATGTTTTTATAATGTAATTCTCACATGAGATTAGCTGGCTTCTCTTTTATAGTTGAAGAAACGGAGACTTTCCTGTCTTCTTTTCTTTGGATATGCTAGGCCGCTCAAATAAAGATGATATCAAGATTTAAATGTAGGAAGGTCCAACTTGGGCGCTCACTCTACGGTGGGTGCTGGCTATGTTGTGGTTCAGAGGGAGTGGCAGGTGTGAGCAAGGGTGACAACTCATTGCTTTTGGAATGGAAAGAGGACTAGGTTTCTGATGAAGTAAAGACCAATGACTCAGGGTGTGTCTGAACATTTGAATCCAAGATAAATAGATCTGTGTATTAAAGGTGCTCGAAGCATGCTTGGATAAAAAGCCATTTGTTTTCCAAGTTGCTTCTGAAGAAGGAAGGGGAGATAGGTTGTGATGGTTCTCACAGAAGATAAGATGTTGGCTCCTTAATCATTCTCATGGGTATGGTGGGTAAGTTTAGGTTTCCCTGGTTATTAAAGCTGTTCCTTGAATGTTGCTTCCTGTATAGCTTCAAACAGACTTCTTATTCACACACACCCAGTATCGTGTTCCTCCATTGAACATGTACTTTCTAACATCTTGATGTTTTTCACTAATTTCTCTTACCCACTGCCCCCCCTAACAAAAAACTTGTTAATTGCTTTTCATGTGTGCCTTCATAAAGTTGTAGCCAGTCTGTTCCCTTTTGGACTGTTTATCTTTGACATGCCAGAGTTCTTGAAACATCATAATGTTGTGTAATGAGCATAACTTCTGCCTTAACATGTGGGTGTTAAGAGCGTTAGTCATTGTAAAGTATTGAGTTAAATATTTTCAATAAAAGGTTGTAATGATCTAACAGAGAGGAAAGAAGCTATAACCCTCCCAGTTGATGGCCTTAATGGTGAGCCATGTACTTAGTGGGTTCTCCAAGCAAGTTCATATCCATAGTGTAGAAGTGCAAATCTTCTTACTCCACATAGCAAGAGAAGAGAGAGATGGAAGTTCAAAGGGACTTCATTGTCACACATGAAGGAAAGCACCAACTGTTCAGGTTCCGAGAGCTTTTGCTCCCCAGTCTTTATCTGTCACGTATCTTTAACTCCCACAGGAAATGTTGGAGTCTTCTGGGAGACATTATCAATAGGGACTCCTGGGCTGAGTCTTAAGCCTCATTAAAGGCCCTTAGGTTTGTAACAATGATCAGTCAGTGTTGCAGAGCCACCAGAGTTCTCCACAGTGCTGTGGAGAGCCAGCTTCTTTGTGAGTGAATGAAAAACGCCGCCACCTACCAAGTTGGTTTTATGAAGAGTTTTGGGCAGCATTACTCATTATGAAACTATGTTCCTGTTGCCCTGGTTTATCTCCACAGACATCAGTCCATGGCAGAAGGTTGACTACTTGTCTCTCGGTGTCTCTGGGCATCTGAAGATGATTGAGGTACATTGCTTTGGTCCTTTCTGGGGAGTGCATTGTGGGCATTGACCTTCTGGAAATATTGTCTAGATAGTGTTTTGGTAATTGGTTTGTTGCAATGATGGACTGTCTTGTTCTTCGAGTTGGCGGTTGACCTGAGATTGTAGGCTACTCCTCTTTTTTCTTGCCAGAGATCTTCAGTTGTTTTGTCAAACAATCTCTGAGCTATGCACCTTTTCCTTCCTAGAGAGTTTGCAAACAAGGCGATTTTTTTTCTTGTCTGAGCATTATCTGTGGCTGCTGTTAAGATATCTCGGCACTTGATATGTTCAAAGGAGGCTTGACTCTAAGCATATCACTGCTTCTTGAAATCATTTTCTCTTGTGGTATGGTGTCTTGTACATATTGATCATGATTTTCATGATCTAATAGGCAATTGATGACATTTCTGGGACTGGAGGTTTTGTGGAGGGGAGATCTGTTTTCATCGTTTACCTTTGTGCCTTTTCCTTACAAGCATTATTGATCTGTTGTCCCCCTGGGTAAGACATTACATTTATTTGCCTGCACCAGTCCCTAAATCTATAGATAAAGACACACTTTTGAATGGGAGCCCAGGAACCTGTTGATGTAAAGTGTCTTTTTACCTTTTATGATTATCATCGTTAGCACCTCCCTCCTTCCTGGCTGGGTTCCCTGTCATTTTAAGCAGGCAGCAATTACAGGTTTGCTAAAGAAGCTAGCTTCTGCTGCCAAGGATCCTATTAATTATCACTGTATCTCTAATTTAGCCTTTCCAGTGTTGAGAGAAGGCACATGTAAGCCTTCTGCTGAGCGGCTGCAATGGCATCTCCATAACAATCTTTCTGAGCCAGTTGTGTGGACTCTATGTTCAGCCAGAGGGCCAGGGTGGCCCTGGTGAGTGTTTTCATCTTTCTTCTGTAGGTTGCTTGGTTGGTGTGCTTAGTTTTCTCCTTCTGATTCCGACCTGAGTAAGAGCCAAGGGTTGGCCTTTACCTTGGGAACTCAGACCTATTTCCAGTCTGTTCTTGAACCAAAAAGGAGGCAGCTTGAAAACATGTGAGTGGTTTTTCCCACCAGCTGTTTCCTCTGAGCTTGAGAAGTGAAGAGGAGATCATGGAATTGACTCTATGCCTGTCTTCCAGAAGGTAATAATACAGATGTTAACCGGGGCATAATAATGCAGATGTTGACCAGTGCATTCCAGTTACTGCTTCTAGTAGTGTGTGTGTGTGTGTGTGTGTGTGTGTGTGTGTGTGTGTGTGTGTGTGTGTAGGACGTTGTTTTTTTATTTAATATTGACTCTTCTCTCATTGCTCAGAAGTGGCTGGGTTGCTTTTGTTTGTGTTCAGACATGTTGAACTCCCTTGTTTCAGTGGGCACTTTTTTAGAAGTTTCTGGGGTTCATTTGATCAGGGCTGGAGTGCTTACGCTTCCTTTCCCACTTTTTTCATGTTATTTTTGGCGCTGCTGGCATTGGAAGCTGTGGAAGTGATTCACTGCAAAGTGAATTAATTTTCCACGTTTCTGATGCGTTCCCCAGTCGCCCCCTGCTTCTTTCCCCCCTGAGATGACTCTGCACTTACACTGCTGTCATCTTTGCTGGCTCAGACAAAAATGCTGATGTCACCTGGATTTCTTAAATTACAGCTGGTAGGAATTAACAGAAACCGTAAAAGTGGACCACTTCCTCATTTTGCTTCTTTCTGGACTAATTATTGTCCTTTCAAGTCCTGTGGGAGGCTGGAGACTTGGAAGCAAATTCTCTGTCTGTGAGTTCAAAAGGCAGTTTTCAAGTTTCAAGTTTCTGTTACTTGGGAGATAAGGTCACGCTTAGGATGGAGCTCTGGTATGACCTTCAGTAACCCCAGACTGGCTCCTCATTCAGGATCTTACAGGTTGAACTGTTGGACCCATCTTCTGGGTGAAGAGTTTTCCACAACTTCCCTTAAGTAAGTTTCCTTATATAGTATAGCATTTTTACTCAATTGTCTCTTTCAGACTGTTCTTGGTATGAGGTGAAAGGTTCTGACTCATTTGCTAAGGTTTTCAAGCTTTTGCTCTTTGAGGAGTGCTGTCTACTGACCTCCTTGTTCTCTTGTTTAGAATGTCTGTCACCCTCACACATTTGTTCTGTTTTCACTCCCAGCTCTAGTAGCTTGGTGGCCAGGCCTCAGGCTCTCTGTTTGGTGGTTTGAATGATGGCTCTTAGAACCTGTCCTGGGAATTCCCCAGGCTTTGGATAGGTCTGTGTGGTTGCACCTGGAGTGAACATCAGGACGGCCATGCCCACTTTGGCTCTATTGACTGAACTGAGTCCCATGGAAGCAGAAATAGAAGGGTTCAGCATTCCCACTTTCCTGTGCTGAGGTTTTTGCTTATTTCGTGTATTTAGAAAAAGCATCCATTTGCAAACTGCTGACTTACTATTTTCCCTGGAATGGAAACTATTTGGATTATTTCAATGACTTTTAGCTAAGATTTGTTTATTTATAGTTTTGGTTTTATTTTCTGGGGTCCTGTTTAGAATAAGACCAGAATGTGTCTTTTTTTACCTTAGAGAAACAAGTGTGTCTTGGTGCTTTGGAATTTTGCAAACCTATGTGCTTTTGAAATATAATGTTTACTCCACAGAGTCAAAATAGAAACTCTAAAGTGAAAATTATAAATATGTAAATATTTCTATCTTGGAACATTTGCTTTCTTTGAAATTTTTTCTCTTGATTAAAACATTTTCAGAATATGTAGAGTACTCCCTTTCACTGTTCATTTTCTCACTAATTGATTTCTCATTTTTTTTGAGGGAAAAGATTTAACAGCAGACTTGTAGATGGAAATCGTGTGTGTCTTGACTGATGTGCTGTGGCAATGGGAGCTTTGCTGTTGATTTTCACTGAGCCGATTTAGTTTAATTTTAAGATAAAAGATTTAGCTTAAGAGTATGAAATAGTATGTGATTATTTGAAGAACTGTTAAGTACCAATTCAATATTGTTAGGATGAAGTATCTTGTTGAACCTCTGGGTATCTTTTTTCTTTGAGATCTGTATATCGTTACCTAACATTTCCTCGGATAGTGGTGATGATGTTTGAATTGAGATTTTGGAATGTTTTAGGAGCAGCTATAGATAAAGCACTAAGTGAACTGTAAATTTCACTAGATTGGTGATTATGCATGCTTTATTTTATCCCCACAAGTAGCCCAATGGTAGAGCTAGCAGCTCCTTAGTAAGTATTTAATGAATGGATGAATGCATGTGTGAATGAACGCATTGGAAATCCTGGCTGTAGGATCATCTGTGCAGTAACTAATTGTAAGACCCTGACTTACTGTCTATGAGGAGCCTGTCTCTTCTGTTGTCCAGTGAAAGGGAAGGCATAGATCAGGGTTGGCTGGGCAGGGTGCTTGCTGCTCCTTGGTAGGAAATGTGAACCTCTTTCTCAGCTTCCCCCCGGGGTCCTTGCAACTCCAGCCACACAGTCATCTGTCTCCACCACTCACTGTGATAGGGTAGATGAAGCCAGGTGCTATCTCAGAAGCTTTCTTTCTGACTTGGAGGCTCTGTTTCTTTGTTCTAAGTCAGCAACATCCTTTGACACTTGTTGATCAGCAGCATGCACTATTGGCCTCTCCTTCAGATTGTTTTGATATATCAGCACCCATATGTACAACTTAATCAATAGGCTCAGTCATATTCCTCTAGTGGGGTAAGATATGAAGAGATGGTGAGACCCACAGTTTCTCCACTTTTTCCTTTGGCTTCCATTTATACATGCACCATATGAGTAGTGATACCTGCTGCATTCTAGACTATCTGTCCTGGGGATAAAATGTCTGCCTATAAGATACTGTATCTGTCTTTTTTTTTTTTTTTTGGAGACAGGGTTTCTCTGTGTAGTTTTGTAGACCAGACTGGCCTCGAACTCACAGAGATTCGCCTGCCTCTGCCCCCCAAGTGCTGGGATTAAAGGCATGCGCCACCACAGCCAGGCAGGATCTTTCTCCTTGCAACTCACTGTGGCATAAATATGAGGTTAAATCTGTAATTGTTGCTGTGAGTCTAAAAGACAGAAAGGCATGTGCAGAAATGTCTCCTAGCAGGAGTGAGCTTGACTTTATCACTGAAAGGGCGTTGCTAAAGAAATGAGAGATAAGCATTCCAGGTGGAAGCCCTAGAGTGTGACTGGAGCTTCCCGGCTGGATCTATGTAGGTGAGGGACAATGCTGCAGTTGCCACTGGAGCATGGCTCCATCTCTTGTCCTGGTCAGGAAGGTACTAGATCAGCAGTTCTCAACCTTCCCAACACATGACCCTTTAATACAGTTTCTCCTGTTGTTAAAGGATTTCATTGCTATTTCATAACTGTAACTCTGCTCCTATTATGAATTGTAATGAAATATCTCATATGCAGGTTATCTGATATATAACCCCTGTGAAAGGATCCTTTGACTCCCCCAAACCCCCAAGGAGTCAGGATCCACAGGTTGAGAACCGCTGTTTCTGGTGAAATTTCTTTGTGAGAAATGACAAAACATGTATGTTGTGCCTCCAGGAAGATGAGTGATGCTTGCAAGAGGATGAAAAAAACCTCCATTACAGATTTCAAGGGCAGTGAGGACAAAAGTAAGGCTGGCATACTGCCTGCTGGTGACAGTAAAGTGATCGGTCATCCATTCATCACATAGGCAGGAGGCTTTTCTGAACCCAGCATCATGGGTAAAGCAAACATGGTCTCAGCTCTCTGGAAGCCTCCGCTCCAAGTGGAGAACAGTCTTTGAATTCTTGATAGGGTAAATGATCAGCATTCTATTTGTCCATCTTGTCCACATTCATTTCTTTCCTCCAGCTAATTCTATACTGATGGCATGCTCCTATGACAAGAGTTGAAAGGTGAAGTTAGATATGCAGATAAGGCCCATGTCTTACATGGCATAATGCTTGCATGTATGCACAGGACCTACAGTGAAGCATTTGGGGATTCTCACAGGTAGATCTGTTCCAGGAAAGTTCCAGACATTTCCCCATACTTTCTGTGGAATAACCCTGTCCCTTTAGTTTACAATCCAAGAAGAAAAGTCTTAGGTCTTGTGGACCTTGAAGGTGACTTTGATGGCTATTTCCTGTCTGTGTTCCTGTTGTTGCTGCTGCTTGGGATTTGCATTGAGGAATAAGAATTGACTTCAAGGCAGCAAGACTGACAGAGGTCAGAGAAGTGCCATACTGTAAAGAGATGTTTTGGTATAGAAATGGCACTCAATTCCTCCACCAAACAGAAATGTTGCCCTAAGGTCCTCATCCAGGCCAGCATTGTCCATAATGATGCAGAGTTAAGATTCACCTACCTGAATGAGACAAATTCCTAGGAAGATAAAGCATTAGAGCTGATCACTGCAGCTAGGGATTGCAGGTTTGGCCGGAGAGTCTGCCTTCCCTATTTTGCACGATTGGCACAGGCAGTAGCCTGCTGCTGTAAGAGCTGTGGAGTCAGCTTATTCTAGGTCTGAGGCTCAGCTGTGTTGGTAAGCAGCTGGGTGAGTCTAGGTGGATGATTAGGGCCCTCTGTTCCTTCTCCTGTGAGATGAGGTGATGGTTTTAAGCACGTAAGACCTTTCCTTCTACTTGCCTGGTTTGTATGCGTGCTCTACTGCTGCGTGACAATGGGCAGTATGTTCTCTTTGTGTCTTAACTGACTTATCTGTACAATGATAACGACGAAGATGATAATAGTAATTGTTACCTCATAAGGATGTGTTGGGAATTACCTGAGATTATATGTACAGAGGGTTTAGCACAATACCGGGCACTTAATTTTCTCTCAGTATTCCTTACTCAGCCACCTTCTATAGCCTCCTCGTATTTTGCTTTCTAGAATGTGCTGTAATTCTACCTTCTGACTGGTGTTTTGTTCTATCTGAAAATTAGTGTTGTGTAAAATACACTTGCTGCTATGTGCTTTCCTTGGTGTGTGGTGTGTGATAGGCTCTTGTTATGTTGCCTTGGCTAGACTGGAACTTATAGACCATGCTGGCCTTGAACTTGTGACAACTGAAAAATCTCTTGCCTCAGCCTCCTGAGTACATGGGATTATTCTATATCTCATTATGCCTGCTTTTTTTTTCTTTTAAACTTAAGACTTTATAGTACAATTTCTGGGTGAGGGATGCATTTGCCATTCTAAATAATGGATGTCTAATTAAATTTTAATTTTTAACAGAGAACAATTTTTTAGTTCACATATGTGTCAAGTATTTTACAGCATGCTGAGATTAAAAAATTGCTTATTTAAATTTAAATGGATAGACAGCCTATATTTTTATTTGCTAAATTTGGAAACCTAGTATGGGAGTAAAACTTTACCCTGCACTTCCATTCACACACACACACACACACACACACACACACACACACACTATATATACACATATATAACACATATATTCAAGTATGTGTTTTTATTTTTGTCCATAATAACATTTATTATGAAAGCAGACTGGTGTTTTTCATAATATATATGATACCATATATAGCATATTTCATGAAATTCTGAAATATTTTGATATAGTTTTAACCTAAAACGGACTGGCAATGATGCCCTACTGGGTAGCTGCACATTCCAGAGAATCCTGAAGATCTCATCACCATTGAAGGAAATTATCTTATTATCCAGAGTCACCTAGCTGGTGAAGAGGATCATTCCTTAGGGTTGGCCCAGTTTTCCAAGTAGAAAAATAAACACATCCAGTGGTTAGGTTAATATCTTGGAATGATTTCATCTTATTTACACCTGAAGCTAATCTTTTGAGTAGCTTTGGCCTTGAAGCTATTAGACTAGTTGGCGACTTTCAATGAAGTTGCATCCAAGATTGAGAGCCTTTGAATTCATTGTTCCCAAGCATTGCTGTGCACACTGGAGAGGTGAAAGTTCCTCCCTTCAACTCCTTTCATGTTTGATGGCACTAGAGCAAGAAATGGTACCAACAAAAGGCAGAATGAATAAGGTCGTGGTCTATGGCAGGTCACGCCAGGTCCCAGTGGGTCGAATGTAGGCAGTAAGAAATTGTGGAAGCCAAGTGAATTAGAAGCAGATTAAATTAGAAGTTCTCACTATTTGTGAGAACTAGACAAAAGATGAGAATAATTTCATTTGGGAAATGGATGTTCTAGGTTAGTGTTTACAAATACCTGGGAGTATCCACAGTTTGATGTGAACATGCTACTTAAATGCTACAAAAATACAGAGAGCAACCCAATGTCTCTTGCACACTTCCTCTCTTGTGTAACTACTGATGATGTAGGATACCCTGACTTGACTTGAGGTGGGTGGAGCTGGATGTATTCCCTGTTAGGTTCCTAAATATTTGTTGTGTACCTACTGTTTTCATGTATGAGGTGGCCAGAGAGTCTTGGACAATATTTAGGGACTCTTAATTGGTCTCTTTATCCAACTAAAATGCATAAAGTGTGATTCCCCAGTGACCTGTGCTTTAAATTGGGCAGGAAGATGTCACGAGAGGCCTCTTGTGAGGCATCTTCACTTTGAGTGCTTAAATAATTCTGAAAGCCAGCTTACCTCATTTCCTGTTGGGATGGCAGCTGTTTATTAGACTTGGTCTAAGTCACAGTTAATAGGCTTAATGGTTTTGAATGGTCCCAAATAACTAACTCTCCATTTGTAGCCAGGAAGGATTCCCCAAATGGGGCACAGCACATACAGAACTGCCTGAGACGGCCCTGTCACCATCTTAGACCTCACTACAGAAACCAAGAATTTGGAAAGAAAGCGTTAAAATTGCAGTCAATGCTAAAGTATGTTCAACAACTCTTCTGCTACGTATGATGATGACAACAATAACTATTCCATGTGAAGTTAATGCCATTTAAAAATGGCCCGTCTTTGAACTTACTGTGACCAGCCCTACTCTGCTAGCAAAAGTATTTTTAAGTGTGGCAGGGTGCTCATCTTGGCTAGGAGATGTGGTGTGGATAACTAGGTTGGATAGCCTGCCCTATGCTTGAGTGGGACTGCTAGGATGGCTGGTTATGGGCATGGGAAACCTTGCCATTTTTCAAGTTATGTGTTTTAGATTGGAAAGCTCTAAGCTAGGATGGAAATTAGCAAGGCATTGGGGTCTCAGGTATATTGTTTTTGTCCATTAGGACTAATGTGTGTGTGTGTGTATGTGTGTGTGTGTGTGTGTGTGTGTGTGTGTGTGTGTGTGTGTGTGTGTGTGTAAGTCCAGGCAGGTTATTTGTGGTGGACGTTTTGGCTATTTCAGGTACGAGTGTGGTGAGATGGACCTTGGATTCAAACATTTATTGGCTTCTTAAGCATGAAAGAACGTAACTGCTTATGTAAGTTTGGGCCTGGCTGGATGTTACTTGTTTTTCCCCCTTGATGGCCAGGCCAAATATTAGGTAGTTTAAATATCTACTCATGGGTCTTACTGCTTTATTTTTGGCCATGCTTAATATCTTCCTTTATATATCCATCATTAAATTATAATTGAAGGTTCATGTTTTATATTTACAATGATGCATGGAAATTGAGCTGTGCCAGCCATTCAGACTTAATGGCAAATGTTGGCTCATGTTTTTGAAATTTGGCTATTTTCCAAGGATATCCAATCAAAGTGGTCCATCTCTTTTCCTTTTGGGCTGTGACTGCACAGGGAGGCTCTGTAGCTTCTCTGTCTGTCTGCCTGTCTGTCTGACTCTGTGTGTATGTGTGTACATGGAAGAGTATTTCCCTCCTGATAAAAAGCACATCATCTTGTTAGCTTCCTCTCCCAGTGGTTTGCTTGGCAAACCGTTTTGTCACTCCATTTTTTAGCTCACTGACTGTCATGCAGTTTTTCAGTGAGTGTCAATTCAGGAGTGGCCCACATAATGATGGTACGTGACACCCATGGATCACAAGCTGTGCCCTGGGAGCTGCTGGACACTATCAGGCATTTCATAGCTGTTGAATTGTCTGGATTTAGGCCATGTTTTAACTCTATCCATCAACTCATGGAACCAGCTGTTGGAGACTTATAATTGAGGTTATCCCATGTGCCAGGCATTCGCTTTGCTGTGAAGAATACAGTGGGCTGCTAAATTGGTGGAATATTTGTACCCATGGGGCTTTCTTGTGTGTGTCTGTGTGTGTGTGTGTGTGTCTGTGTGTAGAAACAACTATATAAGTAAGTGAAATATGACCATGCTAAATGACAATGAATGTTTGGGAAAAAGAGAAAGCTTGGGTAGGTTTACAGTGATTTGTAACTTAAGACTTAGTGGACAAGGAAAGACTTGATGAGAAAATGGCAGTTGAGAAAAGGACTCAAGAAGATCAGGATGGGACATGGAGGCATTGAGGGAAAAGTATAGCAGACAGCAGGGGTAAGTCCGTGGTCCCTGAACAGATGTGATTGATTCAGGAGGAACACCGTGACATTGTTACCTGGGAAAAGCTGAGCAGAGTGAAAAGTGCTGGGAGTAGACAAGATGGGTAGGGGTGGTTAGAGAAGAAATGTGATCTGACCAAATGCAGACCCATGGGGTCTGTGATGTCTTAGCATTTTACTTAATTGTCAATGGAAAGCCAGTGTAAACTTCTCATCAGAGGAATAACAGGGTTGATAATATAGACAGTGGTCCTGTGTGATGGGATACAATAGTAAAAGAATTTGGAGATCAGGGGCCAGCAAGATGTCTCAGCGGGTAGAGGTACTCACTATCAAGCTTGTCCACCCTAAATTGATTGTCAGGACCCATGCTGTGAAAGGAGGGCGCCAACTCCCACAATTGTCCTAAGGTGTACCTTTGCACTGTGGCACATGCTTATGACCCCCATGCCCCCAACAAGAATCTGGAGATCAGCCAAGTCATGACTTCGTCTCCATTCAAGACAGCTATATTCAGCATTCTGAAATCTGGTTTTGCAACACAGTGATTGTTTGTTTTTTCCTTCTGGTTTTGTATTTTGTTTTTCTACACTGGATTTCTCTGTGTAAAAGTTCTGGCTGTCCTGGAACTCACTTTGTAGACAAAGGCTGGTCTTGAAATCACAGAGATCCTCCTGCCTTTGCCTCCCAAGTGTAGACTATCACATTTAATTGAAACTCAAAACCACCACCATTATAAAGGCGCTTAGAGGACCTATTTTTAATGACCTTCCAGCTCCACTGGATCACCTCATCCCAATTCCAGGATGCTGGATGTCCTGTATACATGGCGGAGTGCATTTCTCTTTGACCCTGCAGAGCTGGATGACTAATGTGGAAATGATCTTACTGCCCCTTATTTTTAAATTTTGAAAAATATTACATTACGATATTTTGCATGACAACCTTGCAAGTTGTGAAGTAGGTCTATATGTTGATGTTAAAGCTTGCTTGCAGGTGAAATTTGTGGGGAATCACACATCTTAACCATCGTCTGTAACCTTAATGGTATAGAGGGCATAGAAAATAGCTTTAGAGTTTAGGGTGTTACACTGAGCTATCAATCACCTGGGACACAGTAATAAACAGGACAAAAGTTCTCAAAAGTTGAGTAGGGGGAGATGGTCTGGGTTAAGGCAGAGAACCCTAGTCAGCTCAGGAGAGACGGAGAGAAGGGCTGCGACTAGTTGGAGGCCTGTGAGCGCCTTCACCATAGTTGATGTTCAGGTACATCTTCCCACCAGTTTTTGAGAAGTTGTTTGTAACACCCATTCAGTGCCAGCACAACACAGTGTAAGATGTGCCAGGACCTGGCAGACTCTCTTCTATAGCCCCGAGTACTTTGGCTCCTCCCCAAACTGGCATCATGCTGTTTTGCACATCAAGGGCCTGTAATTAACCTTCTCCAGAGGCAGTGTAGGGGCCATCTTTTATTACTCTAGAATATCCTTGGGGAATCTTAGCCCTCCCCCTTCCCTCAGAGCATTTCTCCTGCTTTCTTTATTGTTCTGGTGTCCCTTCTAGATGGTGCCCAGCCCAGCTGGCATCATGGATGGCCAGTTCATTAGTGCCATGTGGAGAAGTTCCTTCCTTTTTCTTGCCATGTCTTCAGGCCTCAGAGTGAACTGTCAGGGACCCATGGAGTTCAGTCATGTTACCAATGGCTGGATTTGACCCATTCCTCCTCTTCTGTGGATTAGCTTTTTCTTGGGATGTCCAGAATTAAGTTTCTAGGTCAAGAGGTCTGGAACATCTTTCTAAGGCCTGCTCTTCTCCCAGACTAGCCTTTTGGCTGACTCCTCATTGATACGGAGGAGGGAGATGTGGATGAGGAGAGTGATCGTGGCTACAGGGCTGAGGCCTGGGAGCTGCCCCTCTGAAAATGCTTAGGAGGCAACTAACTTACCTGTAAGAACTGTCACGGAGTGGGTGAGAAACTGAGGGCAGGAAAGGTAAGGGGCCTGAAGTGAGGGACTGGAGCTATTTCTCCTTTAGACTGTAGGCCTTGGCATGCCTTCTTGCTGCTATCTCCCAGCATTCTTCGTTTTGCTTCATGTTACATCCTCAGTGTAAAAGCTTGCTTCTTCTCTTCCTTTCGTCTCATCTGACTTGGGCTGCCATGCCCTTTAAAGAATCTGATTTTTTTTACTTCTATGTTCATCTGTGTATTTGGGGTCTGGTTTCTACCTCCCTGAGGTCAGAACTCATAGCTGCTGTATTTACGATTATATTTCCAGAGGTTAGACCAGACAACGGCACAGATAGACTTTGTAGAAATACTTGTGGGTTAAATCAACCATTCCATGAGCAGGATGGAAAGACATCATGTTTTCTCTTACTTTTGTGCATGAAATGTCTGTGCCTATCCTAGCAATATGGGATATTATCCAAGGATATTGGAGATGTGATTTCTGTCCCTAGTATGACTCAGTCTGTGGTTTTGTGGCAGTTTTATTAAGATTGTCTTGGCGCAAACCAGAATTTAGTGAATCGTGCCAATCAGCATTCTTTAATTGGTGTGGCCTGACCTGCAAGGCTATGATTTATCAACTTATTTAACTATAGTTGTGTTTCTGCTCCTTGCTTCTGTTTCCCAAACTGAGCTTTAATGCAGTTGGGTCCCCCATTCTACTTAACTAAAAATGAACAGAGAAATCATTGCTTGTCCTTACCGGGGTAGGGGTTGTTTTGACTTGTAGATTGAAACATTTAAGAGGTAGGACTAGAAAACTAAACAGGTATTTCTCCAGGAGAAAAAGCAGGATTTTTGGCTGTATATAGAATACTAGCTGTGGACTTCGTTTCTGAAACCAAATGCCTTAATTATTAATGGAAACAAGATGGTTTTCCCCTCGCTGAGTTAGTTTGTCTGATGCATAGAGAAAATGTGTGTTGTTATACAGGACATTGAGGTATGCTAGATCCCAGAAGATCAGCCTAAAGGGATATGGGGATAGTCACAGCCTACAGTGCACAAACTGAATGTGTTTAAAGATCTGGAAAATCTGATGTATACTGTTTCTTAGCCAATCATGCTTTGGGGAAAAAATTAAGGAAGCAAGGAATCAGAATGAAACCTAGATGTGGCTGTTTTTTGTTTGCTTGTGTGGCATTTGTCAGTTGGGTGACCCTCAATTACTGAGTTCATGTCTTTGAGCCCTAGAACTCTCATCCATAAAGTAGAATGGAGATAAAAACATCAACTGCCTTCAGTTATTGTGAGTAGTTCATGAGTTAATGAATGGGAACAGCACACATCCCTTTCAATGTTATTATTTTATAAGGGGACAGTACACTGGATAGGATGACAGTACACTGGATAGGGGGACAGTACACTGGATATGGTGACAGTACACTGGATAGGGGGACAGTACACTGGATAGGATGACAGTACACTGGATATGGTGACAGTACACTGGATAGGGGGACAGTACACTGGATAGGATGGCAGTACACTGGATAGGGGGACAGTACACTGGATAGGGAGACAGTACACTGGATAGGATGACAGTACACTGGATAGGAGGACAGTACACTGGATAGGGGGAGAGTACACTGGATAGGGGGACAGTACACTGGATAGAGGGACAGTACACTGGATAAGATGACAGTACACTGGATAGGGGGACAGTACACTGGATAGAGGGACAGTACACTGGATAGGGGGACAGTACACTGGATAAGATGACAGTACACTGGATAGGGGGACAGTACACTGGATAGAGGGACAGTACACTGGATAGGGGGACAGTACACTGGATAGGGGGACAGTACACTGGATAGGGGGACAGTACACTGGATAGGGGGACAGTACACTGGATAGGAGGACAGTACACTGGATAAGATGACAGTACATTGGATAGGGGGACAGTACACTGGATAGGGGGACAGTACACTGGATAGGATGTCAGTACACTGGATAGGGGGACAGTACACTGGATAGGGGGACAGTACACTGGATAGAGGGACAGTACACTGGATAGAGGGACAGTACACTGGATAGGGGGACAGTACACTGCATAGGGGGACAGTACACTGGATAGGGGGACAGTACACTGGATAGGGGGACAGTACACTGGATAAGATGACAGTACACTGGATAAGATGACAGTACACTGGATAAGATGACAGTACACTGGATAGGGGGACAGTACACTGGATAGGGGGACAGTACACTGGATAGGGGGACAGTACACTGGATTGGGAGACAGTACACTGGATAGGGGACAGTACACTGGATAGGGGACAGTACACTGGATAGAGTGACATACACTGGATATGGTGACATACACTGGTAGAGTAACAGTACACTGGATAGGATGTCAGTACACTGGATGGGGGGACAGTACACTGGATAGGATGTCAGTACACTGGATGGGGGACAGTACACTGGATATGGTGACAGTACACTGGATGGGGGACAGTACACTGGATATGGTGACAGTACACTGGATATGGTGACAGTACACTGGATAGGTGGACATTACATTGGATAGGGTGACATACACTGGATAGGGTGACAGTACACAGGACAGGGCAAAAGTGGGTAATTAAGTGATGGACTTTGGAGGTGCCTTCACCTGGGTTTGAACCCTGCCTCTGTGGTTTACTGGCTTAGCCACCTTTTGTTACTCACTAGCCTGTACCATGGATGGTTTCCCTGTATAGAGTAGTAATAATACAGATACATATGGTTTTCCTGCAGATTAACTGAGTTAGAATTTGTCAAGTGCTCAGAGCAGCTCCTGGTCTCTGCTAAGTGATGTGCAAATGTTTTCATTATGATTGAGTGGTCCGAGCTTGGCTCTGTTACCACAATGGAGTCATGAAGAAGTGTCTTAGCATCTATGAGCCTCAGTTTCATTTTATAATGTGGGGTGATTGTGAAAAACCATGTGAGAAATCAGTGATATGAGGTATGTGGTAAATGTTTAGTCAAGGGTTAGAACATAGACTACTCTGAATGTTCATTCTTCTCTTGTTATAAAACAACCAACAAAGAATGTAAGAAAGGAAGACTTCATGGTTTGTGGGGTCCAGTTCATCATGGCAGGTATGGTACGGTAGCAGGAGCTTGAGGAAGCAGAGAGAGAGAGATGCCCACTGTGCTTTACCTGTTTCTCCTTTTTACCGAGTCTGGGACCACAGTGTACAGGATAGTGCTGCCACTTTCAGGGTGGTTGGTTCTTCTCTCCTCTGCTATCCTCTGCTAAAGCTCTCTGAAAAATGCCCCTTGCAGACAAGTCTGGAGGTGTATCTTCTAGATGACTCTGAATCCCATCAAGTTGACAATGAGGATTTACTTTCACATTAAATAAGTCACGAATGTGTCTCAGACTTTTCTCATAATTGTTCTGTTGCTATTTAAATTCCCAGTGTTTTTATTGCTACTACTACCATGTTATATACAGCATTACATTTTAAGGTAGATTCCCCAACACTATGTCCAAGTGAATATGATAAAATGGACATTAATGTTGAGGTTTACTTCTTCCTGTAATTAGTGGGATAGTCATCCAAATGAACCCCTTTGGTACATTGAAAAGTATCTAGTGAAAGACTTATAATCAAGCATGTATGATTTTACAAGTCACAAAAGATCAAAGGGTCAATATTCATGGAAAATGAAATAGAAAACAAGGGGAAGTAAAATTTCCAAAAAGAGAAATAAGAAGTGAACAATTACTGTTCAAGTTATGTCTATATCTACTTCCTGTGTTGACTGTGGTTGAGCTCATAAGGACATAGTTTAAATTTCCGATGTCAAATCCCATCTGATAGTCATGCATCTTTCAGGGAGTAAATAACTACTGATTCCAATGTTTTTAGCATTTTCCATGCTAGTCATTTGGGTCATTGTCACTACAGTAACTATATTTAGACCTTTGCATTGTTTTGCAATATGCCTTTAAGTTCAGCTTCCCCCTTTTATTTTCGAAAGAAAGTAAGAGAGTGACACAGCAAGTAGAATATAGTGTGATGAATGGTGATTGAGAAATCTAAAGCTTTGTCTAGCACAGTGGCTCTTCACCGGTAGGTCACAACTCCTCATTGTGGAGGGGGCAAACAACCCTTTTACAGGCATCATCTAAGACCATTTGCATATAAGATACTTACATTATGATTCACAACAGTAGCAAAATTACAGTTATGAAGTAACAATGAAAATACTTTTATGCTCGGGGGTCACCACAGCATGAGGAACTGTATTAAGGGGTCACAGCATTAGGAAAGCTGAGAACCACTGGATTAGCATTTGGCTAGAGGTCGCCTTATGTTAGTGAACAGGGGAGACTTGCATTCAGTCACTAAGTAGGCAAAGAAATCGAAGAGTACAAAATTCTGAGAACTAGATACCCAAGTTACAGTATGGAAGGGTCCTGGAGGGACAAGGGCAACTGAAAATATATGAGAGGGCTGAAGACACAACTCAGTGGTCAAGAGCACTGGCTGCTCTTCCAGAGGACTAAGGTTCAATTCTCAGCACCACATGACACCTCACAGCTGTCTGTAACTCCAGTCCCAGGGGATCTGACTCTCTCTTCTGGCTCTGTCAGCACCAGGTACACATGTGCTACAAAGATATTCAGTCAGAACACCCATACATATCAAATAAAATTAAAACTTTACTTTTAAATAAGAGATTTTCGCTTTAGGCATGTGAAGATATCTTTAGACTATGACTTTATTTGAAGGCTAGAACCTGGGGGGAAAGATGAATAGGTTGCTTGAGATTGGGACCCAAAATTGTACCACCCTTAAAGCCATAATACGAGTGATAGACTTTATTCCAAGGCTAAGAGGCTTTGAGTAGGGAAGATGGGAATCCATGTTTCTAAAAGGTTGCTGTGATAGTACTTGAGGAGACCAACTGCAGGCAGTAGTGATGGAAGAGTCAGAGTCAGTGAAGGCAGGGGACTCACAGTGCCCAGAGAGATGGAGAACAGGGCGTGGAAGGGAGAGGTACCCGGGAGACAAATAATAGCTAGGATGATTGGCAGTGCATGCAGTGGTAAGACGGGAAAGAAAGGATGCAGTTAGATTTCTCACCTGGGCTAGTGGGTAGAACAATGGCACTGTTCATGGTGATGACTTTTGGGAGAGGCAGGTTGAGGAAGGTGGACATTCTTTGATCATGTAGGTGATGGAACAGTTGTTACTGAGACAGCTATGAGAGAAGACCTGCCTGGGGGCAGATTCTGTGTATTAATCTGGTTTTCATTTTCTTCCATGAAATGGAATAGCCAATTAACAGCCATCTAAGCAAAAGGGAGTTCAATTTTCTCTGTAAAAGATGCTTAGGAGTCCATGACCACTGCAATTACTTTGAATACTCCATCATATCAGAACCAGTATTGATTTTTCTTGTCTGTTAGCTAGTGTTTGTCACCTGGTGATGATAATGTGACATCCCATTTATTTTAAGGAGAAGGGAAACAGCAAGGAGGTAACAACAGTAGCCAGGAAAATAAACTTTCAAAACTGCTCCCAGAAACTGTTGGGAGGACATGACCTCTTGGTAATCTTGGTATCCTGAGCAAACTGTGGCCCTTCTTAGCATGAAGCGAGAGGCATGCAGTTGGTACAGGCAATTAGTCGTTTTTGCCTCAGTCAGGTTTCAGTCAAGGGATGGAGGGACGTGTAAGGTTTGAGAATTTAGAAGAACTTAATCATCTGGGCAAGCAGTTTCAGTGAATATATTTGCTCTCAACTCCACTGTAAATCCCATGTTACAGTTTCTTATTAATATGTAAGTGATGAAATTTGTATAAAGTTTTATGGTGCTTTTCCTAGAGCCCTTCAAACATATACAACTCTGGTTTGTTTTTTCAAATGTTAAATACAGCTTTTCTCAATCTGATAGTAATCTTGACCTACAAAAAGACATGCTTTTTTTCCTCAAATCTTCCTTATTCTTCAACCTTCAGCAGACATAAGTTCAGAGCAAATGTGGAAAATTCCAGTTGGATGTTCACCAAGTGATATGCAAGTCAAAGCAGGGGATGCAAGATGGAAAATGTCATACCCTTGACTTTTGTCCTGTGAAGAATAGAATATTCTGTGTTTAAAAGTAGAGGATGAAGTGCTTGTTTATTTGTTCTGAAGGTAATGTTATTTGATATTATATCAGTATTATAAGATTCAAATATTTGTTCTTTACTCCACTTTAATTCAAGACCGTCTGATCAGCTAATAGACCCAGAATTCTGAAAGTGATTATTTTAGGTAGCCGTGATTCTGAAAATACATAATATCTAATCCCAGAAGAATAGCAGAATCAGCGGACAGTTACAAAAGATCCTGCTGTGTGTACTGGGTGAGTTTGGAAATGTTCTGCAACCTCTCTGAGCTGCTTTCTTTCTTTTCTGAACCTGGGCTGAGATATAGATGACCTTACAGTACATACACTAACATCACACCCATATCCAGCAATGCCTTGGGGCACCCTGAGAGCATAAGTAAAATGAACAACGGTTAATGTCTGCCTCAAGATGTTGTGAGGAGGGTATAAAACTGCCTGTTGGATGGTGGAGGGGAGCTCCAGGGCAAGTGTAGACAACCCCAGTATGCAGGTATGCAATGAGAACAGTGTGTGAAGGCTTCAACCCCAGTATGCAGGTATGCAATGAGAACAGGGTGTGAAGGCTTCAACCCTGGTTTGCAGGTATGCAATGTGAACAGTGTGTGAAGGCTTCAACCCTGGTTTGCAGGTATGCAATGAGAACAGTGTGTGAAGGCTTCAACCCTGGTTTGCAGGTATGCAATGTGAACAGTGTGTGAAGGCTTCAACCCCAGTATGCAGGTATGCAATGAGAATAGTGTGTGAAGGCTTCAGGGATTTGTTTTCAGTAAGGGTTAAATGAAAGACTTGACAGGATGTTTGTCTGAGGGAGTTGGGACCTAGTTCTGTCAGTGACAAGGAACAACCGATGACTTTAAGAAGGTTCATATAAATTTCATTTTAAGGAAAAATGGAATTCATGAGTCTGAGATTAGAGGCATTTGACATCTCCATAAATACTTTGAGATAACTATAGGTTTTATATGCAGTTGTAAGAAGTACTGGAGCTGGGCATAGTGGTGCACTTCTTTAACAGCAGCACCCAAGGAGGCAGAGGCAGGCAGATCTCTGAGTTCAAGGCCAGCCTGGTCTACATAGCAATTTCCAGGCCAGCAAGATCTACGTAGTGATAACCTGTGTCCTAGTTGGGGTTACTCTTACTGTGAGGAAATACCATAATGTTGTGGGAAGGGATTAAAACTGCCTGGGGAATAGCCACAGGATCTGGCAGACCTCTGGGGATGCTGAGAACCATGTTTCATTGAAGGCTTCTTAGTAAGTTCATATAAAACTAGCACAGTTTATTTACTCTAGGGATATATGCATGACCCCTAAAAAGTGGTTGGTAGATTCTAGACAAGTTACCATAGCTCAGTACTCAGGGAGGGGCATGGCAGAAAATGGCAGTCCCTGCCATGTTAAGTGCACAACCCAAGTAGCCGTGCATGAAGGCCCAGTCATGGAAGATTATCCCTCTGCTATAATACTCTACAAAAGTGTTTATGGACCTGATTTTAAAAAGAACACATGAGCCACTCTGAATTGCTAATGTGAGCCCTCGCCTGTAGCATCACCAGCTCTTAATTTTTAAAACAGGCATTAATCAGTAGATGCCAAGGGCAGATTACATTCACATGCACACACTTGATCCTTGTGCTAGAATAATGGTAGCTACTTTTTATTGAGTGCTTATTATGTATCAAGCAGCCTGTGTGCATTATCTAGTTTGATCTTCACAACAACCCATTAGTGACTGTTACTCTTCGACTGAACAGATGAGGGCACTGAGGATAAGTGGGCCTAAGTGACAAACTGTGACTCAAACCCAGGACTTCCTGATTTCTAAGTCTAAGCATGTGCCATGCAGTTTTAGGGTGTGTTAGCATGTCAGGATCTTCACTGTGCACCTTATTTTCTTGCTGCCCATTCCTTGTTCCTGCGCCATTCCCCCATTAAGTCCTCCCAGCATATTTTGACTTTTTCAGTACCTTTGACCCTTTACCAAGTAAACCACCAGTACTTTCATGTAGGTTTTTTGCTTTCCTTTATTGCCATCTGCTTGAATGTCAGAATGTTTAATATTATGAATTAGCGAAAATTAAAATGGTAAATGCTTAAGGAGATTCCACTCCAGGTGAATTTTGCAGATTCTTAAGAAAACAAGGACACTAACTCATTGCCTCAACACAGAGCCTAACACCACTTTCCTAGTATGCACTCTGAGGGAGAGGGAAGAGACTAATATTCCTTCTTTCCTGGGTAGCCATCAGATTATTCTTTACCCATCAGAGTGAAGTTCACTTAAATTCACCCATGTCTTCCCAGATGCGAGAACAATACTGGCTTAGAAGCAGAGAGCCAGAGGTCCCCTCCTGCATCCTCAGAAAGTCCAGATGCAGAAGGAAGCTAGTGTGTCTCTTGCCTCTCTTACCTGCCTTCCGTATTACATTTCCCACAGTGTGAGAGAAGCAGTCTGCTGATAACCTGGTTACTATTGCCTGGTAGTTTTTGTTAGGGGGGTAGAGATGAAACTAAGGCCCTTTGTTTACTTCAGTTGTTTAGTCAAAGATGAGTATGTACAAAGATGAATGTGTGTGTATATGTGTGCGTGTGTGCGCACTCATGTGGGTATGTATCACTGTCCTTTGATAAATGTGAAGTCTGGCTTTATTGTTTTCAGTACCAGAAAGAATGGCTGACGTCCTGCCTGCTCACTTGCCTAAGGAGTATGGGATGCTGCATTTTCATTTAGCATTTATTTATTTTTGTTAATTTATTTATTTGTTTTGAGACAGGGTCTCTTGCAGCACAGGCTGCCCTCACACTTGCCTGGTAGCCGAGGAAGACCTTGAACTTCTGTTCCTTTTGCCTTCAATTCCCCAAATGCTGAAATTATGGCCTGTGTCGCCACCACGCCTGGCAGGACCGCAGGATGCTTTATTAAGTTCACAAAGTTCCAAGTTTAAATCACCCGGGGTATTTGTTTTTTAGATCCAAATGCAGCGCCATCCAAAGTAGTTTGAGGGCCACTTATGTCAAAATGGCTTGTGGTGTAGTGACAATTCTGAATTCCTGGGTCTTAGACTCCAGCCGTCCTGACCCAAAGGCTACAGGAAGCTGCTGTCACCCCACTTTCTCTGTGACTCTTTCGTGGGTTTGGAGAGGGCAGTCTGACTTCAGACTTGTCTAGTTTTTTTCTTCCTATTTTCACTCTGCTGTCTTCCATCCTTCTGCCCTCCCTCACACATAATAGAGGAAGTGATGGCAAGGGTCTTTCTAGAGCGTCTATTGCTATTGTTGATGAAAGGCTTTTGTTACTTTACTAGAAAGACATTCCAACTCCACCCTTTCCTTTGTGGTCTGTACAAAAGGAGCCATTGGGCAGAAGGTTTCTCCCCCCTCTCCCTTTCTCTTCTTTCTCTTTATTTGTTCCCACTCTTATTTTCCTCAGATCTGCAGGAAGGGACAATGTGCTGTTTGTCTCTGGGGATGAACCCTGCTGGTCTTGGTTAGTGTGTATTGTCATGAAGGCCTGACCATGGCTTGCTAGTCCTTCTTGCCATAAGTCAGAGAACTCACTGTAAACATTTCTCTATTTCTGGAGGGAACTTTTAGAGTAATCAGAACTCTTAGAACTCTTTGAGAAGTCATTTCGCCAATTCTTTAGTGCCTCAGAGGCACAAAATGGGACTCCAGTGGATTCTTTAAGTGCAAAGATCTGAGTGAAACTGTTTTGGTGAGAAGTCCCTTGCACTGAGTCCCTGACCGAGGGCATTGCAGGATAAGCTGGTCCCCATTTCAGTCCATGAGACTCAGACGAGGGAGGGATTCTGGGTGATTTGGTACTAGACACTACTACAGAGGTAGATTCTTTGTTTACAGAGGGTTCCAAAAGAAAGAAAATGATGTTTGGGTGTTCTCAAGTTAAAAGATTGTGTGCTGTGATTTCTTCCAAAGTGTCCCATCCAAGCTCTGTGTGTGTGTGTGTGTGTGTGTGTGTGTGTGTGTGTGTGTGTATGAGTGAATGAGAGAGAGAGAAAGAGAGAGAGAGAGAGATAGAGAGAGAGAGAGAGAGAGAGAGAGAGAGAGAGAGAGAGAGAGAGAGAGAGAGAGAGAGAGAGAGAGAGGGGACCTTCAGATCAATATCGAAAGTCCTATGTTCTGATGTAGAAATCTGGCTGGCCCATGGGTTCTAGTCCCTATCCCTTTGACCTTGGGTTATGGGGGGACCTGCTGTCTGTTTGGGCTGTGCTTGTAGTTTTGTTTGGTTTAATAGCATAGACTCTGTGTCTTCTTGCTTCTTCCACAAAAGCTTCATGTTGGCTGAGAGCCTTTGACTGTGGAGCTGTGTGTAGAGTATGTTTCAGGTTGTTTAGCAGTGAGGGCCCGGAACATTCCTCAGGAGGGCTGAGCAGGGCAGGCTGAGTGGAGTGTGAGTCACAGCGTGCTGGGGCAGCGGAGTTCCTGGAATAATAACAGTGGCAGTGGCAGCAGCCACAGAAGCCCTTTATTGGCAACAGCCAGCATTTATGGAAGCTTCCAGTGTGCCAGGCCTAAATGCCTTCCCTACATTATCTCATTTAAATCGGAACAGTCCCACAGACCAAGAGCATCTTTTATGTCAGCCCTGCAGCTCATGACCTCAAAGTCCTGTGACTACTAGGAAGTAGGAATGGAACATGAACCCTGATCTCTAGGATGCTAGAATTCATGCATTTAGCAATAGTGTCACATTGTCTTTACTAAAAAGGGTAGGGTGGGAACAGGCTGGAGAGATGGCTCATTAGGATAGAGGTGCTTGCCATTAAGCCTGGCAACCTGAGTTCAATTCCCCAAGACTCATGATGTGGAAGAAGACAATCTATTCCCATAAGCTGTCCTCAGATCTCCACACATATATGTGGCACGCATGCGTACCCCCTATAAATGTGATAAAAAGTATATAAAATAAAAGAGAGATGCTTTCTGTTCCTTTTTCTTTTTTCCTTTAATCACATTACAACCAGTTTTCACTTTGTAATTTAAGCTCTAGTGACAGGAAAAGTTTTTCTCCTGATTTTTAATGAGTTGAGGCTTGTAGTATTAGGAAAATACATTATGGGAAGCCTTTGGCCTGACATCATGTCTATCATTGTGTGGTCAAGGACAAGAACATTCTTGGGAAGTAAAGGACTGAAGGGATAGCTAATCAGAAAAGCGCTTGCTGACCAAGCATAGAGACCAAATTGGGTACAGAGGACCCATGTGAAAATGCCAGGTCTGGTGATGTACACACACAACACTTATGTTGACGGGAAGGCAGACGCAGATGGAACTGTTGCAGGTAGCTAGCCAGTCCATCTAGCTTAACTGGTGAGCTTCAAGGTCCTAATGAGGGACTCTGTGTCAACAAACAAAGTGGATAGCTTCTAGAAAATAATACTCAGGGTTGACTGGTAGCTTCCGCATGCATGCACACACAGGCACCTGTGATCCCTGACCCTGTTTCACACCTAAAAATGAAATAATATTTGGACAAGGGGGAAAAAAGGAGACAGCTTGACAAATCTAGAGGCATTTCTACTTTCATACAATAGAAAGAGTGACATAACATAGAATGTCAGAACACAGGCATGAAAACTAAAATTCTGTAATCATGCAAATGTGGGAAGCTATGCTTCTTAATACCCACAGAGATCAGGTGTGTAAGTGCCATGGCACCCAGCCCTGTTTGAATGCCTCTTGTTTCTACTTTAAGTGTTTGTAGTCATTAACTGGATGAAGTCAGTGTTGTATTCTTTCCCATTCACAGACAAGGACAGGTGTAATGCTATTGTGGGTGAGGTGGAATGGTAACCAAGGCCTGGATGCTAATTGTCGTTAACCCAGGGCAATGGTGAGCCAGAGCCTGAACTCCTTACACATACCAGACCCATAAAAACCCTTCACTTGTGTTGGTGGCTTCTCATCTAGCCTTCTCCACAAGTGTAGAATTCTGAAATGTGTCCCAAATTTGACTCCAGACTCTTGGTGTTTTCAAAATGGGAGGAGAGTTGATGGAGAAGGTCTACCAGAGTATGTTGGGAAATGTGGAAAAGGGGGACCATCTTATTTTGATGTTGTCTCTCACCAAATATAGTTTTAGAACATGCGTGATTTTCAGACTAGAATAGAATGGAATGGAATGGGATGGAATGGAATAAAATAGAACAGAATAGAATGGAATCCCTAAGAACCTGGCTTTGTCAGCATTTGCCCGTTGTCTGCTCATCTTGGTCAGTGGCATGGGTTTACCTTGCTGTCTTTAGATGCATGTGTACTTGCTTCTAATGCTTTATGGGCTATTGATGTAAAGGAACTCTTTTGGCTCATTATAAGAAATATGTTTTTGAAGTTCAAGGTCTTCATTATGTTTCATCAAGTGTCCAGAGTCATTCCATAAGTGATTGTATATCCAAGTAGAACGGATGATGTAGTTTTAGTTCACACAGAAGAGAAGAAATGCATATAAGCAATGCTTATTGCTCCCAGAAGCAAAAGCTTGGATTTTTTGTAAGAGATGTGTCTACAAAGGCTACCATCATGAAAGCTTTCTATTGGGACCCAGGACTGTCTTCTAAATCACTGGATACCTGTAGCTCTTAAGAACAAGATGATGTGTACAAGTAAAGTACCATAGCATGGATGTGGGAGCAGATACTTCCATTAAGCAAGCAGCATTCATTTTGTGCTTAAGATTACTCCAACAAGCTGGGCAGTGGTGGCATATACTTTTAATCCCAGCACTTGGGAGGCAGAGGCAGGCAGGTCTCTGAGTTTGAGCTACAAGAGCTAGTTCCAGGACAGGCTAGAAAGCTACACAGAGAAACCCTGTCTCGAAACATCCAACCCCCCCCAAAAAAGATTACTCCAACAGCCTTCTAGTTGGTTTCCCTACCCCCAGAACTAACTCCATGATTCCTCTATAACATTTCTTCCAATAAAGCATATAGATCTTTTATATAAAAAAGATGATTGTACCATTACAGATCCACCTTGAATTATATTGTTTCTTATAGATATGATCTT
Source organism: Mesocricetus auratus (assembly GCF_017639785.1). Lineage (NCBI taxonomy): Eukaryota > Metazoa > Chordata > Mammalia > Rodentia > Cricetidae > Mesocricetus > Mesocricetus auratus. Next base: position 158,759,301 of record NW_024429266.1, read on the forward strand.
ATCCTTTTGAAGTGGCCAAGGGCCACAAGGACATGCATTTGGTACCCCATCCTGAGAAGTATGTGTTACTTACAATTTTATTTTAGAATTAGGGCTTGGTCAAGTGAAAAGCCATTCTGGTGTAAGTGACAAAGGCAACCTGAAACAGCAGAGCAGGTTTGCTAGTTCATTTAGGTTCTCAGGCTCAGTCCATCCAGTCCTGAGTACTTGGTTCTATCCAGAGGTTACTGGTTGGGACCTGGTTTCTGATCCACTTTTTGCTGTTGTACAGCCCTGCACTGAGTGTGTGTCTCACTAGTGGCTCTCCCCTCCCCTGCAAGTGCTTTCTGTGCCAGTGAACCCAAGGTTTCACCAAGGCGGTATAAATTCCCCTTAGTGGACACTTTTTGTCTTTCTGACCTCGGGAATGCTCCTTGTATCTGGCATTGGCCTTCATGACATATTTTATTCTTTAAAAGTTAAACTAGCGATGAAATTGAAATCGTGGTCACTGAAAGGCACTGGTAATGAGATGGTGGTCAGAGTCCCCAGGTGCCCATTGTGCTCTAGGCAAGCCCTGTGCTCATGGCTCTAGGTAAGTGCTGTGCACAGTCTCCAATGTGAAAACGAGAAAACTAAATGTGTAACAAGGTGTACAAGGCAATATGGACAAAAACTGGCAGGACCAAATCTTAAATCCATCTTGTAACATGAAAAAAAACCTTGTATACATATTGATGATAATGATGATAATGACATGTGTGTGGATGATGTGAAGGGGTGCTAGATCTCTCCTTCCACCTTCAAGGGATACAAGTGATCAACCCAGGTCTTGAGGCTCGTGGCAAGGTTTTTTCCATGCTGAGCCCTGAACCCAATTTTGTTTGACTCTAGGATCTGTGCCCTTAACCTCAGCTTGCGAAACCGTGGTGCTCTGAGTGTCTTCACCTAATGCTGAGTCAGGAAGTTTCTGGACTCTGTGCTCTGCTGGTGAATTCACTGATGCTCCTGCCTCTGCCTTCTAGTCATGGGGGTGATAGAAAGAGAACAGTTGCCAGCTCGGACGCAGGAAAAACCTGGCTCTGAAATACTGTAGCCGAAAGCTGTGTTTTACAGAAGAGACAAACACTTTTGAGAAGTGAAGCACAGAGTTGGAGGGTGCGCACATCAGGTTCCAAAGCACATTACAAATATCGAGTTACCCAATCTGTGTGGAGCTCCTGTGACAACATGGCCAGATCAAAGAGCTTGTCCGGAGAGGTCACCTGTTCAGTCCTCCTTCACACTGATGTCCAGACCATGCCATAGAGAAGACAGCTCATGCAGTGAATGGGCATAGGAAAATATGTATCCACACACAAGTGCTTGAAACCAGATCCTTACTTTCCATCATACACCGAAGTTACAAAGTTCAACATGATAAGAATCCAAGAAGAAAACATTAAGGAGAACCCTATATGATGCTGGGGTTACCAGTGACTTCCTGGACATAATTCACTGGATGCAAAGGTGCTGCAGAAAATTGGTTCAAATCATGTCCTGGATGAAGAGGTATGATCAAGACTCCATGAAGAGGCTGGGAAAATAGCTCATTAGAAAGAGTGTTTGCTGGGTAAGCATGGTGGCCACTTGCAATAGTGATAATTGAGAAGACACAGAGGGTCCTAGTATCAAGCTAGTTGCTTAGATTAACCAATCAATGAGCTCTAGGCTCCAGTGAGAGACCTTGCCTCGATTTAATGTGGAAAGCAATTAAGAAAGACTTGAACATCATATGTGTCTGTGAATATGCATTCCCATGTGGAAAAAAAGAAACTTGACAATAACAAGAAAACAAATAAAATAATCCTACCAAAATGGACAAAGGAATAGATCATCCAGAGATGATCTACAGACAAGCACAAGCAGGTGAAGCAATTGAATAGCATTGGTCCTCTGAGAAATGCAAGTCAACGCTAGGGCGACAAACTACCTCGTCTCTAGCAGGACGATACTGTGTTTTTAGAAAGGAGAAGGTGCTAGTGGGGCTGTGGAGAAGTTGGGACCCTGTGCACTGCTAGTTGATCATTTCATGGAACAACTGCCATAGAAAAAAGTATCAAATTCCTTAAAGACTAAATACAGAGCTGCCACACGATCCAGCAACTTCAGTTTTGGCCACAAATACAAGTGAATTGAAACCAGAGAGAGATTTCACACCCATTTTCTTGATCACAATAGCCAACATGCAGAAGCAATTAGCAGATAACTAGATAAGGAAAGTACATTACATATACTGTAGGTATTAGTCTTAAAAATTATGGAGGTAGTCCTCATATACTACGAGATGGATGCATCTTGAGGACATTATGCTGATGAAATAAGCTGATTGTGAAAGACACTGTATGACCCCATTTATTGTTTGTTGTCCTGTCAACTTAAGTCGATGATTAATGGATGTCATTTAACTTTGCAAGAGGAAAAGGCTCTAGATCCACTGTTGTATTGTGGATCTTCTTAACGCTGGTGAACTGTAGTCTTAAAAATGGCCAAGAGATGGGCAGGACAGATTCTTCCATGGATACGAGTGCTAACTTTAAAACATGAAGATCTGAGTTCATATACATATCACCCACATAAAAAAAACTGACGTGGCTGTGTGTGCCTGTGACCCCGGCACTGTGTGGGATGGAGACAGGAATATCAGCGGAGCTCCAGGTTCAATGAGAGACCTGTATCAAGAAAATAATATGGAGAAGGGTAGAGTAAGATAAAAAATCTTACATTATTTTTTTTTCAAGAGACAGGGTTTCTCTGTGGCTTTGGAGGCTGTCCTGGAACTAGCTCTTGTAGACCAGGCTGGTCTCGAACTCACAGAGATCCACCTGCCTCTGTCTCACAGGTGCTGGGATTAAAGGCGTGCGCCACCACCGCCCGGCGATATCTTACATTCTTTGGCCTTTGTGCACTCATGAATTTATGCACCTGTGTGTATACACATGCACATACACCATACTCATCACACTCACACACACACACACACACACACATGCACGCACGCACACACGCACGCACACAGCAAAACAAAAAATGGCTAAGGTAGTAAAATTTTCTATTGCCTGATTTCTTTAAACTCCTCATTTTAAATAATTATCTTTGTTTCGTGGTACTAATGTAAGTGCCTTGTTTGGAAATTGGAACATCTTATGTGAAGTTCTGTACCCTTTACTTGCATAGTTAACATGATTCCCAGGCACACATGTTCACATGGACCTGTAGTTTGCTACTGACAACCTATGACTTGCTTGGAGCTTAAAAAGATGGGGTAAGAAAAGCTCAGACCACCCTTCTCCATGGCTAGTTTCTTGTTCCGGGCCCAATCCTCATGTGCTGGCTCTAGTAAGTTTTAAAATAAAAACCTCCTACCAAATGAAGGTTCTCATTATGTCCTTTCTATATTGCTGCATTTTCCTCATATTTGTATGCCACCTTTATCCTTCTTTACTGTTCTCCTTGCTCCTCACCAATAATACTCCTCTGTCTGCTTTTTGTGTTATGCACACATGTGTATGACACATACATGTGAGAGAAAACAGCTTGTATTTGTCCCTCCCATTCCTGTTTTCTCTCTCTTATTGGCCTCAATATTTGTATGTCTGAAATACCAACCCCTTTCATTCCTAATGCTCCTCCACCTTGACAGGTATGCTGTTACCTCTGCCCTCCCCCCGTTTCAGAGTCACTCAGTGTTCCAGTCTGTTTTAGGTCTTACTATGATGTGGCCGCAGGTCCCTATAGGAACAAACATAGCCTGACACTCCCTGTTCCCTTTTTGCCATCTGGCAGGCAACACATACTGTTCTGTGAATCATATTCTAAATGTAGATGGGTTAACTTTCAGATGTGAAGGCTTTTGGTGGGTCACAAGCCAGTCAGCAGAGAAGGGGAAGTGCTGTGCTTGGCACCTGTCCTTGGAGTCCTGGGAGAGGACTGCGGAAGGACTGTCCACCCTCCACAACTGCCATTCCGTTCTGGCATTAATGGAGATTCCAGAACCACCAAAGGGCTCCCCAAGCTGTTCATCTTCTTACAGGGTAGTGGGTGGAGTTATTTGAGATTGCAGTTTAGAAAAGATACATATATTTTCCTAGTCTCTTTTACTGGCACTGGATTAATAGCATGCTAATAAATCATTATCCTGTAAATAATATTCTTGTTTTGTCAGTCTTTCATGTGCAAACCATCTACATGTAATTCTGTATAGTATGAGATCCAGAGACCCGGGGTGACCTCTTCTGGGAAAGCTGAGAATGGCTATGAAGCAAACTGTAAAGGTCTTGGCTAGGGGATGGGAAGGTAGTTTAGTGGGTGTGGTGATTTGAATGAGCGCTGTTCCCTAGAGTCTAGGACATTTGAATACTTGGTGTCCAGTTGATGGTGTTATTTGGGGAGGTATGGGGTGTGGCTTTGCTGGAGGAAGTGTGTTACTAGGAACTGGCTTTGCCTTGCCTTACTCCCAGTATGCTGTGTCTGCTTTGCTTGTGGTTGAAGATGTGAGCTCTCTTAAACACATCTGCCTGCTGCCTCCACCATGTCATTATGGACCCTAGCCCTCTGGAACCATAATCCCAAATAAACTCTTCCTTTTAACAGTTCTCTTTGTCATGGTACTTGTTCACAGCAGCAGGAAAGAAACTAAAACCACAATAAGAACACTTGTTCTGCTAAACTGATAATCTAATAAATTCAAATCCTTACCTAAATCCTTGACCAACAGTGTAACCGCAGTGCTTTGGGGAGTGGAGATGTGTGTATCACTATGGTTTACTGGCTGCCAGTCTAGTTCCCTGTCCAGAGACTCCGCCTCAAAGGAATAAGACAGTGCTCAATAGAGCAGGGCATCTGATACCCTCCTTTGGTCTCCACATGTATGGGTATATAAGCATGTACTACTGTATACATATGCTAATAACCCCCCCACAGTATCACAGTATTTGGCTGTTTGAGACTTCAAACTGGCCCAAGTTTTCAAATCTTTAATCTTGTAAACATGATTATTCTACAGTCCTAAGATAGATTTGCTGTATCCAGCATATGTAGGAAACATTGCAACTATGTATTAATCGAAACTACACCCACCACAGTGTTCATGTGTGTGCATAACTGTGCATGCATAAGACATTAGAAATGCCTGTGTGTTGCATGCTGAGTCTCCTTTATTTGTGCATTAGAACCTGGGAAACATGGCCTAATACATTGAGTAATCATCAGCAGACCTGGAGGAGGCCTTGTTTCCAGGATGGGGGAATGGAGAGAACATTCTGGAAATGAGTTCTGGCTAAGAAGGATCTTGTGTGCTGAGAGCTGATCTTAGAGGGCAGATAGGTCTATGCTGGCCTGTCATTCATAGCAACCAGTGTCTCTGTGTTGATGTGGCTGTCCTTGATTGCACCAATCTTTAATTTAGTGAGTCTCTGAAGAAAACAAAAATCAGGAAGCCAAAGCAAGCCTGCGGTGGCTAGTGAGATGGCTCACTGGTTAAGATCCTTGGCTGTTCTTCCAGAGGTCCCGAGTTCAATTCCCAGCAACCACATGGTGGCTCACATCCATCTGTAATGAGATCTGGTGCTCTCTTCTGGCCTGCAGGCCTATATGCAGGTAGAACACTGTGTGCATAATAAATACATCTTATATATATATAAAAAAGCAAGTCTGCAGCAGGGCCATACTGTTCTGCTGTGGGGCCTGAGCCTCTGGGCAGATGTTTGGAACACTGTTCCTGGTTTTATTTCCCTGCTTGTCTGCACTGACTTGGCCAACAGCAGCACTGGCTGGTGAAAACAGGAAGGGCAGGGCGCTTTCCTTTCACTTTCATGTGCCGCCTTCTCTTCTTGGTTACCCCCACCCCTTTTCTTAGGCCCAAGTTTCCTTCCTAGGGCCTTGAGGTCCCAAGAGAATGCTAATAGGTAAGTAAGTTACCTGCCTTCCTTCTCACCCCAGATCCCGTCATTTTAAAGAAATCAGCACGAACAGTTTGGTTTGTGCCAACAGTTCCTCTGCATGTGAATAGTGTTGCTGCAGAAGCTCTTTAGTGTGGATGTTTGGGGAGTGTGCTCAAGCTGTACACAGTGATGCTCTCAGGCATCTCACGGGCATCTCACACAGACTTCCCAGCTCTTTGGTCCTTGCAACTTTTCACCCTCTGTCCCATGATGGTCCCAGAGCTGTAGATGCAGGGATATAATACAGCGTGGTCATTCACGAAACAAGAGACACACAAGCAACACCAACCTGATTAGCAGGTTGTATTTATGTTTATAGACATGTTTGTATGTATATCAATAATGTACATGTTTCAATAATCATGAACCATGCACACAGATGCTCAGGGCAGCAAGGTAGCCAATGTCTATCTCTGTCTACACACACACACACACACACACACACACACACACACACACACACACACACACACACAGAATAATAATCAAAGGAAGGAAAGATCATCAGTTTGAGAGTGAGGGAGGGGATCATGGGGGGGGTTGGAAAGAGTAAAAGAAAGGGTGGAAGTGATGTAATTATACTCTAATTAAAATTTAAAAATCATCATTTTTCCAGGCTGTAAAATGTTTCACGGCATGATTTGATTATAGCTTGTTCATGTAAGTCCGCACTGATAGACTCAGATGGTTCAGTTTTTCCAGTTGCTGAAATACATAGTGCTATATATTTGAACTGTGTTTAAAGTAGAACTAAAGGGTTTTGTATGTGTATTTTTTTCTTTTTTATGTACCACTTTCTTGTTTGTTCCACTCCCCACACTCACTAGTTTTAAAAATTTCTAACTTGCTAACAGGCCTTCTGGAATCCTTGCATTGTGCCCATCTGGGTTATTATGTAGCATTTCTTGACCTTGGCACTTTAATTCTTTGCCTTAGACAGTTATTTGTTGTTTGTGGCTGTCCTGTGTCAGAGGATGCTACAGAACATCCCTATCTAGTGTGTATCTGAACCCCATGAAGTTGGGATGACCCAAATGTCTCTGTGGACATGCTAACATATTCTCTGGAGTTGGGGCTGACCCTGATTGAGAAGCAGCAGCATCCTGTGTTACTTTTCTTATATATCCATCTACAGATGTGAGCCTCATTCCACACAGTAGAGCCACATGGCATACAAGGACACTTTGGTCAATAATGGGCTATATACCTGTCAGCATGTATCACCTGGTGACATATTTCTCATAACAATTTCCCGTCACTAAAAACCATGTGGCTGCATTGGAAATAAATTCAGTATTGTGTCCTGAATTTGTGTCCTTAACCCCTTTGTGCACTTGACACTAAAAATATTCAGGTTATATTTTGTGTTTAGGGACAGTGTTTTTGTTTATAAAGTTCTCAGTGTCAGTATCAGGAATTTGAGTCTTTTCTGGTTGTCGTTGAGACAACGCCTACCCACTCATGTAGCCACAGAAACAGCACAGGAATTCCATCATTTTATCCACAGCACTTGTATCCAGATGGGGATTCAAGGCATTCACATTGTCTTGCACAGGTCATTGTGGACACATGAAATGTATAGGATGCAGTGATGTCAGTCAGTCATCGCCTCTGCCCATTTCTCTTGCGACCTCACTACATATACCCCCAGCTTTTGGCCCCCACTGACTTAGCCCCACCTGAGAGGATCCCAGGGGAATCTGCCCTTTCCACATGCTCTTGTTTATGTGAGAAGGTGCGCTGTAGCATCCTTTAAGTTTCTTTGTATTTTACAAGTGGCTATTTAGGTGATTTGTTTAATTAAAAGAGGGCGTGTGTTGATATATCTAACAAATTTGGCATCAGGCCTATAATTAAAAGTGTGACCTCTTATTAAGGCTTTGTTTGTTTGTTTTTACAGTAGGCCAGGTGGCTAGGTGACTTACTGACTTAGTGACCTTCCCAGCTAGCCTACTATAAAGAGTCCCTGATACTCTGTGACTGGTCTGCTTGTCTTCCTGGTTAGGATGATTGAGAGCCATGTGCCATGTCTTTGATTGGTGTTTCAGTTGTCAAAGTAACAAATAAACATGAAAATCTATTTACATATAAAAATAGCAATGTCATCTGGACCAGTGTGCACTTCTAATTTGTCAATTTATTTATCCCAGATTGGAACCTATGCACCTACTGCTCAAACCATCAACCAGAAGGGTTCCACCTCTGTAGAAGACTCCTTCATACGCCTCTCAGTCAGGAAGAAACCACAGTCTATCCTCTGTCACTCTGACATGGTTCCACCCTGATTTGAACTCCATGGCGTTTGTTCCCAGTGGCTTCCTCAATGTAACAGAGCATATGTGAGGGTCGCAGTGCTGTAGAACACCAGCAGATTGTGATCCCTGCTGCTGTTATTCAGGCATGAACACAGCACATTTTACTTACTGTTTTTACTCACTACCTTGGGTGTTGGCTTCCTTGCTGCCCTGAGCATATGTACGCATGGTGTTCATGGATGGTGGATACTTCTATTCGAGGGTAGGGGACTTCCCAGGAATAGACTATTTGGTTCATCTTTTGTTTACATTTATTCTTTGTGTCTTGAGCTTTTTGGTAGTATTCTACATAGATTTTTTTTTTACCAATAACACATCTTCACTTGCATACCTTAGTATAATTTAATAGATGCCACTTAGCATGCATTGAAATAGCTACCTCTTTTAAAGCAAGCCTAACGTAGAACATTCTGATTATTAAAGAAAACAGAGTATTGTAAGTTCACTCTTCATGTTACAAAATGTCTCATTCTAAAAAATAATTCCCCCACACATGGGTAGTATAGTAAATAAGTCTTATTTCAAGTGAGCATATTTAAAAATATAAGAATACAATACACATTTTAAATTTGAATTTAAAACTTTTTCTGTGTATGGGTGTTTCGCCTGCATGCATGTCTATACACCATGTGCATGCCTGGTTCTTGCAGAGGCCAGACAAGGACATCAGATTCCCTGGAACTGGAGTTACAGATGGTTTGAGCCACCATGTGGGTGCTGGAAATGGAATCTAGGTTCTGTAAGAGTACCCAGTGCTAACCACTGAGCTATCTATCTCTTCATCCCCATAGTACATATTTTTAGCATATCTGTATTTTCTTTTTTATTCACATACATACTGGAGTCACATGCACCATAAATCATATGCATTGTTATGGAAAACCAATTGTTTTTATATTTGAGGCTATGGTGTATGGTGTGTCATTCTTGGTTTAAAAATAGTAACTAATCTTAAGGTTTTGTTGTTGCTACTACTCTTCATTTGTTTGTTTTTAGTGTCTGTAGGAACATTTTGAGATGGTTTGGGTGTTAAAGCCTCTGACCCACCTGGATACACTGTAGGTCTGGGGCTTCTACACACCATCTCTTTAGAATCCTCCTGAAACAAAGCCCAGAGCAGACTGACTTTTTATGTAGGCTGCATCTGTTGCCTGACTACAAGTTCAGCATCCACTTTCTTGCATTGCCATAAGCAAGTGATATCTAAGAACTGCATAGTTAAAGCAGAGGGACTGGGACCTCCCAGGCAGAGGCTGCGGGAACCTCAAAATTAACTTCTTTCCATTCTGACACACAAGAACTGCAATAGCCGAGAGAAAGCCATCTGTGTAAGTCGATAATCGTTTTTTAGAAAGCAGCATGCAGGAATTTGTAGGGTATTTCAGTCCAAGCAAAACATCTCTGATAATATGACTCTCTTCAAACCAGCTTCCTGCCATATCTGAGTGTGAAGCTGCATCACACTTGCCCTGTCACTGACGTATGGCCTACTGAGAGACCGCAAGTAGCAATCTTTTTGTCCAAGTGGGTGTTTGTTATTGTTGTTGTTTGGTTTTAAACCTGTATACACTGTACATTCTTAGGGTTGTTGTTTGTTTTGCTTGGGAAGTAATATCTAAAACTGAAACATGATGGTTTATTGAAATATCTGCTGTTATACTAAAAACCATTCATTAATAATCTGAGGAGCGAATAAATTGCAGGAAATGAACATTCCTTTTGGCCTAACAGAAAGCTTTTTCTCTTTTGGTAGGTTCCACGGAAAAAATAAAAAACATTTAAATTTTGTTGCTGTGTGATAGTTTTGAAGGGGAGGGTCATGGTGGAGTAATTAGGAATTCAGGAGTGTAGTTCACTTTCTTCCATTTCTATAAATTTTCTCTGTGATGTTTGTTTATATTTTCACAGTTCTGGGCATTGAATCCAGGGCCTTGCACATGATAGGAGAGTGGTTTACCCCTGAGTTACTTATATCCGCAGTTCTGTATTCTTGGATTCAGGATAGACCTCTTTGATTGAAAATGGCATTTATTTCAGTCTTCAGGTGCCTCCACTTTCACTTTACATTTTGGGAGGGCTTCTGCCTCCACGTGGATTCCTTAATGCCATTTCTTTGGCTGAACTTTGTCTACATTTCTTATTTGTAGCCAAAGCTATCTGAGTCTTTATGAGCTGTCACTTGAGGTGACACATAGTGATATGAATCAGGAACTCCCAACACTGTGGGGCAGAGATTATGAACGATGATTGCGGAAGTAACATCAGTTTTACATTTTCTCAAAGACTTTAAACTGATCACAGATAGGATGGTGACTCGGTTTTAGTTTTTAGTTAGTAATCACCCAAATGTGATGAGGAAGAACCATCCACAGCTTTATTGGTTTAGTTGGCTCAAAATCCAGTCCTGTGACTTTTAAAGTCTGGAACTTTTATGTTTATGGTTGACTCTGCCTCAGTTTCCCCATCTGTAAAGAGGAACTTCATGTCACACAGCTGTTGAGAAGACGTAAAAACACAGTGGGTATAAACAGGTCTTACACAGTTCCTGACTCCATATAGCTGCTGTTCTCATTTCTTTCTGTGGACAGGATACTGTAGTAGGACTAGGCAGGTGTATCAGTCAGGGTTCCCTAGAGTAGTAAACTCATAGAATGACTATCTCTATATCTGTGTATCTATCTATCTTTGTATATAAGTATATATACACACATATAGACATATACATATAACATAGATATATACATACATACACATTTGTTTATATAATATAAATATCATATTTGGATTTATTAGAGTGGCCTCCCGATTGTGGTTCAGCTAGTTCAACAATGGCTGTCTCCTAACAGAAAGTCCAAGAATCCAGTAATTGTTCAGTTCACAAGACTGGATGTCTCAGCTGGTTTTCAGTATATGTTCAAATCCCACAGAAGTAGGCTCTAATACCAGTGAAGGAATGGATTTGCCAGAGCAGGAGTATGCATGCAGGATGAGAGAGAGAGAGAGAGAGAGAGAGAGAGAGAGAGAGAGAGAGAGAGAGAGAGAGAGAGAGAGAGAGAGAGCACATGAACGCTTCTTTCATGTCCTTTATAGAGGCTGTCACCAGAAGGTATGGCAGATTTAAGGTGGGTCTTCCCATCTAAAAAGATCAGACTTAGGGTGGGTCTTTCCACTTCAAATAATTAAATCAAGAAAAATCCATCACAGGTGTACCCAGTCTCTAGAGTTATTTCCAGAGGCAGTCAAGTTTACAACCAAGAATAGTCATCACAGAAGGGCAGGGAGAGTTTATTTAGCTCCTGTTGTATACACATGCCAGCTGCATTGAGTGAGTCTCAGTTTCCTTACATGCAAGATGAAGCCCACACATGTGTGTCATCCAAGGCTGTTGTGAATAATGATCACATATTTAAACAGCACTGTTCTGGGCATCTAATAAGCTTTCATCAAATAATAGATGCTGGCATAATTATGGTGTTGGTTGCTCTTGTCATTTTTCTTCTGATTTGACTGCTTATCCACATGTCATTGTTTTTATTCCCATAGGTCAGCTGATATCCCCTCCCTCTGGATACATGTGGCCACCTTTTAACCCTTGGCCCTGCATTGGTAGATTCTGAACCATCCTGCTTTCCCCCACTCTCCCCATCCCTCACATTGCCTCCCTTCAGTTTTCTTAGTACTTTGGCACAGCAGACTTCACTTACTCCTTCAAATGCATCATTTTCCTCTCTTGCCTGCACTTTATATTGTCCTCTTTTGAACACTTTTTCTCACTGGAGCAGTCCTGACTTCTTTCCACCCATTCTTCTACCCACTCTCCAACTTTGCCTCTTTTGGAGCTCTCTTGTATCTTTGTACTTACTTGGATTGTGCCTTGTACTAAATCAGACTGATTGTTATTTTATGTCCTTTGGTGTGATCATCCTATGAGTTCTGGGTCTGATCCTAGCCTGCAGGTCTTCTTATAGCAGACATGTCAGTTTTGGATTGCCACAGTGCCCTCAGTGAGTCCCTGAAATTTCCATTTGATGAGGGGATGAGGGAATGAAGGAATGATTGATTTTATGGGACTTGTTCGGGCAACGTTGGAGAACAAAGCCTGTGTGTGTGCACTGTACTGGAGGGGATGCGCTTAGCAGGTTTTCCCTCTGTGTGAGGCTCCATGGGGTGGTAGGGCCATGAAAGTGTAGGTCAGAAGGAGGGAAGATGAGCAGGACACAGCTGTGGGCTGCTGAAAATAGGCAGACTGGGAAATGACTCTGATTGGTTCCCTTTGTGGTAGTTCTGAATTTCTCTGACTTGCTAGGGAGTTTTTCTTGTTTATGATCCTGGTTTATAGTGTTGTCTTCACCCAGGAATGCAGAATCCATTTTACAATTGTATTAACAACCCTCTAGTGATCAAAGAACCAACAGTAGTTAGGTAAGAACATTCATCGGGCCTCTGCCTCCCTTTCCCAGGACATGCTTTTTCTCTCTCCCTTCTGTTTGGCTGACTTATTACTTGCTCAATCAAAAACCCACTAGATCTTTCTTGTGGTTCTTTGCACCTAACATGACTTAATCTCTTTTGGTTAGTAGTCTGTTATGTAGGGTTTCCCTTGCTAGTTTCCTGCTTCCTGTGCCCTGGCACCTAAGACAGCAGAGATATGATTTTCATAGAAGAAATCTGTGCTTTCAGATGTTCTCAAAGAGCCACCTGATGTCTGTGTTGCGTGTTTCCGCGTTTAGTTATTAATATTTTCTCATTCCTTCCCTCCCTCCCATTCTCGCCTTCCTTTCTTCCTCTCCTCTTCCCTTCACCGGGGTCTCATTTAACCAAACTGGTCTTGAACACTTTTGATCCTCCTGCCATTGCATCCTGAATGCCGGGATGACAGGCATGTGCCACCACACCCAATTTTAGCGTCATTTAAAACTGAGATGCAATTCACATAACACTAATTTATCATTTAAAAGTGTCAGTCTCTAGTATGTCTGCCAGGTTGGGAGCCATCACTGCTATCTCATTACAGAACAACTCCAGCTTGGAAAACAAGACCCGCCACTCTTAGCAGTTAGTTCTGTTTCACTTCCCTGCATTCTCTACTTTCTGTGGAGTGGATTGCCTAGTGGATATTTCAGGAATCTGAAATGATACAATTTGTGATCTTATGTGGTCATTTCTTTCATACAGCACATTTCTCATATAGCACACTGGTGCATACCTCTTGCAACATTTGCTTTCTCCTTTCCTGGGCGAGTAGTAGCCCCATGCTAAGGCAGAGAACACTGTTTATATTCCTCGGCTGACACACTTGATGCTTCCGTTATTTTAGCTATCATGAATAATGCCGCTATGACAGAAACTCTTACACAAGTCTTGGTGTGAATATTTATACCTGAGTAGAAGTATTTGGTCATATGATAACTTGCTGGTCAATGCTCTGAGAGGCAGCTGGGTGTTTTCCTAGAGCACATCATCTTCCCTCCTACAATGATGTTTCAGAAGTCCAGGCCCAGTTTTTCTATCTCCTTGTCAACACTTGTTATTTTCTTTTTTTTCTCCGTTCCTGGATGTGAAATGATCAATATATCTTACTTTTTTTATGGTGGCTTTGGTGACTTAGTTAATTCCTTTCCTCTTTCATTTAAAATTTGCATGCTGCTAATCCCACTCTTAGGCATATACCTAAAAGATGCCCATTCATACAATAAGGATGTCTGTTCCACTATGTTCAAAGCAGCATTGTTTGTAGAAGCCAGAACCTGGAAGCAACCTAGATGCCCCTCAACTGAAGAGTAGATACAGAAAATGGAGTAGTATTCAGTGGAAAAAAAATCAATGGAATCTTGAAATTTGCAGAAACTATCCTGAGTGAGGTAACCCAGTCATAAAAAGACAAACATGGTATGTACAAACTCATTTATGGAATTTAGACATGAATCAGGGGAGTGTCAGAGAGTCTAGGAAACAGAGCCTTCATCCAGCGACTGATGAAAGCAGAGGCAGATACCCACAGACAAACACTGAACTGAACTCCTGGAATCCAGTGTCAGAAAGAGAGAACTGATGGGCAAAGGAGTTAAGACTGGGCTGGTTTAACCCACAGAAACAGTTAACCTGAACAAGGGAGCTCTTGGACCCCAGATTGATGGCTGTGTGGAAAGCATGGGACTGACCCAGACCCCCTGAATATGGGTGTCAGTGAGAAGCCTAGGTAATCTATGGGGCCATGGGTAGTATTTATCCCTGGCATACAAATAGACTTTGAGTGCCCATGCCACAATATGGGAGGCTCTCTCAGCTGGGACTCTTGGGGGAGGGCCTAGACCCTGCCCTGGATGAAATGACAGTCACTGGAGATCCAGCATGGAGGGCCTCACCGTCCTTGGGGATCGGAGTGGAGATTGGGTGGGGGACTGGGGGACCTGGTGGGGAGGGCTGGGGAGGAGGGGAGGGAGAGGGAGCTGGGATTGACATATGAAACAAGATTGTTTCTAACCTAAATAAAATAATAATAATAAAACAAGTTTGCATGCTGCTTTTGCTATTTTTATTGGAACAGTTTACCGAAATGAGTCTTCTCAATGACCAAAGGAATCTAAAGTAGTTTTAGAAGCAGGTATGGTGGTATATGCCTGTGTTTCTAACTTTCAGGAATCCGGGGCAGAAGGAACTTGAGTTTAAGGCTAGCCTGAGCTGTGTACGTAGATCCCATCTCAAATAAAAACAGTATAAACAATCACAGATTTATTTTTGGGAACCAACATGTTTAGAGAATCTAAACAAACATGAAAAAGGTAGGTATTGCCTTAAAAATGGGATTCTTGTATCCAAGGGAGGCTTCAGTGTATAAATATCTATCATCATAGAAAGATAAAGAGCCTAGACCATGCAAATGTGCCTCTCCCCGTGGCTTTGTCTTTTTCCCCCGTGTTACTGAGATTTTCTTTTTCTTACCTTTAAATGCTCATTCCATATACAACATTGCTATATAGTGTGCAAGGAGTGTCCCTGTGTGGACCAGCATCTGAGATCCTTCAAATCCTGTAGAAAAATCCGACAGACTATTTTGTATGTTTTTATTTTGAGTGGATGAAGCACCATGGTGGCCAATGCTAACAAGATTAAATATAGGCAGATCTCAGATCTTCTTTCTTTCCATTCATTGGATGTAATTTAGTATTAAAAAAGAGAGATCATTATTAGAAGTTCTATTTTAACCCTTCTAATGTTCTGTTTTTGACCTTTTCATTGTAAA
Source organism: Mesocricetus auratus (assembly GCF_017639785.1). Lineage (NCBI taxonomy): Eukaryota > Metazoa > Chordata > Mammalia > Rodentia > Cricetidae > Mesocricetus > Mesocricetus auratus. The sequence goes on from NW_024429266.1 coordinate 158,774,819, forward strand.
AGATAATTCAAGATTTATGACAATGTAGTTTTTTCTGTTACAACCTAAGGCTATTATCATGAGAAGTAACATATATAAGGAGCACATCATACATGCTCAGTGCATAGGTGCATGTCATTATAAGAAGCCTGTTGAGTGCTGAGATCATTGGAACCAGTAGATATTTGGGATGGAAGTGTTCTTAACAGAGGTGGCAGAAGGAAATCCTCAGAAGATTGAAAAGAAGACAATTTTGATATATTTTTCAGACTGGTTTAAGATACTAGATTTCATGTAGCCTAGAAAGACACACTAAATTGATTATTCAGGGAAAAGAAATATGTAAACAGTTTTAGAAGGTTAGGAGTATCTGTTGAGGTCTTGTTGGTAACACACTGTGCTGCTGGTTGACTATGGTGTTCATGTGTGGTAAGTAGGAACCAAGTGACTTGAAATCTTTCTGTTTGAATCTTGGCTTTGGCAGTTGCAGGATCATATTGTAGTAGGAGCACCACATAATCCCTGTTGTGAGGTTGGTAGAAGTCAATTATTCATCTATCCCCTGCCTGATACATAAAGGAGAACTTAGTAAATATTAGCTTTATTATAATGTTTATAATTTTTGTATAATTTAATTAATACAGCTATTATTTTAGGAAACTCATCTTACCTTCACTTTTTATAAACATATGAGGCTTAAACAGTCAAAGAGATTTGACTGGAGTGACACCTTTCACCTAGGTTTAATTTGAGAGAAATTTGGCAATTTCTGAACAAGTTTAAGTTGAAACGGTGGATGCAGGATGCTTCAGGCATGTAGTAAGCAGTGGCTAGAATGTTTCTGAATATTTTGCAGTATGTAGTATGGCCCTCCATAATGGAAAGGTTCTGGATCTAGATGTATGTATCACCAAGGTTGAGAAACCCTGGCCTAGGGCTGTGGACCTCTAGGGAAAACGATAGTATTAGAACCATCTCTTTTCATTAATATGCTTAGACTCACTGAAACTGGTGCATTTCTTCACAAGACCTCATGGAATAAATAAAATAAAGACAGTTTTTGACAAGTCTCCCCACCAATGTTTCTTGACTCGACTGTCTTTGAAGAGACATGGTCACAAAGAGAATTTAAGCAAAGGAAACAGAGGACACACCCAAAGGACTAGCCATCCATTATCATTCATCACTCATTCTTCTACCGATTCATTACTGGTCATTAACTCTGAGCTCTTACTTAATGAGTTCTTACCCACATGGTGGATGCCCCACATGGCGGATGGCCCACATGGCGGATGGCCCACATGGTGGATGCCCCACATGGCGGGTGGCCCACGTGGCAAATGGCCCACACTAGCTAGTGTTTACTTGCAGCTTTTGTTCTATCAGCCAACTGCTCAGGGAACTGTACTGGTCTCATCCTGCGAGGGTCAGGGTATGTCCTAAATATCGGATTAACTTACAAAAAGATTGGATTTAATAAAATGACTAATTTTTTAAGATGTCTATTTTGAGAGAAATTGCGTTAATGACAGAAAGAAAGCATGGGTAGGTACACACACATTTCCTTACCTCTCAGAATAATGATTTGAAGGCCTTGACTTTCAACAGTTTTCATTTTAAACCATGAAAAAACAAGACTGACTTCTGTGGTTCCTATTTTTATGAACTCTGTTAAGTTCATAAAATAACTCATCGTTATTTCATTAACCAGAAAATTTCCCACAGTGAGGAAGAGGTAAACCGTTTCCTGGGTTACGGGAAGTCCCTGTCTCAGCAGTGCATACTCATCATGGATAAGCTCACATTTTTATTTCCATCCTTGCCTGAATAAAAGACAGTCCATGAGACGGATTTTCCCTGTGCTCTGCTTATGTCCTCTGTGCTCATGGAAGAACTTATATTTTTCTGGACCACAAACCACCGTCTCCGCAGCCACTCTGTGCCCTCTGAAGAATTCCGACAGTTCACATGCACTATCTCAGCAGTTGGATTCTTTCACTCACAGGACAGTCAAATTCTGGAACTCTTTGTGAAGCTGTGAAAGCATGTAAGCATCTGCTGTAAGATGCCACATCGTTTCCTACTTGCTTCCTTCCATGTAATATGTCTCTCATGGCCAACGTAGAATGAATGCATCCTTATGGTTACATCTCTTTAAAGTAGGCACCGGTACTTGATACTACTCTTGGGTTTGTTGTTTTCACCATAACCTTGGGAAGTTCATGTATAGAAGTGCCTTACCTCCAAAGCAATACAGAGAAACCCTGTCTAGAAAAACCAAAAGAAAAAGAAAAAAGGAAGTGCATTTCCACTTGATGTGCAAGACTTTTCCCTTGGTCCTAACATCTGTATCCAACTCCTGCTTTTCACAATACTCTGCAGACTTTCAGAGAGGCCTAGAAGGTCAGAGACTGTCCTCCATGGAAGCTCGTGCCCAAGGAAGATGTTTTGCTGAGTGGAGGGCTGGCATGATATAGGGTAGATTCTGCCAAGCTACACCACATCCCTTGAATTTGCAAAGCTGTGAAGTACATGTTTTGTTTCTCAGAGCAAGGCAAGCACATTATTATTCAGGTAAAGGGCTCATTCTTGCTACACAGGTGTGTGCTGCTACTTCTGAGGCTAGGTTCTCAGTATAGGTTGCCATGTGCTGGCTGCTCAGTAGAGACGGATGACATAGGACTTCAGCATTGACTCTGTGCTCATTCTGTTTAAACTAATGAGGAAAACTGAGTCAATGCTATGACATAGCTTTGCCTTGGAACTTTTTAATGGGTGTACAATTTCCTTTTGCCTTCTTAGCTAAGCATTTCAAATGAGAAAACTAATCATCTGTTGCTACATGTTTCTAAATGTTTTCTCCACATCTTTCTCATTTGTAATTTTTTGTTCTTATTCACATGGAATCTAAAATTTTAAAGTAAATTTGGTGATTGTTATGATTTTAACTAAAATTTTAGTAATAGTCTGCTAGTTTCAGCTCATTCCTTATGTTCTACTCTGATCTGGATTATTTAAAGATTTCTTCTTTGTTTTTCTTGGACCAAAAAATAGTGACCCATGCCCTGACTCTCTGATGTGATGTTCTGTCACAGATACCTATTGGCTTCTTTCTTTGACAGGAATTAAAAACATATGTGATCATGAATTTCAGTCATTTTTCATATTTGTTTGTTGTCATTTCTTCCCTTATGTCATCAAGACAGGAAGAATAGTCACATTGTTCACAGCATTTTACCACTAAAGCATGATATGTAATAGACAGTGAATATTTGCAAAATTAAAAAACACTTTGCTTACATGACTATGTATATAGATTTGTAATTTATTCTCATTATTGTAGACTGATTATGGGAAGTTCTATTTTGCAAATTTTGGATGAATACATATGAGTAGCACCAAACTTTGAGTCCTTTTCTCATCCTTTTAATTGCTTTTTCTTTTCTAAGAGGACTTATTTGAGTGTGTGTGTGTGTGTGTGTGTGTGTGTGTGCATCTGTCAGACTGTCTATGTGTGTGTGTATCTTTGAGAATGTGTATATCTCTCTATGGCTGTGCATGTGTTTATGAGAGTATGCCACGTGTATACAGATGCCCATGAGGCCAGAAGAGGGTACTGGATCCCCTGGAGCTGGAGTTATAGGCAGTTGGGAGCCATTTCATGCGGGTGTGGGATTCCGGTCTTCTGGAAGAACAGTGAGCACCCCCAGGCATCTCTCTAGTTCCAGTGTTTCTGTTTGTTTGTTTGTTTTATTCAGTCAGGCCTTTGTTTGCTAATGTCTCCCAGTAACCTATATTAGTGATTGAATTTGGGGTATCAAATGCACCAGCCAGCACTGCCAAGCAGCATCCTCCCACACCAACTCAGGAATCCATTTGATAATAAGAAAAACTTTAACTTTGGAAATCAGTACTCAATTTATAATTTGAATTTCTTTTTCTCCAGAAGCATACATTGAACCCTTTCTGAGTTTCTGTAACTAGTTACAGTTTTCCAGGCCTTTATAGGTAGATCATTAAAGCCATATGCAAAGAGCCCAGATATGCACACCCCAGTTACCTTCTGGGCTGGATTTGCAGCAGTTGATCAAGGGGATGTTTCTTGTCAAAGACTTAAGACAAAAGCATCAGATGTAGATCAAGGGAAGGCTAGCTCACTAAGGCCTTTGATACTTACCTTCATTCTCCATGAGGCTTTCCTATAAATAAGCCTATTCTAACGATTTAAAGATGTGGCTCTTTTCCTGAAGCCTTCACGAGCCTGTGAACTTGAACTCAGAATGGCAATTATTTCTAGTTTGATTTCATGTGTAATTATGACAGGCAAAAATGCAAACCAGTAAAATGAGCAACGCAGGGAATGTTGCTGCCCAGTTTCGTCTTGAAGATGGCCGCAATCATTCTTTCCTGTCTGGTTCTCCGTTGGAGATTCTTATCTTGGTTGTGAAGATTGTTGTCAGTGTTCAACCCAGAGGACAACATTTGAGTGGTTTGCCTGTCTTGGGGAAGTCCCCAGGGAGATATTCTGGCTGGGCCAGATTCTCCTCTAACTGACATTTTACTTGACATGATGGTGGTGTTGTTTACCTCCTCTTTACTACATCCCGTTGTATACTGTGGCTCTGAAGGCATGGGAGGGATGAAATGACACAGCTCTATGTGCTTGTCTAGTAAACGTTTTTCATTCAGAACCTCTTTTTGACTGAGAAGTTTTCATTTTATTCTTTAAAGTTTTAATTAATTAATTTTGCATCCCAACTGATGGGGATGATTCTTCTGCATTTATGTTTCTCTTATTGGTGGATGAATAAAACATTGATTGGTGAGGCAGGAAGTATAGGAGGACCTAGGAGATGAGGAGTATTCTGGGAAAGGTAGGCAGAAGGAGTCGCCATATAGACCACAAAGGAGTAGTAGGGCTGTAGGTTCGGACCTTTCTTTGGTAAGATAAGACCATGTGGAAATACATAGACTTATAGAAATGGGTTAATAATTAAGACAGAGCTAGCCAATAAGAAGCCCTAGCCATTGGCTGACAGTTTTATAATTAATATAGCATCTATGTGTTTATTTGGGGCTGAGAAGGGCAGAAGGATCTGGCTGGACAAGAAAACTTTCAGCAATACCCAACCAACCACAGTTTTCCCTCTCTCTCCTCTTGGTCCTTCCCTCCACCTCCCCTTTGCCTCCTTCCCCATCCCACTCCTCCTCAGTTTCTATGTTTCTATTCAGAAAGGGTAGGCCTTCCATGGTTATCAACAAATATGGCATATCAAGTTGCAATAAGACTAAGCACTTTGCCTTGTGTCAAGTCTGGCAAGGGTGACTCAGAATGAGAAATAGGGTTCCAAAAATCAGTAAAAGAGTTGGAGACAGCCTCTGTTCCTGCTGTTAGGTGTCCCACAAGAAGACCAAGCTTCACAACTCTCACATATATGCAGAGGGCCTAGGTCAGTCCTTTGCAGGCTTTCTGGTTGTCAGTTCAGTCTCTGTGAGCCCCTATGAGCCGAGGTTAGTAGATTCTGTGGGTTTTCTTGTGATGTACTTGACCCTTCTGGTTGCTTCAATTCTTCCTTCTTCTCTTCAGCAGGATTCCCTGAACTCAGCCTAACGTTTGACTGTGGGCCGGCCTCTGCATCTGTTTCTACCAGTTGTTGGATGAAGCTTGTCTGATGACTATTGGACTATAGCAGAATGTTATTAAGGCATCATTGAAATGACATTTCCCACCCCCCAGTCATGTTTGGTTCTATCCTATGTCTCTAAGCCATCCAGCCTCTGGATCCTGGAACACCAGGCATTGCCAGTGGTAGGCTCACTCTCTGGCATGGGTCTCAGGCTGAACCAGTCATTGGTTGGCCACTCCCACAATCTCTGTGCCAGTCTTACTCCAACATATCCCATAGGCAGGACAGGCTGTCATAGCTTATGTGGCTGGGTTGGTGTCCCAGTCCCTCTACTGTAAGTCTTGCCTGATCACAGGAAATGGCCAGTTCAGGCTACATATCTGCAATTGCTAGGGGTCTTAACTTGAATCTATCTGACCCCCAAATGCCCTCTTTTCTGGTCAGCTCTTTCAATACTTTCTGCCCCGACCCTACCCCACTCCCACCTGACCCCTTATGTTCCCATTCCCACCTACCCCCAGTACACCACAGAATCTATTTCTCCTTCTAGGGGGATCTGAGTGTTCTTCTTGGGCCCTCCTTGTTACTTATCCTCTCTGGTCTGTGGATTGTACCATGGTTATCATTTACTTTACAGTTAATATCCACTTATAAGTGAGTACATACCATGTTCATCTTTCTGGGTCTGAGTTACCTCACTCAGGATGATATTTTTCTAGTTCCATCCATTTGCCTTTGAATTTCATGATGTCATTGTTTTTTAACAGCTGAGTAATAATCCATTGTGGAAATGTACCACATTTTCTTTATCCATTCTTCAGTTGAGGGACATCTTGATTGTTCCCAGGTTCTGGCTGTTACAAATAAAGCTGCTATTAACATAGTTGAGTGAGTGTTGTTGGGGTATGATTAAGCATCCTTTGGGTATATGCCCAAGACTGGTATAGCTGGATTGGTTCCCAACTCTATGAGAAACCACCATATTGATTTCCAAAGTGGCTGTACAAGTTTGCACTCTCACCAGCAATGGAGGAGTGTTCCCTTTGCTCCATATCCTCTCTAGCATGAACTGTCACTTGTGTTCTTGATCTTAGCCATTCTGACAGGTGTAAAGTAGAATCTCAGAGTCACTTTGATATGCATCTCCCCAGTGGCTAAGGATGTTGATCATTATTTCTTTGAGTGCCTCTCAGCCATTTGAGAGTCTTCTGTTGAGAGGTCTCTGTTTAGATCTGTACCCCATTTTTAATTGGATTATTTTGTTTTTTTGATGAAGATCTTTTCCCAGTCTGTAGGCTGCCATTTTGTCCTATAGACAGTGTCCTTTGCCTTACAGAAACTTTTCAGTTTCATGAGTTCCCATTTATTAATTGTCAGTCTTAATGTCTATTCTATTGGTGTTCTATTCAAGAAGTTGTCTCTCCTGTTCCAATGCATCAAGGCTATTCCCCACTTTCTCTTCTATTAGGTTTGACTGAGAAATTTTTAATGGATGTATTATATATGGGCATGTAGAAATGACCCCTTGCATAGAACAAGGGTATATAAATTAAACATTTTATAATAATGAACCAAAATGGAGCATATGTTAAGAAAATTATTTAGTACACAAATAATTTTTTCAATCTATTAAGAATGAAAACAAAATTTCAAAATAATTGGTATGGATGTGCTTGCCCACTTTTATATACAGAATCAAGCCTTGGCTGAGTATTTGACACTGCGGGGCATCTTCAAAATTTTCCAGACTTGGTCTGTATTTTGATTTTATGATCATTAATGCTAAGAAAGTTGTTTTGCATTGATGTGTTGTCTTAAATAGCAGAAATTTCTTTAGAGTCATTTCAAAATCCAAGCAAAAATTTGCTGAATGCCTTTTAAAACAAAACAAAACAAAAGCATAAGTCAGCGACTGGAAAAGCAATTTTAAACATCAGACATTAAGACACAATGTAATCCAAAGACATACTAATTTGATATTGCTGGGGAACAATGGTAGGAAAACATTGAAAGTCTTTGTTTTGTGAAATTGAACCATCATGTTTCTAAAGAGCAGAACTTTGTTCAAACAGTTTAAACCATAACATGCCATCATCTCCACTCTAAGCTCCCGTCTCAGGCGGGGTTTGTTGGTGTTGCCTGTGGTGATGGCAGGCATGCTGTGGAGTGCTCACACTGTGTCAGAACCAAGGCTGTAGTGCAGTCACACGTTGCAACACTGGCAAGCTCTACCAGAAAAACAATGTATTCAGTATGAAATTTATTCAGAGTTAAGTTCAGCCATGCGAATTCAGAATTCTTTTACCATTGCCACATTTTTGTGATCCCCCCAACACTCAGTTATGTGACTCCATATGGGTTTGGGAATCAGTTTAAGAAGCTTGGATCCAAACTGAGGAATACTTGGATATTATTTTCTGGTCTTTGGTGACTTGAGAGTCTCCTCTTCAGTCTGATTAATAGGGGATTCAGACTTATAGTTAAAGAATAACTCACATGAACTGTCACTGCTTTGATGGAATTAATGATCAAATACTGGATAATGTCCAAAGCAGATGATTTCATAGCCTCTGTTTAATTTTATCTTTCATTTTTCAAGGAAAATTGGTAAGCAGAGACTTTATGTTGATTAAAATCTGTCAATAAATGAAAATGTAATTTCCTTTATTCTACCTCCATGGCTGAATTTGATGAACCTGGCCTGTCTACAACAACATGCATATGGGCAATACCTTCATTTACTAAGTTGGTAATTAAGGGAAAACACTTCATGCTGAACTTTTGTGGTGGATAAACCACATTGATTCCTTTATTTGGGTCAGTGTCCTTTCTACAGCATTTGAGGCACTGATCTCATCAAAGCAGTTAATCTTCTGGTGACCCATTTTGTAGTGCTGTGGGTACCATGATGCTTCTCTGGAGTCTACCTAACATACTACTTATTTAGTAGCTAAATCCAGTGATTCTATTGTAAAATACAGTGAAAGGAGTTGAAGGAATCTTGATGGTGCTCTCTATTGAGTGATGTGGTACATTGGAAAGCTGCTTAGTGGATCTCTGTTTTTATTGATAGGAAACAATGTTTTACATTAGGGTGTACTAGGCTGGGGATGTAGCTTACTTGTAGAGTTCTTGCCTAATGTGCACAAAGGTCTGGTTTTAACCTTCGCACGGCATAACTCAGATGTGGTAGTGCTCACCTGCATTTCTGGCAGGTAGGAGGTGGGTCAGAAGTCAAGGATATCTATCCTTCATTACATAGCAGGTTCAAGGCCAGCCTTGGATAAGAACCTGTCTCAAACAAGATTAGGGTATGCTTTCCTAAGATACTTATATTCATTAGTAACTTAGCTATTCTCTGTAACTACTTTATATAATGGCTGTGTTTTATCCCTGGGCATTCAACCATGAAATAAAACTAACATGTACGTTTTAGATCAGTTGGGCACTTCTGTGAGTCAGATGCTTTGGGCTGTCACCTAAAGACAGTTTCTGTTCCAGGAAAAGTGGGAGACATGATGACTTCTGCTTAAAACGGACAATGCCTCTGTCCTCTGAAGCTCTCAGCCCATGAAGGAGGCAGCAATGAACTCAGTAATGGATAGTAGTTATGAATTTATAGTTGTAAAATCTGTTACATGTCAAATAATAAGAGGATTTGGTCTGGTTATGGTCTAACACAGGTCTTCCTAAGAATCAAAAGATTTTATTGTGATACAGAGAAATATGAGAGAAAGAGTATTTCAAAAAGAAAAAGCAAATGTAAAAACAAAACAAAACAACAAGCTTCTGGATGGTAGGGGAAGATGGTATGCTTATGGAACAGCAAGAAGACTGGAGTGACTCAAGCAGAGGCATCCTTTTGGAGCATATTGTGGGAGGAGACTAGGAAATCAGCAAGAGCTCACACCGTGCAGGACTTAGACCATATAGGCAAAGATGGAGAGCTTCATCCTACCTGTTGTGGAGATTCCTTCCAGAATTTATGAAGTAACCTGGATTAGGAGGATGTGACTCACATGACTGCTATGTGACAAGTTCACTTGGACTGCAGTACAGAGAAGAGCTCAGCAGAGACGTGTGGAGTGAAGCAGGGAGCGTGACAAACATCTGGGGAGAATGGGTAAGTGGCCCTATGAGTCTGAGTGAGGGGCTCTTATGACTTTAAGGATGCTGTAACCATGGAATCACAGCAAGGGGGCAGCCTGAGATGAATTTAGCAGCAGTGCTGCATGGAGTGTGGAGAGAGAATGTTATAAGGAATGTAATGGGTGTGACAATTCTTCTGTGCCTTCCATTAATGACATACAATTCTGTTGTGTCTTGTCAGCGTATTTTGTAAGTGGATTGGGAGCACTGAGCAGAAGTCAATAGCTCTAGGAACTTTGGTGATAGTACCCAAGTGACTGAGAAGGTTTTGAAAAGTCAATATCTCAGAGAATATCAATTTTATCAATTATTAGGTACCATCTGGATACCATGATTTGAGTGGCCATTGAATACTATGAGGTATCTATTGAGGAGAGCCACAGGTATTTAAATTCATATGCTGGAGCTAGCTCTGCTGTGTCATTGATCTCTTACCTGATTTCTTCCACATTAGTCTACAGGGCAGTGTGGCCAAGGTGTCATTTAGGATGCCAGGGCAACAATTTTCTAAACAATAATACCTTGATGCATTCAGGGGTCAAGGTTACAACTCCCAGCTGCTTCGTTATGATCAGGTACATCTTAGACACTGGGTCCAACTGGTTTATCACATGATCTTTTATGAGACTGTTGCTCATATTAAAGTATGATGTAATGGAGCTAATGTACTTAGCATCACGTGAGCATGTACAAACACCACCAAAGTAAGTACACCTTTCTTTGTAAGACATGATGCTGTGTGAAGATGTTTGCTTTGGCCTACCGTGAAACATCAGGCTAGCAGTGGTGTCTAATGTTTCCATAGGATGATGCACTCTAATTTGCTCTGTTCGTAGGCTTTCTGAACTCATTCTGCCTTCTTTGTTTGTATGGCTTCTTAGCAATAGTTGAGCATGCCTATCTCCAGTCTCCTCTAGCCTTAGCTCAGATAACGGCCTAAGAAAGTCAAATTTCTATTAGCAAGAAAAATTCTGCGTATTCTTTAGAGATTAAAGGTTGGTATTTGGTATTACAATACTCTTAAGATGACATTTTCAACAGTCTTCCATAAATGCTTACTTTAATTAAATAAGGAGGGAATCTTTGATGGGTTTCTTTTCATTTCTTTTGTTTAACTCTCGCTTGCTCCAAATGATGACACTTCTATACTAATAAGACACTAATAAGATTCCATACCCACTAATGGTCCTTTGTGATTGAATGGATATTGGGTCATGTTAGAAACCTTCTCTAATGCTCACTGCCTGCCCTACTTTCATTTTCTTTTTTTTATATTGAGTATTTACTGTAAGCAGTTCATCTAGTTTTGGCCTTCCACCCTGAAATTTCAAAAGCTTCATAAAGATTTTGAAGACCACCTTGTAGTAAGATTTGATACTGAGAATGACTGACAGGTGTCTGCGTTCAGGAATAGCTTAGGTGGCTCTGATGTCTGGGCAGTTCCTTTACTAAGAACCAGCTCATACTTTATACTGAGTGTGGTAAGTTTCTTCATTTAGTTCTTGCCACTTTTCATATGGAATTACATGTGTGACTTCCACCTAACCTCTTTACCTTAAGCTTACTATTGCCCACTATGAGCTTGGGCACCCCAAGGATTTGTATGACAGCATTATTCTCACCTTTGAAAATTAAATAATAAAACTAATATTCAGAACAGTTTTTTGTTGTTATGTTGTTTAGTTTTTTTCCTCCTATCAATCTTGATCTTTGGTCAAAAGTTGAATCTTATTTACAGCTTTAGAAAACACATGATTTCAGCACTATCATCAATAAAGGACACAGGTTGCTTTAAGTCTTTTAGGATCTTTCTTAGCTTAAAAGTCCTCATTGGTAGTTGTCCATGATGGTGCATGCCTACAGTACCGATGCTCTGGAAGCTGAAGCAGGAGGATCGAGAGTTTAAGGCCTGTGTGGCCTACATAGTCAGAATATCTCACAGGAAAGGCGGGGCATTTCTCCATGCTGTAGCGGTTACTTCCAAGGGAAGGCATTTTCTGAACCCTTTAGACAGTCGGTGTGTGTGAGTGCAGATTCACATGTGAACAGAGTGAGCAAGAGTCGGAGACGATGAGTCTGGAAAGATGACTCAGTACCTAAGAGCACATACTGCTCTTGTAGAGGACCTAAGTTCAGTTCCCAGCACCCACATCCAGTGACTCACAACTACTTGCAACTCCAACTCCAGCGGACCTGATGCTTCTGGCCTTTATGGACAGCTGCATTCATGTGTACATACTCACATACAGATACACACACACAAACACACATGTTTAAAAAGCAATCTTTAAAATCCCTAATTTTAAAAAAGGTGGGTGTATTAATATATTCTGCATTGATTTAGGTTCTATTAGTGCCTTATATATTTGCATGTTAAAATGAACAAGGGAACTTTGAAAACACTGCTCTCAGTCTGAGAAGAGTGTTTAGTCAATAGAACCTAAGGACCTGAGCTTACATTCTCCAGAACCTACACAAAAGCCAGGCATTGTGGTCTGTGTCTGTAATCACAGCACTGAGGAGGAAGATATATCCCTACAGTTCACTGGCGTTCAAATGTACTGTAATTGGTGAATTCTAGGCTGAATTAGAGACTGTGTGTGTGTGTGTGTATGTGTGTGTGCACACATGCTTGTGTACATACATGTGCATGCATGTATACACACACACACACACACACACACACACACACCACTCAAACCCAACATTGCTGTCTGAGGTTTGGATGATGGATTTGGGTTAAAGTAGGGCACTGATTATCCTATTGAGCACCTGGAGGTGATACTTCATGGTCTAAAGGTAAGGTGTTTTATGAATATTTACATGTTGGAGTTGATGATAGAGTTGTCATTATGTATCAAGGAATCTAACTTGATATACAAGGAGAGCTATACCACTGGCTGTTGACTGAACAAATTTGATGGTCACTTTCAAGATGAAATCTGTGGTTCTGGGACCCTGTGTATAGAAACGATGGGCATGAAAGCTTGTACCTCTTCTTGCCACCTTAGTCAAGTCACTATACAGTGTCAATAGTCTCACTCATAAAATGAGGGCCTTGGCCAAATGCAACCAGGATGCTTGCATGGTAATAGCATTCTAGTATGTTGATTCAATGGCCCAGCAAATGAGCTATCTGTCACCAGAATGGTTTCCTGCCTTGTTGCTACCTATCCCTACAGATAATCAAATTAGGGGGCATTTGTCCGGAGCTTGCCCTATCATCAGCTAGTCACCATAGAAGAATTTACTTGAGAGAGACAGAGAGTGATGATATGCATATTTTTTATCATCTGTGAAGCACAGAGGAAGAGCTGGGAGATGGTGATAATCACCTTGGACCCTGTATGAGCCACAAAAATGTAGATAGAGGGTGATATGATACAGTAGCTGTGCAAAGCAAAATGTGTGCCACTACAGCTGCATGACTGAGAGACTAAATGCTGGTGAAGACACCTTTGCCTCTGACCTGTTCTCTGTTCTAACCCCTAGAGATGCAGCCATTTTCACTCCTGTCACTGAACTACTGGGAGATTCCCTGCTGTTTCCTGGCTACTTTTCCTTCTCCACGTTCCCCTCAGTGGGTTTCTGTGCCTTGGTAACTTCAAATGCTTTGAGGAGAACATTAGGTCAAGAGACACTTTTCAGTAACCAATAGGGCAATACTAAAAATAGAAATGGGGCAGAACAATAGGCTAAATAGTGCAATGTTGTGGAAAGAATGAGGATAGTAAATTATAGTCTTAGCCCTGTCCCAAAATAGCACTGCGACCTTATCTGAGGTGCTCAACACTACCAGGGTTGTCTAAAATGGGAATGGTGCAATCTCATAGGGATAGTGTCATGAAAAAAATAGACTATGGCTGTAGAAACGCTTTGGGGAGGCAAAAGGGCATGCCAGTGAGGGGGTTCTCTTAGCTATTTGGAGATTGCTGGCTTTTAGATATTGGTTTTCAGCCAGGTGAAGGGTGTCTGGTTGGTCACCTTCGTTAAGCGTTCATTTCCCTCTCTGTTGAGATGTTTTTTGCTCCTGTCTGCTTTTGATAATCGAAGTCTGATTTTTCTCCCAGTGGCTATTATACATCCTTATAGTTCCTGATTATTTAATGCCTAGATTGGCTCCAAGGTTTCAAATATATATTCTGAGATATCTTCAGCATTTTTCTGATTTTCAAACAAGTACTTGTTATAGTAGAAGGACTAGATGTCTATGTGCTATGGGTTAGTGACCAAGCCATTGGCATTCTTTGGTTGCATTCCATGAAGATTAAGAATTGGGTTGTGCATGTAAGTAACTTGCCTGGTTGGTTTTCTTGTCCTCTGCTGTCATATGTAAAGCATCGTGTTGTCTCCCACTGAGTGAATTGAGGACAGTGGGAAAAGTAAGTGTCAAAAGTTCGAGGTGGAAGAAAGTTTTTCCTGGTTGAGCATGCTTAGTATCTGCAGAGATGAGCCCACAGTCAGAGGCTGTTTTTGCTTTCAGAGATGTTCCTGAGGCCCCCTATCAACACAGTAAGGTAGCTGAAGAAAGATGAGGTAAAATAACAGGGGGCTCCCATTGGTGCCATGTGCTTGGCCTCTGTCCAGTCCTTTATTTCCTTTTTGCTTTTACACCAAGTGGAGTGTACGGCTCCTTCCCAGAAGTGTTGCTGTGTCTGAGTACAATGGGACATGAAAGTAATTCTCTTTTTCAAAACCACATACATATGCAAGTTTTGCAACGGGATTATTGATGAATGCTCATTGTGGAAAGGCCCAGGCCAACGTTCTTTGTGGTCCACAATTGCTTTACGGAGAAAGTAATGTTATCTGGGCCTGCACTAGAATTCTCCTGGGTCATTAGCAGCTTTTGGGGGCTTCCTCAGATCCCAGACATTTGAGTTTCCTTTAGAAGGAGTACATTTTATTTCTCTTAGGAAAGTGTGAATGGAGATTCTAGCAACATTTTTGGGAAAAATTCACTGACAGGTGGTTAGAGATTGTTAGTATCAGGTCAGGGGATCTCTCTCTCTCTCTCTCTCTCTGTCTCTTTTACTATTTTTGATAAGTGTCATGAAAAAAAGTGAGGACATGTAAGGGTGCTATGTACAATTCTGAAATGTACTTCACCAGGCTTGGAAAGAGGGGCTTGGCTAATTCATTCACTTCTGTGGATCCACTGAGAACCACAGTAGCTAAACAAAGCTACAGGTGTCTCTAGAAGGTAGTAGATGCACATAGATAATATGGTTCTTTGTTTCATCTGACCCTTCTCCACGAAGGAAGTGGCAGGAGAGCTCATGGAAACTAGAAAGAGTGCCATGCCATTAGCCAGTCAGCTGCATTTCTGAACTGCTTCTTGACCTTCTACAGACGTAGGCTGTTTTCCAAAATTCAGTGAGTTGACAGTGCCTCCTCATATTAGTCTTGGTGTGACTAAATAATTAGCTGCTTGATTTATTTAGTAAGTCTTCTAATTGCATATTTTAAAAATACCTTGTTACATTTAATTGTGTGTGTTGTGTGTGTGGGTATTGGACACTTGTGTGCATTTATGGAAGTCAGAGGATAACCTTTGAGAGTCGGTTCTCTTTCTACCAGTAGCTTCAGGGGATTGAACTCAGGTCTGCGGGCTTGACGGCAGGAATCTTTACTTTCTGTGCCATCTCAGCAGCCCTCATTCCATATTTTTAAACTATTACTTTTGTTTCCATTTTTGTATAATCTAAAATGTTGCTGCTGTTGTGCACCAAAGAGATGTGCCAGATGTTATTTCTAATATTCATTCATGTGGAACATGAAGCAAACTTCTAGGCTTGCTCTCCTCATGGAATCATATGGGATTCCCTCAGTTGCCTCAATACCAGTGCGTGCTAAGACACGTCAAATGTGGCCAGCAAGCAAAGCTCTCCAGCCGTGGTGTCCAGGGCTTTCATTACAGTTCATATCACATCTGAGCTGAGTCAGATCAACTACCCTGATTCCAGAACCCCTCTCTGGTCAAAAGAAGCGTTTACCCTAAACCTTTCTGTTAGGATAACTGGTTCTGGTAAATGAATATAGAATGGTCCTAGACCCCACAATTGTAAAAATAGATATTCACTATAAGTAACATGAACCAAAGCCCTCAGATATATAGAAACATGTAGATTTTTGAGTTTAGAGGCTAATTCCTGGAGCCACTCTTGAAGACAAGCGTTTCTTGGCACCCTTTAGGGTTTGAGCAACTCAGTTGCTGAACTGATAGTTTCCCATCCCACACACTGTCTAGTAATCTGCTGTTGGAAGCTGGTCATCGTGAATGCTGAACCTGTTGGATTCTGGATTTTTATCTCCCTTTAAAGAGTATGGATTTCCTCCCAGTAATCAGCTCGTTTGCTTGTTGACCAGCTTCATTGTTTTCAGACTGATTTTTAAACTTGGAGATTACATCTAGAGCAGCCTTGCTTATTGTCTCATTCCCTCTTCCCCTGTGTGTCTGTGTGTCTGTCTGCGTGCTGTCTGTTTAGTGTGTGTGCAGGTAGATGTGTGTGCAGACACATGTAGAAGCCAGAGGACAGTTTGCTGTTGTCCTCAGGCTCCTATTCTGCCTTGTTTTTGTTGAGACAAGATCTCTCACTGCCTGGAGCTTGTCAAGTAGGCAAGCTGTCTGAGCTGTGAGCCTCGGGCATCTGCATGTCTTCTTCCCTGCAGTGGGATTACAAGTGTGTGTCACCACACAGGCTCCTAGGGATGGAACTCCGGTCCTTAGGCTTACAAGGCAAACACTTTACTGACTGAGTCATCTCCCCTGCCCTAGTTTTCCCCTTTTTGGGGGTCTTAGTGTATATTCTAGGTTTAAAGAGGTCTCCCCTCTACAGCAGGTCTCAACCTGAACATCTTCTATTCCACTGTGAGTTCTGAGAGAACTTCCTTATCTGATTGCCTGTTCATTTTCTAGTAGGTATTTTTTCAAATTAATTTATTAATTTTCTCTTACACATTACATCTTGATTACAGTTTCCCCTTCCTCCTCCCCTCCCAGTTCTTTTCCCTGTATCCACTCCTTCTCTGTTTGCCTTCAGAAAAGAGCAGACCTTCCAGGGTTATCAACCAAACTAGTAGGTGTTCTTTGCCAAGTCCCAGAAAGCACACCTGTATATGCATGTTGATATCTAGCTAAAAACTACAGGGACATCTATGAAGGTTTCCAGATCTTTTTATTGTTGTATTAGGGAGAAGCCATGGTTATCTCCACATTGCTTCCCCAAAGCACAAAGTAGGTATGAAGTCCATGCTTGTCAGTTGAGCACAGTGTTGAAGTCTGGGCTTCTAAGTGACAGATTTTGGTGTTCCATTTGGAACACACTGGATTTAAGTAATGCTTGTGTGGATATGTTTTTTTTTTTTTTTTGGTTTTTCGAGACAGGGTTTCTCTGTATTGTTTTGGAGGCTATCGGTCCAGCCCAGCCTCGAACTCACAGAGATCCGCCTGCCTCTGCCTCCCGAGTGCTGGGATTAAAGGCGTGTGCCACCACAGCCCGGCCTGTGTGGATATGTTAATAAGTACTTTATAATTGGGTTTGAGGTCAAAGGTCTTTTTTTTTTTTTTTTGGTTTTTTGAGACAGGGTTTCTCTGTGGCTTTGGAGGCTGTCCTGGAACTTGCTCTGTAGACCAAGCTGGCCTCGAACTCACAGAGATTCGCCTGCCTCTGCCTCCCAAGTGCTGGGATTAAAGGCGTGCGCCACCAACGCCCGGCTTCAAAGGTCTATTTTTAAATTATGGAAGAGGGTATAGGAGTAGTTCAGTGGTAGAGTGCTTGTCTAATCTGTGATGTCCTGGGTTCCCTCTTCAGCAGTAAATAAAAACATAAATAGATAAATAAGTAAGAGAAAGAATTTGCTCTTAAGGGAAGCAGCACTATATTCTGTATCAATAGTTAATTAATTTACTTAACTATTTGACACATGATCGCAGTGGTCTGGGGAGATGGCTAAGTGCTTGCTTAGTGGGTCTGAGGACCTGAGTTTGGATCCCCAGCACCATGGTAAAGCTGTTAAATGGCTGTAATCTTCTTACTGGCCAGGTGTGTACAGGAAGATGCCTGGGACTTATTGACCGGCTAGCCTAGCTGAGTTAGTATGCTTCAGGTTCAGTGAGAGACCCTGTCTCAAAAAATCAGGTGGACCACGAAAGAGGATGACATCACCCTAATGTTGCCCTCTGGCCTCCATGTCCACCCACATGTGTATGCATGCCTCCATGAGCACATATGCAGCGTAACAATACACAAAAACATAAAACATGATTGTAAGTTTATATGCTTATGGAGAAATTCAAAGATTGACTTGTTTAAATGGAAAGCAGTAATTGTCTACCCCTTCTCCATTCTGATTGAAAATTCAGTAAGGTAACTTTTGAGAAGAAAGAAATAGATGTCTATGTATGTCATCTACACTACACTACAGTGTTTAGGAAAGGCAACTGTACTTACTGAGTTGAAGGTCAGATAGGGATAAATACTAAACTAAAGCATCTTTTTAAGAAGTATGTGATGCAATGAGAGATGCACTCTCACCCTGAACTCTTGGGGGAGAGTCTAGGCCCTGCCCTGGATGAAATGGCAGACTATGGACACCCCCATGGAGGGCCTCACCCTCCCTGGGGAAATGAGGGGATATTGGGAGGGTTGGTAGGAGGGCGCAGGAGGAGGGGAGGGAAATGGAGAGGGACCTGGAATTGACATGTGAAGCAACCTTGTTTCTAATTTAAATTTAAATAAAAATATATAAGGAAGTATGTTATGTAAAAGACATAGAGCTACCTCAATATTAGCTGTGCTTCCTTTAACTTTTCTCCAAAGCCCACCCTAAACAAGGCTCAGCTTTGCTTTTGCCCTCTTTGCAAAGACACTGGATCAAAAGAGGCACTAATTTAAGCTCTGCTAATGTCCAGATGCAGCAGCTGGAAGATCGAGGTTCAGAAGGTCACCATTTGGAACTGCTTAAACAGGACAATCTTGCTGCTGTGGTTGCATGTCTGAAGTTGATAGTTCTTTTGGGCCAGCCTCGTTCCATTACAACAGATGGGCCACAGAGTAGCTGGGAAGAGAGAAGCACTAGAAACAGGTAGCCACTGAGTCTTTGAAGTATAGCTGGCCTGAATTGAGCTTGTGAGGGTAAAATAAAATCAGATTTCACAGATTTATATTTTTAAAATGTAAAATATCTTGTTTTTATATTTTTATTCTCTTGATAACTTTGCACATGTATATAACTTACCTTGATCACAACTGTCACTTGCTAATCATTTATAGTATGAGTTCATATTGAAGAAATCTTTGAAGCATGTTGAGTTAAATATGACAGCCAAAATGATTTTTACCCCCATTTTGTTTCTCCCTTTAATATAGCTGCTGGAAAGTGTGTATGTGGCTGTTTCACTTCTGTTTCTGCTAAACAGAGATCTTGTGGGAGCATTTCTACTAGGAATGTGCTTAGACACTTCCAAATTATACTTTGATTTTGGAATCCATCATTGAGTATGGAACTAAATCCTTTAGATTTCCAAGCTAGTCTCCCAGTAACCTATAGTGCATATGCAATAATATGAAAGCAAGAATACATTTTTTCAGTTAAAAAAGCAATTTCTAGAAATCATGAGCTTTGCAGAGCTAAAAATTCATTCTCATTCTTTTATTTTTAAGCTCTATTTTAAGTTTCTGCCAGGACAAAAGTATCTAATCCCTTCTGGGTTCTGATGTCCTGGTAAAACTTCTTTGCGAACCTTGGGGATGTGATAGAATTGGCACAAGAGAAAATTAATTTGGTTGGGATCCATGAATGGAGTGGAGGTAATGTGCATGCCTTGCAGAGCCCGTAGTAATCCATCACTGTAGACGTTTTGCTAGGTTGCTGGGCTGCCCAACATCTTCTGCTTCAGAGAGCACCATGCCAGGATCCAGTCCTGTAGAACCCTGCTTTTCTGCATTAGAAGAAAGCCTGAGACTGGAGGTCATGGGCATACACATTCAGTAGCATTGCTTGTCTCTATTCTTCTGTATGTATGGTGTGTGTGCATGTGCACACATTGTATGTTCTGTAATAAAATTAAATGGAGCTCACCACAGTTCTTTTTACTTCCTACTAGTTGTAGGGTATTTTCCTACCCCTTATTTTCTAGTAATTTGAACTCAAAATTCACTGCATCAGGGCACTGTCTTGTCAAAGGTGAGTCGACACCAGGACCTTCAACCCTGCTTATCACATGACCCTGGGAACTGATATAATTAGAACAAGGTGCCCCCAACCTCAGACTTCCCGCTCTTTCGCCTCTTCCTCATCTCTGAGGCCCAGCGTTCAGAGCTGGTGTGGAGGCTCTATGTAGAGTGCATTCCAGAGCACACACACTAAGTGGGCTATAAATAGCATCTGCCCTGACAAAGCTGGGATTTTCTCAGCTCTGGAGACATTGAGGCCTTTGTTTTGTGGTTCGTTGCCCCCTCCCCCTCAAGTTTGAGTCATAAAGCCCAGAAAACTAATGAGGTTGCTGAAATGTAAAATCTAATTGGTAAGATGTATGGGAAACAATGAGAGAGCAGAACCCTAAGCCTCCATTCAGGGCCACTTCCCTATGGTGACTCTGCCGATTGCTCACTCTCCATGGTGTTGTTCCAATCCTTTGTTGTTTCTTCCAGAAGGATCAAATTAGGCTTAGATGGGAGTGTACAACCATAGAGGTTAATATAAGGATCCTGAATTCTGCATTTAGGATAGGGGAAAAGTCCATGAAAGAGAAAGTATGTTTTATTGTTTTATTTTCTTGATTTATATGTGTGTGTGTGTGTATAATGTACATATGTTTGATTACATACAGATATAAAATCAATTATATATTTGTACATGTATGTACACTTATACAATTGTTTCTATATATGTATAAACATATACATATGTGTATATAAACATGTGCTCTACCATACTATATATAGGATCCTATATTTCAATATGACATATTCTATATATAGGATCCTGTATTTCTACAGAACATATTATCTATTATGTCATAGAAAATATTTAATATAGCGTATGCATATTAAATATTTAATATAGTATATGTGCACTAGATATTTAATATAATAATGTGTATTAAATAATTGGTATGGAAAATATATATTAGATATTTATATATAACACATGTATATAAATAAATAAATAAATATATATACATAAAACCAAAAGTACAAGTGCATATATAGTAGTTTATTTATTGAAATGTAACCTGTATTTGAACTGCCTGTTGTTCAGGAATGGCCCAGAGGTAAGAATGGCTTTTATGTTTAGCATTTTTCCTGGTTATCTGAAATTGAAGAATCAAGAAACAAGAAGAGGCAATAAAGGAAGACAGACCAAGCATGGCCCCCCACTCTTAAATTATGACCATGGTCAGTGACTGTCTACCCCTGTACCCAAAAAGCTGCCTGCTGCCTGCTATTGGATATGCTTGCTGTTAGATTCATCAACAATCCCATAATTCCCTTCTTAATTTCCCACTGTTTTTCTTTCTGTCCCCAGTTCTATCATAGGAACCTTTCATTCCTATGGAGGAAAAAGACCAGACCTGTCAAGCACAGAGAAAGGAGAAACTGCCAAACACTCACAGGGACAGAAAGTGGGGAGTCACTCCCGGAGGAGGGAGGTCTGTGTGGCTCAGCCTCTGCTTCCCTCTTTACTGTGTGCTGTGGAGTGGTGACTCAGCAGTTTTCCAGATTTTGAATTCATCCATTCCCACCCCCACAACACACCATGTGCTTGCTTTTCCTCGTTGCTTCCGTATTTTTTGTTTTCTTTCTTCCCCAAAGTGGCCTCTGTCCCAGGTCAAGCCCATCATTCTCCCGCCTTAGCACTATCAGCTGGTGTCTCCGAGGTACACCCTCTAACATCTTTCTTTCCCTATTAGCCTTTCTGTGACTTAAAGTTTCCTGCTATGTTCAGCATGAAGCTGTGCCTCTAGCCTTGTTTTTGCAATAATGTGCCCAGGCTACCTTAACAAGGTCTCCAAGCCAGGTGGCGCACACAACAGATATTTATTTCCCCTGACTCTGATGTCTAGAAGTTCAAGGTCGGGGTGCTGGCAGACCTAGTTCCCAGTGAGAATGTGTTCATTTTGCTGTTACCTACCTTCTGGTTGTGTCCTCACTTTGCTTTTCATAAGTGCAGGCAGATCTGTGTCTTCTTCCAGAGAAGGTACCGAGTCTTCTAAGCCTTCCACCCTTTACCCCATCTATACCCGATAACTTCAGAGCCCCCTTGGCCAAGCACTTAAGCTTTGTTTTGGGCAGGGGAGATTCCCACATGTGAATTTTAAGAGCCTGTAAACAGCTTATAACAATAGTTTGATTATTTCTTCATTCTGGAAACACGAGTTTGGGTTTTTGAAATTCCTTTTGGCATCAGAGTCTTCCCAGATGTGTTCTCTAGAAAGTGAGACTTCTTTGCTTATACTCAATGGACTGGACACATATGTGTGATTCTTATTCTTGTCTTTATTTTGGATCCTTCCTGCTGTTAGAATGCTTTGTAACATTACCAGATCCCGGATGCTGCTTGCCAAAGCAGTCACAGACTAACTTTTTATTGTGTGTGTGATTCAGAATATGCCCTCTAGCCTGTATTTTGGCTAGCAGAATGACCAGAGCAGGGACAGAAGGCCACAGCTGACACATCCTCAACACACGCAGGCCTGAAATTGTCTTCTTTCAAAAACAGTTACAACAGTCATGTAAATGGCTAATTAAAGGTCAAATATGAGCACATTATTTATGGCTCAGTTAGAGATTTGATATCCAAAGTCTGTCAGCAATGTCAGAAGACTGGCCCAGCCAGTGGCTGTGCCAGCCTGAAAAGCATTGCCACCACTGGCAATCAGGATGAACTAAGAGTCTAGTGGGATGGGGACCATCGGGATGGATCCCAGGACGCAGGAGCTCCACATATGACTCAGAAGCAGTTGCATTATTCTGGCCTGTTTACATCTTGACAGTTCTCCTCCCTCTGAATCAGTTTCATCACCCGTGATGAGGGCAGCTGTCAAAAGAACATGTTAATATCTGTGGCTTGGACATCTGTCTGTAGTGTGATGGGCTCTTAGGATTTAATGTGGTTGCTTCATGTAGGTATGTAACTCTAAGATCCACATTGAAGGTCCTAGGTAAATGTGGTAGGTAGGATGCCTGCTATCCAAGCATGAAGACCCGCTTTGGTTCTGGAGCAGCCTTGTAAATAGCCATAGATAGTGGTGTTTTCCGACAAGCCCAGAGCAGAGGAGGAAGAACTAGATCAATCCCTGGAGCTTTGTGAGCAGCCAGTTTAGCCAGTCTGCAAACTCCAGTTTCAGTGAGAGGCCCCTCCTCAGAAAACAAACCACGGTTGAGAGTGAGTGAGGAAACACCAGACTTTGACTGCTGCTTTCTTACATGGGTTACATATGTGAACATATACCACACACGTACCATACACACCATTCAAACTACTATGTGCTTCCTCTCCCTGGCTTGGACTCTCACACCGTGGCCCATCAGTAGACTTAGGTTCTGTCCCTGCGTGTGTGTCAGTCAACTTGTCATTGCTGTCATGTGTACCTATGACAGATCAGTTATAGAAGGAGAAAGCTTATTTTGGCTCCTAGTTTTGGAGGTTTAAACCTGTGAGTGATTGGTCTCTTGATTTGGGCTTCTGCTGGAAGACTGCAGTGAGAGTGTGTAGTAGATCAGGATGTTTGTTTTCATGGCTAGGAAGAAAAGAGAGAAAGAAGAAACTGGGGTCCCAACACCCCTTAAGGAGCATGTGCCTGATAACTTTCTATGAGACCTCACCTCTTCCAGTTCCCACCACTCTCTATTGTCACCTGTACTGACTGATTTGGTGTGTCAACTTGACACAAGCTAGAGTCATCAGAGAGGAAGGAGCCTCAGTTGAGGGGATGCCTCCATGAGATCCAACTGTAAGGTCTTTTCAGAATTAGTGACCAGTGAGGGAGAGCACAGCCCATTATGGGTGGGCCCATACTGGGTTCTATAAGAAAGCAGACTGAGCAAGCCAGTGAGCAGCTCCCCCCATAGCCTATGCATCAGCTTCTGTCTCTGGGGTCCTGCACTGTTGGAGGTCCTGCTCTGTCTTCCTGCAGTGATAAACAGAAATGCTGAATGTAAGCTAAGTAAACCCTTTTATCCCCAACTTGCTTTTTGGTCATGGTGTTTCAGCACAGCAATAGAAACCCTGACTAAGACAGCACTGCTCTAGAGAAGGAGATGTGGGTTTTTAGGAGACACTTTAGGTGCAAAGTGTAGCATTAGAACAAGTAGAGGATTCTGCATGTAATGGTGAATGTATGTGCTGTTATATCTGGCTGAGTAACTTAAACTTGGGAAAGTCTCTGGCAGTGCAGGGAGATCATGGTGCTTCTGATCATCCTGGGATAAGACATCACAAACTGCCTGGCTTGTCTGTATTGGGAGGTTTCAGGAGCGGTGGACCAGGCTGCTGAGGGGCCCAGTTGGTTTTGGGGGCTGTCAGCAGAGCTGTTTATCTGAACTGATAATCCTGAGTGATTAAATGGACCGTCAAGGGTTGACTGCTTCTCCGCTTGCATCCTGAGATAGGGCTGCAGGCAGGCTTCCTACTGTTCCTCTTTCCGTGTGAGTCCTGCGGCAGCGTGATACAGCAAGTGTCACACCCAGCAAAAAGGAGACAGCACTAGAATGGATTGCTTGAGCATGGTCTGGTTTGATGCGCGCATGTTTGAGGCTGAAAGATGACCGCAGGTGCAATTGGATGCTTCGCTCTCAATGTGTATGTACCTCCCCGAGAAAATTCCCTTCAGTCCATCTGAGTTTTCCTCATCCTCCTATAGTTACTGTTTATAAATCTTGAAACAGTATACTGTGTTCTTTTTTAAAGGATACTTCGGGACTGAGGGGATGACTTAAGGAGTAAAGTGTGAGGAGGGAATTTGGTTACCCATGATGCAAATGAATGTTAGACTGTGTGGTTGTCCCCTTGTAATCCCAGCCCTCCTCAGACAGAGGCAGGAGATTCCCAGAATGAGCTGGCTAGCTTAACTACTTGATCAGTGAGCTCCATGCACAAATTAGAGACCCTGACGCAACATACGAGTTAAATATGTGATTGAGAAAGGCATGTCATATCAACCTATGGCCTCCACACAAATATGGACACATGTATACCCACACACATGTGCATATGCATACATTAGTTCATATCTGCCACATACATATAAAAATACTCATGGGTGGGACATTGAAAGACATGTATTTAATGTTTTATTCATATGTAGAATTCATAATTAAAATACATAATATGAGAACAGGGGGCAACTATTTGTGGGAAAGGAAAGGGACCAATAGAGGGCAGGGATATGTACTAATAGAGGGGTAACATGAGCAAAACCCAATGGTGTGTGTGTTTGAAGGGTCATAATGAAACCACTTATTTAACAAATAGCCTAAAATAAATGTTTAGTCTAGATATATGAAAAGGCTAAGTTGGAAATGGTTTGAATAGATAACATCATTTTGACATAAAATAACTTAATGAAGTCTAATATATATATATATATATATAAAGAAAAATGCATAGTTCATAAGCAGACAGTATGGCAAATATTTTGCAAATATCTGGTCTGATTAATGAATTCTCAGATCTATTCATTGTTTACTTGCCCCTATATCAGGTGTGACCAACTTCCTGCGCATGGGCAACACGCTTCCCAGGAATGAATGCTGCCCACTACATCTGTGGATGGCAGCATCGTATTGTTATGTCAAAAGATTAGGCAGCCCTGACCTAAGTGTATCTTTCCTCCTTGTATATGCTTATTAGCAACCTCTCTCCTCCCCTCTCCCCCTCTCCTCCATTCCCCTCCCTTCTGTCCCTCTCTTTCTTGACCTTTACATCAGCTACAGTGTCAAACCAGTAATCAGACAATATACCAAAATATTCAGAAAACCTAAGTTTGTATGCTAGAGGCCAGGTCCCTGAAAACCTTGTCTGTCATTAAAGCATGCCTGGGTAACTGTGATGGTCCTCATGCAACACCCAAGGAATCCACAGGATGGATGCTTCAAGTGGTAGCCTTGGATTCTGCTGCTAGGAAATGCATGTGAGAATTCTAATTAAGACCATCTTTGCCCATCTGTGCAGCTGGCCTCAAGCTATGACTTGAGGCCCCAGCACCAGGCTAATCAGAGCTGATGCCATGTGCAGCTTGCTCCACTCTGGAATGCACATTGCTTGGGCTTTGGGAAAATCATTAACTCTCCTTGGCTTAAGGAGCTTTGACGAGAGATTGCAGGATTATGTGTGTATAGTTTCAAAGGTTGTATTTTAAGATGAATAATTTAAGAAGATTAGCTAGCATCCTTCATTAATCTGCAGCTATTTTAATGATAAAAAAGACAACTACTTTCATCCCAGGAGAGCAATATGACAGTTTGGCCTATAGATTCTTTCTAATTAAAGTTTGTGTCAGTTGTCCGAGGTAGCTTCAAGTAGATGATGCGAACTAACCTGGAACTGATGAAGGAAAGCATCTGTGGCCAAAGTACACACAAGCTTAGCAGCTTTTCAAAACTTTGCCATACTAGTTTGCACAATAAATATGCTTCTGTAGTGCCTCAGACACAGAAAATGCAGACTATAGTCATAAAGACTATCCTAAGCAGATGGATTCCAAAATTACTGTACATAAGATGAATCTAGTGGTAATTATTCTCCTCAATGTAAAACCTGTTATGAAATGAACAATAATCTGACTTGATTTTTGCATTTAAAACCTGGCTGATTTTGGTTTGAAGCTGAATCAAATGTTAACTTACCTTTAGATCTGACATCACAAGCTTCATGAACTTGCTAATTTTATTCCTTGGTGGTTCATGTAAGTATAGGGTAGGAATTAGCAGGCAGCAGAGAGCTAATTGTTTCATTATTAGCTGGAGAACAAAACATGGGCAGTGAATTAAAGAATGGACTCAAGTAGTGTGTGTGTGTGTGTGTGTGTGTGTGTGTGTGTTCTAAGAGTGTCTCTTCAAAGTAGTACCCAGACTGGACTGGACTGCTTTATGAACCAGATCTACAAAAAGATATGCTCAACAACATGTACAGCAAACAAAATAATTGTGGGAGTCTTCAATCTAGTGATTGGAATTCAGGCCTGCATAGTTTTTTGGTCTGTTCTGTTTTTCATCTCATGCTTCTGAGAAGTCACTTTTGTTATAATGGGCAAAAGAATCTATCTGGGATTGGGAATTGGAAAACAGTTGCTAGAGACAATTAGGGGAGCGTGTGTGTGTGTGTGTGTGTGTGTGTGTGTGTGTCTGTGTGTATGTGTGTGTTGTGGGGAGTCAGTATTACTGTAATGGGAATGTGGTATAAGTTTTAAAGCCACCTAGACATGGATTATAAATACGGTAGACTGGCTCATGTCCCAGTAGGGTTTCAAAATCCCTGTCCCTTTATTTTTTATCACAATTATTCTGTTTACAGTGGTATTTAAATCTACTTAGGTCCTAGACAGGCTGTCTCTTTCTTTTCATATGAAAAAAATATCTTGATACAGGCGAATAAAATATATTCAAAAAGCAAATATTTAATAATAATAAGTCATAAAGAAGTTTATTCAAGGCCGAGCATTGGTGGTGCATGCTTTTAATCCCAGCACTCTGGAGGCAGAAGCAGGTGGATCTCTGTGAGTTTGAGGCCAGCCTGGTCTACAGAGTGAGTTCTAGGACAGGCTCCAAAGCAATACAAAGAAACCCTGCCCCCCAAAAAAACCCCAAAGATTATTCAAAATGATTTTGGTATACATATAATTTTGTTATTATTAAAGACTTAATTCATATACTAGTAAGTTGCTCTGATTGTGTATTTTTATATAAAGAATTAAAACTTGACTGAATTGTGACACTAGAGGTCACAGAACATCTTCAGTGATTTTATATTTTGGTTTTATGACCATCATGCTGGGAACAGTGCCTTATATAAACAGGTTGTAGAGCCAGGCGTGGTGGTGTGTGCGTTTAATTCCAGCACTCAGGAGACAAAGGCAGGGGGATCTCTGTGAGTTTGAGGCCTGTTTGGTCCTCAAAGCAAATTCCAGGTCAGGACTGTTACAGAGAGAAACCTTGTCTCAAAAAACCAAAAAAAAAATATGGTATAAGATGGCATAGGCATTCTTAGAACCATTTTGGAGAATTTTGGAAATTCTTTTGTCATCCCAGGTCAAAATTCATTGAGTGACTTTTTTTAAAATTAATCAATCAATTTATTTTACATAGGGACTGCAGGTTCCCTTCCCTACTCTCCTCCCAGTCCATCCTTCTCCCCCCCCCCTCTGTCCCCACCCCAGAATCTACTCCTTCTCCATTTCTGTTCAGGAAAGGGTGGGCCTCCCATAGATGTCAACAAAACATGGCATATCAAGTTTCAGTAAGACTGAGTATCTCCCCATATGTTAAGATTGGGCAATGTAATCCAGTATGAGGAGCAGGGTCCTAAAAGCCAGTAAAAGAGTCAGAGTCAGCCCAACAATTTTCTTAATGAAACCCAAGCCCATGACTCAAATAATAATCTCTAAGAATCAAATATGATACATAATAAAATGCAAAAATGTGCTAACTTGGTGCATGCTGACAAAGATTGGTGAAATAGATTACAAATCTTTGTTTTCTACAATTTATCTGTATGCTTCTGAAACAGTAGAAAGTTTAGTATGTACAGTAAAAACCTGTCAATTCATAAAGACAGTAATCTCAAACCCGAGTAGCATTCCTTGGCATTACATGGCACGAGGGCATGTGTAGTACAAATGACACATATTCGCATTCAGAGCCAAGGCTGCAGTGAAGTCCCCTGGTGCATTGTGGGTGAGTACTGCCACAAACACCTTGGACTCTTCATGCATTTGATTCTGAATTTATTTTTTTGGTTATTGTGCATTCAGAAACTTTTTTATTTTAGTATTTTTTTCTTGACTCAGACATTTGTTATGTGACCCTGTTTGAGGTGATGACCCACAGTCTAAGAATCATGTTTGTAGACTGATTTTCAAAATGGTTCTTCAGACTCTTTTTACCCATTCAACCATTATTTATTGAGCATCGAGTTTGTGTTAGACATTGCTCTACCTACTAAGACTTCAGCAGTAACAGAGGAAACAGATACTTTCTGCTTTCTTTTAGCTAAAATGAAATAAATTCAAATATATAAATATGTGCATGTATATATACATGAACACACCCACACAAAACAGCAAGATAGTAGAGCCCTCTCATGGGTTGACTACATCCATTTTGTCTACTGATGCACACATTCGTCTTTACTGCGGCCTTTAAGACTCTTACAGTTGCAGTGTTGTACTTGAACACTATGGCAGATGACATATGTGTCAGCTCATAAATAGGAGTTAGCCCTCAGAGCCCCAGCGCTCACCAATACCTCCTGGCTTTGATGATTACATTGGAACAATAGGTTCCTCAGACACCGAGGATGCCCCATCATTCCCTGAGCCATATTACTGTCCACTTTGGGGGACACCACTTAAGAGACAGGTAAAGTGAAGGTGATTTTTGTTGTTGTTGTTGTTTTGTTTTCACATTCAACAGGGATTGCCGTCTTCTGAAGAATCAAGTTCCAGCTCTGTGTAGGATGGAGTGTCCAGGAGCTGTTAACCTCTAACACAGCACAGTGGAGCTGGGGAATGTAGTTTTCTGACGTGAGGGCCCTTTGTCTCCATCAGATTCTCCAAGTTGTCTGGGTCTGCCAAAACTGAAGACTCACAGTGTACAGTGGCTTAAAGAGCCCCCTTAGCTCGCCACTCGTGCAGCAAGCAGTACTACAGCTGGGCTGGCCTCCTCAGTTCTCCAGCAGTATTGTGTCCCATCCAGATATCTGCCTAGAAGGTTTGACCTGTGACCACACCCTGTGCTCATTTCCTTTCTGCCTTTGAGCTTTTACTCTCTAGGCCCACTTTTCTGTCTCTTTCTCTCTCAGTTGCCTCAGTTTGACCTCTGATGCTTCTTCCAATTGTTACCCCAGCACTTGCCACTTTAACACTTCATGTAGTATATTTATTGGGTTTATTCAAAGTGGGGACCTTTATCTCTATTCAGTTCAATACTCCGAGCAACAGAAGAGGTGTGTGGCACATAGTAGATGTTTAATATTTGCCCATTGAGTGAGCAAATGAAGATAAGGTGCTTACCCTGTTACAGTATAAAACCCAGAACTTAATTAAATGTGGCTTCTTTAACTGAAATTCCTTATATTGCTCTCAAGCAGTGGTTCTCAACCTGGGTTGTGACTTCCATCGACAAACTTCTGTCCCCAAAAATGTTTACATTATGGCTCATAACAGTAACAAGATTACTGTCATGAAGTAGCTACAAAAGTAATTTTATGGTCGGGGTCACCACATCATGAGGAACTCTGTTAAAGGGTTCGGCATTAGGAAGACTGAGAACCACTGCTCTAAAGGAATTCCATTCCGTTGTCCACAGCTCTCAGGTCTCATGTATTGCTTTCCTTTCATCTTTCCAGGCTTCCAATAGTCCCATTTGGCATCCTTTTATGATTTTTTCCCTCCAGCTGGTCTTACCTCATCCCAGAACTTAAAAGGAATTGGCAATAAGATGTTAGGCAGGTTAGCCGTCCTCTCTCCACACTTCACTTCCCTCTTCTATACAGTGGAACAATGCTCTTGGGCTCTGCAGACTTGCTAGAGGGTGAAATGAGGTGATGCATATAAAGCGGCCGGCGCAGGCCTTACGATAATATTGGCTGCGGTGATGTCCGTGGAGATCACTTAAGGTACAGGTCAAAGTGATGCCTGGCAGTTTGCCATGATACCTGGCATGAGGTAGGTGAGAGTAAATGGCAGCTGTCAACAATTACATACCCCCATTATTACCTTCACTAATGATACACTTGATCCCAGATAGTCAGCAGAAAGGAGGTCACTGGCAGAAAATTTCAAAGATACCCTTTGGCTTTCCTTTTCCCTTCTTTCGTTTCTCCCTTTTCCTGTGCTGGGAGTGACTGGTTTTTCTCTCCTTGACACACAAAGGAAGTTCTCTCAGATCTAGAATCTACCTGTGGTTGTGTTCTGTGATGCTGGTTGTGATTGTGAAGGTGGACTTCCTTATTTTTTTTGTAACATTCTGTGTGTCTCTCATTAAGATATATGATGATCATCAAGATATATCTCCACACATGTATTCCTCAACAACCTGGCTGTTATATCTTCATGAGGGCAATTCAGGGAGCTACCTTACACATTTTGAGATTTAGGAGTTACTTGTCCTCCCTCTTTTACCCCCTCTGTACCACCAGGTTAGTAAAGGCCACAACTCTTGAACCTGACAATTACTCAGCAAGTTTTCATTTTTTGTCTAAGGAGGGATGACAGAATGACATGGTGATGAAAGGTGGGCTTCAGAAAGGTTAACTGGGGGGTGGGGGCAGCTGAGGATGTAATTGACGTCTCAGAGGCAACAGGGAGGGGAGGATACGTAGGATTCGCAGCCAGAGTCAGAGGACACACAGGAATAGTGTAAGTATGCATGTGTGTATGCCCAGAGTCCCAGCCAGCCCCTCAGCTCAAGGGTCTTCATTTACATTTCACCAGCAGCAATGACTTGGGGTTCTGCTTGCTCTTTGCTCTTGCCTTTTTCTTGATGATTATTGCTTCAACGTCTTAGCAAGTGAATGCACTTCGTGTCACCCATTCTCTTTCACGACTCCCGTGCAGCGGGGCTGGGCAGTTCTGGCTCAGTCTCTCCTGAGGTCGTAGGCAGATGGTGGCTGCCAGACTTTCAGAAGAGGAAACCATTGGTAACAAGTTTACGTCCCTGTTTATTCTACTTTTCCATCACCAGGACAGGGCTGGCGCAAGCAAAGACTCTGATTATCCAGAGTGAAGCACTCTAGTCCTGCGAAGGAATGGGAAACTGTTTATCGACTATTTACTGTGTAGTAGGATTAGTCAAGATGGTCTCCATTTTTATGGGCTGTTTCATTTTCTTTAATCTGGTCTGTCCTTTAGAGTTAATTCTTGGACAGGCCTATCCTTTGCCATCCTATCTTCCAGCTCACTTTTTCTTTGTTTTCATTTTATCACTCACTTCAGTGTTTTCAGAGCCCTTTCTGTGTTTATACTGTGTGTACTTGTTGACCGCTTTTCTTCTTGTATAGAGCAAAGGTCTGTGATAGCCACTCAAGCATCTCTGCTGCTCAGGGGACATTCAATAGGAAAATTCTTCATGC
The DNA here is from genome assembly GCF_017639785.1 of Mesocricetus auratus. NCBI lineage: Eukaryota > Metazoa > Chordata > Mammalia > Rodentia > Cricetidae > Mesocricetus > Mesocricetus auratus. The sequence goes on from NW_024429266.1 coordinate 158,806,870, forward strand.
TAGTGAAACCTTCATTATAGATGAAAACAAATAGCATTTTAGTATAAATATAACCTGTACAGGGGACTTTAAACAAAGTATTAAACAGGGGAAAAGCTTGTAGTGAAAAATTGCTTGGTTATTTTTTCTGAACCTCAGATTTAACTGGACGCCTGGTAGTGCCCTTTGCTAAACTTACAAGCCCCAATAGCGTGCGTGTGTGTGCGTGTGCGTGCGTACGTGTGTGTGTGTGTGTGTGTGTGTGTGTGTGCATCTGTCTAAGCTGTTATTCCTAGGAAGTATGTGATACATTTGCAAGTAAAGCCTTCAGCTCTCTGTGAGGTGGGGTGCAATAGTGACTTTAATTCTGTCTGACTGTACTGTCAAAGTTTCCCTTTAGGAATGAATGTGATCAAAACAGCTAAAGTATTCAAAAATTTGGTTAGTTAACTGAGCAACACTATAGGTCAGAAATACCTTATCAACATTTCTGAAATTGAGACGTCGTCTCTCTGAGTGTTGAAGGGTATCAGTTTTTTTTTTCTTCTGACCCCTCATTTGGCAGAATTCCCTAACCTGAGATGATAAAAGGTTATTTATAGTCTTTATTATCCCACTTAGTTGAATATTCATGTTTTCCAGAAGACATATTAATGTGCTTGATTACAAATACTGCTTGGTCTCAATGAGGATATTCTACTGTATGTGGTCTCTGTTAGCTTCATAAAATCTGGAATATTCCATTCTACACTTATCAGTCTCTAAGGTTTTAGTGTTTTTTGAAGTATATGACTGTGTTTGTATATGTATGTTTGTGTGTGTCTGTGTGTGTATGTGTGTGTGTGTATGTGTGTGTATCTGCAGGATATATGTACATAGAAGGGATACAGTGCTTAGCTGCTCAATTTTTAATGAAAAGATCAGGTAGAGAGTCTGTGAGAAATTGATTTAAGCCTTAGGTCCAGTATTTCTAGTAATTATTGCCATCAAACAACATTAACCTTTTCAATGGAAGATGAGAGAATAAGGTTGAATGGGTATTTCACAGGACTTAGATAAATAGTAGATGTATAAATATCAAAGCTGATTTGCCTTCCAGGCCATGTCTTCATATATTAGCTCAACATTCCTGCCTGCTAACAGAGACCCAGAAAAAGTTGTACATAAAATAGGCAGCCTTCTACCCCTTGGACAAGGGCAGGGAATTGACATCAGCAAAAAAAATTAATTTCACTAAAGAAAATAAATAAAAGCACATAAAAATGTGGTGAGTAAATGATACTGCCCTTACTAGTGATGGGTTTGGCATGTTTTATGAAGTCGCAATGATTACTCATCTACCATACATTTGCAGAAGTTCTTTTACAAAAGCCAGATGTACAGGCAGTCACAGGGGTTAGTAGGTGGATGGGAAGATTAAGCCCAGTAAGGTTAGGTAGCTTGTCAACAGGCCACTCTTCTGTGTCAGTCTATGGGATGGCTCCCCAGGGTAAGTCTGATTTTGCTTTTTCAGGGCTTCTGGATAAGTGGCAGAGAAGGTCTGGGTAACTGCCTTTTATATGGGTTATGTAAGTCACCGATTCCTTCACCGAGAAGGGCATTTACTCAACTCCAGCATATCATGGGGTTCCTGCTTCCTGGCATCATCTCCTGTTCATTTTTAGTGTCTTATGTCTCACTGTTGAAAAGGTTTGCAAGGGGACTTTCTGAGGTTGCATGTGAGCAAGGAGCTGGTGTGTGGAGAATGGTAGTTTAACTGCAGTCTCCAATTCTTTACAAGGAAGTTTCTAGTTATTCTGGCACACTGCTCCAGCTTGTTTATGAGCTTAGCTGTGGTTTGGTTTGCTGAGTGGTGACCAATGGTGCTTTGTGACATGTAGCAATGGTTCCAACTTTTCTTTCATACTGGAAAAAAGTCATATACCAGTCAACGTGAATTCAGGCTTTTAAAAAAATTATTTATTTGTGTGTGTGTATGTGTGTGTGTGTGAGAGAGAGAGAAATAGAGGGAGGGAAGGAGGGAGGGAGGGGAGGGGGAGAGAGAGAGAGACAGAGAGAGAGAGAGAGAGAGAGACAGAGAGAGAGAGAGAGAGAGAGAGAGACTTATAGACACTTTAACCATGACCTTAAGTCCCTTGGTTTTGACTTCAGAGAATGTTGGCTGTTGGGGTCAGACAAAGTGAGGATTGGCCACGCTATTACAAACGAGCTTTTTAGTAATTACTGCTTAGATCATGAAATGCTACTTTCCCACTAGATGTCAATACTCCTTTTCATTATAGTGCTAGGGACAAGATCATGTGATTTTTTTAAAAGTTTAACTATAACCATGTTTCAAAGGCAGTTTTCATTTTGTGACTTTTTTCTTCCCCCTTTCCGGTGTCTAGTGCAGCCAAGGATTTTATCTTCTTGTATCTTTTTGACACTCCACTGAGTAATGGATTCTGAGTTATTTTCTCAATAGAAGATTTGAGTTGCATCCTTAGTTATGACTGGATGTTCTCCCTCTCTACTTCCTTTCAAGCTAAAGGAGGTCCCTAGGGGCCCAAGACATAGCTGTACCCAATGGCTTGTGCAAATGATAGTGACATTTAAATGGGAGTTCATCTGGGATCTCACCTGGATTCCCATCGATTGATCCAGCATCTCCAAAGGGAATACAAATCTGTAAATACAGAGTTGTTTCCATAATAGTTAAAAAGTGTAAGTATTTTAATATTTACACTAGGGCTTTTACAAAGTAAAACACTGACGTTCTAGTGCTGAGGGTCTCACATGAAAACATTTGCATCCTCTGGACACAGGGGCCCTGTGCCAAGGGCTGTTGGAAGTTGTGCCTCTTGACTCTTTGGGGGTATCAGTAGTTCTTAGGTGTTTACAGAGGCACAGATGTGTCTAATTCAACTTTCCCATGCTGATATCAAGGCATACAATGGAGCAGAGCATGAGATGGAAATGTATAGAGATACTTTCTGTGCTCAGGGTGGCTTCAGATCACACCTGGATATTGCCACACTCTGTCCTTGAGAAGATGGCCCTGTCTTCCCTGTACTTGACTCTACAGTGGGCTTTGGTAGAAATGTCTTGAACACATCCACTTTAGTAAAGTTGCTGTGGGCATAAGAGGGAATCCTGGGATGTCTGCAAGAGTTACCGGCCAGGTTCAGCTGGACACTCCATCCATACTGTCATACACAGAGGTGCTTTGAGAGAGGCAGGAGTCTTGACAGCTGGTCATACATCTGGATATTGTTAGGATAATGAGACATTATCTTCACTGAAAGAAAGCATAGCATCAAATATGGAGGTGATTCTTGAAGATACAAGGATATAACCCTGTAATTTCCCAATGTTCTTCCTTCCTCATTCTTAGACCGTAACAGTGGCTTAGCTGAACAGCATACTCTTAAGTAGAAATCAAGTACAATTTCAGAGCCGGCAAATATATGAATGGGTTGCCCATCCTATTTTTATTTTTATTTTGGGGACAGGGTCTCCTGTAGCCTAAAGTGGCCTCAAATTTACTGTGAGGATGATCTTCTGTCTTCTGATTCTCCTATCTCTTACTCTTGAACGCAGGAACTACAGACTTGCACTACAACACATAGTTTATGCATGCTGGAAATCAAAGCTAAGGCTTTATGCATGCTAGGCCATCACTCTGCCAATTTTGCTACGTTGCCAGGCTTGCCAGGGTTTTTTGACTTCATCTTGCATTCTTTCTTTCTACTTTGTTTTTGGTGTCTTATCTAAAAATGATGCAGAGAGATCGCTACACTGCTTTTTTTTTGTTTTTTTTTTTTATGAGACAGGGTTTCTCTGTATTGTTTTGGAGGCTATCGGTCCAGCCCGGCCTCGAACTCACAGAGATCTGCCTGCCTCTGCCTCCCGAGTGCTGGGATTAGAGGCATGCGCCACCACCGCCCGGCTCTCTACACTGCTTTTAATGCTGAGTTATGTGTCGTCTTTAGAAAATTTAACTTATTCAGAAGAAGGAGAATCAGGCTTAAATATAACACTTCCATATTATATGTAATGCACACGAATACATATATATGTTAATATTTGTGTATATGTCTATAGCTATATATCTTTCCACATATTTTACTAAACCCTTAAGTCCACACATGCATGCATGTGCGGGCTCTCTCTCTCTCTCTCTGTCTCTGTCTCTCTCTCTCTCTCTCAAAATAACCATGCTGAAAGAAGAAAAAAAGGAAGGAAAATAGTAGTTAGTCATCCTGACATTTTAATGTGTGTATTTACTACTTAAAAATATTCAGATGTAGCTTTGTTTTATGTAGTTAATTTTGGTGATACAATGTTTTAGACAGTTACAGACAAAAGGGCAGGAGGCAATTGTTAAAGCTGTAATTTGCAGAAGCTTAATAATACAAGTCCATTTTCTTTTCTGAATGTGCTATTTATATAATTTGTATTTTTAACAAATCTTAGAACTAGAATGAAAATAGTAATTAATCTTAAGAGTAAAAAATGTTAGAGCTAGAACAGATCTGGGAAATTAAGAAATCCTCTTGGTTAAGCCCACTTCCTTGAGCACTCTTGTTTGTATTGCAGTCTGACATTGAGCAGGTAGCGTGAGCTCAGTTAATATCGAGAGGTTGGCTCAGCTGGGTAGAATGTCTCTTTCATCTCAGGAAAGTATACTAAACTTAGAAGTAGCAGTTTGGTCCTAAAGCTGAGTTAAGAGAAATAGAATAAGTAGTTTAAGCCACCATCAAAGACCACTGAAGAAGACACAGTGTCCTTAGCAGGACACACAGAAAAAGGACAGAGCTAGTGTTGAGAGTGCTTACATGTGAGAATGATAACCAAGGTCAAAATTTTTCATATTTTGTTTATTTTCAGTTTTCTACAGTGAACAAACACATTGTTTGGAGGTTGGTACTTTTGTGATGCAGCAGACTTGGTTTTTTTTTTCCCTAGACAGGGTTTCTCTGTATTTGTTTGGAGGCTGTCCTGGAACTTGCACTATAGACCAGGCTGGCCTCGAACTCGCAGAGATCTACCTACCTCTGCCTCCCGAGTGCTGGGATTAAAGGTGTGCACCAGCAGTGCCCAGATTGCATGGCAGACATTTTTATATGCATATTTAACATGTTCTTTCTTAAACCAAGTTAATAAATTCACAAACCTTGAACTAGTGCCTGTTTGTATCTAGTATCTTTTGGTTGAGCTTGCATTCTAGCAAAATTCATATTAAAAATAAAACTTTATGTAGATTACTAGTTCAGTCATTTATACTTTAGCATAGTATACTTTAAAAAGTTATTTTTGCTTGTGTTTGTGTTTTTGCCTATGTGAGTTTATGTGTACCACATGCATGTAAGTCGTCCTGGAGGCCAGAGAGTTTGTTGGATCCCCTAGTTCTGGAGCTACTGGCAACCTTGATCCTCCTGATGTGTGGGTTCTGGGAACCAGACCTGGGTCCTTTCTCTGCAAGAATAGTATTGGCTCCTAACTGGTTAGTTATCATAGCCCTGTAGCTCCATACATATTTTTTTCAAAAAGTCACCATCCTTTGCAAAATTATTCATAGACATTTTCAAGGTGTACAGGTAAAATCAAACTAGAAGTACGATATTAAAAATCTTTCAAAAAGAGAGAAGATAGGAGCCTAAAAAACGAATTGTCCTATTTATGCTTATTAATCGGTTAAGCAATGCAACAAACACAATAAACTTGGTATTTGGTCTTCTGTATGACCTAGAGATTGTCTATGAATGTGGCCTCAGGTGATTTGTTACAAAGCCATACAGGGCAGCTTATCTGAAGTTTGGTGTGGTGTATATGCCACGTGTGGTAATCACATGTGGTGTGTGTTTGCAGTGCACATCTGTGCTTTCTGTACTGCCTGATAGGTGCAGTGTCCTTTGGTCACCTAGTGGTTCTTATGGGCAAACCCATGCTCACTGGGTTATTCTCCTGCTGTTCTCTGATACTTGTGCTGGGACAATGCATTTTCCAAACCGCACTGGGGCAGAACGGACTGCATGTGAGGGAGATGAAATTTAGCTGTGCTTGTTCTAGTTGTGACAAAAGCCCAGTTTGAAACCGGCCTCCCTATCATAGCTCATTACTTCCAGGATTGCATGAAGCATCACTGTGTGGTACTACACTCCTCCATGCGTTAGTTCTTGACCTGGAACAGACACAGAGCAACATTATTCTTAGGGAGACATTCAGCCCTGCTTATGTGTTCTCCCTTGGCATGTAACTGGAGACCTGCCAAACTCTTCAGCTTCCCACATTCAGTTCCATTACCAGATGGACTGTCCAGTCAAGCAAATGGCCTTGACCTTGAAACACCATCAAATAAAGCACTCTAGGTCCTTGTCTGGAAATCTAACCTTGATCATAATGCAGCTCAATGCTTACAAATGCTGCTATGGAAACCTGAAGTTTATGCATTATTATCTCAAAGAAAGAACTTCCCATTTGGGGATCCTATTCCTCATACTGGATTGCCTTTCCCAGCCTTAATAAAAGGGGAGGAGCTTAGTCCTACCACAACTTGATATACAATGTTTTGTTGATATCCATGGAAGGCCTGCCTCTTTCTTAACAGAAACAGAAGAGGAGTGGACTGGAGTGGGGGGCAGACAGGAGATGGCGAGGAGAATGGGAGGAGAGGAGGAAGGGGAAACTGCATTTGGGATGTAAAATAAACATTTAATTTGAAAGAGAGAAAGAAAACATGAGGTTCCCCTGTTACTCCTGAATACTGTATCACAAAGAGGGAGGAAGAGCCTGTTATTTGAAACAAGGAAAGCATCAAAAGTGATCATTTAGGGGAAATATATTGCAGAATCTGCGCCTGAGGTCATCCAGATGAGCAGAGGTTTTGATCATGAGATATGTATGCCAGAGATGTCTTCTCTTCCTGCCCACCACTTATATAAACTAAATTACATTTAGCATTAAGGCTCTGCCCCATTGGAGATCATTACAAGGTGGTTATGTGTGGTGCCTGCCCTGTGGGTTTTACAGCATCCTCTCTATGATGGGAAAAGCGTCTCTGGCTTCAAACCCACAAATGAGTGTTTCTGAACAGCTTTGGCCTTTTGCTTCATGGATAGAGTTAGTCATGTCACCAACCCTGTCTTCTTCCTCTTTTTGCCCACAGACATGTTTGCTTTGACCCACACATTGGAAAACAAAAAAGACACAAACACTTGCCAACTCAGGAATGAAATTTCCCACCAGTGTATTTGAGTGATTAGCACTTACTCAAACACCAGATCTGGCCTCATTGAACTCATATCCCCATGGTTACTGTGGGGTCTAGAGAAGAAGTAGTATCATTTTCCTAAATATAGAACAGGCTGCCTTCAGCTGCTTTAGCTAACTCCACCTGCCTTATCCTAGAAGATGCTGGACTTGTAAGTCCTCTGGCTTAGAAAGCAATTTGAGACTCACCTCAGGAAGCATGTAGACTGCTGCTTGCCTCTGTACTTACTCAGGATATCATTCCTCTTTCCTCCCTGAATTATCCTTCATTCATCCAGTCATATTACTTTATGCCCTTGTTGCTTTATCTTGTACATTACATGCTCTTTTTTTCATAAAGTGCTTTTAAGTCTTTTGAGAAGAAATGCGTATAAATAAGGAAAAATAAGAAAGCTACTTTGTTCTGCAAGCCATTTTATTTTTACTTTGCCTGGTAAGTTCTGAAGCATTTCAGTGTTTTTCCTGTGACCTCTTTTTGAGCATACTTGATTCTAGTACCATTTAAGAGTTGGCAATTTTTTTTTTGGTGGTGCGTTTATTTTGCAAGTCTTAACAATTGTAACTGTGTGGTTTCCTTCCTGCCTGGCATCCTTGCTTCTTCCTCTCCCTCCCTCCTTCACCCTTCCTTCCCTCTCACATGCCTTCTCTAGTCCTCACAGAGACTAAATATACAGGCGTTTGTTTATTAAACAAATATTTATTAAGCATCTACTCTGCCAATTACTTCTTTAGTGTTAGGGATAGAACAGTGTATTAATAAAATGGACAAGAATATGTGCCATGTCAGAGATCACATGCTGTCAGGAATAGGGTGAACCCCCCCCCAAAAAAAACAGCAAACAAACAAAAACAAGAGGAGATTTCATTTGAGGCTAATGGGTTAGGCCTCGATGCTCCAGTTTCTTCTGATCAGAGTTCTGAATTAACAGAGTGAACTGTGAAGACATCTAGGGAGGGTCACTGTGGTCAAGAGGGACAGCAGCAAGGGTAAAAACCTCCTCTTGAAGAGAAAGCATTCTGGGTCTGGTCTCTTTTATCCTGGATGTTGCCTCCATGAAGACTATCAGACAAAAGGCCTCTGGTATTGATACCACATATGATCATACTTCTACACAACCTGGGCTTTTTGACTGGTATTGATACCACATATGATCATACTTCTACACAACCTGGGCTTTTTGACTTGGTGCATTGACTCAGACTCTCTGAACCATGTCTAAGAACATACTTCACCTCTGAAGGCCACATCTTTCTTGCTGGTTTCTGCTCTGAGCCAACTTTGGTCATTGGCCCTTCAAAAGTATTTAGTAAATATTTGTACAGTTACTCACAACTGTGGGTAAAGCATTTCCTTTTCATAGTCAGGGCTGTTTTCTATTGTGCCACTAACTTGCCCATCTTTTTCTTTGCTGATGTTTGCACAGTTTTTATACTTAGCAAGACACATCTCCAAATTATCCCGAGGAATTGTCACCCAACAAAGGGCCCTGAGGGTCTCCAGTGGGACACTAGGATTAGAAGTTCATCCTCTAAGTTCAACCACTTTTTGGTCATACCCCAGAAGAGTGGGATCTAGACTGAAGCAGTTTCTAAAGTCCTTTTCTCTCTGTTGTTTGCCATTTGTTTACCCCAGCTTTTAGCATAGAACTCTTAAACTCGGAGTAAGAACATAATACATATCGAAGAATAACTAGGATTTGAATATGCTTACATCTTCACACTCTTTTATATATCCACCCTGGAAAAATATTATACTTCTGTAACAATCCTCTCAGGACACCTCACAACTATGATAGACTAGACGACTAAATGGGCATGAAGGCCAAGCCTACCTGACACACATGTCACACCTCCCTTGCCTTAACTTGTTACTTTTTGTTCCCTTTATGCACAGGGAAACTGCCATCTGGATTGGTAAGGACAGAGCTTTGTTTAATTGTAACCTTTGTGTTTTCAGTTCTTCATTATAGTGAAGAACATTTGTGGTTACGTCAACCGAAGACTGAAAGGAATTCTCAGGATAAATGGACTTTTGATAGGGTTTCCTGCTCGGTGTAGTTGGTGTCCTTCACATATGACTGACTGGTAACAGGTAGAGAGGAAGATCTGTTTCATAGTGCACCCTTTCTTGGGGGGTTTTCTGAGTGCACCTCAAAGACTGCTCCATGTCTTGGACTTCCCTTGGCTTTCTAAAAGTACATTTGGGAATTCCTTTTTCAGAGGAGTCCTTCTTTGGCTATGATAAGACATTGGTATTTTATAATTATTCCATTCCAATACCCACATGGTGTTCAGCTTATCAGCCCATTCCCTCATATTCTTCGTCATGGATGCTAACAATTTTGTCTTCTGGTCACTCCTCTGTCCCTGTATCAGGAACAGATTCCTCTCCTTGCCCTAGAGCAATCAGATTTTCTGCTTAGTTTCCCTGCCTTTTCAGGAACACAGATTTAATGCAGAGGGGACGGTTGGTGAATGCCTGCTAGCCTCTTGGGTTACAGAGGCTCTTTGGAATCCTTACGCTTCCCAGTCATGTGTATGCTTTGAATCGAGGGGGGCATGGTGGTTTTTGCAGCTCATGTCTGTGTAGATGAAAGAGATAAACAGGCAACCTTGCTAACTTTCTGGGGAGGATGAAATGTCTGTGTGTCCTCTCAATACTTCCCTTTTCCCTAGCTCCCTCCATAGCAGTGTTGCTCTGGCAGATATTGGCTGGCCATGGAACATTTGAAAGAGCAAGGGTCTCATGAATGTTCTGTGTGTCACCATGACTGAAGAGTCAAAACAATTCATCCTCCATGTGTTTCCTCAAGTGCTCGAGAATGGATCCCAGCTTTTGTGTCTGTCTTTGATCACACTGTTAACGGAAAACAAACTGTGGATGAAAGCATAATGGTAAAGAAAAATTGAACAGACATTTGTGCCATTGTTCTCTTTGTTCTTGTGGCATGTTCAGACGGCAACACACTTTGATATTTGAATGTGGAAAGTCTTCTTAAAAACAATCACATTCTTAGCTGGGCAGTGGTGGCACACGCCTTTAATCTCAGCACATGGGAGGCAGAGGCAGGCAAATCTCTATGAGTTTGAGACCAGTCTCATCTACAGAGTGAGTCCCAGGACAGGCTCCAAGCTACACAGGGAAACCCTGTGTCAACAAACCAAAGCAAAACAAACCAAATCAAAACAAAACAAAAAAAAATCCCATCCTTGAGTCTGCTTATGGACGTGATGTTACTAACATAATCTCATTAGTTTATAGTGAAAGCTGTTCTCATTGAAGAGTAGTTACTAGTGTTAGAAAAGAACCTGTCACAGATGCTCCCAAGTCTATCAGAGTTTCCCCTTCTTTCCTGTACTGTTCATCTCATGCCTTTGTACTGATGACAATAGCAACATGGTGTGAGTTTACAAGAAGAGTATTTGGTAGTCTCTATTTACCTGGAAACTTTCTGGGCAAGGATCCTGGCAAAGTGCCTTTGAATGTAGTAGGGAAGTGATAGTTTTGATGAGGTGGTGCCAGCTTCAGTATGTGGTTATGAGGTGGATGGTGGTGATGGTGTTTTTAATAAAAATGGCCACAGTGTATCAGACACTTACACTTGAGGGTCTGTTCCAAGAGCATATGAGTCAGCACTCCCTGTGTTATGGCCTGTCCATGGGACTGTTCTTTTTATTATAAATTTTTATTTAAATTAGAAACAGTCTTATTTTACATATCAATTCCAGTTTCCTCTCCTCCCATCCTCCCATGCACCCCACCCATCCACCATTCCAGCCCCTCATCCACTCCCTAGAGTGGGTGAAGCCACCCATGGGGTATCATCAAAGTCTTTCATATCATTTTGGGGCAGTACTTAGGTCCTCCCTCATGTATTTAGGCTGAGAGAGTATTCCTTCATGGAGAATGGGCTTCCAAAGTCTATTCGTGCACTAGGAATTCATCCTGGTTCCACTGCCAGAGACTCCATAGACTGCCCAGGCCTCCTAACTGACATCCACTTTCAGGGGGCCTGGTTCAGTCCTATGCTGGTTTCCCAGCTGTCAGACTGGGGTCCATGAGCTCCCACTTGCTCAAGTCAGCTGTTTTTGTGGGTTTCCCCAGCATGCTCTTGACCCCTTTGCTCATCACTTCTCCCTCTCTACAACTGGATTCCAGGAGTTCAGCTCAGCGCTTAGCTGTGGCTCTCTGCTTCAATCAACTACTGGATGAAGGCTCTAGGATGGCATTTAAGATAGTTATCAATTTCATTATAGAGGAAGGGCATTTAAGGCGGCCTCTCCACTATTGTTTCAATTCTTAGTTGGGGTCATCCTTGTGAATCTCTGGATATTTCCCTAGTGTCAGATTTCTATTTAAACCTATAAAGGCTTCCTCTATTAAGGTATTTCTTTTCTTGCTGTCTTCTCTTCTCCCCCCACCCAATCTTCCTGATCTCTCATGTTCTCCTCCCCCTTACTCTTCCCCCCTTCTTTTTCTCCTCCCTCCCTCCTTCTCCGCCCATGTTCACAATTTGTTCAGGAGCTCTAGTTCCTTTCCCCTTCACAGGGGGACCGTGTGTGTCTCTCCCAGGGTTCTCCTTATTTCCATGCTTCTCTGGCGGTGTGGATTGTCGGCTGGTAATCCTTTGCTCTATGTCTAATATCCATGTTATTTCCGTTTTGTAGATGAGGAAACAGAGGGGCTGTATAGTTTTCCTTTGGGTGCACAATTCATGAGAGAGGTCAGGAGCTTGGATGCGAAGCTCCTGTTACCTCCTCATCACATCCTTTCCACAGGTGACAAACTCATGCCTCAGATATGTTTGTGGCCTGTAACCTATTTCTCTGCTTTGCTTCTCTTTCTTCATCATATCTTTGCCCCAGGGCTAGCTTGTTGGAATGCTTATGGAAGGTCCAAACTCCTTCCATCTTAGCCTCCCTTTTGAATTCCTGACAGGGTATTGTTGCTACTCAAGTAATCCAGGGATTACCAGCTTCCACTAAAGTATTCAGTGAGTTTGCCCTGCTTAGGTAGGCTTGCATTTTCTCTGGAAAGTGTGGTTTTTATCTATGGGTCACAGAACAGTGTTTGATACAAGAGGTGCAGATTCTGTTGTTATTAACTCTTACAAATTAACAGGCAAGGAATGTGTCTTCTTCAATGTTCTTCTGTAGATGGATTTTATAATGATATGTTTTTGGATAGATGATGTATTTACTTGAAGCCTGAGATTTAAAGAATATAGGATGTGGATTCAACTGCCTTGGATTGACTTCCGGTTTCACAAGTAATCTCTCAAAGCTGCGTTCTCTTCATTGAGAAATGGACATCATAATGGTATGAAAGTTAGAGCATTGTTATTAAAGATTAAAAGAAGGCATGTATGGACATACTTAGTGTGGAGGCCCACTGTGTACCTTCCATAGTCCACCACACTTAGTACTACTGCTTCTAATTGTTTTTGAAAGGTCTTGAAGGAAGAGGTTGTCACAAATTTCCTTCCAACTATCACAAACATAAAACGTCTTCATGTCATTCTTGAGTCTTAAAGGCTTTGAGACATATTGATGAAGTGGCAGGTACAGGCAGCTATGTCCCTGAAATGTCATTACCAGACATTCTCTTTCCCTGTGGCCATGACCCTGGCCCTACCATGACCCAGGTTTAGCAGAAGGACACCCAAAATGCCATGTCATAGAAATGTTATGCTCTGCACACCCTGCCTGCTAGGATTCAGACATATGCTTTTTATGTTTAAATCAACAGAAAAATGTGCAGCTCTAGCCACTGTTCTGCATAATTGTTGAAGTAGCCCTTTTTGTAGCATGCTCTCAGAGTCCCCAAGTGTCTGGTAGTCCTCTCTGAGTGTCACGGGTGTGTATATTAGGTCAGATAAAAGTCAGCGGTTACTGGGCATTGTCACTTGCTGACACAGTAGTGAAGAATAGTTGTACACAAAGCAGGGCATAGATTTGTGGTAGCTCAGCCACAAGGGTCATGCTGGCAAGAGGGAACCATTTGAAAGCTGCCTCAGTGGGTGCTTCTGAACTCCACCTCTTTGATGTACACTCAACAGAGAAAAGCTTGTTTATGGTCTCTGAAGGGATTATGCTGTTTTGTATTAATACTTGGTCAGGGGCACCTTTCCTGTAGTTTGATTGTCCTTCCTTCCTTCCTTCCTTCCTTCCTTCCTTCCTTCCTTCCTTCCTTCCTTCCTTCCTTTCTTCCCTCCCTCCCTCCCTCCTTCCTTCCTTCCTACCATCTCTCTCCCAGACAGTTTCTCATATAACAGCCCTATCTGTCTTGGAACTCTCTTTGCAGACCAGACTGACCTCGAACTCACAGAGATCCATCTGACTCTGCCTCCTGAGTGCATCCATCATGCCTTTTATCAGTGCTGTCACTTTGGTTGAATGACTTGCAAACACTCCTTTCCCCCACCACTCTTCAAGAATGGATAGCATCTCTAATGACTGTTCCAGACTGGAAACCATCCCTAATGCCCATTGCCTTGTAAATGATCAACCAGTTATGGTTCCAGGGAAATCTAGTTAGCAATTAAAAGCAATAGACTCTTGATACCTGTACCCTTGTGGGCAACTCTTGAATCCATTTGCCAAGGGGAAAAGCCCAGATTCCAGAGGCTGTATATATTAGGGGCTGGAGGTGTTGATAGAGCACTTGTGAAGTGCAAAGCCCTGGGCTTGACCCAAGGTGTGAAGGTTCCCACCTGTAATTCCACAACTCCAGAATGGGAGGCAGGGCATTAGTAGTTCAAGGTCATCCTTTGTTTCTGGGAGATAGTGCTCTGGGGAGTTTTGACTTCCTCTGGGTCAGCACAAAGAAATGATGCTCTCACATCTTGACTGTGGGAGTGATGTTTACTAGTCTATATATTCCAAATCTTTTAGAACATATACCAAGAAAAGGCATATTTGAATAGTTATAAATAACAATTGAATAATAAAAGTGAAGATGATGGTAGCTATTCAATGAGCTCCTAAAGAAATGCTTTTGAAAATACAACACATGTGATTTAAATCCTGTACAGTTTATATAAGTGCCATAAATGTTTACTATTTAGTTCAGTAATGCTTTGCTTTTTGGGAACCTTAGAGGAAATCCAGATCCATGAACTCCATGGTGTCTCACTGTCCTTTGATAAGTAAGCCCAAGAAGCTATAAAGTACTTTAGGTTATAATTCTCTGATGCAGATGGGATAGTGGAGGAAAACACATCAGTTAATATTAGGGGTTATTGTTGAAAAGTATGAAATGTTTATGCATGAATGATCCTGAAGGGACATTGGAGAAGAAAGAGATCAGTTAATATTAGGAGGTTATTGTTAAGAAAGTGAGGAAGATTTGCCAGGGAATGATCTTAAAGAGTAGATTAATTTTAAAGTATGCTTTAGAGGACTTTTAGTTGAACTATTACAGTCTATTGAAACATTTTTAGATGTTTAAATTTTATTTTATGGGTATACATGTTTTCTCACATGTGTGTCTGTGTACTACATGTGTGCCCTCAGAGGCTAAAAGAAGGCATAAATCCTCTGGAACTGGAGTTACAGACAGTTGTAAACTACCATGTGGGTTCTGGGAATTGAACCTGGGTCCTCTGCAAGAGCAGCAATTGTCCTTAGCCACTGAGACATCCCTCCAGCCCGAACCATAACATTTTACAGAAAGTATGCAAATCTTAAATTCACTTTCTGATAAATTTTCAGGGGGTCACCAGAACCCAGCCTGTGAGATAGAGACGCATGAGCACCCTTTGGAACCCCCACGTTACCCCTAACTCTAAATACCAATACTGTCCTGATTTCTTTTGTGTATATGTTGCATTGGAATGTCGATGTGGATGGGTACACATGTGTGTGCAGGTGCATGTCCATGTAGATGGATGTGTGTGGAGGCCTGAGGACAATGTCAGTGTCTTACTTAATTGCTCTATATGCTGTTTCTTAAGACAGGATCTCTCAGATCATTGAGATTTTTCTGGAGCTCATTGATTTGGCTAGACTGTCCACACAGCAAACTCCAAGAATCTGCTCTTTGATGCCCTCTGCCCCCCAGGTGCTACAGTGATAGGCACATATTGCCCATGCCTAGCTGTTGTGTGTGTACTTGAGATCTGAACTCAGGTCCTCACGTTAGTGTGGCAGGCACCTTACTCACTGAACCATCTGTCTATCAGCCATTATCCTGACTTCAAACTCTGCATATTAATGCTGTTCTGAGTTTATTTACCTATGCAAATCAAACCATACGCTATGTACTGCCACATCTATGTGTATGTGAATCGACTCTTGTCTTAGTCTGTAATAGTAATTCATGCTATGGGTGGCATCACCATGTGCCGATTTCAGTACCCATGAGTTCTGTGGTGTGCTACAGTTTGGTATGGCTCCATTCTTGTCCAGTTTGGGTAGATAACAATAACTATTTTCCAAAGGGCTTTGGATGATTTTGCACAGCCAGGTCCTGCTGTGGATCTGTTCGCCACTCACACTGGTTAACATATCTATCTTACTTTGTTGAAGAGTGACGAGACCTTGGGCCAGAAAGGGAGTGTAAGTACATGATGGGTGTTCCGGGCAATAGAGCGACCTCAGTGAGCACATTCAGTCAGACTTAGAGCATGAGTGAGCTGCCCATGTTGACTGGAATCATTACGTTTGGGAAGGTATGCTGGCCCTTGATTGGCAGGCTAAATAAAACATTTGAAATTCTTTCACTGTTTATTAGTGAGCCATTAATGGCCTGAATGCAGCAAACCTCTGAATAGGAAAGATTCTCTAGTAATAAGCATGCTAGTGCTGCAGTTCAGGTCAGAGCTGAATCATGTCAGAATAACTGAGGATCCGATGAAACAGAAGGTGCCCTTTAGCTGTTGCCAGATTAGGTGTGATAAATGCTGCTCTTTGGGAGATGAGATAGGGTTGACATGGTGGTACCTTAGGTGGCTGTATGACATCGCTATTGTCCTTTTTAATATTTCTGATGACTGACACTTGCTATCTCCTTACTCTCCTTTTTGGATTAAATACATCTCCCTGCCTCACTCCTTCTTTCCTTCCTTCCGACCCTAGGGTCACACTGTAGTCCAAGCTGGCCTGGAAATTACTGTTTAACTTAGGTTGCCTTGAACGCATGGCAGTCCTCTTGCTTCACCCTCTGGAGGTTATAGATATGAGCCACCACACCTGTCTTATTATTACATGTAACTGACATCTAGAAAAGCATCAAACCCCATCAGTTTACTAAAGAATAATGAAACAAACATTGTGAACATGCCATCCTTCTTAAATGTAGAATGCATGCCCCACTGAGATAACTGCCCTGGGGAATACTGTCCTGACCACCCCTTTGTTTTTTATTGTAGTCTACTGTCACTGCAGCCAATCCTAGACTGTGCCTTGAACTTCCAGTTGTTGGAATCACATGGCAGTGCTCTGTGTGCCTTTCCTTTTTCATTCAGTATTGGTTCTGGCTATACAGAGACGATTATAGTTGTGATGCATTAGTGTGTCATGGTCCATGTATGGCTGATTCTCAGTTTATTGCCCTGGTCCTTCTTTACCTTTAGTTGCTGACACACTGACCCACATATTGTGGCATGTGTGATAGGCTCAAGTCCATTCATACACTGTGTCCCACAGACCAAAAAGCTGTCCATAAACTCATTAAAATGTTTGGTTAATAATTTAATGTTTACAAAGACTTGGAAGGACTTTGTGTTCTGTGTGGGAGGCACCTCTGTTCCCTTCCCCTCTTCTCCTTCACTTATGTCTGTATATGGTATGCATGTGTGTATGAATTTTCACATTGTATGGGCACATGTTATATGTGAGCAAAAGTGCACATGTGAGCATGCATTCATGCAAGCCTTGGCCCGACATTGGGTGGGTCTTTATTGATCACTCTCTGCCTTATTTATTTAATCAGCTGCTTTCTTACTGAACCGAGGGCTCTCCTATTGAGCTAATCTACAGTCTTATGGTGCAGGTATTTGAAATGCACATTTGAAACATTTATTTATTTTTATGTATATGTGTGTTTTATCTGCATGTGGTCTATGTACCATGTGCCTGAGGAGACCAGAAGAGGGTTTTAGTTTCCTGAGCCTGGAATTATAGACTATTGTGAGTCTCATGTAGGTGCTGAGAATGCAACCTAGGTCCTCTGGAATGGTAACCAGTGCTTTCCAGCTCCTGAAATGCACATCTTAGAGCACTGGTTCTTTGCTATGAATTTGAACCATGTTCCAGAAAGCATTCTGGCACATCCAAAACATGCTTTATAGGCCACATGTAGCCAAAGTTCGCTATGAATGCAGCCCAACACAAACCCCAAAATTTTACTTAAAAGATTTTAATTTTTAAACTCTCTCTCTCTCTCTCTCTCTCTCTCTCTCTCTCTCTCTCTCTCTCTCTGTGTGTGTGTGTGTGTGTGTGTGTGTGTGTGTATGTGTGTGTGTGTGTGTGTGTGTGTCTGTCTATGTGGGCATATGCACGTGAGTACAGAGGTCTGAGGAGCCCAAAAGAGGCCTTTGGAGCACCTGGAGCTGGAGTTAGAGGAAGTTGTAAACTGCCCTGCACAGGGGTCCTAGAAACCAAACTTGAGTTCTATGCAAGAGCAGTATGTGCTCATAATTGCTGAGGTATTTCTCAAGCCCCCAATCATAAACTCTTTTTAAGTATTCTCAGTTTTTTTTTATCAATTGTGTGGTTCTTGAACAGGGAGTTTGTAGATAACAATATTATATTTCAGTGTCAAAATGCATTGATAAGACTTTTTATCTGCAAAATGAAGATTTGAAACATGTAAATTAAAAATATATTTAGAATTCACCTAGTTCTTCTAAAATTTTGTGTGTGAATTCCCCCCACCCCTCACCCTTTCAAATGCAATGGGAAGTCTGTCCATGAACCCCAAAGTATTATAAAGTTAGCTCCATCTAGTGTATGAAGATATATGGCCTGTGGTTGGAGGAACTATTTCTGAGAATGCCTTTTGATAATTCATCATGAAACTAGAAGAATTCAAACCAAGCCCAAGCCCAACCATTAGCTAAATATTTGTTCCAGAAAGAAACACAGGCAACGTCAGCAAAGGGGTCTTTCTAGACTAAACCATGGCCCCAAGCTCACTGACATTTGTCCTCATAGGCTTGCTGTCTTCTTCTCAGGACAGAGGTCCTGTTTCCAGACTCTGTCAGCACCACTGAGTGTCACTTCCATTGTGAATCTCTAAGTATTCCTTGGCAGGACCCTACATTTCCTGCATGGAATCCTATCTGCAAGTTGTGCTTATTTTCCACAGTGAGGGAGAGATTAGGGCTAAGCTCATCCGTGACGATATCAGAGCCCTGTATGGCTCTGTTTTATCACACTGAAATTCTTCATAGCCGTTAGTGTCTCACTACAGCTCAGGAGGCCATTATTTCTGGGCTGTGATTAATTTTGTTTCCCCCTGAAAGGTTCTGGCACATTCTTCATTGCTCTCAATGACTGTTTCTCAGACTCCAGCTATTCCCCAGCTAAGTTCTTTGCTTTTGCTCCTAGATACAACATGAGGTTTCAAACACTAAATGTATGTTGAGGGAATGTTATAAAGTGTTTGGACACAAGTGCAAGTATATGTTAAGTGAATATAGTGAAACTGAAGAAAATGTTTAGATTCCTTCAAGATATGTAGTTTGGGATGGTGGGTGGGAGGCCTGAGCTTTCTGCTTAACAATGGGCAAGTGTTGAGAGGCAGAGACATTAGCATCAGAGACTTTTTCCTTAGATGAAAGAAATTTGAAAGGCCCCTTTCAGCGCGTGACTCCAGGGATAGTTAATGTGGAGTCAGCGTGTCCGGATTTGAAACTGTCTTAAGCCGCACACATAGGAGACCTTGCTCAGGACTTACTATCTTTCAGCCATTAGCCCCAAATTCCCAATGACCATGTTTTTCTTAGAAAACTATCTTGAATCATGCTCTTAAGTAAATTTCTTCATGCCTTTCCCCCTTAACATGTGTAAACTGCGCCATACATACAGGGACTTCTTTTATTTATATTTAAAATTTTGCTTATTTCTGCAAATGTCTGTGTCACAGCATGCCTGTGGATGTCGGGACCACTTGCAGGAATCAGTTGTGTATGGCTTTCCCCTGCCCACGCCATCATTTGGGTCCCAGGACTGAATGTAGGTGCTTGAGGGCAGGGTCTTTACCTGCTGAGCAATACAGCTCTGCTTTCTTCTTCTTCTTTTTTAATCATTGCAACATGCATTTTCTCAGTCCCCCTTTAAACCACATGATTTAAAAACAAGCAATCTTTCTTCTTTGTGTCCTTCTAGTAACTGTTATCATTTTAACTCTTTTTTTTTTTTTTTTTTTTTGGTTTTACGAGACAGGGTTTCTCTGTTTTGGAGGCTGTCGGTCCAGCCTTGCCTCGAACTCACAGAGATCCGCCTGCCTCTGCCTCCTGAGTGCTGGGATCAAAGGCGTGCGCCACCAACGCCCGGCCATTTTAACTCTTGATCACTATGAGTGTTCAGGGAGGTCTACCTGAGTCTTCTGTGTTGCTTTAGGCAGTCAGATCCTGGCCATAGGTGGCTGTGAAAACACCCTGTTAATGAATTAATCATTTAGCACACTGCCCAATGGCTGCTCAGTGTCTCTGTGGTGTGGAACTGAACACATCCAGAGAGTGTATACAGGCTGGAGAATGGAGTGGAGATATGGTCCGTGCCTTCGTGGAATGCAGAAGCCAGTGGGGCCTGGGTTAGGGACAGGAATGAAGTGACTCCAGCCCCTTGTTCTAATTTTAGAATTGGTTTGCATTGTGGTCCTTGAATGGCTTTCAGAAACATGAGACAGAGGACTATGGGTGGTGGAGTAACAGAGCCCAGAGCTGTGCTTCATTCATGTGTTCATTTTCGGGAAACTCTCCTTGCTCCCTGGTCCTCACTTCCTTTATTTAAATAGATTAAATCACTGTGAGGAATGCTCTGCAAATGTGAGGTTCAGTGAGGCAGTATACTGAGGAATTCCCTGTCCCTGTCTCTCCTACTTCTTTCTCTTTAACACGAGCCAGAGACATGATCTCACTTAATCCCCGCTCCCAATTTTCCCAGTTTCCTAGTGACATACCAAGTAATGAAAATGCATCAATACTGGACCCCGTGTTAGGAAGAAAACCTCTTTGTTAACGGCAATATTATTGTAGACAGTGAAGATTATAGGCTGTGCGGTTCCCAAGCTGTCTCTTTAAACTAATAAATGATTATTAAGACAAAACATTTCTTTTAGAATCTAGTATCTGTGACATAATACTGACATATATTAGGCATATCTACTAGAACCTTAGCTCTCACAAGTCCTTACATATTTATTGAACCAGTTAGTCTTAATAAGAATGTTTTTTTCTACCTTTTAGTCATGATTTCGTTAATATCGTTTAAACATAAATCATCTTTTTGATATTGGAGGCCAGATAAACTTGAATAAGTGTAACTATTATCTCCATGGCTCCAACATGTGAGCACTGTCACTGTTTAGTAATTGTTCACCGGACAGACAGGCAGCTGTGCCAAGCATTGGATGTTTAAGTAGGTAAGGCTTAATATTTTAGAGGAAAGATACAATTTTTCCTGTATGACTCCAGTATGGCAGTACTGTTTAAAATTATACAGACTGTTAATGTAAAATATCAGTTATTTTAACTTTCAGCATCAACATGAATAAATGGCTTGATTATAGGCAGGGCTCCCTAGAGTGTGAATTAGGTACAGAAACCTTATACGTATCCAGTTTATTATGAGTGATTGGATTTAATCAACAGACAGGAAGGATTTCTGTGCAAGTATTATTTTTCCCAATTTAAATCCTGTTTGCTCAGCATAACTGAAGCAGATGTCATTAGTCCAAGAGTGAGTGTTTGAGCTACTTCAAACATTTGGGAAATTTGACTTTTACACAGATTCGGGGTAAGGTGACCTACCAAATGCAGACAGTCCAGAGTGGTGATTTAACCAGTTTTGAATCAGACTAATTTTGCCATGTAAAGATAAGGTTTCCCACTTGACCCCTAGTTTTATTCTTATATTTATAAGAATGTAAGTTATAAACATAATTGACACACAGAAGGTTTCCATTGGAATTCAGTCTGCAGCCAAGACAGCCATGGAAAAGGCAGCTAATTACCTGGTAGCCGACATTACATCGCAGGACTTATTTATGCATTAGTCCTCACATGTTTATCTAGTCCTCCCTTTGGTTTTTATTTTATTCTTATGTGTATGAATGCTTGCATACATGTATTTTCTCTGCTTTGTGCTTGATGTTCACGGCATCAAGAAGAGGGCACTGCATCTGATCTGTAAAACTGGGGTTATGTAAACTGGAGTTACAGATGATTGTGAGCTTCTTTGTGGGTGTGGCCACCCAAACTGGGGCCCTGTGCTAGAGCATGGAGTGTTCTTAGCCACTGTGCTATCTCTCCGGCCATGCTGACCCTTTCTTGAACTTTACATATACTTTGGATACATATAGCCACTTCAGACATAGGATTTGGAAAGCGCCTTTCCTTTTGTCTCCGAATAGTAATTTGTTTTGTTGTTCTAGAATGCCAAGTTCTTAGATACCCAGTTTAATGCTGGCTTTGAACTGCCCATCAGTGTTCTGAAATAGAGTTCCTGTTTCTTAGGCGGCACTGAGTGAATGCTATTTTTCCAGGCACTCTGCTAAGTACTTTTCCTGCCATATTTCATTTAGGTATCATATTTATCTCTAGGAATTAAATGGCCTGACTAGGGAAAGTCATGCTGCCCACATTGAATAACTATATGTGCATTCTTTAGTTGGAAAAACGATGTTGTATTTGAGTCCAGCTTAGAGACAGCTACTAGTTAGTGTGTTTATAAAACAGTGGACCGCTACAAGATGTGTTGCTTCTGGTTGAAACCACTGCCTTAGTTCTTGACCACACATCTTGTAACAACTGGTCTTTTTGCAATTCAGTGGCTTTCAACCATCACCCTCTGTAGCATCATGATCTGTGAGACACAGTCCCTCTCTACTCGCTGCTCAGCTTTAAGTCCATAGATACGGTCTTGTACAGTGAGCAGCGGTGTTCATTGCAAGAACAGCATATCGATTCAATCAATAAACATAGTCAACATGAGTCTGATGAGACTGTTGCTAAAATTTCACCCACCGCACACTGTGTTACAGCAAATAGAAAGGAATAAAAGTCAGTAATAGCATCACTCTGCTTCCCAAGTGTTATTCCCATTGGTGTAAGCCAGCCACTGTGTTTTTATACATCTTACAAGGCTGGAGGGCTCTTCACAAGCATCATGACAGACCCCGAGGAATGCATTGTGTCCTGATGTTTGTTGGCCTGCTGCCACTCCATCTTGGTCTTCCACACCACCTTCACTTATTGAAGCTTTGGCTCATGGGAATATCATCATTTGGCATGCAACCTATAATGCATAAGACAAAAAACCTAACTGGCCAGGTTGATTTGCTTCTTTCTCTCCATTTCTTTCTAGCACTTCTGTGGATTCTATAGGACTTAGGAACATTTCCTGCTGCTTGGCTACTGGGATGTCACTGAGAGTTACAGCCAGAGGGAAATGTGTTCACCTTCCTCAGCAACTAAGACCATAGTCAGGGAAGCTTGGGAAGTCACTTTGATAGCTAAATATTTGGGTGCTTTAAAACCCTGTAGTATCCCGCTTAGATAAAACTGCTTTCCTAGGTGGTGGTGGTGGAGGTACACTTCCTATTTTAGCCCCAGTTGCCCTTAAAGGGCAGGCAGAGGGGTTCTGTTTCATTTCTCCATTTGTCTCCTCTTCTCCTCCCCTGCTTTCCTCAGTATCCTGGCTGGCCTCAAACTCATGACCTTCATGCTCAGCCCTCCCCAGCCTGGGATTAGAGGCAGATCTTTTTTTTTTTAATTTTTATCATTTTTTAAAGCTGTTACCAACAAAAGAGAAGCCCATGTTTTTCTTTTTAAGAGTCATAGAAAAGAATCATATGCTGTATAAAAAGTAAATGACAGTTTCCTAAATTTCCTATATGGAGGGATTATCAAAGTAGCATAATCACCCCAGGGCCCCCAACTTCCTGTTGCCGTGCCCTCTTAGCTTACATGGCAGATTGTGGCAGATTAATGGTGTATGGGCAGGAGAGATGTGCTGTTGACCGTGGAAGGCGCACTGAGAGTTTCATTACCACAGCATTACTCGTCTTGGATGACCTAAGCTTTCACCAAAAGCCAAAGCATGTCCATGGGAATTTGTAGTGTATCTTTTACAGACTTAAAAAGGTACCAGCAGGTTTTATTCAGCAAATAAAGAGAGCTCATGTTTTTCGGTATTTCCCTCCCTTCTGTAGAAATTATTTATATAGACTATATATGGCTGCATCTATATGACAATAATACAAACACCTATTGACATCTATTGATAGCAGACTGTCCAGTCACTGTTGATGCTGCCACTGGTATTTCTTTTGAAGTGAACCCTAAGAGAGAAAGTAAGAGCACTAGAGCTAGGGGATTAATTTGATGTATTGATTATTTTAAAAAAGCCAAATAAATATTCATATATTTCCTCCTTCATTACTTGCTTAAAACTTCCCCACAGACAATGAGGCTTCTCATTGCGTTTTATGCATATGATAGAATTTTCTAAACATTGAGTGATTAGCTGTTCGCAGAAGCATCTTCTACACAGTTTCTTAATAATGGTGGGATATTTGTAAGTCAGATTTACCTGCAGTAACCCGAGTCTCCTCTGGATCATCTTCTCAGCCTTGAAGGGCTTCTCTGGGTGCCAGGGACACCGAGCTGTCTCCCAAAGGATGCTGCTAATCATTAAGGTAGCAAGAGCTGCTCTTGGAAGGAGAAAAAAATAGAAACAAGATAGGAGAGATAAAGTGATGGATTGGGACTGGGCAGTTATTTCTGCAGAGAAGTAGTCATTAAAAATTTCCCCTAGTCATGCTGTGATGCTTCCAATAGAACTGCAGCTCCATTTCCTGTAATGTCGTACTCAAGTATTTTATCAGATGTTGTGCTTATTAGCCCCTCTGAAGTGTCTATGTAAAGGACATACAGTTGTGTGTCCTATTTATGGCAGTGAGTTCCTTTCTAATTGATTAAATGCTACCATCAAATAATACTGAATATATCTGTCCTTAGTGATTTTCATTTGTGTTAGTCATTTGTCCATACTTCCTCTAACTGATCCAGAAAATATTTGTCCTGTACTTGTTATTTGCTAAACACTGAGAATAAAACACACACACACACACACACACACACACACACACACACACACACAGGCACACATATACACAAATAAAAGAAGCATAAAGGATTCTGCCTGCTAAAATGATTACAAGTTTGATTAAGTGCTATCAGAGAAAGAAGTCAGCACCACTTGCTGAGAGTATTAAACCTAGAAGTGGATGTTTCTCCTTTAAAAAGGATAGCTAGTGAAGTCATTCCTGAGGAAGAGAGACCTATAGAAAGTGCATGCCTTTAGTCCTAGTGTTGTGGAGGCAGAGGTGGGCAGATTTCTGTGAGTTCCAGGACAGGCAGGAAAGGAACAGCAAATCTCATGTCCGGGGGAGCAGGAGCCAACCTGGGAGGAATTCTTGATGGGGGTGGGGGTGTAGAGGGCTCTGGGGGATCTTCTTCCACATCTCCCTTTGATGGAGTGAGCCCTGGTGTCTCCCATCTTCATCTCAGTCTTTCCCACATCAGTAGGAACAGTGTCTACTACACAGTGACACAATGTGGGAATCAATAGATGTTCAAGGTAGAGGGGAGGAACTGGCCTTTCTCAGCATGCAGGCTTGTGCAGGTATTGCCCTGCCTTGTGAGAAATGACTCATACAGAGTATGTTATATACAACTATATCTACATTCTATCTATCTATCTATCTATCTATCTGTCTGTCTGTCTGTCTGTCTGTCTATCTACCTATCTATCTATCCATCCATCTATCTAATGTGGATGGGTGTTTTGCTTTCATGTATGTCCAATCACCACTTGAGTGCCTGGTGCTCATGATGTCAGAGGAGGGCATCAGATCCTCTGGAACTGGAGCCACAGATGGATGTGAGTCACTATGCAGGTGCTGGGATTCAAACCTGGGTCCTTTGGAAAAGGGCCGATGCTCTTAACTGCTGAGTCACCTCTCTAACCCCCATATCTATTATATTATATTGTACTATATTAATTATGTATTAGGGGTTGAACTCTAAAATACAGATATCCCAATCCATGCTCTAGAAGAGTCTCATTGATTTATTTGCTTCAGCAATGATCCTTGACACTGGTATTTTTAGGATCTGTTCTTCTTTTTTTCATTGCCATTTAATGGGATAATGCAAGTAGAAGGTGTCCTGAGTACCTTTGATGATGACATAGGTATGGGAGCTGCTGACTGGGGTAGAAACTAGGTGTTTGTACATGAAACAGATACTTTCTACATTGTCCGCAAGAGATAGTCATGGGTCCCTGCAGCTTTTGAGCATAGTAAACACTCAGTTGCTGCTGTCTGGTTCAGGAGTTCATTAAGAAGAGCAGTGACTTTCAGGAGAAAGGGGTGTGCTTTGGGGATAGTGATCATTTAATCTCCAAAGAAAATAAGAATCCCAAGCTTTGATAAGGCAGGCACTTTGCTTTTCTTGAGCTACAGTTTAGACAGGATAACAAGTGAAGCCTCTTATCTCTTCTTTGTAGTGATTGGATTTTTCCTTCCTCAAATATCCCAGTTTAGCTCCCAAGGAAAAGGTTGCTGTCACGTGGATCCCTGACTGTTTTAAATTCCATTATAGTTAAGGCCCAGTTTTTGAAAGGTCACTAAGGTTTCTGATGACTCTGGTTGATTTACTGCAATTTAGGACAAAAAAGAGAAATTTTTATTTGAAATGAATTAGTCTGTAGGTTATAATTTTATCCCGCTTTCTTTGTTTTATCCTCCTCACATATACACCTCCCATTCTGTTTTTTATTGAAAAACAAACGTCAAGTGTGTATGCACATATGTGTGCACAAATGCACACTCATATGTGAGTACAAATGTATACACATTCATATATAAATATAGATTATACAAGTGTATTCAGTGAGGTTGCTGACAATATTGACTCATCTATTTGTGGGGCAGGAACATGGCTTAGTGATTATAGGTGTATATCATTCTTGCACACATGTGTGTGGTGACGTACATGTGAAGGTAAGAAGACAGTCTTGGGGAGTCATTTATCATCTTCTGCCTTGGTGTTTCCAATGATGTGTGGTGAACTCCAGGCTAGCTGGTCCACCAGTTTCTGGCCACTTATCCTGTCTATGCCCTTCCATTTGCCCTTTGTAGTGTTAGGATTACAGATGTCTGCCACTTCATCTGGATTTTGATGTGGCTTCAGGGATTGAATTTAGGTCATCAACCTTGGGCAACAAGCCTCTTTTTTCTTTCCTTTTTAAAGTCAGTACTCATTTTGTAACCCTAGCTGGCCAGGATGGAACTTATTATGTAGATCTGGCTGGCCTCAAAGTCATAAGATAAACCTGTTTCTGCCCCCCTGAGTTCTGGAATTAAAGGTATGCATCGTCATCCCAGTTTGGAAGATTTTACTCACTAAGCCATGCCCTTAAGCACTCTCATTACTGATCTTTTTCTGCATTCCCCAATACATTATAGATGTTTTCATTTCAAGAAATTACTGACCACCAAACCGTGTTCTCCTTATCCTAGTAGGGATGCAGTGCCAAGTCATGTGACATGGTTCCTGGCTCTCCAGAGACATTTTTTGAATGATTGGGTGATGACTTGTGACATGTCTTTGTATTGAGGCTATTTCTGTAGGCAATATGTAGATGATGGCACATGTGCAAACTCAGCTCAACCTTTGGCCATTTCAGGGGAGTATGCACCAAGAAGATCCCTTGATAGCATTAGTGCCATCTAAATCTTTTTTTAAAACTATGCTGACTACTTTAATATGCTTAAGTTACTTTTTCATTTAAAATATTTTTCATTTTACATTATGATCCCAATTCCTCCTCCCTCTCCTTCCCTTGTCCCCCTGCCTCCCCCCTTCCCACCCTCATCCACTCCTCAGAGGGGGTAAGGCCTTCTTTGGGGAGTCCCTAAAGTCTGGGGTACCAAGTTGTGGCAGGATCAAGCCCCATCATGTCTCTTTAATAGCCATTTTCCTTAAACACATATGTTAGTAATCAATGGGAATCTTTTGGGGCAGTGGATTGACTAAATGAAAAGCCAGGGAATGCTGTTGGCAGAATATACCAGGGAAACATTTGGTGTCATGTTGTACTAAGTGTCTGGAATTGACCTCATTGCTTTCATGGTCAACATTTGGGACTCCATGGAAGGGACATGTTTTCATTTTTTGTGGGCAAATACTAATAAATCATACCTTTAGTCCTTAAATTTAAGGAAGGAGCTTCATGCAGGTTCAGGTAGTATCCAAGTAGGGTAGAGTGTGACTAGATCCTCTGAAAGTGTAGTCCCTCACAGACCTGCTAAGTCTTAGCTCTTTTTTCTTTCTTCTATATCTTTCTCACTCTTTTCTGTTCCTTTATTTCTCTAGGTGGGTCAGCGGTGATCCAAAATAGGTGGTGCTGACTACAGTCAGAACCACACAGACTATTGTCTTATTCATGTCTCAAGTGAGCACCTTAATAATCAATTATTCCGTCTCCTTTGGTGAAGAAACGGGACTACAGAAAGTTCAATAAATTTGCACAGGATCTCACAATTAGTGAATGGTGGGATTTAAAAATGGATTCATGAACACCAAGAAAGAACCTATGTGGGGCTGCTTCATAGGAGTAGAGGCATGGCCTCTCGGTTATTTTCTGATATTCCCCAGGGAAGTCCCTGAATGTAGAAAGTACCTAGTGGTTATGGATGAGAACAACTATTCACTCAGGATTTGGTGCAATTTAATTTTCTCCTTCTTTGGCCATTAGTTTTATCAAAACCTTGTGCACCTTTATTATCTTCTTTCTAATTTGGCACTGTCTCTCTGGACTTCACTGGGCTATCATCATCTCCTTCTGGGACTACTGCAGTACCTAATATTGCCTGTCTTTTTGTCAGTTTTCCACATAGCAACCAGATAAGACTGTTCATAAAATCCCACTGTGAGCTCATCAGTCCCCTGTTGACAACCGCTTGGTGGTTTCTATTGCACCAAGGAACAAAATCAGTGACTTCTCACTGGCTTGACATATCTGGCATGGCCTAGTCTGGCCACAGCTTCAGGCTCCATGCACACCATAGTTGCCTCTCATTCTAGGCTCAGCATCTTCTGCTGCTAACTGTCCCTATCAGGGCTCTTACATGTGTTGTCACAACTACACTGAAGACTCTTTTACTCTCCCCCCCTCCCCCGAGACTCCAGTCTCAGGCCAGAGACTCTTGCCTAAGGAAGGCCTATCTGACCTCATTTAACTACTTTCATCTCCTTGTAGCAATTTCTATATGTGTAATTATGGACTAGTATGATTATTTAATATGTGTTTCCCACTGGACTATAAAATCTTAAGAATCTGCACAGTGCTTGAACCATTGTGGGTATTCAGGAAGTATTTATCAGACAGAGAACAGATGAAAGAATAAATGGATGAAGAGCACACAGACTTTATTTGGCTGAAATCCCTGGCTGAATATCTCCCATAATTGGAGGGGCACTTACAAAATCTAATTTGTCACATTGTGGAATTGTAATGTATAGAAACAACATGCTTTTCTCTTCTTTAAGCTTGGAGATAATCTCTGAGACCCAGAAAGGTGAAGTCACTTGCCCAGGGGACAGAGCTAGTCAGTGTCAGATGGCTTTGTTGTGACCTTTGAATTGTGTACATGCAGAAACTCCGTCTTTTCGTGGCTCTGTAAGGCTGCTCTGGTGTGCTGAGTCTGTAGCATAAATATTTGATAATATTGATGTTGTCATGTCTGCATTTAAAGTATTTTCTATTTGAGAACATGTATTGCTATTTTTTCCCTTCTTGTATACCAATGTATTCAGAATTTATTGGATGGCAGTCTGAAATACATGGATGTATTATCTAAAGATTTGTGTGTTCAGAAAGAGGGTGCCACTAGTAGAAGCACTAGGCTGAGGCTAGCACAACCCTCTTTCTACTTTTGGAGTAGATGTAAGGATAGAGAAAATGGTATGCATTATTAGCCTGTTAACTGTAAGATTCACTCGGTGTCCAGCACCCAAAACTGCGTGTACAGTTGCAAAGTTAACAGAGATGTGTGCTAGGCTATGCTTGATATATCCTAACTGAAAATAGCAAGAACTCTCCAAGTACCTTTCTTGCTGGTTTCGGTGAGTCTGTTAAGTGTTAAAAATCCACCAGTATGTGACTTTCTTCTCCTCTCAAGTTCCCTGATGACATATGTCCCCTGCAAGCTTGCATCCCCTGCAAGCCTGAACTGGTGCCCAAGCTGGGGAAGGTCCAGTGGCATTGCCAGAGTTTGACTGGCTGCTGTGTACATTTCTGGCCTGGCCTGGCTTGAGGAGTGCCCCCGCCCCCTCTGTACAGAGCGAGGAGTGTTTTGCCCCTCAGGTGCCATAGGTACTGGATTAAGCAGGTCTGCTATTGCAGACAGACACCAGGCTCCATTCTAGCGTGGAGCTGTGTTTGGATTGGAGTTTCCAGGGCCTTATCAGGAGCCACCCCTAGTGACACAGCCGGTGCCAGAAGTAACTTTGACTTTCACTCTTCGCCAAGGGCTTGCAGAACACCTTAAAGGAAAAAAGATGGAGGCGCTTAGAGTTCAGATGCTCATGCCCTGCTCCTTTGAAAGCTTGTATCTGTAAGTGAAGTTTTTTTCTGGAGATAATTCTGGGACCACTTAACAGAAGCATTTCATTCTCTGGCTGAGGGGACAGATGGAGAGAGGAAGGCTTGGGAATTAGAAATAGTGGCTGGTACTTTGCAACCATGGCTCTAATCAGCTGCAGCCATAGCCTCTTGTGACTGGGTGTGAAAAAGGGCAAGGGCTCATTTGGGGACCAGGCATCAAAATGTGAACCCTCTCATTTAAAATTGAGTTCTGGTTATAAATTAATGATGACAGGAAAAAAAAATCCCAGCTGTTTAAAAGATGGGTTAGGGCAGAACAGAGTTTGGTGCATGATAGTAAAAAAAAAAAAAAAATCACAGACCAGTTTTGTTATGAATACAAAGACATCTTCTTCAGGAAGATGCATTTTAGCATCATATTTCCCCAAACTGCCTCTTTGTAATCACTTTAGAGATCTCTTTCTCTCCCCTCCTGGTGGTGTGTGTGTGTGTGTGTGTGTGTGTGTGTGTGTGTGTATGTGTGTGAATTCTCTGACCATGGAATGGTAGCAGTTGCCTTGTGAAATGTTCTGATTTGTATTTTTGTGGATTTGATTTTCTTTATGGAGAGAGCTAAACATTCAGACATCAGCATTATCTCCTTGTCATAGAAATGTCGCACAAGGTGAAGTAGCAGTTTTAAGGGAGCCCCAAATGGAGGCAGACTACATAGATAAGACCCCCCCCCCCCCCCCCGCCCTGCATCTACTTTCACTATTACGCCAATAAGATTAGGAAACAATACCGAAAGCTGGGTCTCCAAATGAACAGGCTTTCAAGCAGATTAACTTATGCAAAAGCCACTTCTGCAGCTTAATAATTATTTACCAAGTGCTCCTGGGTCAGAAAAGGGGCTCTGATTAAAGCAGGGAAGCATTTCATTCCGCAGCTGGCAAAGGTGTGCCTGAAGACAGCAAGAAGAGTGGAAAAATACTAGGTGTAGCAGAACTATTTTTAGAATTTGATTCTTAAAAATGAAATTCCCATAAATTGAAGTGTGGGCTAACAGTCCGTCATTTGCAGTTGATGTGTCTTTGAGAGGTCCTGTAAAAGGTAATTTTGAAAATGGCTTCTGTTTCTGCTGAAGTTTGCTTTTATATATACCTTGTACATTTTCATCCCATGTGTCACTAAAACAGCTAATTACTCATCTCTCTAAAATGATAGAGTATTTTATGAACAAAGTACATATACGTATGCATTTGAGATGTTGTTATGCTGAACTTTTTAAAAATGAATATCTGCCTTGTAAATCTGATTATAGTTGGGAAGACAGTGCCTCTGGTCTTTGTGAATTGTACACTGAAACAGTGTACCTATAACCTGCAAATGTTTTTAGTTTTGATTTTAAGCAAGCCGAGGGAAGAAATCAAATCAAAGTTGCTTTGAATTTGCAGCATAAGGACAGATCTGTGGCCAAATGAATCCTTAATTTTGAATTTTTTTCTCTGGTTAACTATAATATTTGGCATAGGATTATGCATCCTCCAAACTCTCTGAATGAATTTCCTAGCAAATTTCTTTGACAAAACTTGTGTGCTGAACTGTTTTCCATTAACTTTTTTCCTGCCTGGGAATTAATTGTGTATTTCCCTCTAGGAAAGCCAGTGAACACCATAGCAGAAATCAGCATTCTAGAAGCTTTCCTGTCTTGAAAGTAACATGAGCGATATCACGACTTTGAAGCTATTGAGGTGTTCAGAGAATATGATTTTCTGGGATTAAAGTACAGTGTTGGGGTGGGAGGAGGCTCAGTGAGTAAAACTTGTGCACAGGGGTGAGGACTTGTGTTCAGACCCCCCCCACACACACATGCATGTGAAGCCAGGCTTGGTAGCATGTGTCTGTAATCTCAGAGTTGCTATGGTGACATGGGAAGTGGAGGTGGGAGAATCTCTGGAAACTGATAGGTCAGCTAGGCCGGCATGTGCAAGAGTCCCTGTCTCAAAGAAGATAGGAGATAAGGGCTAACACTCATAGATGTTCTCTGACCTCCACACTCATGCCATGGCACTTATGTGCCTATACCCCAACACATCATCATGTACAGATACATGACATACATTGTGCACATATGTTACACACACACATACACACACACAGTCACATATGTACATATACATGATCTAAACAATTTCTTGTGACTTTTACAAATTGTCCAGATTGTCTGTGGGTTCTTGTCTTAGCACTTTAACTCTTGATGTATTTTTATAGCCACTTCATGAAAAATATTTTTGTTCCATTGCCGTCTTGCAGATGAAACATCTAAGCTCTGTGCAGTTACAAACCCTGCTGAAGTCTCACAGTGAGCATGTGACAGAGCTAGGACTGGACTCCAGGCATGCTGGTTCTCTTATATGTCTTGTTGGGTATATTTTCACCTGAGATGACAAGTAAACTAGAACTTCTTCCTCTGCTTCTGTGCTGAGTTTCTACTGTCTTCTTTCTCTGAATTACCGATAACTGACAGCGATGAGCTTTTGAACAATTGTGGTTACTCTGGATACTGAATTGTTTTTTGTCAGACATATTTCCCTGAGTCTAGTTCACTTTGTGGCACCTATGTTGGGTAGAGGAAGTCATTGAGTAGATTTATTGATGGTAAGAAATTTCTCTGTGAATGAGAGAAATATAGAGAGTCCCTATGAGTCAAAATTCCTGGCCCCTAGATGACTGAAACATACCCATCCTTTGGCCAAAAGTCCCCTAAAATCAAGGTTCTAATATCACTGCTTCCATGTTTGGAGTGTTCGTTAGATGAGAGATACTGTGTTTACTCATTGAATAAACATTTATCTTGTCTGTGTGCTGGGAAGTATATAGTAAGAATAAAACATGTGACTGTTCCTGTTGTCAGTGGAACCAACTCCCCCAGTTCTAAAGGGTCACAAACAGCTTGACTTTTGAACCATCCTTCTGGTCCAAAATGGCTCCCAGAACTTCAGCCAGTATAGCCACATTACAGGAGACACAATGGCAGAAGGTTCAAGGGTGAGTGTCTGTTCAGTTCCCGGAAGTACCACCTGACATTCTTTCACAAGAATCACTGGCCAGATTTAGGCATGTAGTCATTGTAGACTATGGGAATCTGGGAAATACGGGTAGCAGTATGGCTAGCAAGTGCCAGGAGAAGACAGTTAAACATCCTCAGCCTGAAAATCCACAGTGCTCTGAAATCCAGAGGTTTGGAGCACTTCTGTGACATAAGGGAAAATCCACACTTGACCTTTTATGAGGAGTTGCCATCAAAAAATGGGCTCATCTAAAACTATTATATAAAATGACCTCTAGTCTATATGTGTAAGGAGTCCATGAAACGTGAGCGGATTTCATGTGTAGACTGTTTCTGCCCTCAAGGTTTCTCATTATGAGTGTGTAAATGTTACAGAATTGAAAGACACCTCCCTTGCCTTCAAGCACCTTAGATACTAAGGGATGAATAACCACTGCATTGTGTGAATTATTGTGGGCAGAAAGCTGATTTTCCTTTTTGAGAGGTGCTGAGATTTTTTTTTAAAAGTTCAACAGACTGTACTGTACTCACGTGTTCATTTGTTTACATGTAAAATATCTTATTGGCTAGATGCCATATGCCAGAGAGAATATGAAGTATTCTTCTGAGATTGTGTGACCTCACACAACACTGAGAGAAAGAGATATACACAGACACACATAGACACACGCACAGAGGCAGACACAGATACACACACAGACACAGGCAGGCAGAGACAGACATAGATATACACACAGACACAGATAGACGCAGACTGATACACACACACACACACAGACAGATACACACACACACATACACACACACCAAGTCCATTGATTTTCCTACAAACATTTTAACTTCAGTTTTTTTAATGCTGAATAATATTTTGTATTTGTTTTTATAGATCTAATTTGGTTATGGAGTTTTTGATTTTGGTGGTGGACAAGTATGATGATATATTATTTATTATTTATTAAAGCTTGCCTGAGGATTCAGAAAGAAAAGTTAGCCTCAAACCATAGAAGCCAAGCACACACCTTTAATCTCAGCAGCCAGAAGCATTGGTACACACCTTTAATCCTAGGACTCCAAGGCCACCCAGGGATATATGAGATTGAGTCTGTCTAAAAGAGTAACAGATCACACGCCTTTAATCCCAGCATTAAGGGGTATTAAAGATAGAAGCAGGGTCTTCAGTATTTGGTAGGAGGCATTCATTCTCCAGCCACACTGAAGATAGGAAGGCTCGCTATCCAGGAGGATAGGAAGACATTGAAGTCTTAGGATTCTCCAGCCATGCTGAGGTGAGGCAGCAGTTTGAGGCTTGGTGAAGAGCTCATGAATGAATCAGCCCTTTCAACCTAAGCTTGAGGTGAGAGCTAGTGGCCGGGTGCTTTGCCTTTCTGGTCATCAGCTTGAAGTTTGATCAGTTTCTGGATCTTTTATTTATTCATGCTACAGACAAGTGAATAAAATATATTCTATATTGAAATTGTAAAATTTGACAAGAAATTCCACAGATTCTGTCCTGAGTAGCTTTTCTAACTGGATAGATGTTCACTGTGCTATTGTATAGACTTTGAATCTGGTTAAGTTTTGGTATGTGATTTTTTTTTCTCAGTTGTAGGATTCTTAGACGTATCAGGCTAACTTAAACTAGAATGAAGATGGACTGGCTTTTCTGAATCACTGTTTACACACACACAAATAAAAACCAGAGAGTCCATTTTGTGTTGGCCTTCTACTTCTGGGCATCTAACTTTCCATGGAGTGTGGTTAATATACCCAGTGTCACTCAGCTGAAGAAAACTGGTTTTCCCTACCCTGGAAACTATAAGTTGCAATAGCTTCTTGATTAGCGGTGGGACTTTGCACTTACATTCTCCATGCGGGAGTTTTTGTCTGGTTTGAACTTATGTGGATATTTATCCCAGTTCTCTGAGTTCATATGTGCATCAGCCCTGTTGTATCTGGAAAATACTATTTTCTTGGAGTTGTCTACCACCTCTGACTCTTAAAATCTTTCTGCCTCTTCTGAATAGA
This sequence comes from Mesocricetus auratus, assembly GCF_017639785.1. Taxonomy (NCBI): domain Eukaryota; kingdom Metazoa; phylum Chordata; class Mammalia; order Rodentia; family Cricetidae; genus Mesocricetus; species Mesocricetus auratus. The sequence continues at coordinate 158,842,022 of NW_024429266.1, forward strand.
TCCTTTAGCCTGGAAGGGAGGGTTGAATACCAGTTCAATTTCTCAATATGTAATGACATAAGAATATGACGCCCTTGTCAATGAGGTCTTACTATCAGGTTATGGAGTGTAACTGATCAGATTGGCAATAGAGATTGAGTAGATAGTCAAGTACCAGGGAGAAAGAGGGGGATCTTCCAAAGAAGGGGCAATAGAATATAGTGTTTTAAAGGAATAAAGAGTAAATTAGAATAGGAGAATTAGATGGGAAGGGAATTGGAGGGCAGGATAGGGGTTTACAGTGTCAGGCCAACAAGAGGTTGGCAGCTCTATTTGAAGGCTGTATAAGTGAGAAACACTTGTGAAGCAGTGAAAATTCCAACTTCAACAGTCTGGTGTTGGAGTGCCTGGAAGAGCATCATCTCTGTATTAATTATAAAGGTCTCTAGACATGGTTTTTAATCCCTCCTCATCAGTTTACTTAGCATAAATCTTGTCATGGCAGTCCCACTTCATCAATTATACCATTATGCCACTGTAGTAATGTGATGAATATGCTGTTATCCAAATAGCAATAAAAATGATGAGATCAATTGCATATAATGGAATGTTCTAGTCATTTTCCCTGCATACTGAGGATACCATGTTTTGTGTACTCTTTTGAGAATGTTGATTATTGTGAGCTGAATTAAGGGTTTCTTTGACATTTGATCTAAATTATTATTGAGCTTACTGTTCTTTGGTGTATTCTGGTCCAGCTTAGAAAATATGGAGAGTATTGAACAGTGTTCCTACTTTCTGTCTACTAATTGGGCTCTTTTTGTCAAGTTTGAATTCCATACGGCTTGTGCTTCTTAATTTTTAAAGTTTTCTTCTTTTGTACTAATCAAAGGCCCAAATCTCTCGATCCAGGGAGACCATCCGAGTTTGGACTCCACAATGTCCCGGTGGCACCAGGTCATCAGAAAATTTTCAATTAGTGACTGAAAATTTTTAAAAATGGAGAAGAAATATCTCAATGTTTGATACCAAATCGTGCTCATTGCTGCACCTTCCATTTTGTTAGAGAGAGAGAATGAGAGACAGAGACAGAGACAGAGACAGAGACAGAGACAGACAGAGAGGCTAATATTCTTACCTTATGATTCACTAAAGAATTCAGGTTAAATTGCCTTTTCTCTTATCTTGTCAAACTCAAACTGTGTTCTCAGAATTTTACATTGTGAGCCTAAAGGTTGTGAGGCTTATCTCCTTTGGTCCAAACTTGCAGCAAGGCTTATCAGAATTTGTCTCACTGTATCAAAATGGAATGGTGAGTTCATGACCTAATGTTACATTTTACCACTTATTTCCCAGTCATTGTGCCAAGACATGTTTATAATACATATGCTGTGTTTCAGTCTTTACCACAGTGAAAGGGAAAAAATGTATTAAAACACTTCAAAAATCAGGAGAACCAAGGAGCAAAAATCTGGATTCATTTGACCACTTAATAGGGTGTCTATGAGAGAAGTTTACTCTGTTGAAGAAATTCTTGTTGCAATTTTTGTTTGTTTATTTGAGATGGTGGGTCTCTCTCTATATCCCTGACTGATCTGGAATCCACCATGTAGATCAGGCTGACATTACACTGGTAGAGATCCATCTGCCTCTGCTTCCAAGTGCTGGCATTAAAGGTATGTAGCAGACATTTGTGGAAACACAGGCAAGTTCCATGGTTCCATTGATCTTTCTGGGTTTTAATTGACTGGATTTCCAGGATTGCTGTCTTGAGATCAGAGGTGGATTTAAATGGTCTTACAATGAGGTCCTAGCATCACTGTTATGGGTAAGGGATTAGTGATGATGCTGGCCAGATGCTAGGGATCTGGTGGGATTTCTGATATTTTAAGTGGTCAGTAAAGCTAGTGTAATAAAATATTTGGACTTATGAATATGCCAGGTAAGACAGAACCCTATCCAGTATCCCTTTACAATCCTAGAGAAGAAGGCTTTGAAAGCTAAAAATGTAAAGTCATCAGGAGTGACAGGTTTCCCTCTAGTTCATTGCTGGATTCCAGCTGCCTTGTTGACTCACTCAGTCCCCACCGTGTGTTTAGAGGTAGGTTCGGGGGACACTCAGAGAGGTTGACTGGCCCCTTAAAGCTCACATTCCTCAGCAGTGGCTGAAGTACAATTCGAGTCCACTTTTCAGCACCCTTCTTGACTAGCATGGAGCAAATCTCACGCTCAGGGAATTTGTTTGACTACAGAGCCAGTGTCAGCAAATGTACTTGCAGCCATACCTATGGGTTTTTCTTTCTGAGAGAGTAATATGCTTTTCCATGCAGAACTAGAGCAGAATCCAGCAGTCTAGACAGTTGACTTCCTCTGAAGGCATCTGAGAGAATTAGTGTGGCCAGGGCTTTCACTGTGGGGTTAGAAGCCAGGTGTCCCTAGCACCTGGTAGTCATTATTTGTTGAATCAATGAACTTCACGTAATCAGGTTAAAAGGAATCATACTCATGGAATTAGGATTATCTAGCTAGAGCTGAGGTTTGTATGCTCAATGATAAGTCCAGTTAGTTATTAAAATTAGATACATTGGGACTTCTCTGTATTATGTTGTTAGGAAGTCCCTCTTCTTAAAAGTAGCCACTACAGCTACTTAAATATTCCTTAGCTAAGCTTTCGTTCCTTACTAACCCTTTCATAAACTCACAAACCATGCTCCCTTGTTCTGTGAGTGGGGCACAGTCTAGGTGTGTCTGTCTTTGTCTATGAGATTTAGTTGTTTCTAAGAGAAGTGGACACTCAAAAGATGGCGAGCCAAGCTGAGAATCTGGTAGTCTCGTTCCACAATGCAGAAATATCCTACAGGGCGTGTACATGTAATGAAATAACCCCAATGCTTCTGTTGTCCTACCCCCTTTAGAAACCTCGTTAAAATGTCAGTTGACTGAGTTTTATTCTATTTCTATACATATAAACTATGTTTACTATTGTTTCTTTCATAAGGTTCCCTGTATTCATACCGTTCTATTGTACAGGTCTGTATTGTTCCTTTCCTGACAGACTATTGTAGAAGCTACTTTAAATGGCTTTGTTATTGAGGTTTAAGTATGAAGCCTTAGTGGCTTGCTCACTAATAATTTTAATTTGTCTCTGGGATGCTTTATTGTTAATTGAAAGGATTTCCCCCCTGGTATTGCAGCCAGTGAGTCGTCTTGTGCAGTTAATTAGCACGATTATGCCACAGCTCCATGTGCACCCACACAAAGGTTTGCTTTTGTTTTTATCAAAAGGATCATTCTCTCTGAGAATGCTTGTACCTGACAGACTTTGAATAGCCAGACCACTTGTTTCTTTTTAAATAGCCACGTTCCATTTTTTCTTGGCTTAGGAAAGTATATTTGAGCTTTGAAGACGCACTCCGAAGTGGGAAATGCGTTTTCTTCGTCGGATGCTCTTTTTGCCAGATGCTATGCCAGTAAATAGATGGTTTTAGATGAGCAGAGTGATGAATGGTCAGGGAACATTTTGGTTTTGTGGAGGAATGTACAATGTTAAGATAGCAAGCAAAGTATAGGTGCCACTCAGTGTTCTCTGTGTGTTTGTAGGGAGTAAGAGAGAAAACAGCAGAAGAAAGATGTTTTTTGTGTGGGGCTGTTGAAGACACCCAGGAGAGCTGATATTCTGGATTAGAACACTGTGATCCCTTCCTATAGTTGAAGTATTATCTGATAGATCCAGTCACCTTTCTTCTAGTCTTGGTGGTGATGCCGATTACCTGGCATTTTGTCACTTTCTGTAGTATGTAGTGTATATATTGCCACTGAAAAAAAATACTTTAGCTTTATTGTAGCTTAAAGGAGAAAAGTTAAAAGAAAATTGGTTTTCCTTAGTTTATCCCCACTCAGACAAGTGTGGTTTCCCTACACATTCCCTGCTAGGCACTTGGTGCATTCACACGTGCTGGGCTTACTCTGGATCAGTCTGTAAATACACATTGGAATCCAAATTTGTGACTTATGCTTACTGTATGCATATTCTACTTTGCTGTTCACTTTATGTCTTTAAAGACATAAGGTCATAATTTACTTAATTAACTGTGGTCCTATGTGAAGGGAGAATTAGGTGACTCGGAATATTTTTGAGATCTTTAAAAGCCTTTATGTTTGTAAATTCTTCCACTTTTGAGTTCTTTCAACAATTACATGTCAAGGAACTTCTGAAACAAGATGAATATTTTGTTAGTTTGTAGATGTAATTTTCTTTATGTTAGTATAAGGATATTTGTAGATGTAATTTTCTTAATGCATAACAATAATACATTATAATTATGCTTTTCTTGTCATGAACATGTTTTGTGTTTTAATTGGATACTACCAAAAAGAATTGGATACTACCTAGAATGATATTTTTCACCTATTTAAATAAATATTGTATAATTTTATTTATGTCAGCAGATTTGTTTTTATGGCATTTTAGTAAATAAGTGATATTACATTTTATGAATTATTATAATTTCCTGGCTTTCTGTATGGAAAGTAAACTTCTGGGCTGTTTAGGGGACTATATGAGAGTATGATACAAATATTTGTCTTGTAGCACACCTGTTACTTGTGCAGCCTTCTTGTCCTTCGGTTGTTCACAGAGATGGCCAGGGGCCTTGGGACTTTTGTCTGTGGTAGCAAGGTAACCACAGAGTGGAGTTTGTGCTCAAGAGGAAAGCTAAGTTTAGATGCCACTCCTGAAGTGTGATGGATGCAAATGTTCATAGTTTTTCTCTTCCCAGAAGCCAAAATCTTATAAGCTTTCACAGAGATTTGAATAACTATAATTAAGTTTGATTCCTATACTGGATGATAATAATAGCAAGCATAAACAAAGCAATGATTTTTGTAGGTGGGAATTATGGGCATTGTCATATTTAAACCTCATAACACCAGTAAGTCCTTAGGACAGAAGGCTTTTGATATGCGTGGTGCAGTAGATATTTAAAGAATATAACCCCACTTTCATAAATAGGGAAAATATGTATATAGCTCTCCCAGGTATGGAAACCCAGGCAGAAACAGGTTAATTATTTGTTCATATCACAGAGTTGGCAAGATAAGCAACCCAAAGCCTCACCTAGGGAAAATAGGAACTCTTTTTTTCTTACCCGCCTGGTATTTAAGCATGTTAGATAATAGTGAACAGAATGAGTCTCCAACCTTTAGAAGTAGACCTCATGAGGAAATCATAGAACACCGATGCTGTGGGCATGCCCAGATGAGTCCCAAGGAAAGACACAGAAAGAAAACTAGGAGGAAAGAGTTGGGTTGTCAGTCCAGCTTCTCCTCTGTCCCTTGCCCAAAACAGGGGTGGAATACAGTGTCAATGTCTGGTCCAGATGCTTCTTCATTAATGATTTGTGTCATCTGTTGTCTTCAAATTATTTCTTGTAACAGTGCTTCCTTACTAACAACCATATTAGACATCTTCAAGGAGTTTAGATAACATGTAGGAGTCATTGGCGACTTAGACTTAGCTATTTAAAATAGCAAATCAAGTAATTTGTTTTTAACTGTGGAGACTTGGGTGCCTTTGAGATGAATGGCTTCTAGTTGCTGCATATGGTGGTGTTTTATTCAGTGGTGTGTGGCATAAAATGTCAAAAAGAAATAAGTGATTTGATAAAAATACCTAGACGCAATCAGCCTGACTTATTTAATTCAACTCCTAATGACTAGAATCCTGTCACCTCTTGATTTTCAATTACATGGAGTGCCGTGCCGTGCCTTGATTATGTCTGTGCAGACTCACCTCCCAGTTTGGTGGCATTTAGGTTACCCCGCGATGCAGATGATGGGTCTCATCAGGATACTAAATGCTGTGTGCCTTCTGGTTTCCCCACAGCAGCTCCGCAGAGCATCCTGGGGCCTCCAAGCCTCCATTAAGCTCCTCCAGTATGACATCACGCATCTTGCTACGCCAGCAACTCATGCGTGAGCAGATGCAGGAGCAGGAGCGCAGGGAACAGCAGCAGAAGCTGCAGGCAGCCCAGTTCATGCAACAGAGAGTGCCCGTGAGTCAGACACCAGCCATAAACGTCAGCGTGCCCACCACCCTTCCCTCTGCCACCCAGGTGCCGATGGAAGTCCTCAAGGTATGTGAGTGTTGCCCTTGTGTTTGGACTGAGCCTGTCCTTTCTCCATGTCCTATGTGTTATATTCGCTGGACTGTGTCTTTGCTTGTCTTGGTATTACGTTCTTATTTATAAGCATAATGTCCAGTGGTTCCTATGAGGCTTTGTCTTTTAAAAGAAGGATTTGAACTAACTGTAAACGTTATAACAACTCGTGAATGGTGGAAATGGTCAATGTTTTCATGACCAATCCCAAATGGGATCTGCTGTTTTTTATAATGAAGAACATTTCTCTGTCTTGCTTTTGGAAATGGTTTCAAGTGTAAGAGTTATTTGAAAGAGGCCTCTTCTAGAAACTTGCTTGTGTTTTCACAAATGCTTTCCAGGACCACACTTTAACTCTGCTCTTCAGTTAGCAAATCCTGCTGGCTCTAGGAGCTAATTGTTTCAGAAAGTCTCTTCAGAAAGAAAACTGTGGTCAAGCGCTGTCTGTGCCTTAACAACCAGACTTCATAATCCTTTTACTCAACTGAGCTGTCTGCTCTGGGTCTCTTTGATTTCTTGCTAGAGTGGAAACTGCAAGAGCTTGTTAATGTCCTTCCATCAGGGACACACAGCTTCCTAATTATGAGAGGAAGTTGTAGCCACCCTGGCCACAGACCAGCATCTCCCACATTGTCTTCCATGCCACATGGGGAGTTGCCTTGTTTCATAAACATTTCAATTTGTAAATATGACTGGTTCAAGAAAATCTAGAAGTGGGGAAGTAGGGAAGCTTCCTTGTTTTTTTTTTTTTTTTGGTCTTTTTTTTTTTTTTTGGTTTTTACCCACCCACCTAATTGATTGATTCTGAAGAGCCAAGTGTTCCTGTTGTTAATCGATGTGAACTCTTCAACCTGCACATGCATTGTCAGTCTTTACTTTTACCCTTGTGCTCAGAAAAAAAAAATCCATCCATTTCCCCCTACTTAAAGTTTATTATTAGAGTGAACAGGAGTGATGTGCTATACACAGGCTCCATAAGGAATTCTTTAACAATGACTTCAAAGCTGCACACATATATTTGCAAAGGTTTTCAAATTTAAGTACACCATTGTGGAACTCTTAGGTAGAGAAACCAGTTGAAATTTTACTAAAGCAAAAATGACGCAACTGGTTTAGCATAAAATTTTACATTAACATGACTGAAATTCTGAGCAATGCCACAATTATGACTCTTAGTCTTCTACCATCCTATCAAGCAAAAGCATCTTTTTGCTGTGGCATGAACTGTATGTGGACTCTCTCTGTTTTTCCTGAGTTGTTTCCTCTTTGCGAGAGTCATGATCATTCTGTTTATACTTTATCTAAACAGTGTGACCTCTGTAATAACGATGCAGAAAAGTGTATCTGTTTTATTCAATATAATCTTAAGTTTTTTAACTGAAAAGCGAATTTTAGAGGCAGTGATATGGATTTGAGCATAGTGATTTACATCCAGTTTGAAGGTAAACTCTAATATTATATTGAAGCATTTAAATTGAAATAGATTTTCCTATTAGAGTGGCTATATGGGGTGGTATAGAAATTACCACAAAATGAATGTGTAGGAATGTCATTTCAATATTATCCTAAAGTCTGTTTAATTTTTAAATGTTTAAAATATTGTTGTCTAGCTTTATTACAATTAACATGTAAATTAAATAATTTGAATAATTTATGTATTTTCCCTTATACTCTGTTTATCCTGGTAACACTGGATTGAACTGTAGTCTCCCCACAATTAAAGAATACCAGAAAAATGCCCTAAGTTAAAGCAAAAAGAAATAAATGATTAAAGCTAAAAGACACAACCCAATCAAAAGTGCCATAGGTTAAATTTATCTATCATACTCAACAGTCATGACCTCCCTTTAACTTTAGAGTGTTTCTCCTTGGACTATCTAAGAGTCAAGTGTGTCTCATAAAGGAGAAGGACTTGTTGGGCTAACATCCTGTGGCGGGTTGGTAGCTGTTCAGATCAGTTTTGCTGCTTTTAAGGACCAAATGTAAACAGGATTTCATTGATCTGAGGTAATATTGTAAGACATTCAAATGTGTTAAGACAAGCTTTCCATTGGTGATTCCATGAGAAATCATAATTTATAAAAATAGTTTCATAAGCTCACAGTGTATGGGAATACTGTGAAATGCTTCATAGAAATGCAACCAACAGTGCTCGTTCCTTTTTTCTTTAAATTGTACAACACAGTTTCATGAAGTAAGTGGTTATAGAGAAACAGTAGATTTGTTTGATCTTGAAAATTTTTCGTGAATATGTATCTTCAAAACATTAGGAATGCAAACACAGGCTTATTGCATACATTCTGAAAGGGATCTATTACATTAAACACATTTTTTCCAGTTGGTTTTGCCTCAATAAGATATTGATTTCATTTTAAAGTGTTAAGGGGCATGGACAGTGCACACTTCCAGTGAAGGTTGATAGGTGCTGAGGTAGAGAATGCCCGTTAGGTCTCTCTATTTCCCAGTGAGTTTGTTAGAACATGCTAGAAGAAAGGCCAACATTCAATTTTCACATGCACACACACAAAGGCTTGTTACCAGTAACCTACTATCAGTGGATTGAACTACTCATTTTGACAAGTGAAATCAGTGTTTTTAGGTTAATCCCTTTCCTTGGCAGAATTTTACTTAAACTACGGAACTCTGTGAAGCATGTTTAAAAATTGTTGACATCTAAAAACTTAGGTCTCACTGGAATTTGTTTTAGAGAGTGGAAATTCCCATATTTCCTTCCTAAGGACTTGGCCATTGTTCATGTATTCTCTTCTGTTCTGTATTCTATATTGATTTCATTAATTTGTGTGTATATTTGTCATATTAATTTTTACATTGGATCATGGAGCATTAGCTCTTATTGTGGGTATTAGTGAGCTGTTGACTTGGTTTCTTAAGAATAGGCTAAACAATTTGGGAGGGTAATTTGAGCATGCTTTTTTAACCATAAATAGTGACACTATGGGTACATAATAGATTTTTCACAGTTGTGAACACAACTCACATTGCAAATTGTGGATTTAAAAGATTGCTGGGAGTTATTTATGAAGCATTTTCTTCTCTAGGTATAATTTGCCAGCAGGTGAGCCATACAGAACTGAGGCTTGAACTTCATGTAAACAAAATCAGAGTCACCAGGGACGGACCTTTAGTCATGGTGGGTCTCACAGTTGCAGCAGTTTCGCCATCCTGACTGTGGACTTGCTCACTGAGCCTCTCCTGTCACTGGCTCATCTCTCTATCTTTAAGTGATTATGGGAACAACTGCTACTGTGATCTGAGACTGTCAAATTCTTCCACACAGACCCTGGCAGTGTGCAGCCTAATAGTAGTATACTTTGTACTCATTTCTTTGTTGGGAAATTTGTAGCTTCTTGTTTCGTTCTCACCTTCCATTCTGTCTATTTAAGAATCTAAAGACTAGCTGTTCTTTCTGTTGTACATTAAAATTTCCCTTATCTGTTCTAGAGAAAGTGTTGATAGATGTAAAAGAGTTCTTCCAAATTAATTTTTAATTTTTTTTCTGTTTTTCCAGATCATTTCAGGAATTGGGCAAATTGTTTGCCAATTAGAAATAGTACATGCACAATGATAGTGAGTGCTGGCTGTAGACTCTAGTCATTGTGCATGTTAGACAAATGCAGTAGCTAAATACCAAACTCAGTATTTAACTTCAGTTCCTGATTCATTTAGCCTGAATTGATGAGTCTCAGTCTCATCACAGTGGTTGTTCAAGGCGTGACCTCTCTCAGATCAACTTGCTTTGCTCTCCTGAGTTGGAATCTGTATCTGTCCCCAGAAGATATGACCTGCTGGGTCTGAGTCATCCACTGATTACATGTTCATATATGTAAGCTGCCAGTCAGTAAGACATACATGGTCTGCACACCTTGATGTCAGTGACTTTTATAAATATTTGTGTCCTTGTAATTTTGCATAAAACTGCATGTCTTTAAGACCACACCATTATTTACAGGAGGGAGACCCATTTTCCTTCTGCCAACAGCTTTTCCTGTACCAAAGACATGCAGGATCAGATTTGTTCATTGTCACCTGTAAGGTAATTTTCCTTATTTTTAAAACCCAGGCAGTGATTTTTGGAAATTGTAGGCTGTGCTTGTTAGCATCCAACAGATTTCTACTATGAAAGGTAAAATTCACCAGGAAGCATGTAAGTTCCCTTGCTTCCTCTAGGACCGTTTTGCCATTTTCCCCTTTGCAATTCTATGTTGCCTTTCACAGGGGCATATCTTGAAGAGATGCATTAGGCAGTGTTGGGCATGTAGACATAGCCCTTGTGTGTCTCAAAGGGATGCAGTAGGCATTGTTGGGCATGTAGACATAGGCCTTGTGTGTCTCGAAGAGATTCAGTAGACAGTGTTGGGCATGTAGACATAGCTCTTGTGTGTCTCGAAGAGATGCAGTAGGCAGTGTTGGGCATGTAAACATAGCTCTTGTGTGTCTCGAAGAGATGCAGTAGGTAGTGTTGGGCATATACACATAGCCCTTGTGTGTCTCTTCTACATTGTCTCTACTTTGGAGACCATACTCCCACACCCCACTCTTCTTTGGGCCAAGTGGGGACTCTCATTTTGTCACCAAAGCCAGTTGATGGTGCTGGTGTTTGTTTGGCACTACCTGGAAGTCATTCCATGTCTCATGTTGCTTGGAAATCTCACAGGAGTCTCTAAGCATAAAGAGTCGCTAATGTCAGGGCTGGCCCATGACGGTGTTACACTGAGCGGGTCTTAAGTGGCACAATCCAACTTAGCACAGGCCAAAAGGGTACATTGGTCCAAGTTCACTTAGTCTCTGTCTCTTGTTTGCTGGAACAGGCCCTCTCCTGTTTGCATTTGTAGGCAACTATCCACATCAAAAGGTCCAGCCTTACAAATTAATTTCCATTTTTCTGAAAATATGCAGATATCAGCTCTAGTGGTACTTTTACCTGCTAGTATCAGCAAAAAAAAAAAAGAAAGAAAAGAAAAGAAAAAAGAAATGAAGGAAGGAAGGAAGAAGGAAAGAGAGAAAAGAAAAAGGGAAGGGATTCTCCTTTTATGAACTCATGGCCAGTTTTATTATGTGGCCTGGGGCTCCGTGTAGCCAAGGGCTTCAGTAGACTCGGATTTCTCCTTGGTTTCTTGGATTGGAGCTGGCTGAGGGCAGCTGTGCATGGTGGATATGTGAACCACACAGAAGCTTGTCTTAGAGTAGGAGGGTCTTTAACATGTCTCCAGGAGCCACTTGGAGTTACTGGAAGCATCTTGTGGAGGTACCAGCTTGCTGCTTCTCATGTTGTCCTGCCGAAGGCACAGTCCACTTCCATCTATCACAATTCCCTACTAGTCAGGTAAGGGCAGTATTATGAGGAAATTATTAAGAGATAGGACTCAGGGTGCGGGCCAGAACCAGGGTTAGGGGGTGTGTTTAGTTTAATGAACTCTTCACTGTGATTTGTCTTTAATGTGATAAGGCCTGTAGACCATACATAGTCAATGAGGGTAATATCTTACTCCTAAGGGAAACAAAATTGATTCTTGGAGAACAAAATATCCGGGGCTGGGAGATGGCACAGTGGGTAAGAGTGCTTCCAGTGCAAGCATGTGGTCTTGAGTTTAAATCCCCACGACACACGTGCAAAGCTGGGAGTGTCTGTATATGACCACAACTCTTGGTGCTGGGAGGACAGACAAGCAAGATCCCTGGTTTGTTAGCCTCATTCCAGGTTCACTGAGAGAGCCTGTCTCAAGAGAATATTGCAGAATAGTCACCTGATGTCCTCTTCTGGCTTCCATGCATACAACAGATAGGACATATGACATTCACACATGCACATGCACAGATACCAAACACACATATGCATCACATTTTTATCAAACACACACGCATACAAACACACACACACACACACACACACACACACACACACACACACTGTCAACACCACAGTTGTTTGTAGTCCTCCAAAGCTACAGTGTACAGCTAGGAATGCAGTGTTAGTGTGTCCAATTTTTGGGAAGGTAGAGCAGAAAAAGAGGGAACAGGCTGCAAGGTCTCAGAGGCACACTATTGAGGAAAGGTTGAACAGCATCTTTCTTGAGTCCTCAGAATGTCCTCTCTTTCCCTGTTGTACTTTTAAAACATTTGTTAAGACTCCTTTAGCTGAGGCTTCTGCATTCTGGCAGGCATTGTCCCAGAGTCACTCTGTGTTTAGCATAGGGCCACGGTACTGACTAATTTCCTCCCATCCCTCTTCTGTGAGGCTGTCGCTAGCATCCCCATTTCATAGATGCATGGACTGTCAAGGAGGAGTTAGACAGGTCTGAAAAAGTCATAAAAGTCTGAGGTGTTGTCAGGATTTGAGCCCAGTCAGTTGGCTCACTTGGCCCACTTGTAGTAGCTAGTGTCTTTTCAGAGTGAGCTTCAAGAGAAGAAGATAGCCATGTTCAGCCCCTCAGATGATGTGGCAACATATGAGCCAATAGCACACGTCCATCACAGAGCTTCTGGTTATGACTTAAAACGTTGGTAGAAATTACTTTGATGACATGGTGAGAACACAAGACTTCACTGGCTTCTGGAACTAATTGTGAGCACATCTGGTGACAGGTTGAAAACTTGACATTTCAGCTCATTGTTTCGAAATAGCCCTGTGGATATGTAGGACTAGCCCAGGTGGGGAAACAGGCATATTGTTGAGTCCATATCCTATGTTCTCTACTATACCTCCACTCCTAGCCTTCTCTGTTGAATAATTAAATTTTCTTCCCTAACCTCTAAGATATGTGAGATGTAGGAATTGACTGCATTTTTTCCTACATAAGAATTCTGTCTAACCACACTGACCATGATCATAATTTTTGGTTTAGTGATAGTTATTATTATGGGTGAAAAAGCATGTAATAGGAGATTTCCTACAAAGACATCTGAAAATCCAAAGCCAGGATCACTTATATTCTAAAGACATTGGTGGCCCAGCCTACCCTAGTTCATTTGTGCTATCTATCTCTGTATTTAATAATATCTCTGTGTGACCAGAACTTCAGATCTGCTTGTTTTTCTATTTGCTTTTATGTGAATGTCAGTTGTAATAATGATTATACTATTGCATGATGAGGTCAGAATCCCCTTCACAGATGTTGCCTGTTTCATCTCAACAGTTAAAGAAAGACTAGGCTTAAAGACTACTGATAGATGTAAGCATGCTTTAGAGCAAGAGAGGATATGGACAAGTGTAAGCAAAATCTAAATTTAACTTCACCCTACTAAAATAAATGAATGGCATTTGTGTTAAAATATGTAAATTAGCACAGTGGCTTTGTTCAAGGTTATAGTTGCTGTTAGTACTAGAATATTGGCTCTCACCCTGAATGTGTCTCTTTCTATTGCCTTTTTGAGTACCATCCTCAACTTAAAAACTATAGCATCCCATGTAGCCTCTCTCAGCTTCTCAAATCTTGCTTATAATGCCATAACTATGTGAGAAGAAGATGGAATAAAACTTGGTGTGTAGAGAGCATACAAACTAAGATGCAGTTAACATAGAATGTTCTAGAGAGAATTTTTTACTCATTCTTTTTAAAACTGATAATATTGGAAGATGGTCCAGATGAATCAAAGGCAAATTGTTCATCCTGGAAATCTTGGGGGTGTTGCTGGGTTTAGATGTAATGCTAATCAAAGGCTCTGTTACTCTTTTCCTTTAAAATAAATTTGGTACTTTAGGGTGCTGGAATGATAGCTCAGTTGGTGAAGGGCGTGCTTTGCAACTTGGTAGAAGCTGAGCTTGATCCCATACCCAGGCCTACAATATCAACATGGGGAGGCAGAGAGGAGGATCATGGGAGCTCATGGGCCAGCCAATCCAGATGAATTGGTGAGCTACAGGTCCAAGTGAGGCCCTGTCTCAAAATATAAGGTGTAGATTGGCAGGAGAAGACACTTGATGTCAACCTCTAACCTTTACATCTATACACATGTGCATGAGTGTCCACACACATGTACACACATACACTAAACACAAAACCTAGGAGACTGGGTGCGTGCAGTCTGTATGTATCTGAAGTGGATGTCTTTAATGCATTTTAATTAGGAGTGCAGTGAATTTCTGTTCACCTACCATTTTCTGAGGAGCACACTGCTTCTAGTGGGTGGGTTTAGCAAACTCATGGACATCACACAGGTATTTTAGTTTACCTAGAAGCAAGATAAAAAGGTTCAGGGATCCTGGAGGTTCAGGGATCCTGGCAATTAAAAATGACCAAAAGGAATTTAATCACCCAGTTGTGAATGATTTTAAAGAGTTGTAAAGAGTCCTAAAACAAGAGGCACAATTCATAGTGCTCCCTCACCAGTGGCACACATAACTTTGTTGTAATCTCCCCTGTTGGCCCTGGTTTTTATATAATTAAATTTTAGAGGTTGGAAATTTTGTTGAGACTAAATTAGAAGTGACAAACCAGAGACATTCCTTCCAGTTAGGAAAGGATTAACAAATTCTTATTGGCTAACTTACAAATAAGTAACATTTTTCACACTGCCTAAAGGTGACAAGATCAGCTCTGTTTTTCTAGTGAACTAGTAAAAATTAGATTAATAAGTACCAGGCAAAGAACCTTTTCTTTTGTCTGTGTTTTTTCCCCCAAAGAAATCTTACCTTTGAGTACTCTGACTGTGGAGATTGGCGCCTTAATTAGCCACATGTTCCTTTTACCTCCTGGGAAATAAGTACAGGCTAAAATTGGGGATCAAGACACAGACGTACATTGACTTAGCACACGCCGCCAAGTAATTCATCAAGGAATGTTGGTAATTAGTCCTGCCTCTTTCAACTCTTGGCTTATTTTATAAAACTGGTTGATTAAAAATAATGCTTGCTGATGTATTACCCACACGTTTTAGGACGGGGACTTGGCTCTTCAACAAAAGCAAGACTGTGCAGGGATGGAAATGCACCCTCTTGGTTTTGTGTTTTCACAGATTCTGAAGGTCCATCTATGTCCCCTATTAACTTAGCCGCACTTTCTTTTTATTTATCCCATTCAGTATTTCTAGGGCCTTCTCTTTTTGCCTTGGTGGGAAGAACAGGGGATCAAACTTAAAAAAGAAAATAAAATGCAAGCTTCCCCAGGGGTGGGGGGTGGGTATGAGGAGCTTGTCAAAGTGTGTCAGTTCAGTGTGGTTTGATGGAATTTAATTCGAATCCTTCATCTGGTGCAAGCTGCAGTAATGATCTTCTTGTATTGTTAAATGCTTGCTGATATTTGTGGCAGACAGATTAATCTCAAGAAGTTGATTTTCTGGGGTGAACAAGATCTTGTGACTATAGCCTCAAAGCTTGTGTAGTTAACTGCTGTAGTAGTAATAACACAAATGTCAAATTCCCATGCTAAGTGATATATTTACCATAATGCTTTGAGAGGTGGCTCACACTCAGAGCTGCTCTTGAAAATCTGGTGTTAGCCTGAGTCCAGTAATGCACTGAGTGACCTTTGGCATGGTTTACCTCCATGAATCTTGGTATTCTCATCTGTAAATTAAGGGTAGTAAAGTCTTCTGTGGAGAGTCTGGAGAGGTAAATCAAAGATCCGCCTACACAGTACCATGCATCAAGTGGAATGTGAGTCCAGCTTTGACTTCAAATCCTTGGGCACTCACATGAGAGAATGAAAAGAAACAGACAAAATCAATTTTGATGTATTTTACATTACCCTGTAATCTGGAATATTATTATTTCAATATGTTATATGAGAATTAGCCACAAAACTCTAAACTTCTTTTTCCTTATTAAATCTTTGTATTGAACTTCATGCTGTCCTCAAATTTGAGTATATATTTCATGTCTCCAACATATTGTAGTTTGGAGACTAATTATTATCAGAATGACTTGGCCTGACTTTGAATCTCATAAAATTTACACTAAAAAAAAGTTTTCATTTGCCAACATTGTTTTAATCCTATTTAAAAGATTTCCAGGAACTGAGCTGGGAAGATGGTTTAATGGTATTTGTCGTGCAAAGGTGAAGAACTGGAGTAAATTTTAATCCCTAGAGCCTAGAAGCTAGACAAGACACCATGCATTGGTAATCCCAGTATTTCTATGGGGAGATGGTAGGTGGAGATGAGAGGATCCCAGGAAACACATGGGTCAGATAGCCTGGTATTCATGGTAGTCAACAAGAACCACTTTTTGAAAAGGTTGGAAGGTAAGAAGCAAGAATTGGGTTTTCCTCAGAGTCTACACTTGTATGGTAACATGCACACACCTAAAGTCACACACCTGAACACATACACACCCGAGATTTTAAAAAAAAATTGACTATTTGTTTCAATCTAGGTCTACATGAGATAGAAATTTCAGCTCCTTCTAAATTGACCTCAGTCTAAGGGCTGAGTATGGCTGTGACCTTTGGATTGGACAGCACAGATCTGAAGCCTTTAGCAAAGTGTTGAGTACAAGGAGAGTCATTAAGGACGAATTCTGCTCTGTTGGTTATAATAATATCTGAGGAGGGGAGATCACCTATTTGGTAGAGTGATTGTAATCAGGAGGGTCCATGCTCAGTTCCAAGTACCCATATGAGAACCTGGGTATGGAGCATGTAGTCATAACGTAGAAGTACAGACAGACGGACCCCTGGGGTTTACTTGCCTGCCAGCCTAGCCTAATTAGTGCATCTAGACCAGTGTGAGACCCTGTCTCAACAGACAAGGTGGATGGTCCCCCAAAGTTGACCTCTGGCTTCTGCATATTTACTCACACATGCATGAGTACCTATACATAACACATGTATCTGCACACACATGAACATTTATATACACAAGAACACACCTGCATTCCTTCGTGTACATTCACATTTTACAGTGACATTAATCACTGAACACAGTAATTATCATCACCACCCCTAAGTTTCAGTCTTCATGTGCCACTGATATAACTGGTCATACAGACACAATTCAGTTACTCATTTCTTCCTCATAATTTTGACCCAGGTACACAGTCACGTATCATGCCTGGCTGCCATTTCCTGTTAAAAACAGCTCCGGTAGGAGAGAGCAGTGAAAAGACACCCTCACCAGAGGTGCCAAGAGCCTTCCATTCAGACATGAGTGTGGAGGCAGCTCTTGACTTGTTAGTCACACATCTTACTCACGCTCTCAGTCCAGGTTCCTTTCCAACCTACACATGTCACACTTGCATAGCACTTATCCAGCCTGCTGAAGATGTCTGAAACTCTGGGAATGCATAAACACTTCATCAGTGTTCCTGGTGTCAAGGAGACACTGAAGTATAAGTAAGATGAGTTATCCCTGTTTGTTATATAATGAAGGTTGGATAATGGCTTTAGTACCGTTTGCTTTGCATGGGGTTTCATGTGTGATGTTTACCTTTCTTTTCTCATTTAACTTTGAGAGTATTTTAAGGGAATTTCAGTCCATAATTCAACAAAACAGTTCTTATTCACCAGGCATCCAAGTTTTCTGTTCTCATGCTAATTCTCATCCATTTTTAAAACCAGAAATAACTTACCTAAGGTGATAATTTATTTTGTTAAGTAGCTTCTTATTCCTAGTGCAGAGAATGAGTCCATTATATGGGGATTAGTGCACTGTGGACAGACTTCTGTTCCTCCTATAATTCCAAGAGCCTACAAAGCCCAGCATGGAAAGCAAGACTGGAAAAATATTCCTGACATTATGGCTTCAAAAATGAAAAATAATTGTATTCTTCAGATCTCCTGCTTTGGGAAGTGTGTGTGTGTGTGTGTGTGTGTGTGTGTGTGTGTGTGTGTGTGTGTGTGTGTGTTTGAGAGACAGAGACACAGAGAGAGACAGAGAGTATTTATTATATAAATTATCTACTGTAGCTTTTATTATTTAAAATAATATCTAGCCAACATTTGGACCCTTGTAAATTTCATTCCAGCTTCCTAGGAGTTTTTTAGGTTTGTTTTAAAAGCTCAGAGCAAAATATTCTTCTCAGTTTATTAATTGACATAATCTTGATAGAATTCCTAAAACTATCGTGAACGTAGGCCATTATATTTATTTTCTGTTGACACTTGGGACTTCTCATATTCATAAAGAGATGACAGCCTGGACAGTCTAAAAGGATACTAAATATTTGTGAAAACACCCCATTCCATTTGATTCAAGGCTGACGTGCTTAGGACTTAAGTCCTGCTCCTTAGAATGTTATTCCTATCTCAGTGATTTCTGAAGTGTGTTCAGGGACCCAAAGGTCTTGCATCACCTAGGGCCTCACTAAAGAGCAGATTCCCTCCACCTACTCCACAGCTCCTAGGCCACTCCAAAGTAGGTTCAAGTTTAAGAATCTCTGACAAAGAAATCTGGAAATCTCCCAACAACGCTGAAAAGATAAGGAAGTCAAGTCAACTGGGTCTCCTTCCTGGAGGTCTTCTTAGATGTAAGGATCCATGGTGATCCACCATCAGGACCACACTGGGCCAAACCGAGAAGAGAGGGAAGAAGTGATGGGGGACAAACAGTGCTGCTATAACTGACCAGCAGAGGCTGCAAAATTTCCTGTAGCTATTTAGGCTATTTTGGATAAAACCACTATATGCAAATTTCATTAAAATACATTAAACCTTTAAAATCTGGAGTGGATGACATGAGATTTAAGAAACTCTAGAATAGTCATCTTGAGCTACAGAATCCACTGGGCCAAAAAGCACACATATCCCTTTGTTCACAAAATTTGTAGAGTGAATTCTGTAGAGACCTTAAATATATACTTCTCCTAAATGCAGTCATTGCCGTGTTTAATAAAATGCAAATCAACATGAAAAGGGCATGTTTCAGTTTTTCACTCCTTTTTTTGTATCTGATCAAAGAAAACCGAAAGCTCAAGTCCTAATCAAATAGGAGCTTGAAACATATGAAACCACTGTGTTTTAAAAATTGATAAAACCGTGTGTGTGTGTGTGTGTGTGTGTTTGTGTGTGTGTGTGTGTGTGTGTGTATGTGTGTGTTCACACAGGGTGGGTGGTGCTGGTCAATGTCTGGTGTCTTTTCTCATCACATTCCATGTTACTGTTTTGATTCAGGGTCTCTGGACTGGTTGTAGCACTCCTTGAGTTGTTTAGGTAGGCTGCCCAGTGAATTCCAGGCAGCTTCTTGTCTCCTCAATTCACAGACCTCAAATCACAGACCCTTGATCACAGCACACAATATTTTGTATGGGTATGGAGAACCATACTCAGTTCCCATACTTACCTGGCAAATACTTTAGCAGCTGAACTATCTTCCCAACACCAAAGAATTAGTGTCATTATAGGTTTGTTGCAAAATTGAATGAAAGGAACAGAAATTTCCCATTTAGCTTTCTCCCTGGCTCCTACAAGACATGTGTACAGCCCTCTCCCCTCCCAGAAGGACCATCTATAGTAGGCAGTAAACAAGCATATGGGTTTATCATTGCTATGTCAAGTCTATAAGTTACATCAGGTTCACCCCAGTACCTTTTGTGGGTTGAAAGGAGCATTTAGTGAAATTGTCCCTTCTAGTATCATTTGAGGTATCTTTTACTGCCTGGGGAATCTACCAGCTCCTCTGATGTAAAAAGCTTAAGCCTCCTTATTGATGATAGTTAGATTAGGCTTTGGAAATGGACTTAAAGTATGGATTTAGTTAAATCAATTGGTTCTGGATGCCTGCTCTCTGACATCAGGGGTCTTTCTACTGATGTGTGGCCATGATCAAATTGGGTTTTCCTTTGTCACTTGTGTGCTGACATCCACAAAAGTGTATTTTTTTTTCTTTTTGCCTCCACTGTCTTGAGTTTTTTGCCTTCAGGGTGTAGATCAGGTCACATGGCCAGCTGTCTGGAAAATAACTGGTCAATAACTTGGCAAGTCACAGAGACAGCAGCTCTTTCTAATGCTGGAGTCCTTTGTGGGAGCATTCTTGTCAGTATGTATATACACATATATTTGTGTGTGGAGACCAAAGCATACCCTGGGGTATTGTTCCTCAGAAACACGATCTATTGGTTTTTTTTTTTTTGGTGTTTTTTTTTCGGTTTTTGTTTATTTGTTTATTTATTTATGTTTTTGAGACAGAATCTCTTACTGATTTGGAACATGCTGAGTATGCTAGGCTGGCTAGCCATCCAACCACATGGATCCTCTTGTCTCTGCTCCCTGTCCCTGAGATCCCAGAAGCATGCTTTTGTACCCACATGCTTTTTATGTGGGTACTGGGAATCAAACTCAGGTCCTCATGCTTGTACAGAAGTGCTTTATGAACTGAGTAACCCTCCTGCCTCCCATTCAGGCTCTGGAGTCCTTAGTTAAGCTTTGGAAGCTGCGCATCTCTCAAGTGAACCATGCCACACACTCCGCTTCCACTGGAAGACACTGCTTGCCTCCCCATGGCCTGCCTTTCGTCCTTCCACACCCATTATCAGCAACAAAAAGTTTGGTGGGGGGGCTGGGAACATGACTTGTAAGGACACCCAAAATTCTCCCCTCTTTGTGTCTTTATTACAGGTTACAGGTGTGCTATCTATACCCATCTTTTTACACGGGGGCTGGGGATTTGAACTCAGTTTCTCATACTTATATAGTAAGTACTTACACCCACCCAGCAATCTTCTAGACCCATTAAAGATTTTTCCTCTGGTTACTGTTAAATTCATTACATTTTAACAGCAAGGACATTTTACTTCTTAAAAAGCGCCTGGGCCTTCAGGTTCACAGGACAACAACATTTGTGGAAGGTGAATTTTGAGATGCCTAGTCACAGTTTTCAATCTCCTTGTCCCCCTATAATGCTCCCTTTACCTTGAGGACCTCAAAGTTGTTTTGATGACTAAAAGCAAACAGGGTAATACTCACAGAAAATTCTGGGGAGTATGGTAAAAATTGGGATTAAATTTTCAAGAAGAATTAGTAGAGGTGTTGGACTATCAAAATGTTCCTGATTCAGAAATTAAACTTTGGTAATAAGCCCATAAGCCAACATCTTGATTCTAGAACTCATGTTAAATATGAGTGACCATGCCTGGTGTTATTAATATTTAACTTCCTAAAGCATTATTTTTCTACAAGTAGAGATTCAAAATACATTTAATTACAGCCTCTGGCTAAGACCCAGGGCCTGCACTGTTAGAGCCAGACAGTGGAGACAAGCAGTCTGTGCTCCCAGAGTTTTCCAAGTTATCTGGCTCAGAGTTTCCACAGTGTGTTCCCTCACGCAGTGATACACAGCTAAATTGCTTCCTCCCAGCTACACTGTATTTTGATCCGTGTGTTCTGGAGTTGCCTGGCTTCTTCCTTCTGTCCATTTCTTTCTTTTTGCTTTAGTCTAAGGGTCTCCTGAACCACCCTGAACTCTATCTCTTTATGGTTTACATACAGTTTATTTTTTTATATTTTTATTTTTTGAGACAGGGTTTCTCTGTATTGTTGGAGGCTGTCCTGGAACTCGCTCTGTAGACCAGGCTGGCCTCGAACTCACAGAGATCCACCTGCCTCTGCCTCCCCAGTGCTGGGATTAAAGGCGTGTGCCACCGACGCCCGGCTTTACATACAGTTTTAACATTTTTCTTTGTAGTTACCTGTTCTTCTTTATCTGACATTCTAGAAGCATGTCACCCTGAGTGCTCTGTTGTCAGTAGTAGTGACTTGATGGCCTTTCTGTTTGCTCCTGAACCATTTACGCTACTTTTAACATTTATCCTACTTGGGACAAGACCGGAGGCCATTGCCTTCTGTGGATTTTGCAAAGCTCACAACTTTACTATTGTTTCCGTGGCTGTGAAATCAAGCACACATACGTGGCACGCCCTGCCTCAGCACAGACCTCAAATGTGACCCCAGGGGAAGTTCTGGGGCTTGGTCTCCAGGTCTGGTCTGAGGAAATGACTCCCCTCCCACCTCTGACACGTGTAGAACCCCACCTCTTTTTCTTTGAGAAGCATTCTCCTCCAATGGCTGAAGACTCATCCGTGATAAGACAAAGGCACCAAAGACTTTAAAGCGCCTGACAGGAACATCAGGTTTGCTTTGAGTATTAGATGTACATTCCAGATGTTGAGATAAAGAAGGACAGTATATATATCAGTTCCCTTGTGGATTCAGTCACCAGTTTCTCCTTGAGAGTGACGGCAGGTGAGTCAGCAAGTCTCTTTTACTTTCATTGAAACATTCTAATTATTTTTACCTAACTGTGCCTGGCTAATTATAGTAAAATTTATCCAGACTATTACTTACTGGATTTCTGAGCCTTCCCTGAAGGGTCTGTAAAGATGAAACTGAGCATGAACATGTGAGGCCCAGGTGACAATGGTTTCAACCCAGCTGCCACCATTTCATGCACAGGGGCTCCTGAAGCTCCATATTGAATATTTAATTCTCAGGTTTACTAATTCTGTACAGTAAAAGTACGTTTCTGTCACAATCCATATAGTCATAGAACATTCCCCTTTTTTATTGTTTTTTGAGACAGGGTTTGTGGGTTTGTCTGTAGCTTTGGAGCCTGTCCTGGAACTTGCTCTATAGACCAGGCTGGCCTCGAACTCACAGACATTCCCCTGCCTCTGCTTCCTGAGTGCTAGTTCTTTAATTCTTCTAGACAGAAAAAAAATATAGGCTTGGCTGTTCCTTTATGTTACATGACATGCATATTTTGCTTTTATCTTCAGCTAACATGTAAACACCAATTTTTGTTGGGTATAGAGAGACTTTGGATTTTGTTGATCACTTTCTTGAAGGCTTCCTTTATCAAAGATCTCCTCCCTCTCATTTCCATATCTACTCTGCCATCTCTCCCCTCTCCCTTTACCCTATTTTCCATATACCATATACTTTTCCATATACATAATTTGGAATTGCATTGTGTATCTTAAATTCATAGCTCTGCTCTTAGCCTTAAACATGGGATGAACTCCCCTTTAATAATTCTCAGTGTAAGCCTCGGCTTCCTCATCTGTAAAATGGACATGCTCCATCCTCTTGCTCCTATAATGCCTGAAGTGGTCTTGATTAATAAGCAAATTGTGTTTGTAGTCCACAGGGGTCTTTTGGGTGCATTTGTTACCAAATGCCAATGTTAGGAGCAGCTAGGAGCAAGCTTGGTCATAAAGAGGAAATCTTAGCTGGCTGTATGTCCATAAAGTGTCTGCTCCTCCTGTCGGCTCCATTCCACCTGGGCTGCAGGAGCATTGGTCTCAGGGAACTGGTAAGGGCAGAATAAGTAGCCCTAGGGTGTTCCCTTTGTGAGAACAGACCAGTCCTCATGGAGGCAGAATAAAACCGGAAGCTCTTCGTGTCTGAACCGTACAACTGGGGAGAAGAGAGTGAAATGTCTGATATAAGGCCCTCTTTATTAGCAGGTAGATGTTTAAGCAGCTGGTGCCTGTGTCAGGGATTTCTGATTGCTATTATCAGTGCTCTGTTTACAAAAGTTCAGGGACTTTTCAAGGGACTGCCCCTAACCTCCCTTGTTTCTATGTGCCCTTCCCTTCTTAGACCATAATTCTTGCAGAACACTGCACTTTTTTTTCAGAACTGTTGAGGAAATGTGTGAATTCACATGTAAGGTAGGAAGCCCTGTTTGCTCCTGAGCTGGTTGCCTTTAAGCACAGTGTCATCGAAGGACATGGAGGAAAGACTGGATGGATGGCTTTTACTTTTCTGGCAATGAAGGCACTCGTTTTTGGAGCATACAGAGGAGTCATAGCTCGACCTCACAAGGTAGAGGTCATGTTCCTGGAGGGCTTACAGTTGAAGAACACATTAGCCTAGGGCTACAGGGTGGTGTGAAGAGGGGGCTAGAATGACAGTAGGTGTTCTGGGTGTAGGTGCAGAGTAAGGAAAGGCATGGCAGTAGGAGGTTGAGACCTAGAGAGCATTGCACAGGGCCAGTGCTGGTCAAATCGGATGCGGTGTTGAAGGCTTTGCTTCTCGGATGCACATTTGTTTTTCTTTAGTAGGTGAAGGGAGATGCTGCAAATGAACCATTGATGTTATAGAAACAGAATTGGTAGGGAGGTGATCAAAATTATTTGGGCAATAAAAGTCTTGATTCCAGAGTAAATAAGCCTTCAATGGTTAATGTAAAAGTAAAATGAAGAATAAAGTTAATGGAACCATGTTATATGACAAGGAAAGGGAAGAGGGCCTACTCCTGTGGGTATTTCACATGGCATGGCGTTGAATATAATAGCATCTATAGGAGGTCTTTTCCAAGATTGGACAAGTAATGCCTGTAGGTTTAATCCTGTTTTCCACCTGCTTTTGTAAAGATGCTTTCAGGATGCAGCTGTATTAACATATGGCCAACGACTCTCCTTCATGATTACTCTGTTCTTCTGCTGAGTCTTCTCTGCTGATTCTCGTAACATGGCTAGAGTCAGTGTACCAGACAAATATTTATTGATGGCCAACAGTTTGAGGACAGCTTTCTTTTACTGAGGCTATAAATAACAAACAAATTTTAACGTGGCTTTATGGAATTCACTGGTAACAGAGGACATACATGTTAATCAAATAATCACAAATGTGAGTGTGTAGTTGCAGATTTGACAAGTACCAGACTGACTAGGGTAAGTCCCATGGAGCCAGTGATGGGGAATCCATATACACAGCATGGAACTAGTGATGGGGAATCCATATACACAGCATAGAGTCAGTGATGGAGGATCCATATACACAGCATGGAGCCAGTGATAGGAATCCATATACACAGCATGGAGCCAGTGATGGGAATCCATATATACAGCGTGGAGCTAGTGATGGGAATCCATATACACAGCATAGAGTCATTGATGGAGGATCCATATACACAGCATAGAGCCGGTGATGGGAATCCGTATACACAGCATGGAGCTAGTGATGGGAATCCATATACATAGCATAGAGTCAGTGATGGAGGATCCATATACACAGCATAGAGCCGGTGATGGGAATCCGTATACACAGCATGGAGCTAGTGATGGGAATCCATATACACAGCATGGAGCCGGTGATGGGAATCCATATATACAGCATGGAGCTAGTGATGGGAATCCATATACACAGCATAGAGTCAGTGATGGAGGATCCATATACACAGCATGGAACCAGTGATGGGGATCCATGTGCAGAGTCAGGGAAGGCTCTTCCGTGTTCACAAGTCATGTGAAGAGTGAATAGCCCTGTTCAGCAAAGGAATATAAGAAAAGAATTTTAAGCCAAAGAAACTGTGGACAAAGGCCCTGTGGCAAGAAGACAGGAAGACGGCTACTCTTATACAGGGTAGTGTTTCTTAACCTGTGGGTCTAGACTCCTTTGGGGGTTGAATGATCTTTTCACTGGGGCCCCATAACAAAATCCTATGTATCAGATATTTATATTAATGAATTAAAAAGAAGAAATAAAAGGGAAAGGGCATGGATGCTCCTAGACATGGGAGAAAGTTTATTGTAGATAAAAGGGAGACATAGTCAGAGACAGGGACATCTGAAAGAGTCCAGAGTGGGCATGACCCTGAGCCATGTGAGGAGAGAGGGAGAGAGGGGGACCAGGTACAGTAGCTAAGAGGGCAAAGGTACAAAAGAAGTAGGTACCCAAAATGGCTGGATTATATAGAGAAGAACTCACAGGCTTCTGGGCTGGAGAGTTTAGGTAGGGAGCGTGGGGTCTGCAAGCCAGGAGGACTCTGGAACAGGATGCTGGGTGAACCTGGCAGCCAGTTTCACTTTGATATGTTAAAAAGTCACCAGCTATTTGTCCCAGGGCTTGAAATATTACTATTAGGATTCATAACAATAGCAAAATTACAGTTATGAAGTAATTTTATGGCTGGGGGTCACTATAACCATGAGGAACTGTATTAAAGGGCCACAGCATTAGGAAGGTTGGTGAAGTTAGAGAAGCGGAGACCTTGAGGATAGGATAGGGAAAGCCATTGACTTCTAGAGCCATGCCTAACTCAAGCACATGATTGGAACTCAGTAGTATAACTAGCATTTCAGTCCAGAAAAATTGTTGTAGCGAGTGTTACAAGAGAGGACATGAGCCTTGGGACTCTGGAACCCTGCAGCAGAGCACAGGGCAGAGAAAAGAGCTGCTGAATTGATGCAGGACCCAGGAAGAACACTTGGAAAGTGTGGTGGGAAAGCCAAGAAGCATGAGTAATGCCAAGAGGCTGGTGATTAGGAAGGACCCCTGAGTTGGTCCTGGACATGCATGATTCTTTCACACAACGCAGGTTGAAGAAAGTAGGATCTCAAACTATTGAGTGGTTGGGGAGACGTACTGGAAACAGGCATATATTCACTCCACTCATTCATCTCACAAACCATCATCAGATGTTTGTACATTGGAATCCAATGGTAAAGAAAACCACACAAAGGCCTTGTTCTCCTTGGATCTCTGGTAAGTGAGAAGATGGTCACCTATTCAGTCTCCTACCACCATCCAAATTGCTGAGTGGCCTATAAAGGCTATGGTAAATGGTAAAAGGCAACAAAGAAGCTGTGTGAGAATATAGCAGAGAAGGGAGAGAGTTAAGATTACCTATTAAGGAACTCTAGAGCTGAAAGTGCTATAGGGGTTAAGTATGTGAAGGCTTCCAAGAGACAAAGCAAAGCTGGTACCTGTGACATCAGAAGATGTCACACTCTCAACTAATTAGTTTTACATACAATATGTGGCACAATTCAGTTTCCTTGCCTCCGTCCTAGCCCTGTTAACTAAACACCTCCCACATCCTGTTCTCTGCTTCAACCCAATTGACTCATGAGATGGTGCTGGCTGACACTTGGCAAATCAGTGACCTTCTTTGTCTCAAGCTGACAGAGCTAACAGGAGACTGGTAGAGGGGGTAAAAAGAGCTTGGGCCAGGTCTTTCTGTACTAAAGAGGAAGTGGCTCCTTAGCCTATAGCCAGTACTGTGTAAAATTCCTGAACTTGTTGCCTGTTAAGATTAGAAGTCTTTGTTTGTTTTTGAAAAATTATATCCAGGGAGAAAGGTGGGTTCAAATACGACCATTTGTAATCTTCCAGAAAAGTTGTTTTAATTTTAAAACACACCTCCCCCGTAACTTGTGAGGGTGAAATGAGATATGTGTGAAGCTTGTCGAGCTCTCTGGATGAAAGTTGCCTCAGCATAACTTTTTAAGATGTATTTTTAATTAAGAACAATTGTGGGGGGGCGGGGCAAAGGCAGAGAATATGAATGTGAGTATAAGCGTCATCAGAGGGCAAAGGCATTGGATCCCCTAGAACTGGATTTCCAGGTGGTTATGAGCCTCACATCATGGGTGCTGGGAACTGAACCCAGGTCCTCTGGAAGAGAAACAGCAGCTCTTAACCACTGAGCTGTCTCTCCAGTCCTAGCATATTTTGTGTGCTGAGACTTGGGCTTTCGCAGTAAGCTCGACCATTATCCTAATGAGCTCCATAAAAGGAGCTATTGAAACAGATCTGCAGTGATATAGTGATATAAATCTATTTAAATTTTGGCAAGTCTTTAGTTCTGCAGTACAGTCTACAGTACTTGCCTTTATTTGGAGTTTTTAATAATATGGATAACGTATTATCACCAATGCAAATATGGTAGGTCTTATTTTCCCCTGCTCCTTTAAGACAAGGACTGTAGGCCAGGCTGGTCTTGGGCTTGTGTAGCTGGTAGCGAAGATGGTGTTTGACTTCTGATCTTCCAGCCTTTGCTCCCCAGGTGCTAGATTGTAGGCACGCACTACTACTCCCAGGAGAATATAATTACTTCTTAATAATAATATTTTATTATTTTTGTCCTGCCAAGCTTAGATGAGTTCCGTGGATCTTGGCACAGTCTTTTCAACTTATGGTATAAATCTCTGTGCTATAGTATGCTTCTGACCTAACTTTCTACCCATGATCCCATCATTGTCCTTTCAGCCCCCATGGTTAGTTTTCCTTTAGAAAAAAGAAAAAGAAAAAAGAAATTAAAAAAATATTATCTCTGTCAGAATTCACTTAAAATGAATGGGGTCTGCACCTATGAACTTTTCTGCTCCATGGCCCATTGGCCTATTTCATGTTTGAGGCAGAATAACTAACTGGTCCCAACCTCACAGCAGCTCCATACTTTTATATAGGTTGTAACCAGCTGAAGAAAGTAATTAATGTAGTATATTCTGAACACTGGCATTTAAAATAGCCTTGCCTATATGGTTCAGAATCCAAATGAAAACTTGGCCAGTGTTTTAAACTCCTTCACATAATATATGCTTTTGAGGTTCCCATCCCTACATCACTACCTTCCCCATGGTGTAGTTGATAACTGACTCTTACTCCATGATGTGTCAACCATGCTAATGGAAGTGGCCCAGACTGGGAATTGCCTTCAATTCTGCACCTGA
Organism: Mesocricetus auratus; assembly: GCF_017639785.1. NCBI lineage: Eukaryota > Metazoa > Chordata > Mammalia > Rodentia > Cricetidae > Mesocricetus > Mesocricetus auratus. The sequence goes on from NW_024429266.1 coordinate 158,870,507, forward strand.
GTGAGAGTCCAGAGCTCCGGAGAAGGAACCCTGTCTCGTCATGCAAGGCAGTGAAAGTCTAGTAGTGATGTAACTTGCTCGATACATGTGTGCTGGGCGTTAGAAGTTAGAAATGAGTGTGGCTTCTGGCAGTAGAAATTGGACCTTACTTCTACACTATGTCTCCCATGTTGGTTGAAAACAAAAATGGAGAAGTGGCCATTAGTAGAATGGGGACAATTTGCATCAGTACCGTAGTATCTACTAGGAAGAAATGGATTCATGTTGCTTCTCTCCTTCTCCTCTTTACCTTTCTCTCCTTCCCTCCTCCCCTCCTTCCATCCCCTCCATGTGTGGTGTGTGTGTGTGTGTGTGTGTGTGTGTGTGTGTGTGTGTGTGTGTGTCTGTGTCTGTGTGTCTGTGTCTGTGTGTGTAGAATCTTTTTCATCCTCTCAGGCTCACTCAGTTTTCCAATTACATGAACCCAAGGCTGCAGCATCAGTATTGTACTTAGTTACAGTCCAGCTTGAGCTTCTGGAGAACACAGGCTGTGTGTGTTTGGTACTATAGGGCATCTCTAGAGCCTCCAAGAAAACAGAAACTCTCCATGGGCTCAGAAAATCCTTCTTGAAGTTGAATCTATCACTCATTCTTCATCCCTTGATTTTCATGTTTCGAGGAAGGGCTGGCTATGCTGGCCGTATGAATGATTGATGTCTTCCTCCACACCAAAGGTTAAGCTGATGGCTCATAAGTTGTTCTGGTCTAAAATAGACCCTTTTGGAAACAGCTCAGGACTCTTTTTTGAATATATGTATACAATGCTCTTTTGATCTTCAGACAAAATACTACTTTTAATTACTGTGCAGTTGTTAGTTACAGCCCTAGCCTCTGGAATGCTGTCATGGTTCTGGGCACATTCAGGTCTTTGTGTTTGACTGGGTTATATTGACTCTGTCATTGGCTGTTTAAGCTATTTACTAGAAATTGCCTCTGAAACATTTCAGTGTATACTTTGTTTTTAGAGAAAATATGAAACACCCCTCAAATGGTTTCAAATTTGAAAAGTAAAATAAATTACATTGATTTATTTTGTTTTTGCAAAAACACAACAATGCCACTTTCTATTGTATTTCATTATTTCTAGCTTTATTGTAGAGATTTAAAGCTGTGGATTCAGCCTTCCAAGAGTGTAAGAACTGGAGTTTCCTTCTTAGAGTTTCAGTTTCTGTTGCTGTGAAACCGTGCGGTGAGGACATGGTGAGTGGCACAGGAACAGTTTTTTCTCTATTCTGTGGGTCTAGTTTGTGGTTGGGGATGGCGATTTCTACACTAGCTAATCTCTAGGATCTCTAGGATGCTTATCTCTTAAACATGAAGCTAGCCAGACCCAGATTTGGAACATGAGAGTGGCTTGCTATCTGGAACGCTATAAAACTTCCAGAAGGGTTCCCATACTACAGAAAGCCAGCTTTAGAATACTGAATCAAGGAGTTTGGGGTCATGGTGTAAGTGTTCGGTTGGATTGTTGATGTTCCTTTATGCTGGACCACCAACCATCTTGCCAATGGGTGTTGATTGATGGAGTATAGATAAAAAGTGTGGGCTGGGAGATGTTGGACTTCCAGCTATCTCAACTACCATTAAAACAAAACCCAACCCACATTTAAAGATGGAAAGAGAACTTTCTGTGAAGTATGGGAACCTGAGTTCAGATCCCATCACCCATGTAAAAAAAAGCCAGCAAGTATTCACAGATGCACATATAATACATACACCTCAAAATAGATCTTAGAAGAGGAAACGGCAAGAAAGAGTCATTATTTCTAAGGGTGATGGTATTGCTTGTACTGGTTAGCAGCCTTATCAGTGGGAACTTCTTTTTTCATCTGGCCTTTTCAAAATGAGTAACAAGCAAGAGGGGTATTGTTGGGTTGCTAACTAATTGCAAGTCTGTCATCTTTCCCAGAATCAGCTATGGCTGTCATGAGAAACAGGGTTTCTTTCTGTAAGGTGTGAATAGCCTCATACTACACTCTGGTTTGACAGGTGTTTAGGCATCATGTGAGCAGGAGGCAGAGGGATAAGGGTCCTCAGGTTCTCATTCTGCTCTTCCCAGGTGCTAGATAGAGTATGTCCTTCCAGAAAAATTACCTAATTGTGAAGAGCCCCTGTTTTCCTACCTAGGATAAAACAGTGCTAATGATCCAAGGCTGGTGGAGGATGGTATGACACAATGTGCGTGTGTGTACAAAGTCAGCACCTAGCATATGTCATTAACTGCTATCGTCACCCTCATGAACCAGGGCTGAATGATATGTGGAAGAACAACTGACCGTATGCAAATTGAAGCCGTGTTGTTTCTCACTTTTCATTGATTTCTGTCCCTGTTTATACTGTCTAGGATTTATATTTAGTTTCATTCTTCTCATGGATATTGATTTTAGAACTTATTGTATGCCATGAAAGGCATCAGGCACAGGGGATCAATGGTGAACAAAAGAGACAAAATTTGAATATTGAGTTTAGAAGGAACACTTCACTTCCTTCTAATTTTTTTAGTTTTTTTTTCTTTTTTTTTTTAATTTTATTTTCCAGTTTAAATTTAGATAAGAATCAAGGTTGCTTCACAAGTCAGTTCCAGGTCCCTCTCCCATTCCCTCCCTTCCTCCCGTGCCCTCCCCCCCCCCCCCCGTTATCCCCTCATTTCTCCAGGGAGGGTGAGGCCCTCCATGGGGGTGTCCATAGTGTGTCATTTCATATAGGGCAGGGCCTAGACCCTTTCCCAAGAGTTCAGGGTGAGAGTGCTCCTCACATTGTTCTATTGGAGTCCAAAGTCCGTGTGTATACTTGGGATGGGTACTGATCTGCTGCCCAAGGCTCAATAGATTCCCTTGGCCTCTTCACTGACACCCAGATTCAGGGGGGTTTTGATCAGTCCCATGCTGGCTTAGTGTGTGTGTGTGTGTGTGTGTGTGTGTGTGTGTGTGTGTGTGTGTCTATGTGGGGGTATTTGCACATGAGTATAGGTGCCTGAAGAGGTTGGCAGACGCCAGAGGTGTCAGATTCCCTAGAGTTGGAGTCATGGGCAGTTGCAATATGCCCATCATGGGTACTGAATTGATGTTCAGGATGAACAGCCAAAGATCTTAACCTCTTAACCACTGAACCATCTCTCTAACTCTCCCTTACCTTTTCATAGCTCCACATTTAACAATGCAAACACTGAACTGAAATAGGTAATCATTTTTAGGTTTTGCTCATCTACCATTAGCCACAGAAATGTTGTATGTTCCACGTGTCTCCTGCCTTACTTGACTAATTTTTATTAGGCTTATTTATTTATCATTTATTTATTTTACATGTGTGTTTTGTCTACATGTATGTAGTACCCAGGGAAGCAATAAAAAAGGCATTTGATCCCCTTGGATCTGGAGTTACAGATGGTTGTAAACTGAAAGGGGGGCTGGGAATTGAATGTGGATGGTTGGCAAGAACAACAGTACTCTTAATTTCTGAGCCATCTTTCTAGCCCCCTACTTGGTCAAAGCTGTTTCCATCAGTGAGACTCGGCTCAATTGCTGCTGCTTTGTGAACCTTTCCTTGATTCCCTTTCCACTCACCCCTCTCATAGAAGGGAGCTTGTCTGACTTAGGATCTATATAACTTTTTGTGTTGCTGTGATAAAAATCCATCATGAAAACAAGAAAGGGGAGATTCATTTGACTCTATGTTTCATGGACTATCCCATCAATTAGGGTAGGAAAGTCATGGTGGCAGGAGTGGGCCAGTCCATGGCAGCAGGAGAGTATGAATCAGGAAGCAGCAAGACAAATGAAATAGACTATAGCTTACCTCAAGTCCCTCCATGTTCCTAAGCTTGGCCCTACTTCCTAAAGTGTCTGCAACCTCTCTAGACAGTGTCACTAGCTCACACATCCAAATGTTCAAACACAAGAAGGGAAATTTGAAACCATATCACTGTCACTAGTCATTTACCCTTTCTACATTTGCTGTTTCTGCCTTAAAAACTGTAAGTAACACGGTAGAACAACAGCATGCTGCCAAGCTCTGTCTCTGATCCTTCCCGGGATGTCCCTAGTGCCTTTGATGTAGGCAATATGACCCTGTTTGTACACACAGAAGACAGACAGACAGTCACATGAATGCATGTATACACACACACACACACACACGCAGACAGAGACAGGCAGGGCGGGGGAAGAGATCTGCCTATAAGTGATATTTTCCTCTTTTGTCCCCTTTAAATGGAGAGTAAGCCATGTGTACCTCATGAACAGGTGACTATTCCTCTTTTGTCCTCTTTAAATGGAGAGTAAGCCATGTATACCTCATGAACAGGTGATTATTCATGACACTACATCCAAATTGAAGTGCTTGCACATGCCTGATACGCACTAGTTATTATTATTGTTTTCAAACAGCATAATTGGCATGTAATAATATGCCCAAAGTGTATAATTTATACATTCTGACTGATCATTCCCCTGTGAAATGACCATGATGACCAAAATAATATATGTGGCTTCATACCTCTTTCTCACCTATGTTTCTCTCGCAGATCAACCTTTCTCTCTTGTCTATAGACAGCCACTGATTTGATTTATTTCACTGTAGATTGTTTTATATGTACTTTAAGGGGAGGGATATGGCATCTCTCACTTGGTCTCATTAACTTGAGATTCAGCTGTGCTGTGGCACATAGCAGTATCTTAATCCTTCTCATTGACAAGTTCTCTGTAGAGGTACCCCAACATTAGTTGTCCATTCACCTCTTATGGATACTGTGGCCTGTTTCTAGTCCTGGACCACGATAAATTAAGCTTCTGTCAAGTGAGACATCTTTCATTTCTCTTGGGTGAGCAAACACCTGGGAGTGGGGTAGGCAAGAAGTACTACTGATATTATATATCTTTATAAGGAAGAGCCACACTTCATTTTATATCATCAGCAGCAATATAGAAGATTGTTTACTGTGTCCATTTCTTTACATCTGTTAGCTTTGCTGTACTCAGTCATTTCCATCATCTGATAGGTTTATATTTTGGTGGGTGTGGGATACAATCTCGCTGGGAGTGTAATTAGCATTTCTCTAATGACTGGTTATAAAGAATACCTTCTCTGGCACCTACTTGCCCTCTGCAAATCTTATTGTGCAAAACATCTGCTCATTTTTAAAGTAGGCTTTTGGAGTTCTTTGCCTTGGATCTGTCAAGTACATGTCTTTTGTGTATTTCTCACCTGTGGTTCATCTTTAATCATTTATTTGGAAAAGCAGGAGTTGTCAACCATGATAGGGCCCAACTTGTTGATGAATTCCACTATTAGTCTTAATTTTGGTGCAGTGTGAACCCTTTGCTTGTCCTAAGTTCATGAGACTCTTCTCCTATGTTTTCTGAACAGTTTTAGGTTTGAGTCAATTGAGTTAATTTTGTAACTATTATTGTATTATGGGAATCAAAAAGTTCATTGCTTGTGGGTATACTATTATTCCAACATTTGTTGAAAAAACCCTTCCTTCTTCACAGCATTTCCTTTGCACTCTATTGAGAATCAGTGCAACCAAAAAGTCTATTAAACCCCAAATTTGAAATTTGAATTTACTGATGAAAATTCTGGTCTAATGTAGAGATTGGACTTAGTGAGTCAAAGTGGTTGAAGTTGCCTTTGAGCACTAAGTTTAGATAAACCATCTGCTTTAATGAGGTTGGTCCAAAGTGGCTATCTTTTCAAAACAAGTGGCTTTTCCAAGGGAAGATGGCTCGGTCAGTAGAATGCCTGAGGGTTCCCTAGCATCCACATAAAAGATGACTTTGGCAGCTCTTGCTTCTGATCCCAGTGCTGGGATGGAGGACACCCGGAACTTGCTGGCCAGACAGCCTAGCCTACTTGTGAGCTCCAAGCCAAATAAGAGACCCTGTCTCTTGAAACAAGGTGGAAAACAACTGAGAAAGACACCATATATTGACCTTTAGTCTGCATAACATGCACATCCACATGTACTTATTCATACATGCACACATGCTTGCATGTTTATGTACACACACACACAAACATACACACACACACACACACACACACACACACACACACACACACACACACACAAACACACGGATTTTCTCCAGACCACTCATTTCTCTACTGACTTTTCTAAGTCTGAGGATAGCTTCCCAGAAACTGTGCTTGCTCTTGAGAATAAGCAGATCTCTATGAATGTAAGATAAAATGTTTCTTGCCAGGTGTGATGGTGAACACCCTTAATCCCAGCATTCAGGAGGCAGAGGCAAGCAGATCTCTGTGAGTTTGAGGGGAACATCTTCTAAATAGTGACTTCTAGGTCATCCAGGGCCGTGTGTCAAACAACACCACCAAAACAAGTAATGACAACAAAAACACAAAACAAAATTATCTCATATTTCTGCCCATCTTAAAGGGGGCTGGTTTATCAAAGTAGGCAAAGTAGAGTCTTAAACCAGTGAACATAAACTTGAGTCCTGAAAGGAGGAAGCAAATGGTTTTTGTCTTAGTTTGATGGTTTTATCTCTGGAGCTGGTGAAACAAACCAAACCTCCAGACCTTTTTCCTGCTAACGTCCTTTTTGAGGAGGTCTCTTGGTGTCTACCCCACTTTCTTTAAGCCTTCTAGTCTTGTTGTCAAATCTAGGGGGAGTAGAGAAGGAAGCATAAAAGAAGTGATCTTGGTGTGGTTGGTTCTGTCATCCCAAGAGCTTTGAGGTTATGACCAGATTTTATACCAGGTCACACAAGTAAACATCCCAAAAGAACTCTGTGTCCCCAGGCACAGAGAGGTCTTCTTGTGTTCATGGCAGTTGCAAATGAATGCTTTGCCTGGTGAAATTGAAAATAAAAAACAGTCTTTCATATCACTCCTGTCCTGGTCACAAGTTTACAGTCTACTGACTTCCTTTTCCGGTCATCTTCTCGCCTGTTTTAGTTTTAAAAGTTTCTCTAATCAATATAACAAAGTCATTTCTCTCTTAAGAAGTCTTATTGAAATAGCATTGCCAGGGCCAAGGAGATTGATTGGTGGGTAAAGCAGTCCTTGCACAAGCATGAGAAACCAAGTTTGACTTTCCAGAACCTGTGTCAAAACCTGGCAGGTATGCTGCCTACCATGGTACTAGCACTCAGGGAGCAGAGAGGGGGAACCCTGTAATAACCTGACTAGTTATGATAGTCAGAAGTAATGAGTTCAGGGTTCAGAAACAGACCCTACCTCAATAAATAAAATGTAAATTTATCAAGAAAGACATTGCATATTAACCTCTGGTTTCCGTGTACATGTATATACATGGCACACCCACACATGTGTATGCCCATATATATGCAAATTCAAGTATACATTCTACACTTATGTATATGCGCATACTAACAAATAAAATATAAAATAGCATAATATGAAAATGAGTAATACAAGGTTTTTTAATTCACTGCATGATATTTGTATTTGTGACTCATTTATTACACTTCAGTTTAGTTTCTTAAATTGATTTGTGAAAATGAACTGTGGCTTGTCATGTTGTAGGTAGTATAGTTTTCTGGGAATCTGGCAAAGTACATCAGAAGCTTCAGTGGATTTTACATCTTTTTTATCTGGTAATTCCACTGAGGATTTATTTTTCTCCTTTGGGACAAGAAGTAGGCAATAATTGGAGAGTCACAAAACTTCTTAAGATTTATATCACAGTTATTTCCTTTGTGTCGCCAGCTCTGCTTCAAGTTGAGATTATTTCCTTGATAGAATTTGGTTAATATGAAATAAGTCCTTAGAAAATCTATCTTTGAATCCAAAGGCAGTAGCAGATGGGGGTCTCTTTTACTAGGTGCTAAGTTTTGTTTGTTTTTTTTTTAACTGGTCTCTGGGGAGGCCCTGTTAAAAACATTGACTTAAACAATGAACAGTATATAGGAAAAGAATATCGATGGCATAAACAATAGACAGGGGAATAGAACTCCTGGGTATCAGTAAGAAAACAGTGGAGTGTGTTTAAGGACAGGTAAAGAATATAGATGCTCAACTTTGCAACAAATCTCAGCCTCATTGGTAATTAGGAAATTGTGCATTTAAGATATGACCGGATGCCATTCAGTCTGGCAGAATTTAGAAGGCCCAATACATATTTAGTAAGAACAGGGACATCAGAACAGACTCCTCAAACAATGCCATGAGGATCCTCATTGCAAAACACTGCAGGGGACCATTTGGCAACATTTAGCAAAGCTTTCCTTGTAACAAACCAGGATCTAGCAATTCCATTTCAGAGTCAGAACACTAAGGGACATTAAAGTAGTTACACAGGAATGGTCACCCCAGCGTCATTTTTGTTTGCAACAAACCTTAATCATCATCAATGTCCACTTCCTAGGCAAAGCTCTCATGGAACAGAAAGAAAAATAAATGAACTGCACAGGGATCATCATGGACAAACCCTAGCTGACGTTAAATGGTGGCACATATTGATCCAAGCATTGCTACGGTCAATACTTACATCCTGTAAAAGGAAAACCACACAAAATGGCAGGTGCTTCACAGAATCAGTATTTTAAGTGCCTACCTGTGAGTCAGATGGTTACATAACAAATTCTGAATGACAGTTACTTGTGACTGGGTTTAACATATGTTATCTCCAATCTTGGAAATACTTTAAAAGTTTTCATCCCAGGGACAGTAAGTTGTTTATTATTTTTGTGGGCCACTTTTAAAAGTTAAAAAAAAAAGGTTGGACGCTTTAAGGAAAACAGTAACTTTAAGGAAAACAATAACAAGGTACATCCAACCACAGACACTAGAAGAATGTTCTTCTGGAGCCACTGACTGTTTACTTCATAGACATCCCCCTGCGTTATTGTAGACAGTTTTGTCTTCTCTCTTGTGCTTTGCCCTTACTCTGTGTTTGTTTATACTTTTGTGTATGACATATTCATCTACATGTATGTGTGTATGTGTGTGTGTGTTTGTGTGTGTTATTACTAACAAACAAACAAGCTGCAGGAAGTTTACATTGTGTCACTGGACACCTATTTTTAAATATGTGTTTGCTGCATGTGCTATTATATTTTTATCTAGTTACATTTCCATTAACCTTGAAATAAATGCAGAACACACGTATGAACTCTAAAATCCAAAGAAGAAAATTGAAAGAGAAGGGGGCTTTTTGCTTTGCATGCATGAGCATTTGCTTTTGTTTGTAGATTTTTGTAAATAAGCTTTCAACATTGTTTATGAACAGTTACCGATGTTTAAATGACATTGCTGTCTAAGTCAATGAAGGAAGCGTATTATGTATTGCATTTTATGGCTTATGCACAATTTCCTTCAGGAGACAAGTTCTTCCTTGAGAGCTCACATCACCCTACATTTGTAAGTTTTCCCAGGCTTTAGAGAAGCAGCTGAGGTAATGGAGCAGTGATGATGCTATACAAGTGAGGTGCCATGAAGGTGACTCAGCCCTCAGCCCTTGAGATGCTCCATCATCAGGTGTAGTGATTGACTGTACCTCATGTGTGACAGTGCCATCAACTCCCTTTAGCTATAGATAATAGCACAGTTCATTGGACAGGGTGGAGAGCCACTGTTCCATAGGTATCACCGTGTATAAACTAAGCCAGTGGTTTTACATAGCCCTAACAAATGTGTTAATAGTGTAATAAAACAAAACCCCTGAATTGTCACATGGCAGTATCTACTCAACCTGTCCATATTCAGGACAACAGAAAGCTATAACAGCTTTAGGGTACACAGTAGAGCTTTGATGCTGAGGTTTACTAACTGTGATTCAGGACATTGCAGCACTTTAAATGAGAGGGGGATTTCTCTCCCTTTCTGAAATGGGATCAAAATGAATATTCTCAGGAAACACTTGTGTGGCCTTCCTCATGTTCACCATGGTTATACTCTTCTTTATTAGACAGACATGGAGACAGATAGCTTCCACTTGGTATCCACATGAATACACATGTGCACACCTATCAAATATTTCTGTTAAGATTTCAAAGAAATATCTCAAAAGAATCGTTTGCTGTTTCATGAGAGTTTACTTCATGGGTCAACTCAGTGACAATTCCCCACAGTTGAACTTGCCACTGGTTGTTTCTGTCATGTGCCTTTATACAGGTTCTTACTTTGGACTACATTGTCCGCTTAGGTGGCAGCAGTCATGATGTTTCTGACTGCACTGTTGGGTCAATGATGTCATTGTGTGGTATCAGTGAGTACTGGCCTCACTCTGAGAGTCACCTGGTTGGCAAAGTCCAAGCCAAAACTCCTCTTTCCAGCCCAAGGTCTCATTTTTCTTGACTTTCTCCTTTAACAGCGAGGGCTAATTCTTCTCCAAGAAAACAGTCCAGGAGACTAGGAGGGGCTTGTTTTGATACAGAACCCAATTCAGGCCACTTCATATAAATCCAGCCTTTCAGCAGGTATTATGGATGATGATCTGTGGGCAGAGGACTGTGCCATCATGGAAAGTGCTACTGGTTTCTGAAACTCAGGAAATATGCCTCTTTATATCACAGAGAACTCTGCTCTGTAGTCAGTTACTGAGCAATATATAGATAGAATCAGACACAATGAATCACAGTTTATGCCAAAATTATGCAAAGGACCTTCCAGCCTTCACAGCTTGCACTTTTTAGAATCTCATTTCATTTGCTTCCACTGAGAAGAAATATAAGAGATGCCATTCATTTGAGGTTTTCCAGAAGTGGAGGACAATCCATTTAAGCACAAGAAGTATACATCATAATAAGGTAAAATAAAAAGCTATCATACCATGTACTCCTTGTTGCATAAGGAAACTCAATGCATGAAAATGAACTTCTGGTACTGGCCTTTTATATTAGGTATATTCAGAAATCTGTATTCGTATATGTATTTAAATATGCACATTCATGTAGCACATATTAAAGACATAATTCAACCGCAGTCTTACAGCAGAATTTTTGATAGCTAGCATTAGTTAGCAATTCTGGTTAATTTTAAGGAAAATAAATTGAGAAGAGAATATCTGGTTGCTTGCGGAACTGCTGGGGCAGGGGTGGGTGTACAGCTGAGTTCAGTCCCTCAGACTACACCTCAGAAGTGGACTGAAGAACACCCACCGAAGCCTTCTCTGCTGCTCTATGGCACCAAGCTCTGAGGCTCCCCCGGTTCTGGCTATCCCCACTACTTCCTGCATTTTATCATCTTGAGTTCAGTGTGTGCTACTGACTGGTGGAGATTTAATCATTGCTATTCCCTGTTGCAAAGGAAGCTGGTAAAGAAGCACTTTTCATTACTTCTGTAAAAGGAGGTGTTGTCTTCAGCCAAAAAGAAAAGCTATCAAATTGTGATAACAATGTTTATATCAGAAAGTTTGGAAGTTAAAAATGAAAATTTCTTATTTTATCCTGATGAAAACTATTTTAAGATAGAAGTATAATAATCTTTTTCTAATTTGTATATTTATTAATTTTATTCTTTGACAGTTTCACATATACATACAATATATTTTGTTGTTGTTTTTTGAGACAAGAGTTTCTCTGTGTAGCTCTGGCTGTCCTAGAACTCACTCTGTAGACCAGGCTGGTCTCGAACTCACAGAGATCTGCCTCCTAAGTGCTGGAATTAAAGGAATGAACTACCACTACCTGGTTCAGTCCTATTATCCTCTATCACCCACTCCCTCAACCCATTAAAACCCTTTTCCTTCCCAGCAAATCTCCTACCACTTCCATATCTTTTTAAAAATGTGACCCACTAAGTTTAGTTAGGGTTGCTTGTATGGGCCTAGAAGAGAGAGTACTTAATGGAGCATGGGCAACTTATAGAAGGCTACACTACCAAAGAAAGTAAAAGACACCCTTCCTCTAGCAACCATTAGCTGCCAGTGTTTTTTATGGAGGGTTGCAGTTCATCAACCCTTTCTCACCTATGATGGAATTGTGATGGACCTGATCTTGGGTGGGTTTTATTCAGGTAATGAATGCATAAGTGCAATGAGCCAGTCATGTCCAGAAGAGGTCTTTTTTGCAGCAACCCCAATATCCTCCAGCTCTTACATCATTTTAGTCTCTCTGGTGTTACCCAAGCGGCGGGAGCCATAGTTGTATTGATACAGATGTCCCACCTTCTTCACTTAGTCTCAACAGTGTGGCCAGTTTGAGCCTCCGTATTGCCTGCTGCCATAAGCTGTGCAGACAAAGGCTGACACAGCACTGACGATCTGTGGATAGACACACAAATACTTCAGTGGCAGTTGGCCACATCCAGTCAGCAAACAGTATCAGTATGTAGGTTCACCCTCAGGGCCTGTGACCTCCCCAGCCTTGGGCTGTTGTCCAGGTTACAACACCACAAGTCCATGTTGTGTGACTTCCTCAATTGGCCTCACCTAGTTTTTTGAGACAGAATCACTCCTTGAGTCTGAAGCTCCTCATTTTTTCTATGCTTTCTTCACAGTGTACCCCAGCTGTCCTCAGGACTGGGGTTACAGATGCACAAAGCCATTCCCAGTTTTTTTGGGAGGTACGTTCTAGGGGAGAACTCATTCCTCACACTTGCAAAGCAGGCGCTTTCCCATCTGAGCCGCTGCCAGCACTGTCTACTATTTATCACATGCTTCTTCTTAATTATTTCTGTTGTTTCCAGAAAGCCTCCAGCCCATACCAATTGCTTTATATCAACAAAGAGCTTTCTAAGTGTATTCAGCAGCAGTTATAACTACGTCATTACTCCCTTCTATGCCCAGAACAGTTAGGGATACTCTGCAATGTTGGCTGTGCCTTGTCTGGAGTACCAGCTGAATGATGCCCACTACGCAAGGAAGCAGCCCTTTTGGTATTTGAAACCACTTGTCATTTTGCTGATAGTACAAGTCCACTTAAGGCCACTTTCTGTCTGTTGTAAGCATCATTTAAAACAATTTGTGGGGGGGGGATGGAAAGAATATTTTTTGGTTTATGACATTTCTACCATCTTAGCTTTTTTTTTGTTCTATGAGTGATTTATATTATTAAAAAAAAACTATGTGAAGAATCCAGGGGTGGAGTGGGCCTCAAACAGCAAAATGAACCAGATCTAAAAGCTTGAAAGCTGTAAAGAATGTCAGGGTTAAGTTATTTTATATAAATATCCAAGCAACATTTATATGCATTTGTGGGGGAGGGCATGCTTTACATTATTATTTTTAAAATAACTTTTATTATGGAAAATTTCCCACAGTTTATGTGATAAGAGCATAGGCTCCTTCTTCTTCACCACACAGATTTACCAGTTTTCAGTATTTGTGACATTCTAATTTATGCTGTTAAAAGTAATTAGGATTGGGGATGTAGCTTGGTGTCTGTCCAGTGTGCTCAAAACCCTGGGTTCAGATCCTGGCACTGCAGCAGCTGAGTGTTGTGGTACACCCTGGGTAATCCAGCACTTGGGAGGTGGAAGCAGATCAGAAGTTCAAGGTCATCCTCAGCTACATAGTAAGTTGTGTCTAGCCTAGACTCTAGGAACCCTGTCTTAAAAAATGTTAGAAAGTAAAGGCATGTATGCAAAATTACTAACAAGCTAATGCAACACGATAAACCAAGGATTGACTTAGCAAGTATACTAATATTCCTTTTTTCTTTGCTATTTTCTCAGAGGAAGGAAGGTGCAGCAGTAACAAATGTCTCATCTGGGTATGCTTTTAGAATTATTCTTTTTTATTTTGGTTGTAATTTCTGGGACTGAGTTAGCATTTCTGTATGGAATTGCTAAGTCTGTCTATCTATCTATCTATCTATCTATCTATCTATCTATCTATCTATCTATCTATCTCGGCCACACACTTCCTGTTCCTATCCAGGACTTGTTGATAGGAAGTCTAGAGGTTAGAGACCCTTGTCCATAGAGATAACCTCTCCCCTCCAGAACATAAAAGTATCTCTTTGGCCTGTCAGGTAAGGCATGAGATAGTCATTGACTAACTCGGGCTCAGATCCAGGAAAAAGCTGTTCAGTTGTCCCTGGGGTGTCTATATCCTCTCTGTGCCTTTTCTGGAATCTTCTTCTAGGAAGAGTGAGGTGGTTGACTGGCATTCTGTGTGTCAGGGTAAGATTCTACACCAGGGCATAACTGACTGTGGGCCAGAGAATTCTGCTGCCAAAGGCTGTCTTCTCACTGTGGGATATTTGGCATCACCTCTGTGCTCTCCCTCTGGATGCCACCAGCAATCCATCCGTCTCAACTCAGTTATGACAACCAGACATGTCTTTAATCAGCACCCAGCACTCCTTCCTTGAAGGACAAAATTGCTGGATGTTGAGGCCACTGTCTTAAATACACAATTCTATGTGGCTTAGCCTATGCCAAACCCTGGTCCTAACCCTCCAATTGTCAGTTCCTTGGGGATAGAAAAGACACTTATTTTCTTTCATGTAGCAGTGTCTCTCTGTCTGCTGCACATGATGTATAGTGTCATTTGGGGAAGTCGCTAAAACACTGACAACTCTCTCCCTCTCCCTCTCCCTTTCCTTCTCCCTCTCCCTCTGTGTGTGTGTCTTGGATACACAGAAACCCCATACCACTGTGCTATACCCCACCTCTATTTTTTTTTAAATCTTACCGAGATAAATAGTGTGGCAAGTTTTTTTTTTTTTTTAACAAAAGAGTGATTTGAATATTTATTTCTTCCTTAACCTTTTAGATAGTCGTTTATAATGGGGAATATGGCATCTGGTATTTAAGAGATACAGGGGCCTCTTTTTCTTCTTATAAAAGGCATCACTATATCATACAATATTTTAGCCTTTACTTAAAACAAAAAAAAAATCTCATGATACTTCGATGCACTGGGCTAACAAAAATTCCTATTGAGCCTGGAAGATTCTCTTGCCTGTTGACCCTTTCCCCACAAGAAAGGGAAGAAAAGCCACTATCCTTTAATTACTCTGTGTCCTGAGGCAGTTCTCATAAAACACACATGCTGCTTGGATCTTCTCTGTTGCCAACTCCATCTTTGTTGACCTATTCCGGGCTATGGAGGCTGTTGCTTTTCTGGTACAGCTTTGATTTAATGATGAGGATAGGATTGGAAAGACAAAGCTTGTTCATTCATTCCTTTGTTTGTTTTTAACAACAAGGAAAACTTTTATTCCTCACAATGAATAGATATTATTTTAAAATCATCAACTAGATGATCAAGAAATGGAGAGAAAAGGTGACAGCATCACAAATGAAGGAGGGTTATAGCCTCAAAGCCTCCAGATTACTGAGCATTTTTAGATGATGTGAGAAGTCACTTATGCCAGCGAACCAGCGATACTTGTCTTGTACAATGCTAGGAACTGAAGTCAGAGCTTCTTAAATGCAGGCAAGCTCCCTACCTCTGAGCTGTAGTCCCAGCAAAACATTTTTATGAAGTAAGTAAATTAAACATTTTTTGAGAGTTTTGTACATGAGTCCTGCATTTACATTATTTCTACTCCTCTCTCTCCTTTCAACTCCTGCATCTTCCCGACTCCCTCTCAAATTCATACATAAACACACACACACACACACACACACATATGTGTGTGTAAAATACATATTGCTCAATCCAGTTAGTGTTTTCCGTATGCATAATTTGTTAGGGCTGATCTCCAAGGAGAGATGGCGTTGTTGACAGAAAAAAAGAAATAAAAAGGAAAGGAACATGACTGGTCCCAGGTGTGGTGGGGGAAAATTTTATTATAGATATGTGGGAGAGCATAGCCACAAGCAGGGACATCTGGGAGAGTCCAGAGTGAACACGATCAGATTCAAGTGTGTCTTGTGAGAAGGGGGGGGGGGCAGGAGGAGAGGGTATAGAGGGGAATCAGGTGCAGCCAGGAGACCTGAAAGAGAGTAGCCTGTAAGTCTAGGTAACCAAAATGGTTGATTATATAGGGAAGGGCAGCTGGGAGAAGGGCAATGCATTCCCTTAGCTGGAGAATTCAGGGTAGGGGGCTAGATATGCCAGCCAAGAGGGCCTTGTAACAGGTAGGGACTAAAGGGTTGGAGGGAGAACCTGGCCACCAGTGCCTGCTTTGACATGTTAAGTAGGTACCTCAGCCATTTGTCCCAGCTTTGAAACCTAGCATCCCAGACTTTGTTGATAATAAATAAATAACAAGGGTTGAGAGAATCTTCTCTATAACTACTTCCTGTTGACATTGGGGCATCATTGCTGGGGGAAGCTGAAATGCTGGCCAAGCCTGGGAAGAGCAGACTGTTCCACTCACTGACCAGACTCTGTGGGACCTTCAGGGCCTGGTGATGAGCAGGCAGCAGTTGGAGTGGTCTGTGAGGCTGGACCACCTGAGGCTGGCTGCTTTGAAGCTGTCCTGGATGCAGATACCTAGAGCTGGTGCTGCAACAGTCTGCAGTTGGTTTGAAATCTACTGGGACAGATAGACTAGGGAGAGAAGGCAAAGTTAGGGAGTTGAGAGGACATTTTTATTTAGGTTGTACATTTGAAAGTTTTAGGTCCCTGGTCCTGGTAGTTAGGGGAGGGGAGGAGTTCCAGGAGATCCCACCCTCAGGAATAGTCAGTAGTCAAGAAAACTTAGGCTGTTGGTTGACAGGAGTATTTATCTGGAGTCCCTTTGACCTGCCAGAGATGAATTCAAGTTGATTTACAGAAGTACAAGAAATTTCTTTTTAATAAAAAGGGATAAAAATTTTAGATATGTTAACATTACCATTGTTTGTAATCTGTACTGATACCCACATTGTAGAAAGAGTGGTAGCCTCAGGCCTTTGAGTCGTAGTAAAAGCTTGGAGACCAAAAACCGATTATGGGTTAAAAGCATGAACACACTTTCCAGAGTTCTGGGTATATAGATTGGACAGGGATGATTTTAGTACTTTGAGTACATACTTAGAAAACAACCAAGAGAAATTTAAAATATTGAACTTGTGGCTGTGATAACATTAGCAATACTTTACCAGAGCTACATTAATAATTTCTCAGAACTCCATTGATAATGTTAAAACTTTAAACTTTTAAGTCTTATTAGAACAATAGCATAGAGAGAGAAACCTGAAGCATTTTTATATTCCTTAAATCACTTCTGTCCTTAGACCTTTATAATTTGCATTTACATACCTCAAATACCTTCTTAGACTCATAACTTACTTATGCTTTCATATCCTTAGACCTTTATAACTTGTATTTATATATCTTAAGACATTTTCCTAGACCCTCAAAACTGATTTACATAAACCTTAAACTTTTTAAATTCAATATAATTATTTACCTCGACACACAGGTGGTTGATAACTGAGAGCAATCATTGTAAAGCAAGTTCCTTGAAATGAAGGAATGCTAAAAGGTACGTTGAAACCTCTTTTGTGAGTTTATCTCTTTTTACTGTCTGGTAACAAGGTAAACCTTTCGTCTTTCTCAGGTGAGACCTGAGGCCTGATAGTCATATATGAAAAGAAGGTGGCTGTAGCTCTGGGAAAGGAGCTGGTATGTTTGCTGCTGTTAAAGCTACAGCCAGTCAATGTTGTCAGAGATCTGAGGATAAATTATAGCTGGAAATATAAATGGTCTAATTATCAATTAAAATGACAGGTGACCCTAGGCTCCTGCAATCTCCTTGGGAGAAGTATAAGTCTTCAGCTGTCATACAGATAACATGGCCTTTGGCTGTCAGACCCGGGTCTGAGATTTTTATCCTGTAGAGGAATGTGGGAAAACTGACTTTATTTTGACCAGGCAGAGTACATTAATCAACCAATAAGTGTTCATAGATTGAGCAGAGCCCAGGCAGCAGGCAAGGCATGGGGTGGCCTTGCCCAGTGGTTAGTGTTGCCACAATCCTTGTACCTGGTCTGTCTTCTCTGGGGACCTTAAGGATTCCCTCTATGAAGGAGCATGTCTGGTAAGGGAAACTTAAACATTTTGAATGCCATATTCAGCAGATCTCTGAGGAGTCTGAGAAACATCTATTTATTAAGTATACCCATTTTACTTGCTTTAGGCTTAATATTTAAACACATATGGAGGTTAAATAAAGCTTTTTACTAAATTAACAGTTTACAAGCTAGTAGCTTAACAAGTAAACAAAGACACAGAAGCTAGACAAGTATTACTGTGAACCTGAGTAGACCTTAGGAATTTATAAACCTAGAGTATCAAATATACCTTATTTATCAAAAGAAACATGACTGATACCCAGTTTGGGTGCCAAATGATTAAAAAAATAAATAAATAAAAAGGAAAGGACATGAACATGATTGCTCTTAGCTATGGTGGTGAATAAAGTTTACTATAGATATGTGGGAGAGCATAGCCACAGGCATGGACATCTAGGAGATTCCAGAGTGGACATGACCAGACTGAGCTGAGCCCTGTGACGAGAGGGGAAGAGGAGGGAGAGAGAAGAGCAAGGAAACCCAGAAGAGAGTAGACAAAAAATGGACCAGGTAACCAAAATGATTGACACATAGGGAAGGGCAGCTGGGGGAAGGACAGCCCCACTCCTGAGTTAGAGAAATTTAGGATTGAAGGAAGGGTATGCTGGACAGGAGGGCCCTGTGACAGGTTGGGATTGAGGGATGCTGGGAGAACCTGGAAGCCAGTGTCTGTTTGGATATGTTAAGTAGGCACCTTAGTCATGTGTCCCAGGTTTGAAACATAACACTTGCCAGATTTCCCTCATCCACACTGACATATCAACTAGGGGTGTTGTGAAGATTGTGTTTAGGCAGTCATATCACTGATATTTCATCGGTGTTAATCTCCTGTTATATATATAATGTCCTATCCCTGGAGAAGATGTCCTGTTCTGGTCATCTGGCTCTTACAGTCTTTCCTCTTCTCCCCTGTTCCCAGAACTCTGTGTGTAGGAGTTGTGTTTTAGATGTACAGCAGTGCTTGGGCACCCCACAGTCAGTGAGTAGTTCTCTGCACTTGGGCCAGTTGTGACTTTCTCTAATGGTCTCCATCTGCTGTAAGAGACACTTCTTTACAGAGGCATGGGAGCAACACTTACCAAAGGAAAGTCAGTAAACTAGCTCGAGAAAGATTATTTATAATGAAGAGTGAATAAAAATAATCAATGCATGTCATGATTGAAAACTCTCTCCAAGACATTTCAAAACCAGCAAAATTATATCACAGATATGAATTCTGTAGACTGTCATAGCATTGCAATGTTTGGTCAAGTGACTGGGAGTGAATCTCAGTTTTCTTGTCTTGACAGTGGGGAGAATAATAGTGTCCATGTGGCAGGACTGCAGAAGGATCCACAGTTAAATCCACAGAAAGTCCCTAGGACTTGGCCAGGACTTCTGCTTCATTTTTTTATTCAAGCTCGATGAAAGAAATCCTGATCTATTTGTCTACTTTCAGAATTTCCACCTCTATTCTCAAAAGAAATACTCTGGTTTCTTCTTTTTATTCTTTGTTTTACACACACACACACACACACACATACACACACAGAGAGAGAGAGAGAGAGAGAGAGAGAGACAGACAGACAGACAGACAGACAGGCAGACAGACAGGCAGACAGACAACTATGTACACTAGTCTTTTGTAGCTGTGTCCGACATTTATATATTTTTATGGATGGAAGACAAACTTTAGTCTTTCTTAGAGTCTGATTCATGGAAGGAAACAGATGGACTTTTGTGGTTTGTGTGTGCATGTTGCAGCTTTCACAAGACATAAGACATAAATATAGAGTGTTGGACACTTTTCTTGAAAGAAGAAGTTCTGGATTTGAACTCTGTTTTGATCTGAAAAGGCCAATATGAATTCAGTTATGTATTCTCTACTCATTTAAAAATGTTTCCTTTGTGACTAAGACATATTCTCCTGATTGATCAGCAAGATCATTATGGGTAAGCCCCACTTATTGCATTTATTAACAAGATATCTCTAATAGATACTCAGATTTTCATCAGGACAGAGGAGTTACAGGGATGTCACCAAACACGGAGAAGTTAGGACCCTGTGGCCAAGCTGGTTTAGAAGCATACAGGTTGAGGTGTGCAATAGCAAGACACATGAAGATATTTTTATGCTTGTGTTAGGACAATGAGTAGACTGTTTACTAAGTACACATGCTGATGTTTTGTGGAACAAGAAAATAGAAAATGAATAAAAAGAAATTGACTAACACATAGGCATACATATACTGTGTTGTCATATAGAAAACTTAGCAGCAATAAGAGTACTATAAGGGACACGATATGTTGTCATAACTCTGCTTTATCAGTTATTGATCTGGTTTGTGGTGTTTTGTGTAAACTTCCTTCCAAAATTCAAGCCCTGCTCATTCTTTCAATATTTCCACATGTCAGACCTCAATGGAAGAAAAAAAAACGAAGTAAAAGATTCACATGATCTTTTCAGGGTTTTATAGTTCTCTTTAAGCTCAGTTCAACCCTTAGTGACCACGGTGGCTCACTGAGAAATGGAGGAGAAAGGTTTCCCAAGTGCCTGGTGTGCGGTGGCGCCTCTGCCTTTGAGCAGATTGTGGACTCTTGCTTCTTGCCCGCCGCTCTCCCCTCCATCCTCTCTTTGAGTTAGATACAGAGAGAGTGATCACTGTGCAGTGCTGAATGCAGCCCTGTCCTGTCTTGACCCCATCTCTGCTTCTGGGAGTTTTCATTTTCTTGCCGTGGGTCCATATATGGACTCATCTGAGTGGATGCCAAAGCGAAACTTCCAAGACGAACAGTAATAGCGAATTTTATTTCCTCATGGAGTGTTTGCTGTGTGCCAGATACTTTTCATGCGCTCTGTCTCTTACAATGATGACTTCAGTGCCTATTGAGTAGACAGTGTCTGCCATCTACATTCAAATAGAAGCTGGAGGTCTAGACCTCAGAAGCTATATGCCCATGGTTTGAACCCAGATCTCTACAAAACCCTACCCCACATTTAGCACTATAAATGGCCTCTTTCCATCATGCTCTTTCAATTGGGCCTTTGCTGTGTGTCCTAAGCAGGGAAGTGTGTGCTATGTAGTGTTGTGAGTCATTTGGGTTATTCGCACCCAGAAGTCCTTGAATGTGTATACATGGTGTTTTAAGACTAGAGTTAATGCAAGAGACAAGCTGTAGCCACATGTATTTCACAACCAGCTGTCTTAACAGCACAGACTCCAGGGTAACTGCTGCAGGGCCGCCCTGAGTCCACTTTTCCTGTTGTCACAAACACCTGGGTGACTTTAATAAGTTTATCCCTGGAGTGGTAGAGTATGCCTGTGACCATAATGTTTTAGGAGGCTGGGACAGAAGGATCATTTCAAGTTGAAGACCAGACTGAACTTCATGAGTTGAAGGCCAGTCTGGACTACAGAGTGAACATATAAATATATAAAGCAGGTTTTAGGACTTGCTTGAGACAGCGTGGTTCCTGAGAGGCCAAGACTCCTGAGTCTCATGACATGGACCCCGAAGCTGGTATGATTATGTCGCGGCTTCTCTTTGCCAGATTTTAGCTCATGTGGACTTGACCTTCAGGCCAGCAGCATTCAGCTCTCATGTCTGATGGGGGGCTTGCTGACTGACCTTTTACTTAGGCCCGAGGCAATGTTTTTCTCTGTGACAAACTTGCCTCCTGCCAGTTTTTTAAGACTGCCAGTCCTTATGAGGCAGAGCTCGGCTGCCTGGTTATAATCGGCCCTAATACCCGATAAACTGTGAACAATGGCCTCGTTTGAGAGGAAATATTAAGACAGAAATACGCCTGCCATGCAGAGGCAGCGCTAAACTGGAGCACACAGAGAAGTTGGGGGCACGTGGGAAGCTGCCCTGGTGACTCCTGTAAGGAGAGGGAGGCTGGCTGGCCTCCACAATGGGCCATTATAAGGGCACCATTGAACCACGTAGTCACAGCCCTTTTGAAAACCAAAAAGAAAAAAAATGTGTCAAGTATTAGACAAACGTAAACTATGCTTGAATGTGAGACTAAAAATTTCATAAATAACAGAGTCAGTTTAATCTGATCAAATATTTCAAGAAAAAAAAAAGGAAACAAGGCAGTTTTCATTGCTGTACAACACTTTCCTGGCTTGGTTTTTCATTTGCAAAAGTTTCAAAATAAAGAATTCTGTCCGGATATGTTTTTTTTAATAGCAGATTTCTAAGCTTTCGTTTTTGTGCAATTCATAGTTTTTAAATAGCAAACTTAGTGCCTTATATGTTACATAAAATGACAAATATAAATAAAACATTACTCATCTGTAATTGCAGTACCCAGGCATCGACACTTTAAAGGTCTCTCAGTGATTTGTCAACAGTTTTTATTTTGCCCACACATATGTAAAAGCATGTTGAAATTGGCATTGTGTTCTCACTTAGGTTAAGAGCTTTACCCTCTCCTTCCACGGTCTATAAAATATGGACCTCGGTGACTTTGCAGTACCCATCTCTGTGCCCTGGTTCTTCATGGGGACAGCTGTAGTTCTTCCCTGGAAGGTTTCTGCCAGTTCCTGGAGACATCACTGTTAGGTCAGCTAGGGTTAGGGTTAGGGTGTGTCTCCAGGTATGGAGTAGGGAGATGCCAGAAATGCCTCTGAATGATGTACAGATAAACCTCTACAGCCAAGAGTTAGCTGACTCCACCACAGTGCCTGAAGTTTATACCTAAACTAGGTCACCACCTCATTATTAATCTAGCCCCTGTCTCTTGTTACATATCTATGAGCAACTGTTCTGTTATCAGAAATTAATCATTAGCAAGTATTTTGCAAAGGTCAAGAAGATAAGTATTTTAGCTTCTGTGGAACACTAGGAACATTACTTAACTCTGTTGTCACGAATAGTGGCACACGATTCATAAATGAGAGGGCAAGTGTGTCCAGTAAAACTTGTTCTCAGGTGTAGTTGGTAATCAAAAGGATGGGCATGGACCCACCCACACCTGCTAGTTTGTGCTTCAATTGGGTGTCTTAAACCTAAAATCACTGAACCTTGAAAACCGTAGGGTCTGGGTAGACATGTATATATGTGTTAGTTACTTTTATCATCTTTGTTATGAAATACCTGGCTGAATCACCTTAAGAGAAAAGAGGTTGACCTGGACTCCCATTTCATGGAAAGGAACACATTGCAGCTGGGTAGCTTTGTGCAGGCAAGACTTGTTACATCCTGGCTTACCATGGAGCCTGTGGTTACAGCAAGGAGTAGGACTTGGCTCTAACCCTCAAGGCCCACCCTCTGGTAATCTACTTCCTTCAGCTCACCTGCCCCTCAAAAGTTCCACACACCCACAAAGCTGCACCATCATCTGGGGACTGAGTGCTCAAATTTGTGAGCCTATGGGGACATTTTACATGTAATATTATGTTTTCATTTGAAAGTTCTACCCATTTGGTTTAGCAAATGAGATTGAAAATTTGATATGCTTTGAATATGTCTTATACAAGGTCAAAGACAGAAGCAGGAAGAAGAGCCAAGAGATACTTTTAGTCATCTGTATGACAAATGGAGATGACTTCGGTTAGGTGGTAGTCCCAGAGAAGGTAAAACTTACTTAAATTCTGAGTATATTCTCAAGACAGTAAATATTGATGGGCTGTGTGTATGATACATGGAAAAGAAAGTAATCAAAGGTGATTAAGTTGTTTGGAATATGAAGACGATTTGACCTATAAACCCCAGAAATTCCCATGAAGCCTTAGTGGTACATGCCTACTTGTAACCCCAGATGCTCAGGAAGCAGGGCCAGGAAGACTCAAAGTTCAAGGCTACAGAATGAGTTCAAGGCTTACTGGGCTATGGAGTGAGTTCAAACAGCTTACTGAGATCCTGTTTTTAACAAAAGCAGAAAAGGGTTGTGTGTAACTCAGTGATGTTTGTTTAGCATGGGAAAGGGCCTAGGTTCAGCCCTAGTACCACACACACACACACACACACACACACACACACACACACACACACACACACACACACACCCCTACCATCACCAGCAGCAGTAATATTAGCAGGTTTTATATGTTTCAACCTCTCCATTATCGATGAGTATGCTAATTGTGGGGTATTTGCTACATAGACAGGTAGAGATGAGTCTAGAATTCAGAGAGATTTGGGAAAGGGGATTTATATCACCAGGGTTGAGTGTAGATAGTAGAAATCAAGATTGAGCCTTCATAGATAAGATGAGGAGTAGGAGAAACTAACAAAACAAACTCAGAAGTCATGATGGAGGGGAGAAGGCCCACTGAGTGTGGTGAATTGGGCACCAAAAGAAAAATGTGTACTAAGCCTTCTTGCTGTGGCTCATCTTGCAAGGCTTGTTCACAACTGGGACTTCTGTCCTTGCCTGGGTGGCTTCTTCTGCTGATAGGCCAGTCCTTACCAACTTAAGACCTGCGTTTAAACACCACAGTCTTTCTAGGTATATACCTTCCTTCCTTCTTTCCTTCTTTCCTTCCTTCCTTCTTTCCTTCCTATCTTCCTTTTCAAGATAGGGTTTCTCTTTCTCTGTGTTACAGCTCTGGCCATCCTGGAACTCACTTTGTAGACCAGGCTGGCCACAAACTAACTGAGATTCACCTGCCTTTGCTGGGACTAAACGTGTGTGCCACCACTGCCTGGCTCCAGGTGCCTTTCTTGAACAACTTCTGAAAGTTCAGTGATCTGGGTCTTAGCTGGGACAAAGACAGTTATTTCTTGAATGAATAAAGAGCATACAACTTTTCGATGGAAGCAAGAGTTCCGATGAAAACATTGTAATCTTATGATCAGGATGTAGTGTTTTCCTGTACCAACTGTATCCTTATCTGTTGGAAACTTGTTAGCAATACAGATGTTTTAGACATATTTAGTTGTCTAGGTATGGCAGGGGGCTAAAACTGTCAAAATTGGATCTCTTGAAGAGTTTTTTTTGGGTATTCTTTCAGAAGCTGTCTTCATGTTGTAAGCAACAAAAGAGACTCAGCCCAGTGTTGCTGGCTGTAGCCTGGGAAGTTCCCCCAAAGGCCTTCTACTCATGAGACCAGCCTTGACTTGCTCACCCCAAATGTATTTCAGAATAAGTTGCTATGAAGCAAAGTAGGGGTTTACAAAGAGGTGGCACACACTGTCAATTTAAATGCACATGTGTGAGGTTCTTCTATAGATTAATAATTGTATTATGGTATTTTAACTATTGAAATGGCAACAGTCAAATGGTTTAATTTGCAACCAGATTCAATGACAACTTCCTAAATAGAGTTTAAAACATAAGTTTGGTTACGTGTTTCCCTTAAAGTAGCTCTTGTCCTATAATGAAACTGTTAACGTGGTGTCTGAGGTGTTCAGCTTTAGGGATGAAATAGTCGTGGCTGATAAAGCCAAACTCAAAAGTCACGTATGGTTTTTCCTCAGGCGTGGCTCTTAGCTGTTCTAACTGTCTTGGAAGGATCTCTCAGAGAGGAGTGTTGTCTCTGCAGGCAGTCTTCACAACAGCTCTGATGCTATCAGTCCCATTGAAACTCTTGTCCATTCTGCTTATTTTCTTAGTGCTTTAGGAATTCACACAATGTATTTTGGTAATACTAACCCACATCTCCTCCCAGGGACACCACCCTCTTACCTACAACCCAACTCTGTGTCCCTTTTTATTTTCTTATTAAGCTTATTAAGTCCAATTCGTGCTGTACATATACTCATGGATATGTGGCCTTCCACTGCTTAACTGTAATTCAGCCAGCGAGAAACATAAACCAGATCTACACTGGAGGCCTCTTTCTCTTTCCACATCCCCTTTATCCTTCCTGCCTTTCTAACCTGTTCAAACGAACAACAGAAGTATCTGTAGAAACCTAAAACTTTTCTTTTTTCTTTTTTCTTTTTTGAAAACTTTTCTGTAGCATCATTCAAATGGCTTATTTTCCACATGTGATTTCAATTGACTAACTCTAGTATAGATTATAAAATGTACTGTTGGGCACATGAGAGACATTTGTGAATGAATACATAAAAGATTGTTCTCTATCTTTTAAAATATCTTGGTATTTAATAACATTCATATGTAACAACCGAAGCAATGAATATATTAAAATGTCAATATACTACCTTAAAATTTAACTCTTATTTTTATATTTATGAATGCTTTACCTGTATGTATGTATGTGCATTTTGTATATGCAATGCCAGAGAAGCCCAGAAGAGGGCATGGGATCCCTTGGGACTGTAGTTACAGAAAGTTGTGAGTGGCCATGAGGGTGCTGGAAATAGAACCCAGGGCCTCTGGAAGAGATGCCAGTGCTTTTAACCACCAAGGTTTCTCTCTAGTCCTCCAAATACACTTTTTATGGGGCCTCTAAATACTGTTTATCTAAAAACCAAAGCATTCGTCCGTCTTACTTCATAATAGGTGCATTGTTTTATAGGTCCTTAGCTAAGGAAAAGAGGCTTACATGGATTTTTTTTCATTAGAACTGGTCTATATTATAACAGAATTTTAGGAAAAATGTTCTTCATTCTTTGTATATAGAGTTATACCCCATTGCTCTGATTTCAGCAGCCTACAGAGAAACACAGAAAGCTAGACGTACTGTTCCATGGCCTCCTTTCTTCTTACTTGTAAGCACAGAAGGATGGCAATGGCCACTGTTATAAATTTACGTCTAAAAACAGTATGAACAGAATGATAGTACAGGGTTCTATGAATAAAAAGTGATGGAGTGACAATCCTCCTGATATTTCTTTATAATTTACTCATACAAGAATGAATTCTCTCCCCAACCATGAGAAAACAAACCCTTAACATTTTGTTGCCTTTTTGAACAAAAATAAAATCAATTATAAACTGAAAGGATTGTGGGAATTTTTAGTTGCTTTGTACAAATTCAGAGTAGCAAATGGGGCAGGAATAAGAGAAGCCATGATGGTTCAGGTGAGATGTGTTTGCAGCAGTGGGTCAGGAAGTCAGCTAGCATGGTGGCATCTGTGGCCACCATCTTGCTTGACTGGTGATGGGCCACTGAAGGTAAATAGCCTGTCACTATCACCAGGGAGGGGCAGAGCTACCTTGCGACAGTCAGGAAGGCATCCAAATCAGCTCTGCAGGTTGTTCATGATCTTAATGAAGATAGGACAACAGGAGAGGAAGCAGAACAAAGACAATTGAGATCCCACATCTTCATGTGGATAGCTATTATGAAATGTAAATGATGTCAGTGAATACTGTACTGTGCTAAAAGTTTGGAATATTGTAGACTGGCATTGGGAATCTAGACTTCAAATGCATGGATTCAAATGCTTCAGTTTTTTGCACCATATTTTATTTATTCAGGCTTTTACTTTGAGGGCTATAGAGCCTCATAAGGATGGTGTGTGAAGGAATGAGAACAAAGTAGATCTTTCTCCAGCATCTTCAGGATGAGAAGAAGAGTACTCACAGAGGTTAGAGCTTTTCACAGTGGCATGCAACCCAGCTGGGATGATGAGAGAGTAAGCGTGTTCTACATCAGTGGTTCAGGATAAGAAGAGCAGGACACAGAGAGGTTAGGCCTGTTCAAAGCGGCATGTATCCCAGCCAGGAAGTTGCTAGAGTAACCATATTCTACATCAGTGGTTCAGAGTGTGATCAGGAGACTCAGCACTCTTCAGGACCCTCAAAGTGTTTCCACGAGGTAAAAGCTAATTCTATGCTAATACTAAGAAACTTTCTGGCCCTCTCACTCTCTTCCCACTGCTATAGAAGTATGTGGTATCTTAAGAAGTCATCATTGCTATGCTAGCATGTGATCTTGTGTTTCAAGCTTCCCATTTTCATGCTAAGCTGGTGAATATTGATAGAATTCACACAAATACAGCAGTTTGGAAGAACTCAAGACCCCCGTGACAAGCTTTGGGGACTGCTGTTTCTGATATTTGATGGGCTTTCGTCAGACACCGAAAGCAGGTTGTAGATGCTCTTATCATCCACGTTGGCACAAGGGGACTTGTGCTGTCGGAGTCTGAACGGATGACTGGTCCTGGGCTCCTTTTCTCTCCATTCCATCAGGCACCCAGCCTCTCAGGGAGTTTCCAGGAAACACTGAGATTTGAGCACTAACTTCTCAGAAGATCAACTTCTCTGAACCCAGCCCATCCTCCAGGGCATGCCAGTAAGAGATCGTGTCCACAGACAGGGAGACAGAAAACACACCTCGGTGGTTTGCTGCCTCCCTCGGTCCACTCCCAGTGTGCTGGCTTTGTCTTATGCTACGTGAAAAATAGAACACTAGATTGTTTTTTAATTTGAAATATTTCACTTCAACAGTTTCACAGTGCTAGCTACCCTTGAAAATTTGGGTGACTAACCTATCTAGATTGGTGTAACATTGAGCAATCAGCTGCAAACTGAATCTGCTACTCCTTTTAGGAGTGGTTTCCAGTGTCCTCCGACCTCCCCCTCCCTATGTCCTTATCCACAGCTGTGTCCCTCAGTTATGTCACCTGTGTGTGGTGTCTGGGTTGGGAATACCTGCTGGTGCTGTCTGCAGCATCATATTTTCAGGTGCTCGCTCTCTCTGTGTCTGTGTCTCTCTGTCTCTGTCTCTCTGTCTCTGTTTCTCTGTCTCTCTCTGTCTCTCTGTCTCTGTCTCTCTCTGTCTCTCTGTCTCTGTCTCTGTCTCTCTCTCCGCCCCTCCCTCCTGTGTGTGCCTAAGGTCAACCTCAGGGTCTCCCTCAGCCACACTCCACCATTTTGTACTTGAGGCTGGAACTCTCAATGAAGCTGATATGAATAGCCTGGCTGGCCAGTGAGTCCCAGGATCTGTCTGCCTTCACGTCTGCAGTGTTGTTGGAATTACAAGCGTGCGCTCTGCTTTCTTATGTGGCTTCTGCGGATTGAACTCAGCTTCTCAGCCTTGTGCAGTAGATACTTTACTGACTGAGCCCTCTCTCCAGCCCTATCATCTTAACTTACTTGAAAACCCAAAAGAGCTGATACTTGAATGTAGTAAAGGCCTCTGCCAGTGAATTACTAAAGCACGACAGTCTGATTCATTAAAGAAAACGGCTCTGCCAGTGAATTAATGTTTATTTTTAAATGTGCAGCCGTGTCTCTTTTTAAGGGGAGTAGTGAAATAAGCACATTCCGCTCACTGCCCTCATTTCGTGTTTATTTTGGTACCGTCTATTGTCCTCATCATTATCGTGTCTGGACCCTTTCACAAAACTGAACATGCCTGTGAACCTCCGTGTGCAGCGTCAGACAGGTTCGAGATGGTCAGCCAAAAGTACTTCAGTAGCCACAGCATTTTGGGGAGAAAAAAACAGGTGGGGGATGAATTGGAAATATTTATGCTTAAAATACCACCACCCCTTTTCAGCAGTAAGCAGCATTTATCCTAATTGCTAAATATAGACCTGTCTCTTCTCTCCTTTTGCTTCACCCTAGGAAGTAAATTGCTTTATAAAGCTAGAAATCATCTCTCTATTCTGATTGTTCATGGCAAATGTCCTATGATTTACATGTTTAGCATATAATAACAGTAAATAGTGCAATAGACAGATGGAAGGGCCATCAGTACATCAACTGTGGGCCCTGATTTATTCTCTTCTCATTCCGAGGATTGTATCACAGCTTCCAGTCTGTCCCTGTCTCTGTCTGTCTGTCTCCTCTTGTCTCCCTCCCCTCCCCCTCCCTCCCTCCCTTCCCCTCCCTCCCTTCCTCCCTTCCTCCCTCCTTCCCATAGAACAGCTCCCCTTCTTGCTGTCTTGAGGTCAGGAGGCAGGCTTCCCGTCTACCTAGTTCAGAGTAAGCTGTCCATTGAGACCAGCGTGTAATGACCAAGTTAGAGACTGTAGATAGCATCTTCCACGCTAAAGTCCATCCCCCTGCTGTCATACATGCATCATTATTTAGCTGTTAGGGAAGTCTCATGTGTGACAGTAGCTTTTAGGCAATGTCTCCTCTGAAGGGGGCTTCTAGCTCTTAACCTATTGCTAAAAGAGAAACACCATTGTCCATTAATACTACTGGAACGAAAGATGAATGGTGAATTGGCCTTGATCTAAGAGTAAGCTTGACTTTGATAGCTCATCCTTTAAAAAGGTTCTTTTATATCTATGAAAAAAAGCATGACGTCAAGCCAGGGGGAAAACTGATATCAACATTTAAGCCCAAACTAGTGGAATTTACAAAAAAAAAAAAGTCTCTTGTGAGAGAACAGCTTTTTTTTTTACACGCATAACTAATTAGCTTAGGTTATTATAAGCTGTGCTGCTGTGATAACGTTTCCGGTGGTGCCTTGGGATGCCTTGTTTATGGTGCCTTCTCTATGCCAGTCGCTCTTGGAATCGGACTTACAGAAAGTAGAGGGAGGAAGAATAAGTAGTCTGCCCTGTGTCCTTGGCTTGGGGCCGCCTGAGACGTTGCTATGCTGGAAATGCTAGAGTACAGTCACTACCAGGTGAGCTTTCCTTCTTATCCACCCCTCAAGCCTGAATGGCAAGGGTATAAACGGGCTAATTCATCTCTTTAATGTCATTTCACTAAGTACCCTGTTTGCAATAAAAACAGATCTGCTCCTTTACTGTTGCTTATGCTTTGATGCCCTAAGAATTAATGTTGTGCACTTTTAGACATAGGGAATAGCAGTTGGATTTGTTTCCTTAGCAGCTAGCTGCAGTCTCTCCACCAGCTCGTGTTTAGAGTGTATAAGATTAAATTGTGTTTGTCAGTGAAAAGTAACTTTAAATTGAATGTCACTGATTTTGTTTATTTTAAAAAAGCATTTCTAATTCCCCGTTGATGTTTATGGAAAGGGACAACAGATACTGGGTTGGCTCACAAATACTTGTGCCTTTAAAGACACATACATGCAAGTGTTATACACTTGGAAGTAACTGCTTTGTGTGGGATTGCTTTTCCATTGAGCCTGTTCATAATTCGAATCTTGAATAATTATATTCTTGCATATGAAAGGAGTTAACCTATAACACCTTGATTTATAGTCAGAAATGGCAATGTTTCTGATTATCTTCTGTAACCATTTCATAATTAAAGGATTGTGTGTGTGTATCTGTGAGTGCGGTTTTTTTTTTGTGTGTGTGTGTGTATATATCTGTGTGTGTGGTTGTTTGTGTGCCCGCATATGTGTATTAACAGAAAGCTGTTATTTGCAAAGAAAGTGAGATGAAATGAATTGTGCGTTTTCGAGATTGTTGTTTCGATTTTTACTAAATCCTTTCTGGTGTGTTGGGGGAGATTCTTACTTTTCTTACTTCATAGATGTTTTCAAATTTTAACAATTAGCCATGAGAAGAGGGCACTAGGATTGATGTGTAGTTAATTATTATGGAAGTCAATTAGGAGAGCTATCACTTGGATCCTAAGAGCTCTAAATCCTGTGAGTTAGACTCTCAACTTCAGTCCTATCAAAATCCGTTAGCAAAGTGCCCAGTACCTTACAAGGGATTGGTAATCTGTTCCGTTGGTGGTCACTCTCACATTGTATACAGGAAGAGCTGTTTGAAACCCCAGAATAACACTGCTATCTTCTCTTCCCTCCATGGCCATGCTCAGGTGCAGACCCACCTGGAAAACCCCACCAAGTACCACATACAGCAAGCCCAGAGGCACCAGGTAAAGCAGTACCTTTCTACCACTTTAGCAAATAAACATGCCAGCCAAGTCCTGAGCTCGCCATGTCCAAACCAGCCTGGCGACCATGCCATGCCACCAGTGCCGGGGAGCAGCGCACCCAACAGCCCCATGGCTATGCTCACTCTTAACTCCAACTGTGAAAAAGAGGTAATTCACGTCTCCTCTTCTCCTCTGTTTCTTACACTCCATTAACTGTCTCTGGGGTACTCCTCTCGCCCTTAGTGATGGACTGTCTTTTGTCCACCTGGTCATAGTCACTGGCCTCTGTCCCATATTTACTGGTGTGACCATTTACATTCAGCCTCTTGTCACTAGCACTAGATATGGGGTTTATTGCACAGACACACACACACACACACACACACACACACACACACGGCAGGAGACTTGCCTTGCTCTAAGCAGAATGTGGAAGTGAGGATGCTTCCTTAACTCCCATCTCCTTCCTTAGATGAGTGTTCTCTTCCCTTTTATGCCCTCCAATTTGCGAAGCAGTGAAAATGCAGAGAGGAGAAGGGGAGGTGGAAAAGCGAAAGCAAAAATAGAAAAGGTGTGGGGCAGGCAGCTTAGAAGTTCTGCTTGCTGTGAATGTCTGGGACATTAGTTTTATTTTTCACCGAGCTGGAGAAAGAAAAAACACGGAACATGCATGGATTGGTTTGAACAGTATGGCACATGAGGATTTAAGAGGAAAAGCAAGGCTTATTACGATATGCAATCAGTTTCATAACAAATTGCTGCCTGGCAAATCTGTTTTGGTAAAGGCTGGATTGGAGACAAGACTCAAACCCTCAAGCTAATTTCTACATCAAAAGTGGAGCATAAAAATCCGTGGGGGCACTGCTATGATTGGGTGCTTGTTATTTCTAAATTTTCAGAGTATGTCTCATTTTGGTAGAGTTTTATGTTATGTTGTAGTGTCTATGTGAGTTCAGAAGGAACTGTTACACAACATTTGGTTGGTATGAGTCACTGCAGGGACTGAGTTTTCTCCTCTGGCCAAACCAAACCCAATTTATCCACCCACATCTGCCCTATGCTTTGACCCAAGTTCCCCTCCATCGTTCTGTTCCTCGGTCAGAATCTACTTGTCTGAAAGCTTTGTCCATTTCGTTGCCATGCCACTAACGTCCTGTGAACGTGTTGTTGAAAAGGCATTTGCAAACCCAAGTCATGGGCTGTCTTTGCTTGTGTTTCTGCAGGCGTTCTATAAGTTTGAAGAGCAGAGCAGGGCAGAGAGTGAGTGCCCAGGTATGAACACGCACTCTCGAGCGTCGTGCATGCAGGTACTGAATGACTCGGCAGGCCGCGGATGTAACGCTTTATAATGAGAATCTATATTTGTGAATGATCATGCCTCCTGATGACTTCGGGGCCTCTTTTCCTCCCATTGATTTTTTTTAATAGAAAAAGCTATGAATTGATCCATTTTCTTCATAGTAACTCATGAATGACTAAGTAACAACTAAGGAGATTAAATGTGTTTCTCCCTTAAGATTCCTGCAGTTATAAGGAAGGGATG
The DNA here is from genome assembly GCF_017639785.1 of Mesocricetus auratus. NCBI lineage: Eukaryota > Metazoa > Chordata > Mammalia > Rodentia > Cricetidae > Mesocricetus > Mesocricetus auratus. The sequence goes on from NW_024429266.1 coordinate 158,903,575, forward strand.
AAATTCATAGATTGTTGTAAATAAAATGCACAGTGATTTAGTTAATTTGTATAGTCACCAGCGTACATTGTGTAGCTTTGCACTGATTTCTACAACTTATATTCGAAACCAAGCTGTGTCGATTTCTTTGTTGCTTTTATGAATGGAACTTCCTCTCATGGAGCTTTAGTAAGTTAATAATAGCTAATGAGCATTTCCACCAAGCAATTGAAGATCATTATTTAAATTCTATTTAGTGAATAAATGGCATCATTTATTTATATATTTATGTGCTTATTCGGATATACAAGAGAGAACATAATATAAACAACAAAATAGTTTTTTTTTGCTTCTCTCTATATAATAGAGTGTAGAATATTTTAATGATGCATTAAGGACACTGACTTTCTTTTCCTAAAACTAAAGTCAAAATGTATAAAGAAAAGTTGTTTATGATTCCCTACCTATTATCTTGTTCATCAACTTAGGCACAAAGACATCTATTACAAAATAAATAAAGCTGGTATGCTTAGAAATGGGAACTAGCAATCAGTATGCTGGCATCTATTCGGATTTGGTTATTCTTCAGAGAAATCACTTGTGAAGAGTCATTCTTTAGATGTTTACCGCATCTGAACAAATTGGAAGGCTTCTCCTGAAATCTCATCAGTCCCCAGTGAGGCAGTAGACATGACTGTCCCCGTTAGGTAGATGGGCACACTGAGACTTCTGAAGATTGGAGGCTTTGCCCTTTACCTGGGAGGGGACAAACAAATTTGAGCCAAGCCTCATGATGCTGGAGCCGCGCCTCTTTAATGAGAGGGGCACACCAACAAGGAGTGCCCCTGGCCATTAGATTTCCCTGTGTATCCTGCGGCACTGTTCAGACCCAGGCACACGCACATCAGCCAGCCACCAAACATCGGGTGTTTACAAGGGAATGTTTCCACAGACTCTGCCACTGCTGCAATGCACATGTAATCACTGTTGTTTATGATGCTAACTGATGTTTTGGTACTTCAGCAGTGAAATTGATCTAGTGGGAATGTCAGCTCCATGGCTGTAATGATAACCTCGTTCTGGTGCACTCCTCCGGGAGCACCAGGCTTACTGGCAGCTGTACAAAGAGGTGCCTGCTTTACAAGTCACTCTCCAATCCTCACAGGGCCAGCCAGTGGCCAGGGGGGCCCTGTGGAAGGCAAGGGCAGAGAACCTGCTGCATTTCCCGGCTGTGGGGAAGGAATAGGGAAGTGGTGGCTTTCGCGCTAGTGGGGTTTCCTGGCTCATCTGTCCTGTGTAAAGGGCAAGCAGTTCAGCATAGTGGTGGAAACTTAGGTTAAATCACAACCTAGTTCTGCTTGCAGCGGGACTCCAAACAGACTCTGCTTCTCATTATCTCAGGGGACAGCAGCTACCCTGTTAGAGCCCCACTTCCTGCCAGGGGGATTGTCAGAGTAAATAATGCACTCCAAGGAAACACCCAAGCTCAGCACTTGATGCCTAGCAATGGCTGAAATGCTAACTCTAAGCCCAGTTTCCATTACCCACTCATGTCATGGGTTCCAGTAATATCTTGAATTTAGTTGGGGAGAGAACAGTTACTTTTTAGACTCTAACTAAAGATCACTGTTGCTTTAGGTAAGAAATGACCAAAAAGGTCTTTTGGGGGTTGGCCTTGCACCTCTTTCTCATTCCTGCTTCTCTTCTGTGGCTTTTTTCTCAACAGATGGATGATGTAATTGATGACATCATCAGCCTGGAGTCAAGTTATAATGAAGAAATCTTGGGCTTGATGGACCCTGCCTTGCAAATGGCAAACACGGTATTGATGGCCTTTTGTTTTGTTTACCAAGAAAATCTGGAGGCTGTTTTCTGTCCATTCCATTCCCCTTGACTCGGTTTGTTTTCACACAGATTCTTTCAGAAGTTTATTAGTAATAAAATGTTCACAAATAAGTAATTTTGACATCAAAGTTTATCAGGAGCACTGTGATTACTCTCTTGGTCCAAGAGCACAAATTCTCCTTGGTTTTGTTTGTTTTGTGTTTTTCTATTTCAGTATTGAACCTCTTTGAGGTCTCATAAATGGAATGTCAGTGATCTGTCATTGGTCTACATTCCCTAGGCATTTTTTTTCTTCTCTCTCTGTGGGTACATGCATCCATGTGTGCAAGCTTGGAAGTGCACATTTGTGTGTATATGTGTGGGTATTTGTGTGGGTATACACATATACACAGGTATATAGGCAGTTATTGAGGGGGGTATGGATTCTGATTTTCAAGAGGAAACTACCATTTCAAGAAACATATGAATATATGTAACAGAGACCGTGTGCTTGAAAATGGTAACTTTTGCACTATGTGAAATTTTTTTTCAACACAGTAAACATTGTTTCAAAAAAAAAATACTGATTTCTAGTTGTAAATGCCCTCAGCCAGGAACAAGATAGCCTTTATTTACTTATCAACACAAAAGTTCAGTAAACTGATTTTTCTTTTGTTTTTTGTTTTTTTTATTTATAATATTTAGCAATTTCCTTTTTGGTGTTATCCAAGTTGGCTTTGAACTCCTGTGAAGTGAGAATGTCCCCTGAAATCTCAAAAGTTCCCTTTAAAGATCTAGTGTCTTTTCCCAACCCACTTAGTTTGTAATTGTTTTTGAATGTGTGGTGTGTGTGGCTGTGTTCCTGTGTATCCACATGTTTCCTGGTAGAGCCACACATGCCTCGTGTGAGCACATGGAGACTCAAGGTTGGCATTGAGTGTCTCCCTCAGTTTCTCACTTGTTCATTTACTGAGGTGAGGTTTCTCACCAAACCTGGAGCCCACTGATTTGATTGGACTTGCTAGCCAGCTTGCCATGGAGATCCTGTCTTAGCCTCCTGAACAATTGCTGGGATTTCAGGATGCTTGCCACACACGCGTGGCTTTTTATGTGGGTGTTAGGAACTCAGATATTTATGCTCATGTAGCAGGTGTTTTATCCACTGTGCCAACTCTCCAGCCCCTCACTCTGTGATTTTTGAAGATGGTCAGTTCTGATCAAGGTGCCTATGCCAAGCTTTCCCCATGTCCTTTGACTCCCATGAAACCCTTAGCTCTCATTCTGTTATATTCAATTAGATGCATACTTTGTCAGTAGCCCGAATCCTGGGATAAACATGAGCAAGACACTACATGGAGCTTCTACCACAGAATTTACAAATAGATCCAAAGACACGGGCATGTTCACAGCATGAATTAGCAATGACATGGTCATCTCAAAGGGATTTTGCTGAGGAGGTGGTCCTTGTGCCAGGGTGATAAATGTATACCTGGGTATATTCAAAAGGACTATGAAATGACTTATTTCATAATACTATCAATTTTAAAATAAGTTCTGCAATGATGGAAACCTTTGAAGTCACTGGGTCCAAAGCAACACTCAGTGTACCAACTTCCTCTTGCATGTTGTTCAAATTCATACAAAATATCAGAAACCCTGCTTCTTGGACACCTCAAATAAAGGATATATACCAGTTCTAAAAGGAAACAATAAGACACAGTGGTCAGGAACTGGAGAAGTATTACCAGACCTGGGTTCAAATCCAAAGCGTGCTCTTAGTCTGTGAACTTGCATGCGATCCTAAAGTCCTTTGTTTCCACATCTGTTAACTCATCTGTCTTCTTACCTGATAAGGTGTAAATAGTATTTAGCTTTGGAAATAGGAGCTGCATTCAACCCTGTTGTCTATATTATTTGTTGTAATTTGTTAGTTGCAACATTCAATACTTTTGATAGTGTTGGTTTGGTCAGCTGATATTCATTGGAGCTCTACAGTGTGTCAAACTCTCTGATAGAAGACTTTAGTTAATTGTCATGATGCACCTCACCATGCATTGCCCATTAGCGCCTGTCCCAACTTGCTTCCAGCTGAACTGTGCTTACCTGTCCTTCTAAAGACAGTTGATATGACTCCATCTGCTTCTGTAGAACAGTACCTTCTCCATCTACCCTGACAATTGGAGGCGGAGTTTTCCTGTCCTGTCTGCCTGCTCTCAAGTAACAGACACAGAGACTCAATATTAATTATAAATTCTTGGCCGATAGCTCTGGCTTGTTACTAGCTGTCTCATACAATCAAATTAACCCATATTTCTTATCTATGTTTTGTACCACATGGCTTGGTACCCTTTCTCAGTATGGCATGCCCATCTTGTTCTCTCTGCATCTGCCAGCAACTCTCACTCTGCCCCTCTTCATCCTAACATCGTCAGTTTGATTGTCCTGCATAATTTTATTCGCCTTGCTATAGGCTAGTAAGCTTCTTTATTAACTAATGAGAGTAATGCATATTCACAGTGTACAGAAGAATTATTCCACAGCAGACACTGAGTCTTGTTCCTGCATTAGCTCATTACCCCTGAGAACTTTCTCCAAGGTTGACAGAGCATCTGTCTACATGTATCCAGGGGACCTGGCCATACATAGCTCAGTGGTAGAGCACTTGCCTAGGATGTATGAGGCCCTAGGTTTAATTATCAGTTCAACAATAATGGCATCCTGGGCAAGGTAGAGGAGCTGCAAAGGGAAGGGTTTTACCCTTGAGCTTATGTCCTGGAAGGGGTAACCATGCTACCCCACACGTGTAGCTGGACAGTTGAGGAACTCAGTGATCAGAGAGTAATCTTCCAAAGTTAGTGGTAAATTCATTGCCAACCATGCTAGAGTCCTGAAGCCGCCCTCAGAAATCAGCATCCATATTGCCATGTTCACTTCTCCTGTGTCACAGGCTGGAACAGGCAAAGTATCACCTCAAGGGCATCTTGTCCTGACAGAACTCTGCAAGGAGAAAGACTGCCCTTTGTAGAGTTTAGAAGCAAACTCTGAATGTAGGCTGCTTTTTTTTTTCTGTTGCTGATTTTACTTTTGTTTTTGCCATGCTGGATGTCAAACCCCAGACATTATGCATGCTATACAAATGGTCCTACCCTGAGCTGCAGCCCAAGCCCTTGGCCATACACCGCTGAGTGAGGTAATTGACCTCTCTAGCCCAGTTTCCTTGTCTGTAAAATGTTGCATCAACTGCAGTTGAATTGATGTGAGAACTTTAAATTTTCATTCACAAGAAGTAACCCAATACAAATAGACTCCCAGTCAAAGTGGGGGCCACCTTGGTTCTTGTTCATCTTGGCATTCACTTAATTGAATAACTAAACAACTGCTACCCATTCCATTTTAAACGTTTTCTTCCCACAGTTAAGTTTAACTTGAATGTTTGTCAGTATAGGCATTTTTTTCTACTTATTTGATTCTTTGAAATGCTTTGTTTCAAGTTAACTGCTTGTTTTAAAAAGTAGAAGAAACACTCAGAGAGGGAACTATCCGAAGGGAACTGAGATCTAGAAATAACTGTTCCAAGGGCACAAGGCCCTCTTGTGCTCTCACAAACAAAGAATAAAAGTCCTGTTTTCCTGTGTTAATTGAACGATTGATATTCAGAGACAGAGATAGGGCCCATCCATAGAGAGAAACAATAACATTTTACAGCGGTCACATGGTGAAACGCTCCTTTTGGTGGTGAGAAGTGCCAGTGCACTCAGTTCAGACCGTAGCCAGAGCAAAGGCAGCAACACCCTCACCTTGTCCACACCTGAGCTGGCCAGACTATGACTCTTGAGGGCCACGCTACTGTTGTACGAGGAAGTGACATCTTGTCCAGCAGGTGAACACACTGGAGAAACGCAGAGATGCTGACCAGTCAAGCAAGCATGCATTTCTGCCTCTCTTAGTCCAGGGCTGTTATTTTGACCCAGTTTTTGCTTTTTTTTTTTCTTTTTCCTCTCCTCCTTTTCCTTTCACTCCTCTCCATTTCTCTTTTTCTTCTCTTTCTTCCCATTTATTTCTCTTTTTCTCTTCCTTCTCTTTCTTCTCTCTCTTCCTTTCCCCTCTCTTCAGTGAACATTCCCTGATAACCTAGCAGATTGCTTCCAATTTATTTATTTGATTTTGATTTTGTTTGTTTGTTTGGTTGGTTTTTTGAGACAAGATTTCATGTAGCCCCTGCTGGCTTTGAACTCCTGATCCTCCTGCCTTTACTTCTCAAGGGCTAGATCCCAGATATGAACCACCATGCCTGTTTTTGACCTAATTGTATCTAGCACCCATCTTTCATTTGTCCCCAACTCATGGTCATCATAACAAAATTGCATGTTCATATCCAGTTTGCATTTGAGGACATTGTATACACACAATTTCTATTTCTAGAATCACTGGATTAATCTTTTAGCTCATTGTTTCCAATTTTTTAAAATTGTATTCTTGTTTTATTATTGCTCAGACATAAGTCCCTCAAAACTTGATTTGGTTTATTAATGTTTAGATGTTAAGTCCCCCTACCCTCCTCCCCACCCAAAGATTTGGACATGGGAAATGATTTTAGACTTCAGTTCCTTGTGACTTTGTAAGCTTCATCTTTCTGGCCCTTTGCAGTGTTCTATGCAAACATGCTAATGCCTCCCACTTTTTGTTAAGTTGGACTAGAACAAAACCAAACACACAAAGAGCATGGTTGACCCTGAGGTGACCTGTTTCCCAATAGAACCACTCAGCAATGACTGTTAATAGTCAGAGTCACCTTTTATCAGAGCTTTGGATGGAGGGCCTTGAAATGTGGCCCAAGGACATTTTAAATTAGCACAGTGCTACTCGTTGGCATGTGCACAATGTGTGGGTGTGTTTATTATGTTTATGCAGATTCTGTAAGTGCTGCCTTCACCAAGGCCAGCCTACCTGCCTACCTGCCTTCCCTCCCTCCCCAGTCTTATTAGTATACCTATGAGGAAGTAACTTGCTGTATGTGTAGTGCCCTCCAGCCCTATCTCTTTAGCCTTAGGTCATGCCTGTATGGAGGCCAGAGGCCTATGAGAAGCCTTCTTTAGCTACCCTACCTTAGTTTTTTGAGACATCGTCCCAAAACCTGGACCTTGCCAACTAGGCTAGACTGGTGACTGCTGGTAATTTTCATGGATTCTCCTGTATCCACTCCTGCTTCAGCACCAGGGTAAAAGACATGCACCTAGATTTTATGTGCGTGTTGGGACTCCAAACTTGGGTCTTTATGCTTGAAGAGCAAACATTTTGTCCACTGAGCTAACTTCAAGATCCAAAAATCTTAAAAAAATAAAAATTGGTTTTTCTTCCATCTGTCCATCCATCCGTCCATCCATCCTCCACTCATCCACACTTTATTTATGTAAAGTGTGTGTGTGTGTGTGTGTGTGTGTAGGTAAATGTGGCTAGAGCACACATGTGGAGGTCAGAGGTCAGTTTGGAAGTCAGTTCTGTCCTTCAGTCACATGGTTTTCAGGCATTGAATTTAGGTTGTCAGGCTGGGCAAGCATCTACCCACTCAGCCAATTCACTGACCTCCCTAACTCAAAACTTTAGTGTCAACCTGATGCCTTAAGTAGAATTTGATACCCAATTGTATGAGACAGATCATAGTAAAGAAAACTGGTTAACTGAAAAATTTATATAACGTTATCTTTTGGCCACATGTATAAGATGTAAATTAAACATAAATAAATTTTGTGTTTGTATCTGGGTGTTGTCCCCAAGATAAATATGCACTTAAACATTATAAAATTATGAAAAGGTAAAAAAATGTTAATCCCTTTTCAAGCTTTGCAGATAAGGGTAGTGCATCTTGGCTACTGGGTCACTCCATGTTTTAATTACACTAAGATGGTCTCTGAAATTACTTGTCTAACACAGTAGAGAACATATAATCAAGTAAGAGGGTGGGGTTAATTGATAAGGTATTGTTGATGCAGTTGTCAAGGAATTATTTGAAATTGTCTGGAAGTGCTAAGGGTCTGTGATAAAAGGAATAAGGCATAACTAATATGTAGAAAGTTTTCCAGGGCATAAGAAGAGGAACTTGTGGCTTTACTGTCTCTAGCTAGCTATGAGGAAATCCATGTCCAACTGGGACATCATTGTCACGAAAAACATGAAAAACCAGTTTACTACTTTGAAACATCTCGAGAAGCTGAGGAGACAGTACCAAAGTAGCTAAGTTAGTAAGGCTACATAGTCGTTAATCCTTTTCTTAGCTGCCTTATTTTTTATTAAAGTCTTTGGGCTCCCTCTTGTGGTTCTTTGAATAATTTCAATCTCAAGGAATCCAGCTTTTTCTTTTCCTTTACAAAAAGGAAGCCTTTACCATTGCTCTTCTTTATAAAATAAAGAGCGCAAAGTAGGGAGAGGCGAAGATGGGAGGAAGAAAATGTACTTTGATGGAAGTCGCACACAGAATCCTAGTTCCCAGGAACAGCCAGCACTAATGGGACATCTGCTTCTATGCTTAGAATGCACCCACCAGACAGCACTCAGTGCGAGGCCATCCTTTCTTCTTTCTGTATAAACAGATTGTGCAATTCTGCATGATTGTGCATACTGTCCTGTTTTTAAGACACAGCACTCTATAGCAAAGATTGTCCTTTCCACAAAGCCTGGAATAGGGTGTGAGTCTTACTGGAAAAATTCAGCATTCATTCAACAACTCATTGCTCTCCTTGTCTATGTCTAGTTACCTGTCTCTGGAAACTTGATCGACTTATACAGCAACCAGGGCCTGCCACCCCCGGGCCTCACCATCAGCAACTCTTGTCCAGCCAACCTTCCCAACATAAAAAGGGAGCTCACAGGTATGTACCTAACATGTATGCTTCTTAGCATGATACTCTGTCCTGTTCCTCATTGAACAGCATTACCAATGTAATAGCAATGTTTCCTGTCTAGCTGGCATCCGTGGTTTCTCACACATTGTGCAGGAATTTACTGTGCAGTACTAAGATGTTGGAATGCCTGTTTCCAGTGTTTGCTGAGTTTCTTTGTCCATGACTACTATACACTTTGGGTTGGGGATGATAGCAGTACTGGTCCCCTGTAAAGTGCCTCTCCCCTACCTACTGCATATTTTGCTTGCCAAGCTCATGGAGATTTGAGTTAGAGGACCCTGCCTCGAGTTTTCCATTTAAGCCTACACTTGGGATTGAGTAAAGAATTTATTTCTCACATCTTCAGATGCCTCCCACTCTTTTTACTGTATTATGTGCAAGAGATTTATTATAGAAGGAGAAATAAATCATAAAACGGAGCCATCAGAATGTTTGCTCTTGAGGCAAGTGTGAAATTACCTATTTTGCCACATTGGCTGATGCTTTAGGGAAGGCATTTGACCAATAAAACATGACAGAAATTGTATTAGAACTGGCATTCTACCATGGTGAATTTTATGATCCTTGCCCCAAATCCTTTTTTGTTATTTAGTTTTTGCCTCTTGCAGAATTGGGGGTGGGGTGAGAATATGGCATATGGATTTCTTGTAAAGATTCCTATCCTGTCCAAAAGCATAACTATAAAAACTTTGTCAGAAAATTTTAACAGAAGAAAAACATTTTAAAGAAAGTACTAGTTGGGGTTTACAGGTAATTTATTATTAAACAAAAACTATCAAGAGCAAAACCATAAAAAAACATTAAGGAGCCATGGAAAGTAAAACATTTTTATCCTTCTGTGTGAGAAAGAGATTGACTATATGAATTTAGGAGATTCTAATTTTAATTCTGTCTATATACATATACATACATGCATATAGGAGTTCTAATTTTAATTCTGTCTACAAACATATACATACATGCATACGCAATTAGGAGTTTCATGATGACCAGAGTATGTCCTGACAAATAGGTCACATGGTGATTTTATTGTGGTATGAACTTCACAGAGTATCTTTGCATACACCAAGAAGGCTGTAATATCATTAAGTGATATAATATTAATTAATCTGCATTCCATGCATCCTCTCTTTGATAGTTGTAGTGTGTGTGACATGGGTGTCTACATTTATGCTGTATACTATATATATATATATATATATATATATATATATACATATATATATATATATATATATAAAATGTGCCTAGTTAATTTGCCTCAGGAGCTGCAAGTCTTGCTATTTTGTGGTAAAATGCTACACCTTTAACATACTATTTCAAGTGTTACTTTTGAAAGGAAACTAACATGATATTATAAGTCTTAGAATCAATAAACTGCATACTTTGTTACTTTTATTTGTTCTTCTCAAGGCAAAAAAAAATCTTGACACCAAAATATCATGTAAGTTGCAATTCAAATACAGATTTTCAAATGGAGTTGCTACCAAATTCATCTAGACCCTTCCTCACTTATGTTTCCATAGGCAGACAAGTTGTAGATACATTGTGACTCCTAAGAATCATGACATGATTTTGTTCTAGTAGATTCTGACACCACCTGACTCCACATCATTCTCATGAGTTAGTCAGAGGCCATGAAGAACAGATTCAGAAACATCACCTCAGTTTTCACGTCATTGCATTACAAAGCCATAAAAATACCCAAAAGTTGTTTGTCCTGAAAATAACTACCTATCAAGGGCTGGAGAGATGTTCAGTGTTTAAGAACACCCACACAGTGGCGGCTCACAACCATTTGTTACTCAATTCTCAGAGGATCTGATGCCCTCTACTGGCCTCCTTGAGCAATGCCCACACATGAAACACACCATAGATACACACGAGTGCAACCACTTATGCGCATAAAATTAAAATAAGTAAGTCTTAAAAATGGTATGTCATCAAATAGTTTCTATCTATTTTATTGATTTTAGTACTAAAATGTAGACTTGGTGTGCTATGGCCTGCTGTCACTTCATCTAGGTTGTGAGAACGGGATTTTGCAGAGATTTGATATAGGTAGCTTTAGAAGTAGATGTCTGTAGAAGTTATAACTTGAAATTGTCATTTTCATTGGGTTCCAGCAAGACGAGCCTCAAATGTTCAGAAAAGATACTTTATAATTGACGCTGCTATGTCCCTCAAACAGTTCCAGTTTCTAATTACTTCATTCACGTGCACAGCGTGTATTTTCCCCACAGAGTCTGAAGCAAGAGCATTGGCTAAAGAGAGGCAAAAAAAGGACAATCACAACTTGAGTAAGTTTGCTTTCTTTATGCCCATGGCATTTGACCTTAAAGTTAGCGTTCTTCCTGTATCAGAAAGCTTCTTCCATTACTTCCAGAGAGTATTTCAGAGAGATTTTATTTCATATCAAACATATGTTTTATATATGCATAAATGTTTTCTATTTTTGAAGAAATCCTACTTTTGTTTGTGGTGGTAGATGTGTGTATGTATATAAAGGGAGTCTTGATCCCCAAATACCCAATTATAAGTCCTGCTCAAGCTGGAACTTATTACCAAAAGGGGTTTTGGGGATCACCTTTTCCTGTGAGATTTCAAAGTTAAAAAAAGAAGACAAAAGAAAAGGAAAGAAATTCATGTGATGGGAATAGTGGGTGAAGTCGTCTCCCAAATTTATGGTGTTTATTTGTTTCTCTAAAGTATTGCATAGCATTAGAATATTTTTATTCATTGGGCTTGAAGTCTTTTTCTGGGAAAACTTTATGTTTAAGCTTTGCAGTTAATAGAGACCACACAATGAAAATACAGATTGGATTTAGAGGTGGGAAGGAGCATGGGGGTTCTCTGTTTACTTTTTTTTCCTATGTTGGTTTTTGAGACTATGAGTCATATATAGAAACCTTGCTTTTGATTTAAAAGAAAAAGAAAAGAGAAGTGCATCACTCTACTCTAGTCACCAGATACAGGCAATTGCTTGTTTTCAGTTAGGCATTGCTGCCCCAGTGCTTTTCCTATGAAGTCAGGTATACACAGACAATGAAAAGCATTGCTTTGTGTGCTTAAATACATCATGCCATAGTGTGCACATTCTGCAGCTGCTTGCTCTTTATTTATTTTTAGTTGGACAATCTGTGCTAAGAACTTGATGCTAATTTCTTAAATACTGCCTCATAGTAGTTACCCTACAGTATGACTCTGTCCGTAACTGTTTCACCATTGTGTTTTTGTATTGTTACTAGTTTTCTCAAATCCATTGTCCTGGGAACGTGTTATGTTGCCCGCCTGTGCACACAGGATTTGCTTTTCTCTGCTGGGTACCGAGACATGCCCTGGTGAAGCCCCATGCCTTGTGCACTCAATAGCGTCACTGCTGCTCTCTCTGTTTTTGGCTTTGGTTTGAGAAGCTTTTGTCATTTTTAAGCAGATTTGAGTTTGCAGCTTAAAAATTTCCAGATTCCAAATAATTTAACTCAAAGACAGTCTCCCCTTAAAACCTCCTAGAAATAAAATAACAATGTAGTATCTAAACGTCACATAACTGAGACACAGGAAAAGAAGCTGGGTCCTGGAAGAACTGATACTTGTGTGCAAGTCCCCACCAGAGCCTTTTTGTTGAAGGTTGTCAGTAAATGTCTGAGTCTTGTCTAACTCCTGGGAATTAGTGTGCAGAGTCCTGCTGCCCTTGACTCAGCCCTCCCCTTTCTAGAATTTAGCTCATGAAAATACTTGCTGAAATGGGCGAATGGATGCCTTCATGTATCCAGTCATTCTTTTAGCCATCACAAGTTGCTGAGCTCCAGTTGGATAGGAGGAGCTTATCTCTAGCAGTGAACTGGACAAACAGGTTTCCCACCAGTAGGCACATTTGAGTCAGATATCAGGTGCCACATACTAATTACTGAGAGGAACAAGGATAGCAATAGATATCGCATTCCATTGTGGAAGGAAACACACAGGAGGGATGTTCCCATTAGATGTGTGGGTACACAGAGCAAGATCTAGAAACCAGCTTGTCTGTGATAGTTGTCTCAGACGTGTAGATGCTGGGGAATGTTAAGGGTTTCTTTAACCTTTACTGCCATACACTATAGGGGTGTTTTTTTAAGTTTTATAAATTTATATCACTTTTAATATAAATATCTAAAGAGGAAACTCCCACACGAAAAGTACATGTGGCATCTCTAAATGTTGGCACTGAAAGAGCCCGGAAGGTGCGCAGGGGAGTGAGAAAAGGCAGGTACGGAATGGTAAAGATACTTTTGTGCCAGGTTCATGTGGTTGCTTGGAATGCCACAGTGAAAATAATAGGTGAATAATAAGGATTAGAATCAGAGTTCTGCGAGAATATGAAACGGAGCCCAGTGAACACAGTATCACAATAGGCATGGGGGTGGTGGATCATTGTGAATAGGACAACCTGGGAACTCACATAGGTAAATCTGAGTTGTTACTTAACAGGAGGAAAAGGCTGTTTAGGCTGAGTGTTCTAGGCATAGGGGGTAACATATGAGTGTGACCAATGCAAAACTGACTTGGGTATGGAATAGTGGAGTCAATGGGGACAAAGCAGAAATTGCACAGGTGAATGGCCAGGGAAGATGCTGGCACACTGGACGAGGACAAGGTGCTATCAGCAAGGCAGGGCCCACCAGATCCTTGTAGGATACCTCAAGGACTTGACTTTTCCTTGGAAAAATGGAAAATGGTAGGGGTGGGGTTAGTTAATGGTTGAGATGATCTCAGTTTGGATGTAGCAGAATCCCTTCCCCTGCTTAAAACTAAAAACATTTACTGTCTTATAAGGCCCTTGTCCCCTGAGAGAGACAGTCCCGGTACACGTAGGTCACAGGATGGTGATGCACTCAGGATGCACGGTGGAGCTAAATGATGTGTGTTGTCTAGCTTGGTAGTTACTTGCCATTTAATGCCTAGAGCATCTGAATTGTGGTTAGTGCAAATTGGCCTGCACTGGCCTGGGGGCTGAGCTGGTAAAACACTTGCCCAGCATGTATTAGGATTGGTCCCCAGCACTACACAAAAATATAAGCTCAAGTGTAAAATATTTTGATTTTGAAAGCTTAGTGTGAAGAAAAGAATGCACACCTTCTAATTTAACGTTTTAAATATATATTACATGCTAAAATGATGATGGCTTATAGAGAATGGATTTAATGAAATATTAAAGTTAATGTCTTTCTTTTTACTAGTTTAACATGGTCACTAAGGAATTACATATGTAACTTGTATATTTATTTTTGTCAGTCCTGGGTTACAAAAAGAGTTTTTGTATCTCTCATGAGCAAAACCAAACATTTTGCTATTTTAAGTGCCAAAAGGAAATCAAGATCAGAGTGACATCTTGTGATCAGTAAACATTATGTAAAATTCAAATTGTACTCTTAAAAGTAATTCAGCTGCTGTAAGCAGGTATGTGCTGTCCAACCTATGGCAAATTGGTATTGCTGTATTTTTAATTGTATCATTACAGATCTGTGCACATTTTGTCAGTACAGGTTTGTTTTCTATTTAGTTGAACAAGTACAATGCAGATTTGTCCAATTTTGATGTGTAGGTGAGGACGAAGCCCAGATTTTCAGGGTTATTACAGAATTAAGTGGGAAATTGCATATCTCAGAGCTTTATAAATGAGAACACTCTGAAGGCAGCACGTTTCTTCTTAAAGTTCATTACCCTCTAGTATCCAAAAGGAAGATAAGCACAGGGGGAAGTCGCTTCAAGTTTACATTGTCCAGACTGTGAAGCCAGTGTGCACATGCCTTTAATGAGATGTGCTGAACGCATGTGTGCTGCTGCTACTAATGGCCCTCTCCCATGCTCTTTTCTTGAAGTTGAACGGAGAAGAAGATTTAACATAAATGACCGCATTAAAGAACTAGGTACTTTGATTCCCAAGTCAAATGATCCGTGAGTACAATTCCATGTTAATCTGCATCATATATTTTCACACCTTTCCGTTTTCTCATATGTTGCAAAATACTCTCTTAGAGAAATTAAAGAACTCTCCCCTCTCCCTTTGCTTCCTTTTCTAAGCATTTCCTTTGGTTAATTTCACCACACTAAAATTTCTAGAGAAATGAACTGAATTCTACAAAGGGATATTGGAGCTGAGATAGTTAGCTTTGAATCTGAGGAATGGGATGGGCGTATGGGAATCTGAGAACTTGGTAGAAAATTTTGAGCTTAGGGTGCAGAGTGGGGCAGTGGAGCCTCTTTAATGGTTAATGCGTACAAGATCCCAATAGCTGTTAAAGCAAGATGTGTGGCGTGTGTGAACCTCTACTGTGTAGCATCACTAAATGGGCACTGTTGCACAGATACTGGAAATGTCAAGTTCAATGATACTGGAAAGACAAAAGGTCAATTGTTTTTATGAAAACTTGCATATTCTTTGTGTGTTTTACCAATCTAGGAGAAAAAGCAATGGTTAATCTGCTTATGAAGTCAGCTGATCTGTAGTTCATCCTTTGGTGCCCTCCCCACCCCACCGCTGCCTCCTCTCTGGGAGATAACAGCTAACAGATAATTTTCAAGTCTTTCCTACCATGTTATCTGCCACGTCAGCAAAGTGGTCAACAAACACACAATTTTTATCCATTAGAAATTGGCCCATTTGAGGTAAAGGGCTGGGGGAGGTATATATTTTAATGGCCCCCATAGGCATTCTATGAAATTAGCCTTTGAATATGACCTTTTAGCTATCTAATAAAAAGTAAAGATGCAATCAAGCATTATTCATGCAAGGCTTATTAAATTCACGATTCACATTATTGTCGGGGAATTTGTAGCAAAATAAAATAAAACCATTACCTATTGTGAGGTGGTTTTGATGAATGTGCGCAGTTTCTGTCTTCTAACACTTTGCTTTCCCAGGCTTCAAGGAGACGCATTTTCAAGCTGGAAACATCCAGATTTTCAGTTGTGCAGCACAGATTTATCCTCCTAGAGGCTGTGACCTTCATTTCCTATAGTCAGTCTTGCATGATAGTTGAAATTGAATTCCCATTTCCTGTTCTTTATCAGCTTTCCCTTTCTTAGCATATTCTTTTAGAATTGTAGCGTGTGAATCTCTTTAGTAACAGATTATGAAATTATGGGGCCCCGGTGTAAGCTTGAATTTGCATGTCTCCTCCATTGTAGTAGAATGCTTACATGTTTATAGCCTGAGCTGATAGGGAGCTTGCATGGTAGACGTTGTGTTAGGATAAAACAGGCTGTAATATGGATAGTGGTTTTCTGAAACCAGGTTTCTAGAGTGTGCCTTGGAACTGAAATAGAGACACACTTTACTCAGCACATGCCTACTCCTCCCCCAAAACAATTAAATTTTGGTTGATTTCATAAATTTTGGGAACATATATACTTGTGCATGGAAAAGGGATTCCTCTAAGTACCTAAAACACAATATTTGAATCTACTGAAGCCAAGAAACATGACTGATTGAATCTCATAAGAAAGTACGCCCCAGATAACTGATAGATAGATGTACTTCTTGAAAACTGAGTGGCCAAGGGTGGGCTTTAAAAGTTCAGCTCTGGCTCTTCACTTTGGTGACTTGTAAAAGGCAGCATCCATCACAGTTATGTTTCTGCTGACTGCTACAGCTTTTGTTATTTTGATTTTTAGCCTTGAAAATTGGTCCCTGTGTTCACTCCAGGTATCTTGGGACACCTCTGGGTTGCCATTTTTGGTGTTCAAACACTAAAGACCCACCCCAGGGTCTTCTAGAAGCTGTGGCTACCCTTCTCTTTTGTTCCTCAGCCAACCCATGGGAGGCTCAGTTACTAGATGGCCTGTTTTGATGGCCTGCCACTCATCTATTCCATGTGATAATTCTGACCTGCTCTTGGTAGCTGTAGGAGGTGGGGTTGATGGTTCTATTTACATCCAATAGACTTCCATTTTATCATCCTTATTTCCACCACTGTGTTGAAGATTATCTACAAAAGGGATTGGAAAGATTACTTCTGTAATTGTAGGTCATGCTCCAATGTTTGTTCTGGGGTACTCTAAGATTTTTTAGGGTGACTTTGTCCTACTTTGTTTCTGTTGCTATGGTAAAACACTGACCAAAAGCATCTTGGGAAAGAAGGGTTTTATTTGGGCTTCATGTTCCAGTCATAGTCCATTACTGAAGGAACTCAGGGCAGGAACCTGGAAGCAGGAGTTGAAGCAGAGGCATGCAGGAATGCTCCTTACTGGCTTGCTCTACATAATTTGTTTAGCCTGTTTCCTTATATTTCCAAGGACCACCTTCATAGGGCTGTCATAGCCCACAAAAGTCTGGACTCGCCCACATCCATCATTAATCAAGAAAATGCCTCCGTAGACTTGTTGTCTGCATGCCAATCTGAAATGATATGTCCTTTTCCCTGATGACCCTAGCTAATGTTGAGTTAACAAAGATCTAGCCATCATGTCTTTTGTCCATATTCATTGATGATGTTGATGGTGATGATGATTTTCTTACATGAGTACATTGGAGCTACAGTGATGAAACGGAAAGTCACACCTGTTGGCGGCTGTTGAGATTGGGATTACATGTCAGCATCTCACTAGGATTCAAACCACAGCAGTGTGGTCATTGTGTTGATACAGCACTTATTCCACTATGGACTAGTATTCTCAAGTTCACAAAGTTCATCTCCTTTGATTCCAATGATGAACTTAGAAGGCTGCTCATATATATATGTCGTGTCATCACTTCAGATGAGAAAATAGGTACAGAGAAAGGTTGGTTAGATGACAGTCTATGATAATTATGATAAAAATCCTAGAGTGAGCCAGGCAGTGGCAGTGAGTGCATGCCTTTAATCCTAGAACTTGGGAGGAAGAGACAGACAGATCTCTGTGAGATAGAGGCCAGCTTGGTCTACAGAATGAGTTCTAGGGTTACACAGAGAACCTGACTTGAGAAACAAAACAAAGAAACAAAAAATTCTGATCCTGTCCCAGTGAATAAACCCTTATAGTCCCAGATATATGAACCATTTAAGACAGTTTACAAATAAGATTTGGTAATCTACACAGCACACATGAATTAAATAATTGATTTCACCTAGTGAGAGATCTGTGATCTAGATAGAATTATACTGTACTGGTTTCAACATCTGCACAATGTCTTCACCTTATAAAAGGTGTTCATTTGGAGAAAGTAAGATGATACATACCAAACGAGTGGTCAGTGGCCAATGAGGGGTGAGCACCTAGTGAGTACTAACTATTACTTATGTATAATTGCTATTCCAGCTGGACACTGAATGCTGAATTTTCTTTGAACTCAGTTCCTAAAAGGGTCTGTTGTCCTCCATCCTATCACAGGGACATGCGGTGGAACAAAGGAACCATTCTAAAGGCCTCTGTGGACTACATCCGAAAGTTGCAACGAGAACAGCAGCGTGCAAAGGACCTTGAAAACCGACAGAAGAAGCTGGAACATGCTAACCGGCATCTGTTGCTCAGAGTACAGGTACCTGCCCTGTGCTATGTAAAGTAGTTTCAGGACAAGAAGATGGAGAATGTAATGATCCTTGTCAGAACTGGAGACACAGTCTTAATATTTATGAATTTGCCTACTGATGCCACTTTCACAGTCTTGGGCATGTGCAGAGGGGCACCTTCGAGTTACCAGGAGGCTCTTTACCAGGAGGCTGAGCCCCAGGTCGAGGGCTTGTCTTTTCTTGTATCTTGTCTTTCATGCTGTTGTGAATTTTGCTGGGAATTTTTCATCTTACTGTGACCCCCAAACATCATAAGAAGTGTGTATATGCTTCCTAAGGATAAGAAAGTTTATGATGTGCCATCTGGGGTTCAGACAAGCTTAATCCAGGCAGAAGTTAGTATTCGTTCATGGTGTTCAGTGTGAGTGAATCTACATTGCATTCTGCTTGAGGGTGTACATCATGAACACTGAACACCCAACTTGCCAGTACTCCTCAACACTTTACATCTCTCCCCAAGATAACACATTTGCTGTAGCTACAGTGATCTCAGCCATGGGGCTAGGAGGCAGAAGGTGGCCACTCCTCTAGGACAGGGCTTTATAACTCAGAAGGTCAAACAGAGGCTAGATGTAATTTGAACATCTTTCTCCCTCCCCTCCCTCCTTTAATTTGTGATTTGTTTCATGTTGCATATCTTCTATAAAATGGCCTTAGGTATGTAATACTTGGTGCTTAGTGTACCTGCTTATACTGGTAACTTATGTAATTCCCTTATTAAACTGTTACAATATAGTAAGTTTTTCCAAAAAGAAGTTAAGTTTTCTTTTGTGTTCAGTTCCAAGCTTGCATGTTCATATTAAATATGAATGTTGTGAAATATGGACCTTAGTAATCCCATGGCAATGTCCTCTTGGCCTTCTCCTGCTGACCATGAGTCTGGCTTTACCACTTTTGCCTATCATAGAAAAAAATCAATAATTAGGCAAGCCCTACAGTATCACAGAGCCTCAGAGCTCAGCATGAGATTTAACACCTCATTTAGAAACTGAAGTAACTGTTTTAATCTGTTGATAAACATGTCTAGTTATACAACAAAGGAGTGCAGTAAACTATTTGCATCTCCTTGAGTTAATTTATCTGCTTGGTTTTTGAAAAGACAAACTGCACTGGTGTTCTTCATGCTGGTGTACAGTTACAAGCACCTGTGTGTTTGGCCAAGACCTGGGGCTTTCCCTTCATGCTGAAGTCTTCATGGAAGAAAGAGCAGGAAGCCTTGTTTTATTAAATAGCCCAGAGCTTAGCACGATGCCTGGAGAGACTTCTGGTTTGAAGGAACAGACAGATGCTCATGTGGCTTCTTACATGCATGTGCCTCCCACTCTTACTGTCCCCAGAGGAGGAACTCAAAGGTCCAACAGTTTTAACACAGACCAATCTTGGCTTTCTCCACTCCTGTGGGCCCAGTTGAGAAGCCATGTCATGTGCAAAGGACCTTTCCTCTGTGATGAATTCAAAGGACATGCTTTCCATCTACACTTAATTTTAATATGTTATTTTATCACTAGCATAGGGCAGCATTACCATATGGAAAGAGAATTGGGGATCCCTGCTGCTTGTTTCAGGAATATTAAGGGAGAATGCATTTAAGGCATCTTGAAATGAGGTCTGAGAAGTCACAGACTTACAGAGTGTGTCAGTCAGCTGGTGCGACTGTGACAGAGAGCCAGGGAGCAGGGAAGGTTAAATAGCAGGAGGTAGCTTTTTTACTGTTTAGAGACTGTCAGAGACGAACCCTGTCAGCAGAATTGGCTTCATTTTATCTTAGTAATTTCTTCAAAGATCCTGTATGCCAAGCTTCTCACAGTTTGAGGTACTGGAGTTAGGACTTAGTGGACGGATTCAGAGCACAGTTCAGCCCACAATAAGAGTGTACATGTCGTAAGACATTATTCGTGTCATAGATGAGAATTTTCTTACTGAATTAAGAACTAAAGGTTTCCTTTTGCCAGGGTAAGAAGGCTTTGATTGCACAAAGTTCTGGTTGCTTGTGTGGACCATGGAGATGGTTTATTTCATGGCACCATTGGTGACTTAATAACCAGAACCCAGAAAAAATTGCTACTGGGTCTGTCACACCCAAACAACTGAATATTTCTATCTTCACAGCTGAGTAACAGTTTATAGGGAATGTATGTAACTGACAAATAAGCATTTTGTTTGACTTTTTTAGGACCCCAACCCTAACTCTGGTATTTACTAATATATAGTGCTTCTGGAGACTGTACAATTTATGGAAACCTGGGGTTAAATTAAGTAAGCCACCCTTACCTCCCATTCTATGTCAGCGCTCATGAGGTCCTTGTCACTACAGCCTCTCCAGAAACCTGTTTGGAAGTGCTATGAGGGAAGCAAAAGTGTTTATGTACCAGCTCACCCTGAAAGTGGGGACTGAAATGTATGTAGCACACTTGTCCTGATACTGGGGACTGGAATTATGTAGCATACTCACACTGAAAATGGGGGTTGAAAACTTTCTAGCACACTTTGGTTAAAACTGGGCACTGAAAAGTATGTAGCACCCTCATGCTAAATCGGGGAACTGTTTGGGATTTTGATAGTTGAGTCATTTCCCTCTAAATCTTAAGGTATCTCCAAAGCAATTTATATGCCATTGTGTTACTGTTTACTCGGTTTTATATTTCTGTTTGCTCTCATATTTCATTAGCATATCTGCCTTGTACAAAAAGATGGGTTTCCTTGTAACATTTTCATGCACAGACCGTCCCCATTACCTCTCTTGTCCTACCCAGTCTCCTTCCACTGGCATTTTTTAATCCTTCCTGTAGTGTCCTTTCTCTTTTTGTGTCTTACACATACATACATATACACTTTTAAAAAATTCTACATTCCACATCTTAGAAGACACAGTATTTAGCAGAGTCTGTGTTTCCTGCAGTGACCCCCAGTTGCATTCATTTTCTTGAGTATTTCTTTAGAGCTGAATAAAGCTCTATTGTGTAGGTGCATCCCATTTCCTTTATCAGCTCATCTGTTGATGAACTTCTAGGCTCACTGCATCTTGGCCGTTGTGAACAGCATAGCGATGAGCATAGATTTTGAGTATCTCTATATGATGCGGACTTGGAGACCTTCAGGAAAGTGCCCAAGGGTATGATGGGGGCCATGGACTAGTGCCATATTTAGTTCTTCAAAGAACCTCCACATTGACTGCTGTAGCATTAGTTCCCATCCCGCAAGCAATGAGTAAGGGTTCCTGTCTCCCCACACCCTTGCTAACATTTGCTGTAGGTGGCTTTTGTTTTGGTCTTTGACAATGGCCAACCTGACTTGGGAGCCTATCCTTGTGTTAATCATTAATATCTGTAGAGAGTGATTGTATTTGTTATTTATAATAAAATATATACCATCTAAAAAGGCATTTTCTATACTACAAATACCACCTGTCCTGTACTTTGGAAAGTGCAGAATTTATTTTTTAAAAGCAGCAAAGTTTACTTTACCATTTTATTGTTGTCCCTAGGTTTTGATTTTTTAAAAATAGAAACTAGGCTTCAGTTATTAAAAGCAGTCTCAGGTTCACAGTACAGTAGAATGTCAACCCCAGGCAGCTCCACATGTCACCTGACCATGCAATTCCTCTTATCATCAACATGGGTACCACAGTGCCCCTTTGTTAGAGTTGGCCACCCTTACTCTCCAAAGCCTTAGGTAGAGACACTCACGGTAATGCACATTCTGTGGGTTTGTGCAACTGCACATAATACCCACCTGCATAGTTTCTGTGTGGTGGAAGTCGGCCATGCACACATGCCTACTTAACTGTGTAACTTTGACTTGATTGCAGGAGCTTGAGATGCAGGCGAGAGCGCATGGACTTTCCCTTATCCCATCCTCTGGCCTCTGCTCGCCTGATCTGGTGAACCGGATCATCAAGCAAGAACCAGTTCTTGAGAACTGCAGCCAGGAACTTGTGCAGCACCAGACAGACCTGACATGTACAACGACCCTGGATCTCACGGACGGTACCATCACCTTCACAAACAACCTCGGCACCATGCCAGAGAGCAACCCCGCCTATAGCATCCCCAGGAAGATGGGCTCCAACTTGGAAGACATCTTGATGGACGATGCCCTCTCGCCTGTTGGCGTCACTGATCCACTGCTGTCATCAGTGTCCCCAGGAGCTTCTAAGACAAGCAGCCGGAGGAGCAGTATGAGCGCAGAAGAAACGGAGCATGCATGTTAGCGAGCCCACCTTGCTCTGCCTCTGCACAAACTGCTTCCTCTCTTCTTCAGTAGACTTCATAATTTACCTGAAGAGGTTTTATTGATAATTTTCCTTTAATATGAATTTTTCGTGCTTTATCAGTAGCCCAGGATATATTTTATTTTTAGAATTTTGTGAGCCAGACTTGTATATTCTATTTTACAACTACAAAGGCCTCCAAAGTATTGTACCATCAGCGTGCAGTATCTGTGAACCGATTTCTCGAAGTGTGAGCTTTCTGAGCAAGGAGACATTTGCTTCAGAGAAGCGTCTGTCCGTTTTCATTCAGGGGAAAACCAAACTTGGTTGTGAGCTTTGTCTGTCTGTGACCTCCTTGGAAACTAAACACGTAAAGTTTAATTACACGAATGTAAAGCAACCAAAAGAAGAAAACAAAGAAGATGACGATGAAGAGAAAAGTGGAAAAGACATCCAAGCCCTTCACACATTATAAATGCATTGATTCCCTGGTACTGTCTTAAAGACACAGGGCACTCCCAGCATCAGTTAGTCTTTGTACTGAAAACTAAAAAGAAGAATACATTACATAAAGACAAATATAGCAGTCATTTTCATGATGATTGTCTGGTTAGAAAATGTAGCTTGTGCTAACCCACACTGAAGGGAGTTAGTAGACCAAGGCATGAAACATAGGATCAGACCTTTCTGACTTTTATTGGGCACAGTTACAGTTTTCGATTTTTCATAAGATATGTTTTATTTTAAAATGGAAATGAATCTCCTCTCTGAGTAAAATATCAAGGAACACCGGAAGTTTGCTTCTTCTTTATCTTTTTTTTTTTTCATTTTTGCTTTTGATAAAGACAACCGAACTGGGCACATTTCTAATTGGCTTTACTATTTTTATTTTTAAATTATGTTTTAGTCATTTTGATTGTATAGATTCTTTATTATCATCATTTTTTTCAATGTTTGTATTAATTTGTAAGAATATGCATCTTGAAATGGTGAGTTTTCGATACTTTTACAACTCACTGGTGTTTCTCTGCATTCTTTGTACACCCACGAAAGACTACTTTTACTCAAGGTCTTGTGTTCAAAGAGCTTTGCAAATATTTTGTATATTCCAGTATCACTTGAAACAGTTTTTCAACACATTTAAGGTATAGTATTAATAGATTAAAAACCAGGCTTTCTAGAAAAAATACTTACATATGTATTTCTAGGATATAAAAATAACTATATTCCTGAAGACTGATAACCACAGCATTTAATATGCCCACGATGGTCATTTAAATTGGGATTTCTTTCAATAAACTGGCTGGATTCTTTTTAAAAGAGGGAAATACTGTATTGGCAAATCACTTGATAACAATGTTTTAACCAAGTGGCAACATTGTGAAGTTAGTTTCTGTGCATTGCCTACTTGCATAGCCCTATGCAATAACTGTAGAGTTACATGTATCAAGTCTATATGTTTTATACAGATGATATATAGTGTTACATGTCAGGCTGTTGAATGGAATTTCTTAGTAGCAGCCTAGGATTGAATAATGAGTGGCATAAAGCATATCCTTTCAGAATGAAGTGCCTTAAATATCTTAGCAGTCTTTTTTGGACCTGCACTGACTGAACTGTAAAGTAGGAGAAAGTTTCAAGATGGTATCTGGAGTGAAGAGAGATGTAGCATGGTGCCTCTGTAGACATTCTTAGAGCTTCCAATTTCCCTTCAGATATTTTTAATATGAAATATATTTTACTGACAGTGCCAAATTCTTTCATCAGGAAACCTTTTTCAGGAGGGTTTTTTAAGTGTTTAAACGTCAAATGTGAATTGGTGATGGGTGATGGAGAGATCCAAGAGGAGTGATTGTCAGATGTATGAATGGATGGCTTTGGTGAGAATTGTCAAGTGCGTGGTTCCCATGCATGTTGGGTAATGTAAATCCTTGGAAACACTGATGATGCTATCCAGTCTTGTAGCTTTATTACTTAAGGGGGTAGGGAAAATAAGTTCCCATTCTTTCGACCTCTTTAAGTGTGTGACTCTTTTCCTAGAATAGAAATGCAAATGTGCATGAACAGATAATTGTACCATAGTGTTCAGAAATACAATCATAGCATTGTCTGTTTTTCTCTTCATATTTGTGGCGGGGGGCCGGGGGCGGAGGGCTGGATACAGAAATTGAAGATCGTAATGCTATGATGCTAGTTCTTCTTAGTTGATATGACATTTTTTTCTTTTTAAATAATTGAACAAGGTTTCACAAGGTTGACTAACCCACAGCTGAGTGACTATGGCCAAGGCAGAGTGACTTTCTAGAAAGCTTTGTTGGAAGAAAGTATGGCATATTGCACCACTACCCTGATTTGTAGTCCCTGGGCTTGACATTGCTGACTTCCCTAGCGCCTTCCTCCTAAAATGCAGCTTCTGGGAGAGGCAGACAAGCACTTTGGAGGCTGCAACATGGGGGGTGGTTTTATTTATTTCTTTTGTGCCTACAAGAATGTGGATTCTTTAAGGGACTGGTTAAGCCAAGAGATAGTATTTTTGCTCAGTGTTTTTTAAGGAAAGAATGATCCATGCCACTCCCCCACCCCTGGGTGCAGAATTGTGACTCAGGGTTGTAGCTCCATTTGGAGTGCTCAAAATACCAAAATTATCCACCTTCTTCTGGGTAACGTAACAGAAATACCAAACTTCTGACTTTGCCAAAAAAAAAAAAAAAGACTATACAACCAATCTGGTCATACCCAGATCAAGACACAGTTCAGTCTGGTTGTTTGTAAACAATAAAGCAATAAGAGCAAACGAAATGCACAGGACATTTAAAGATACAAAGCACAAAGGAATGCACTTATTAATATTTTTGAAAAATGCACTGGGGAGAAGTTGATGTTGATAACAGTATAAAAAGACCCCGACTTCTTGACAAAGACAACAAATGACTGTCTCTTTTGGACACTTGCTACTGTAATGTCAATAGCAGCCCCTGCTGTTGGGTGCAGCAATTCTTTCTGTATGGTCCACAGCACTGTATATTATGATTGATATTAATGTATCCAATGAAATAACTGAACTGTTGTTCTACATAGCTTCATTAAAGCATTTGGTTTTTCACATCTTGTTGGCCAGTTGTGTCTGGTTAATGCCCATTTTGACTGGTACATACCTTCTCAAAGCAATGGCGGCACACATTTTTCCTCTTATCTCATGAATAAGAAATTGCTAGGAAAGTGTAATTGCTAACAGCACTTTGTTTAGTTTAAATGTCACTCTAAGATGGTACTTTTTTGGTTTGAAACATTTTTGATTACTTTATGACTTATTCTCAAATGAGTTGTAATTGTGTAGCATTTCCCCCATTCTGAATTTGGGGAGACTTTGAACTCCCAGATGCCAGGAATCCACTTTAGATACAAGGGGTTTATGTAAAATATTTCAGTGAGAGGTGGCTTTATTAAAAAGGAGAGAAATTGTCAGAGAAACCTTTGCATATTTACTGAAAAGATCCTAGGTTTTTAAAATACAAATTTATAATAATGGATGCTTAATATACCCAGCCTGCCAGCTCCTTTAAAAAAAATAGAGTACTTCTGACTCATTTGATAAATGTTAGATTTGAATTGGGAAGTGTCAGACAGAACAGGTCTTTATTCCCCAGCCAGACCTTAAACTTCTGCCCCTGAAAAAAAAAATCTGTTTAAACCCCTGGAGAAGACACCAGAAACTTGCTGCAGTGCTTATGATCCAACTGTCAGCTCTTTCTTAAGTTTAAGGGGTTCCCCCCCTCAAATTGTAATATACAGTAATTGAGGCCTTTCTTTTTCAGAATTATTTGAATTATTTATATTTCCATAGAAATATGACTGTATGTCTAAAAAATGTGCAAAAATAGGAAGATCCCACCTGATCAAGACAATTTTCTGAACAAAATGAAAAGCAGGTAAGTTGAAAGTCGGGACTTTTCATCTCCAGAGGGGTGACAGCTGCACTTGACCTAAGTTCCTGCCTGTTGACTGTCTTCTTGAGAGCACATGAAGTCTTAATCTCAAGTCACACACACACACACACACACACACACACACACACACACACACACTCCAGCATCATTACCAGTTCTCCAGGCATTTGCATACAACTTAAATGGCTTTATATTATTTGTTTTTGAGATGGAACATGAAGTTCAAGCTGGCCTCACACTTGCTACGTAGCCGAGCCTGACCTTGAACTTCTGATCTTCCTGCTGCACACTGAGATTACAGGCAGGCACTACTGTACCCAGTGTATGTGGTGCTGGGAGTAGACCTTGGGCTTTTGCATACTAGGTAAGGACTCTACCAACTGAGCTATGTCCTTCCCTAGACGTATCTTCCTTAAATGTTTACTTAGGACATTTAGTTAAAAAGTTGTCCATCTAAGGACTGTAGTACATGCCTAGGTTCCCAGATATTCAGGAAGCTGCATCAAGCTTTCAAGTTCAAAGCCAGCCTGGGCATTCTATATTCACAAAATGGCAAAGTGGGGCTCCCTGCTCAAATTCTTATCATTGAAATTTGGCCTTTTCTAACTACATGATTTTGAGCAAGTTATTTATCTTCCCAGTGTCTCCATTCTGTTGACTGTAGATAATAAGAGCCAGCACACGGTGGTCTTATAAAGACCAATCCATTTAATATATTTGATTTTATTTTTTTGCTTGACACTACAAGGGAATATTCAGTAAATGGGAAGATGCATTTCTATTATACAAATCACCATCTTCATTAACATGAAAAATAACCCAAGGAATCTAAAATCACCCTGTGTGTAAGCAGTGGCATACACACCACATTTGGAGAAACAGTGAATGCTAACACGGGTCTAAGGTTTGTGGGAAGCTGAGAGGCATTGCCACGCTTAGCAAGCACAGCTCTTTGTTCAGCCTCTGGCATTGATGAGAAGTGTGTGACTGGACCAGGCAACAGGAGACAGACATAGGCTACTTTGAGGAGAGAGACCTTGTTTTCTCTAAGAGCTGGTGTCAGAATATACTAGAAAACTAATAGGAAACCCAAGGCCATCTAAATCAGCCTGAGCAAAGCTCATATGGACTCCCAGACTGAGGAAGCATGCACAGGGCCTGCACGGGCCTATCCCAGATTCTCTGTGTGTACATTATAGCTTCCAGTTTAGTCTTTATGTGGGACTCCTGGATGTGTGAGTGAGTGGATCTCTGATCTTGTGCCTTCTCTTGAACACTTACCTTTCTGTTGGTTTGTCTTGTCTTATTATATGTTATTCTGTTGTGTTGTGCTGTGCTGTTTTCTCTTAGAAGCCTGTTCTTTTCTAATGAGAGACAGAAGAGGCAGAAAGGGAGTGGATCCAGATGGGAGGGGAGGTAGGGAGGGGCTGGGAGGAGTAGAAGGAGGAGAAACCATAATCAGGATATATTTTTATGTGAGAAAATAATCTTTCTTAAAAATAAAAGAAAGAAACCCACTCATCCATTTAAACATATCCACAATACCAGTGGCCTAAATTTAAAAGTGCATCAAACCCATGTATTCTGTAGGTACACCTTTGCCAGGAGAATAATTATATAATTTCCTGATGATAAGTCTTGCTCGGAGCCGGACTCTATCACGTTCTTTAGAGAATTAAATGTGGTAATCCCTTATGATGTGGGCTGATGTTATGTAGCAGAAAGTAGTGTCTTGACTACACCCTGTCTGCTCCATTTCCTGTTGATATTGAAATGGTTTTCAGGGTTTTATTTTTTTTATTGTGCTTACATTCAGAGGCTTCTTTGAATACCAGCTAAGAAGCTAATCTTCATAATCCAGCCAAGAGAGATATACCTTCAAAATTGCCCCATTTTTATTGTTCTATGTATGCCAAGATTTAATGCCGAGCCAAGCAGCTAAGTAGAGAAAGTCATTTAAGAGAAATGATGTGAAGTTGGACTACTAGTATGTTTGAAGATTCTCAGCTACCATATCTGAGGCTCATAGAGGGGGCTTCTTATCTTCCCTTATACGAACACAAAAACACAGTACACATCTTGTGTAGATGATAAATGAAGAGGTCTCTGTTCTCCCAATTGTCCCAAGAGGCATACACCAAAAAGTAAATAAACTAAATCAAGTGTGCAGTCATTGTAAGGGATCAAGTATGGCATGTAATCGAGTATCCATCATTGTCAGGGATCTCTATGTGCATAAGATTTAAACATAACTAATCATATTTGTGATCAATATTTATCAGTCTTTTGATCCTATAACCTACAGCAGATATGGTGGCAAGTGATAAGAGCCTATACATCAAATACATTCAAAATCAAATACATTTCAGAAACATGTCTAAATGGGAAAGACAGTTTGCTTTCCGAAAATTTGCATTTTAAACTTCTAATTTTGGAGTCAGTTGAAGATATATTCAAATGGGTGCAATTGTCACTCAAAACTCCTTATATATTATTCAGACAGCAAAATCTGTGGGGATAGAAACCACTAAAGTAGAGTTCCCAAACTTTGCTTTATGGAGCTAGTTCTGCAAGCTGTTCCCAAAGTTGCTTTGAGGAATGGGGGGTCTGGAGGTGGGGTTGTATGGAGGGGGTGTGAAACGCTATAGTTAATCTTGAGAAAGTTAACTTTGGGAAATGCTGGGCTAAGCAAATTTGAGCAGATTATCTCTAGCTGCAAGACTTCTCACATTCTAAAATATGTTAATGTGCCTTGAGAGTCTTCAAGACCCGGAATAGTATTCGATGTCTCCCAGTTGGCCACTGAGGAGAGGGAGCTAGATACGGTCAGAGAGACAGCCAAAAATACCTGTTAATGGCCCCAAAGAATAGTATGATGAGTTGTGAAAATTGGAGAGAGATTATATGGTGGTGATAAGGATGATTTCTTCCACTTGCTTAAGGAAAGTGTCATTAGAAATTGATCACTTCTAAGAGAACAAATTCAGTTGATCGTCATCTACAATGTTATAACAAAATTCTGGTTAAACAACAATTGCCACTTAAAAATAATACATTTAAAAACCAATGGTTTCATTTTCTATGAACAGCAATTTTACTTGAGCACAAATTCAAGGCAACACTTTCTCTAGGAATAGTAACAGCAGCAAAAACAAAAAAAATCACTTCTAGTGTGTTTCTCTTATCACTTTAAACATAGGCAAATAATAGTAGAAACATAAGGTAGAGATATTGGCTGCAGGATAATTGACTTGTTACTTCAGTCACTCCTTGGTGGAAGGACATTAGAAAGAATACATAGTATTGAGAATTGTAGTGATTTTTTTCAGTGATACTTTTTTAAAAAAACACTAACAATGCAATCAGATAAACTAGATTAAATCTGCAAAGTTCACTGTTGGCTGTTGGCCAAGTCACAAAGCTATGTTCATCATCACATAGTTGCATTATATTATACTACACACTGTCTGTTCTAGAATTTTTAAAAACCTAAGGAATTTGGATTTGGTGATGCATGCCTTTAACAATTCCAGCTTTCTGGGGGCAGAGACAGGCAGATCTCTGTGAGTTTGATATCACCCTGGTCTAAATCGCTTGCCAGTCTGGGATACATAGTGAGAGTTCAAAAACAAAACAAAACAACAAAAAAAAAACAAAACCAAGAAAAACATGTTCAAATAGCTTTTCCAGTCCTTATAAGGATTTTTATGTATTTCTTTTACTTAGTGTCTTAAAAAAAATCATTTTTTCTGAATCCCTGTGCTTTTCTAGTAAGTTAACAGTAAGTTAACAGTGGCGAGAAGAATTTTGCACAAGTGAAAAAATGGAGTTTTACAAAGAAGTCCAACAGTGTCTTAGTTTGTTTTCTATTGCTGTGATAAAGACCAAGGAGGAAAGGCTTCATTTCATCACACAGGTTACAGTCTGTCACTGACAGAAGTCAGGGCAGGAACTCAAGGCAGGAATTGAAGCAGCAGTCAGAGAAAATCTGCGGACGGGCTTGCTCCGATGACTTACCCAGCCTGCTTTTTTATACATCTAAGACCACCTGGCCAGGGGTGGCACCACAGTGTTCTGGGTCCTTTCACATCAGTCATTAATCAAGAAAATACCACTACACACATGCCTCCAGGCCAATCAGATGGAGGCATTTCCTCCTTTGATAACCCTTTTTCCACATGACCCCAGCATGTGTCAGTTTGATAAAAACAAAAACAAAAACAAAAAAACCCTAACCAGTACAAATGTTAAATGCAACTTCACAGTTGCCTTGATTCAAGGGCTCTAGGAGGGCATTTGATCTGCTAGTCTCTAACTGTCTTGACTCTGTCCTTTCTCTGCAGATGGGTCATGTCTGTGAAGCCACTTTTGGTAGTTTCAGAGTAGAGGGTAGAGCCAGAGTCCTATTCCCAGTTTGTATGCCAGAGTCTCTGTATTAATATGATCACGCCTAACTCTTTAGATCTGAGTCATGTTATCTACCATGCTAGGTTCAGTCAGCAATATCTACATAAGGGATTGTTGTCTCATACACAGCACATCATAATGCTTCCAGAAGGGGAGAAAGGT
Source organism: Mesocricetus auratus (assembly GCF_017639785.1). Taxonomy (NCBI): domain Eukaryota; kingdom Metazoa; phylum Chordata; class Mammalia; order Rodentia; family Cricetidae; genus Mesocricetus; species Mesocricetus auratus. Next base: position 158,934,530 of record NW_024429266.1, read on the forward strand.
AGATATGACAACAGATATCCATTACCATCCATTTCAAGAGAATTGGACTAATTCTACCATGACGAATGCAATGCCTCTCCCAGATGTTTCTATTTGAGAGTTTTACTTTTGTCTGCCCTTGACTACAGGATGATAGAAATGCAAAAGTGGAAAGTATTAAATTGCTATGGCTATATTCCTCTCCTCCTCAGTTACAGTTAGTTTTTAATAAACAATTCTCTCTCTCTCTCTCTCTCTCTCTCTCTCTCTCTCTCTCTCTCTCTCTCTCTCTCTCTCCACACACACACACACACACACTGTCCTCTATAGAGAACAAAGCTCAGCAGTAAGTTACTCAGAGGACTCCATAAGTATGTCTCCCAGTGTTCTCTGGCTCTACAGAATGAATCCAATTGCATATAGCAGAAACCAAACTCCATTTGTCTTACACTACAAGAGACAGTTTATCTGACAGCAGGAGTGACACTCTTGCATGTGAGCTGAAACACTGAAAGAAAACATCATGAAACGGGTTGAGCTTCCTGCTGTGTTGTCTACTCAATTCTATTCTACACTAACCGCTGTTTTCTTAGGGAAAGTCCAATGAAGTGACTTTATGACTGGTGGCTCCAAAGATGCCTTTGTAATTATCAATAGGAATGTGAAGTTTCTTTCTCATCTCTTGGTGTCAACAGTGCAAACTGACAAGTATCCTTAATGCTGGGACACTTATTATTGCCACGGAATAGGAAACAGAAAGCCTCTTTGTATGTGTGCGTTGAATGGGTAGATCCTGTCTCCAAGGTGGAGTATGCCAGTTAATCCTGATTGTCACTTTGATTGAGAAATGCCTACGAGGGTAGAAAAGCATACCTCCCGTTGACTATGATGATATCTCCAGAGACTATTTAGACCATGAGTGATTTGACTTAAAGAATGATCAAATCCGAAATCTGAATAGACTTTTGGGAGTTGGTAGAGCTTTGGAAAGCAGCTGTGGTTGGAGGAAGGTCACTGGCACCATGTCTTTGGAGACTGTATCTTGACACAGTCTCTTTCTGTTACTGATACCCTGTTTCCTGTATGCCTTGGAAACAAGTTTTTCCTGCATGTCCTCCCCACCATGGTTTATCAGAGTGAAACCTCAGAGAAGGAGCCAATGATAGAACCCCCTGCACTTAACTTGCTCTCTTGGCATTTGATGTAAGTTTGATGATCACAAGGAGAAAGCAAAGGAGTGTCCCTCTCCCTTGTCCTTTCAGACTCTGTTTTACATACTTCCAGAAGTGGCCTTCAGCACCTCCTGGAAGAGACTTACCATTTGCATTTTCTTCACACACCACTGTTTTTTCCTTTGATGCCTTTTCTTTGTTTTTTTTTCTTTTCCTTAAGCCAAGTTCAAATGGCTTCTTGTCATTTGAATATAAAATATTCATTTGCGTGATCAGGGGACAAGGGCTGACAAGTTTTCCCACAATATTGTCAATAGGAGCTTAGTCTTATTTTTTAAAAATAGATGAAAGAATGAGGGTAAGAGAATCTGTTTGCTAGGGCTGTGGAGATAGCTGTTTACATGCAGTCTGTCATCACGTCTCATTTACATGAGTTCTTAGGAGAATGAATGTTCCATACAAATTAACTTACAGACCGTTGCGCTTATATTCAAATGGACACAAATTTGTTTTCAGTGTTTTTGATGGTGCTCTGTCTCTCTCCCCTCTCTCTGTCTCTGTGTGTGTTCTGTGTGCATGTGTTTATATATGTTTGCATGTGTGTGCACATGTATACAGGTACATATGGAGATGTGAGGTTGACTTTGGGTGTCTCTCTTAATTGCTTTTCACTTTATTTTGCTGAAGCATGGTCTCTCACTGAACCCAGAGTTCCTGACTGCCGTTAGCCAGTTCACCCAGAGGATGCCCTGTTTATGCTTCCTGAGAGCATGGACTGCAGGCAGAATGTCACACCCACCTGCCTTTTCTGCTGGTGCTAAAGCTCTGAACTCCAGTTAGTCCTCACACTGGGGCTGCAAGTACCCTATGCACTGGAGCAGCTCTCCTTCCCCAAATGATTCTTTCTTCAGTTTCTTTCTCTCTGCCTCTGAAAACAGATTGCAATGTGGTCACTTTTGCCTGTAGTTGATGGTTCTGCATCATATTCAAGATTATTACAGAGCTGTGTGATACAGTGATGTCCTGAGGACCTGCGAGGTTTCACAAAAGTCTTAGAGCTGTGTTAAGAAGTCATGGAAAGCAGCAATCTTCCTCTCTTTTGGGTCCTTGCAAACGTACTGCTTCTGTGTTGTTGTGTTTAGATTGATGAGGCCATTACCAGTTATTAGAACTGTGTCTTGGACAAGGAGAACATACCACATGGAATTGTCTAAATGCTCTCCTTTTTGTACACTGTATGCGCTTTAGTGCTCTGGTTTCAACTAGACAGGAACTGTTTTTTTTCCTCTAGTTTCCTGTTTATCTTGTGGACTTTGTCTAGCAAAAGCTACTATATTGTGACAGGGTTAAATAAGTTAAACATGAGAGTAATAAGATTACCCCCCAGGTAAAGGTACATGTAGCCAGGACTGATAACCTGAATTTAGTCCCTGACACCCACATTGTTTAAGGAGAGAACTGACTCCTGCAAATTGTCCTCTGACCACACACACACATACACACACCTACAGACACGCACTTCAATCCACAGACCAATTGATCAATGAACCAATAAATGGTGACATAGAACAAACCTCATTAAGTTGCTGATTGATCTGTGAACCATTCTTCTTCATTTACTGTTAGTTTCTTTCAATTATTGTGGCAAAATACCTGAGCGGGAGAGGGCAGAGGGGCAAGTTAAAAGAGGGAAGATTTATTTGGGCTCCCAGTTTCAGAGGTTTTCCACAGGTTGACTAGCTCCTTGCTGTAAACCAGTGAGAAGATAGAGAATCATGGAGGGTGTAGGAGCAGAGCTGCTCACCTCATGGCAGCTAGGAAGCATCGGGACAAACAGCAAAGTAGAGGCAAGGACAAGAGACAACCTTCATTAGTGTACCTGCAGTGTCCCACATCCTGTAGCCAGGGACCACCGCCTGTTTGCTCACCATCTAACACTGATGAAGTTAGAGTCACAAGATCTAGTCACCAAACGATCAAACCTTGTGCCACCAGAGAGGGGTAATTTTTATTGTTGAATTAAATAGACACTTTGTACAGATTCCATTAGTTTTGTCCATCTCAGATGATGGCCATAGTTAAACTGATGATGACGTCTTCTCCTCCTTCTTCTCCTTCTCCTTCTCCTCCTCCTCCTTCTCCTTCTTCTTCTTCTTCTCCCCCTTCTCCTTCTCCTCCTTCTTCTCCTTCTCCTCCTCCTCCTCCTCCTCTTCTTCTTCTTCTTTTGTAAAGGCTTTGGAAGTGAAGAGGTGAATTCAAGGATACATCCAAGTATTCACACAATAATAGAACAAACAGATTTCCATAGATTGTTTTGTTGGTGAAAATCAAAGTATTATAAAAATCAGTATTATTACTAATAATGGAATATAATTTGAGGGACACATATCTATAAAATAAGAGAATGGATTTCTGTTCTGCAAGACACAACATTTTATATTGTAGGGAATCCAGAGGGCAATAAGTTGCAGTCTCTCTTACTCTCGGGCTGTTCAGGGTAATAAGCTGGATTTGGCATGTGAACCCTAGAGTTCTGAACTGCAGAGTAAGTTAACAATTGTCTCTCAATATGTTACTCTTGTCCCATTTAATGCTGAACTGCCCTCCCCATTAAATTCTTCACAGTGGGATATGAGTATCCCCAAAACTTTCCTATGCCTAGTGGGTTGAAAGCAACAATATCCTTAGATGGAGAAAAAAATTACCCTCAGCTGACTATTGTTAAAGTGTCATACTGGTCATCTCTGGATTGCTGTGTAAGTGACCAAAAAAAGATGTGTACTTAAGATATTTTGTTATGACAGTTTAGCCACATTATACAAACTATTCTCTTTACACTTAAGAATAAGGTTTTGTTAATTCCTCATCCTTTTTCTTTTTTTCTGTTTTACCTCTTTATCCTTTTTGTCAACGATATTAATTCATAATTTTCTCTATTTTTTGCCACCCCTATGAGTCAGTAATCAAAATTAATGAGTTTTTTCTGCTTAAGCAAAAAATAAATTAAATTTTCCTTTGTGGTTCAGATAAGAATAGTTGAATTAGAATTTAAAAGCTGTCTATAGACTGGATATGTTTCCTAAACAAAGCTCATGAGATGTGGCTGTTCCTTTGTAATAATGAGGAGCAAAAATCATGGTTCACGTAGCTTCCTGTGATGGGTGAAACCAGCAGGCAGATGCTATCTATTTATTTGCGTTATTATAAGAGACTGATGATAGTATTTAATATTTATTTCTTTGGTCAGATCCTGAAGGTTTTCTTTAATCACACCTAAGTTGAGATGAGAAGCTATTGACAATGGAATGTTATATGTGTATACATTTTGCACTACAGAAATTATACAAGGACTGAAATGGGGTGCAGATAACTGCCATCAGTGCTGAGACTTACTGTGGTAAATGAGGACTCTGAAGGCTATGTCCCTTTAATTTTTGGGTGTTAGGAATACACATGCTATAATCAGAGCCTTCCTGCTCCTAGAAGTTGACTGTCCGTGCAGAAGTACAGTGTGCAAGAAGGATCCCCTGTGTATAGGGCTGCTTCATGATGCCTTTGCAGTGGTTTCTCTATGTCCATTTTCTTCAAGTCTTTCCATTTTGAAATCACCTCAGAGTGGCAAAATTGCCACCTCTACCTCATCCTCTTTAAAAGCCACTGCCCTGGATGGCCCTACTGATACTTGACTAACATGTCTTTCTACCTTTGAATCAGGACTTCACAATTCACCAAAGGAAGTTCTTGATCTTGGTGTGGTTTAGTAGTAGAGGGCTTGCTTAGCACACAGAGGGTCTGCTTCTGACATCAGGCCCTGCAGAGAGAGAGACAGGGAGAGGGAGGGGGAAGAGAAGGAGCAGGAACAGAGAGAGAGACCTAGACACAGAGACTGACAGTATGGTAGCCATAGCGTATAGACCAGGGCTATTTTTGAAAATGCAACTCATTTTGTAACTTCTGTTTCTTCAGGGTAAACAGCACCCATTGATAGATTCTGCCTATTTGTACATAACCCTGCCTGTGGATTGAGCTGCTCCTAAGATATGTCATTTAGTCTAGTGTCAGAATTACAGGTAGGTGGCTTTTCTCTCTATGCCAGCTCCAATGAGTACCACACTTTAATATTTCACCCATCCTAAGTAACACGTTCCCTATAAATACGGGGGAGGGGGGAGTCCAGCTACTTCCCAGTGCTCACTCATGACATTTCAATGCTACCCACTCATTCTCCTTCCTGTCCCTGATTTAATTGAGTACCTCACACATAGTAGGTTCTTAGTGAATATCTCAGTTAATGATAAATGCTATGTGTAGTGATTTAAGTAATACGAATTGGATGACTGCTGTATTCTTAATAGAATCTCAAATTTTGCAGAGAGGGTAGAAATAGCCATTCCAGTGATTTACAACATAGTGTATATAGTTTTATGAAAACTGAAGTAAACTATAGCACAAATATTTTACATTAAAACACTAATCCAGAATTTGTGAACCTCAATAATCAAGAAGATAACAAGTTCAGGTCAGACTGGAGAGTTTGGTGATTTCCCATCTCAAAAAAGAGTTACAAGAGAGGTGTGGTAGAAAAGTTGTCTGTCATGTATGAGGCCCTGTGTTCAATCTCCAGGACCTTCCAAAGAATAAAGAAAGCAGCTGTACTTCCTGTTGAATGATGTTATAGGACAGAGCTTGATAACAGGAGGTGAGTCCTTGCCACTCCATTTCCACCAACAGTAGGGTAAGACTTTTTATAGATATGAGGTGTGTGTTATAAAATGTCAAGAAATATTCAGTTAAAAAATTGGAACCTAGAATTTCATTGACATCCCTAAGGTCACACAGGAATGTCCCTTCAGAGCCCAGACTACCTGATATTTCATGACAATACTTACTGATTTTGTGTTAGTTGAATTAGGTCATTATTTGTTCATTTGGTTGAAAAGGATCTTGTTATACAGCTCAAGCTCATCTGTGTAAGCCATGCTGAACTTAAACTCATGATTTCCTTTTCAATACTGGGATTATATGCCTGCACCACCATACCCAGCTTGCATGTGTATGTGTGTGTTTGTCCATATGTGTGTGTGTGCACATGCATGTGTGTACCTGTGTGTGCACATGTGTGCGCGCATGCGCGCGCACGTGTGTGTGTATGTGTGTGTGTGTGTGTGTGTGTGTGTGTGTGTGTGTGGTTCCAGGAATTGAACACAAGACCTTGAATTTGCTTAGTTACTGATCTACCCCTGATCTGTAATATAAGTCTAGAGTGTTTTTAAGTATAGTGGATTAGAAAACTTGAAACATTGTAAGACATGAGTAGGGAATTGTTAGTGAAAGCAGTTTGTTATAGTATCAAGGAAATATACTCACTTCTATAGAAACCATATGGGAAACCATCAGGGTCACTCATGAAGTAGAATGGGAGCTAGAGACCCCTTACTAGTATGAATTCTCAAAATGAACAGAAGGAGCAAGCTAGTCATGTTTAGAGCTGGCTAGTTTGTGGAGTGTCTTTGGGATCCATATCCAGGACTCACCCCTCATTGTCTAGTGTCTAACCTTGAGAAATCTGGGACAGTGGAAAGTCACAGGACAAGGGATGTGTGAACTCTGAATTGCTTAGTCTGTATTTTCAGAATGTAGTCCTAGAAGAAGGACTCTTCTCCAAGAGGGTCAAAAGTGGTGATGTTTTGGGGGGCCAAAACAGAGGTGACATACACATATTGCCAGGTTATCCAAAAAAACCATAGGACAGATTGCTGAAGATTCATGTTTGTAGACCAAGAAATATGGTTAGAATTTGCGAATGGCATTTCAGAGTATCCAAGGTATGAGTTGAGACAAGCAAGTAGGAAGAAAAGCTGGGAGAGCAATTGAGGCTGTATGATAAGAATGTTTTGGAATTTGGGTGCTAAGAGTGTAAGACATTGTGGATCTATATTGTCTGCTGAAGTGTGCATTTCAGATCATGAATTTTATGTCTTATAAGTTGGATTTTAAATTTAAAAGTGGACCAGGAAAATACAGAAACACAAGATAGAAGTTGTTCTAGGCCAGAAGGCAGACAATTTAAGGTGGAGAGAAGAATGTCCCTAGACTTCAAACTGAGCACATACTTTACAGAATGAAGTCAGGGAGGAAATGGCATTGAAAACAAGTATTTGGAACTGAGTAGATAATTCAGTGGGTAAATTATTTGCTATAGAAGGATGAGGACCTGAGTTCAAATCTGTAGCACTCACATGAAAGCTAAAGCTTCTATAATCCCAGTTGGGGTGGGTAGGCAGAAAGAGGCTTAAAGGATACACTGGCCAATAATTTAGAGTTTGGAGTAAAAGGTGTGTCACTCACTCCAGAACCCAGAGAAAATAATTAATCTTTCTGTGTATCAGCTTCATTCTCCATATTTATGGCCTAGAAGGATAACTGTATCCATAAAATGCTTGTGATGTAAGTACAAGAGTCCACAGAATACATGTTTAAAAACTTTGGGTGTGATAGCACACATCTGTAATCTCAGTGAGGGAAGAGTAAAGACTGGTGGATCCCTAGGTCAGTCCAGTCTAGACTAATCATCAAACTACTGGCCAAGGAGAGACTGTATTAAAAAAAACAAGATTAATGGCTCCTGAAGAACAAACCTAAGATTGACTTATTGCTTCCACATGGATGTACATATGTGAACATGTGCACCTGCATATATATATATATATATATTCACCTACTGAATATGTACAAGGAAAAACAGAACACAGTGTCATAAATGGAAAACTAAAATAGGAGGATTAAATGGGGAGGAGAATAGGAGGGCAAATTTAAAGATGGAATATGGACAATGAGCACTAAAGGCCTTTTGAAAAGCCTAATGGAGACCTTCTACTGTAGAGGCTTCCAAAATATATAAAGGAATTTAAATGGAGTTAGCATATAATGAGGGAGATAACATTTCAGCTAAATATGTTATAAAACAAGACCCCAGTACCCGGTATGGGTTGCATGTTTTTTCCTTATTTAGTTTTTATTCATAATCATAAATTTAACTCTGCAATCCCACTAGACTTGGAATGGAATGAGGAAAATACAGAACCCCAAGAACTTCAGTGAGAGTAGAGATCAAGGGTATTATGAGCAGATAGGGTGGGGCACTTCCTGACCCACAGAAGGAATGGTCTGTTGGATAAGATGCCTACAAGTTGCATGAATTACAGTTGTCTACAGTCAGAGATGGTGATCTTCTTCGTGGTCTTGCCATTTCTGGACCCAAAACACTCCATGGCTTCCATGATGCACATGCCTTCTTTCACCTTCCCAAAGACCACATGTTTGCCATCTAGCCTCTCAGTCTTGGCAGTGCAGGTAAAAAGTTGGGAACCATTTGTGTTTGGTCTAGCATTTTCCATGGACAAGATGCCAGGACCTGAATGCTTCAGGATGAAGTTCTCATCCTCAAATTTCTCTCTGTAGATGAACCTGCCACAAGTGCCATTATGACGTGTAAAATCACTACCCTGGTGCATGATTCCTGGAATAATTCCTATGAAAGGAGGAACTCTTACACCCAAATCCATTCTCTCCAGTACTGAGAGCACAAAACTTTTCTGCTGTCTTTGAACCTTTGTTAGGAAACAACTAAAAATAGACATGTCTCAAGGGCTCGCATGATGTAAAGGAACACAGTTAAGATTGGCCATTGCTGCAGCAAGTGGTGTTAAGGGGCAGCAGTGTCTTTCAAAGGTGGGTTGTATCTTTTTTAGTCATTGGCAAAAGGGGTCATATAGACCCCCTCAAACATCACATGCTATTCCTAATGATATTTGTTACCTCTATAACATCCTGGTAAGAGCTAAGGAAAACACTTATGTTTCCAAATGTGCAGAAATCAAACTGGTACCCATCTAGAAGATTCAGCACTGCTGACTAGCATCTATAGTGGTGGAAAGTATTATATGATACTGGAGGAGAACAGTAATCATTAGTCTCATTTGTAAACCTCATATAAACTACAGCATTGACCTGTCTGCAAGATAAACCCAATGGTGAAATAGTGGCACAGATGTTATGGGAGTAACCAAACACCCTTTGACTGGTGTTAGGGCCCACTGCATGAGATAGCAGTCATTCATGGCACTGTGAATGAGGATAAGAACCTGAGGTTAGAGAGGTCATGGGCCTAGGGGACAACCTACTACTAATATTATATTAAATGAACATAGCAAAAAAATGACTCCTGATGACATGTTGCTAAATACAAAGATCAGTGCCTCAACCCAGAGAAGTGTGTTCTTGCAATAGATGGAAATTGATATAGAGACCCACAACTAGACAGTGTTGTTTATTTTTACATAAAGACTTAGATCTTGGTTGGATATTTGAAGCTGCAGTAGCACCAAGAGTATGGTCCTTGTTTTTCAGTTTGTTGAACTTTTGACTATATAATCATCAATGCTAAGAATGTTGCTTCACAAAATTACAGTATGAACCAGGCATAGTGGTGTATACCTTTAGTACCAGCACTTGGGATGCAGAATCAGATGGAGTTCTGTGAGTTCAAAGCAAGCCTTGTCTACAAAGTGAATCCCAGAATAACTGGGCTATGTATATAGACCCTGTCTCAAAAAATAAAACCAAATGAACAAATAAATATAATATGTTTAGAAATTGGTATGTTTAGTATAAAACAGTATGTTTAGAAAAGGAAAAACCATTTCAGAAATTGTTCTAATTAAAGCCAAATTTCACTGATCATTTGTTATAAAATTTGTCAGCATCTCAAGCAGCAATTTTTCAAACCACACATTCTAACATAATGCAATCCAAAGATATACTAATTTGATGCTTACACAACAGTAGCAAAAATATTAAGTCTTTGTTTTCTATAATTAAAGTACTATGTTTCTATAAGAACAGATAATTTTATATCTGCAGTAAAACCACTGAAATTCATAACACAAAAATAAAATCAGAGCCAAGAGGTTCCAAGCAGCATTTGCTTGTATTTAATAATTCATGCACAGTGCCAAGTGTTAATGTTATATGTTCAGAACCAAGGCTGTGGTGAAGTTGTTCAGTGCAACACAGGCAAGTTCTTCCAGAATGACCTCAGATTCATGGAGAAACAGTGGGAATTTAGAGGGTAGAATGTATGTGGTAGGTGGGATGAAACTTTAGACAACCTAACCACCCCTTTAGAAACATCTGGAATTAAAGAACAAAATAAACAGCCAATCAAGGAAAGACCTTGCAGCGGAGAAAGACAATCTTCAGTCTCGTACATGGGATATGACAAAGATCAGAGAAGTCAATATTGAGGGCCATGTGCTTTCCCCCTTGTTATCTATTCTCCATAGTCTTCCCTGTAACATACATGTATCTCCCCTCCCCCAGGAAAAAGATGAGAACCCTGAGCTAAAGGATTAGGTTTTAATTTCCTTAGTACATATTGCAGTTCTTGATTTAGAAAAAAGAAAACAAGTAGCATTATTATTGAATATTTTATATATGTGTATTGCAAACCTTATTGACCACATATTTAGTGTTTTCAGGAATAAGTTGGGCATTCCCAATAGAACATTATGTAGCATTTATTTCTTTATAAGCAATTCTTATTTGTGTTGTTTTTATATTTTATTGTACATCAGACTTTGGAGCAAATCCATTGAGAGACACTTCAGGAGCAACTTTGTAAACAGAACTTGTTGCAAATAACAGTTGCACTTATTTATATTAAATCTCTATCTCCATACACATACATATATACACACATATACACATGCATATATTGTTTTAGGTGTTTAGGGTTACAGAGATAAGAACCCTATCAATTTCTCTGAAATTGATGTTTATATTCCAGTTTTTTTTTGAGTAGGAAGGCCTGAGTTCTTGGCTCCCATAGACTAGGTCTTAGGCTCATAGCTAGATACATGCAAGATAATGGCTATTTTAGTTAAAACAGAGAAGGCATCTATGCGCTTGGAGTTTCTCCTTTCAGATACACAGCAAGGCATAATGTCTGTGCCTTTGGTGGTCAGGGAAAAGCTTTGAAATGCTGTTACTGTGGTATTCAAGCACTGCCTCATCTTCGGCAGTAGGGCGTGTTGCCATTGTATGATATGTTTAGACAAAACCATGCACTTCAGTGATCTTTGTTCACATGAAATTTGCAGAAATAAACAGTATTACTGATTCCTTTTTTGTTTGATGTCAGTGTAAGATATTCATTAAGAAAATGTGCTGGATATAATGTCACCTTAATTACTGTACGAGAGAGTTTAATGAAGGCAAATTCCCCTTTATAGCATTAGGCGCAATGCCACTAGACTCTTCTGTTTATTCCAATGAATTACATTCTGGCACCCATGAAAATCATGTAACAAATGCATAACTAATGTGACATTCACACAAAACATCACATTAGTTCCATACGATCAGCTCTGTTCTGGTGTACACCAAACCAAATCACGTTATTGTAATGTGGGCTGTGATTTAATACCCTAATTTGTAAGTGCTTTTGTTTGAACCTGGCATGTTATTTATACCACTCATGTTCGTTCTCAGAGACATTTATTTGCTTTGGCTACCTTGTCCTACCCATAATCTCCACAGTAATCTCTATACACCTAAATAAAATGCCAAATACCAAGTTACTACATAATATGCTCTTTATCTTTTCCCTTCAAGTTCAAAATAGCATGACAATATTTTTTGATAAAAAATTGTCATAATATAATGTGCTTTGAGGGTTGGAGAACAAAAATTTAGAAAGACAGCAGATTGTCATCCCAGACAGAACTTAATAGCAGCATACATAATATTTTAAGCAAACTAGAGCCATGCTATGGGCACATAGTTTTCAGTAAGTATCCTGTTTCTGGCTCTCTTCCTCTAGTCTTTAGAGGAAGCTCCCTTGCATTCTTTCATGCGTATGCACAACACATGTATATATCTGTGAGTAGATATGCATATCCATATCCACGCTCCCATACAGAGGCCAGATGAAGTCTCTAGGTGATTTCTATCTCTCTCAGTTATATTCCTTTGAGACAGGATCACCCAATGAACCAAGAGTTTGTGCTGATTTTCACTGAGTCTAACATCCACCAAGTCCCAACAATCCTCTGTATCTCTCCCCCCACCTTCTTCCAACACTGGGGTTACAGATACACATAACCATGCTTGTTTTTTCTTAATGTAGATGATGAGGATCCAAACTCAAGTGCTCATGATCATGCAGCAAATGCTTTTACCACTTAGCCAGCTCCCCAGGTCCTTTCTTGCATTCTTTAAGATCATCTCAATGGATACCTCCTGAGAAATGCTTTGACTTTCCTTGCATGTTTGCACAGTCACATTACCCTGGTGGCAATATGTATGACTGCCTTTTCAATAACTTTGTGTCCTTTTCCCTTAGTAACATAATTTCTGCTGTTTTTCCAGGTGAGTGTATGGCGACCCAGAAATGAAGGCTACCTAGGTCAACTTCCCTTATAACCATGGAATAAATTATTGCTATGCAAAAAGTAAAAGCATCTTTAGGAGGATAAGGTATGGCCCTCTTTCTGCATTTGTCTTTTGTGCAGATGTGACAATTGAAGCCCAAGTTGTCATCTAGGACCACAAGGTGAAAGCCATCTATTGAAAACAGTGAACAATAAAGATGCAACCATAGCCAATTTATTATCTTCCTTATCTATCCTGAAGAGACTAGATCTGACCCTCTTTCATATGAAAGACAGAATATATTTTTTAAAATCAAAATCAATATTCAACATAGATAGCAGTGGTCCAGCATAAGAAATTGCTTTAACCAGACAGAACAGGGCATTAATTAATCCAAAGAGATGTTAATATGAATGAAATGGCTCCAATGTGATAGATTACACCTGGCCTAAAGTGAACACGTGACTGGATGTTCTATTATTTTCAACTAACCCTAATCTTGTACAATATACTCCATGCTTCCCACAACCATAGTTACAGACTGTGGTTATCTTTTCATTGGTTTATTATTGCTTGATCACTTTTCCTTACCCTTAACATATATTCTCAATGAGGATAGAGGTTTCCTCTGGAGTTTGCTCTCAGAACACATCTCTACTGAATGCTGCAAGAATGAATGAACTAATTCTTTATTTTTTATTATAAGATATCATATTTTAGAAATTACAAATTTGATGGAATAGAAAGTGTTCTATTTGGAGGGAAAGGGTTGTCAGTGGAATTGATAAAAGTTTTTTTTTATTTCCCCAGACTTAAAAAAAAATAAAAAAAGAACTTGATGAAATTAGTAGTAGATAAAAATTCATTTCTAGCTTCTAACAAGAACTCACAAACAATGGAGAACATATAAATAGAGTAGTAGCAGCCTTGTTAATAATACTTTCCCTCTCTGTTCCTGATCTTTTGATGACAACCCTACTGGAGGTACTCTTTATCAGGCACTAAAGCAATTGCGATGCTGTCACATGTCTTTCTTGATGTATACGTATTAGACATAAGGCAGCTTTCTGTTCCTTAGCTTATGTTAGCATATAATTAAAACTCTGACTGTCTGCTACTAAGCAACGGAGCACGGCAGAGGTTGATCACATCCCATCACAAAGATAGAAAGGGGGAAAATAATAAAAAATAATCGCACACATTCCTGTAATCAGCCTTCAGATCTTAATTATGTTTTAACTCCTTTGTTATGCCCAAGGCAATGCCTACCAGCATTTAAAGGACACTTTCATTCTCCTGCTTCAGTTCAATCTAGTTCTTTAATTTATGTCTTAGTCCATTTATGGGGATTCTTTGAGGGACATTTAAGGTCACAAGGGCTGAGGGAAAATAGACAGAACTCTGAAGGTGTTGAGCTCATTGAGGCTTCTAAGTAGCTAGGTGTGTGCAGGATTGTTTGTAATCTGAGACATTTGGAAAACTGAGGATGGGATAGGGGTGCTGCAAAGGACGGAGGGTAATAGAGGAAAATGGCAGCAGGGCTTGTATCCCTGGTGGGCCGGCACGCAAACACATTTACCACCCAGTACCCACTTACCAACCGCATGACCTGAGCTTCAGCTGAGTATTTTACACTGCTCCAAAGATGTCTTACGCCACAGTTTTCACTTTCATGCTATCAGTCCTTTTTTAATGTGCCAGTTTGGGGTCATGCTTAGAAGGAAGAGCTTACACTCTGTTCTGAACCTTTTCTCTCTATCCCCCCCAAAGATTACTATGAATCTCACTCATTGACAGAGTCATTCATTCACAAACAATTCTGAGCCTCTATTTTGTGCTAGACACCATTCTTTGGTCTAAGGCCATCATGGTGAACAGTACAAGCAGTGTGCCCCAGTGGAGCGAGCGTTGAATAAAGGAACAGCCAGTGATATGTTTTGCATATGAGATGTCCTAAAAAATCTCGTGTGTTCATGGATTGGTCTCCATAGTGTGATACTATTGAGAGGATAATGATCCACCAGACCTCTGCCTTCATCAGTGGATTAGTTCATTGGTGGATTCACAGTATGGCAGCATTATTGGGAGATTGTGGTGATCTGAAGAGGAATGGCCCTCATAGGCTCATGTATGTGAATGCTTGGCCCATAGTGAATATCACTATTAGGAAGTGTGGCCTTCTTGGAGTAGGTGTGACCATTTGGAAGTGTGTCACTGTCGAGTTGGTCATTGAGGTCTTACAAGTTCAAGACTGGCCAGTGTGGCACAGTTTTTCCTTCTGCTGCCTGTCGATCAAGATGTAGGACTCTCAGAAACTTCTCTAGCAGCATGTCTGCTTGCATGTCACCATGCCCCACCAAGATGATAATGGACTAAACCTCTGAAGCTGTAAATCAGTCCTAATTAAATGTTTTCCTTTATAAGAGTTGACATGATCATGGTGTCTCATCATCCTGACTAAGACAGAGATACAGAAGTAGAGAAAGGCCAGGTTGGAGGTGTAGGTCACTGGGGTTGTACCCTGGAATGATCAATCTTGTTCCTGGCCTCTTCATCCTGAACTTCTCTCAGCTTTCTGGAAGCCCTTTGGGGAGCAGCTTGGCTCTTCAATGGTCTTCCTCTATGATGTTATGCTTTACCATAGCTTAGAAATGTGGAACCAGCAAACTATGGACATAAATCACTGAAACCATGAGCACACACAAATCTTCCCTCCATTAAATTGCTTCTGTCAAGTGTTTTAACAGTGATAAAAAGTCTGACTAGCAGAACCAGTAAGAGACACATTTTTTTAAGAACAACTAATTAGTATGTACATCCCTGATCTATTTTACTGTCATTTACTCTTCCCTCCCACCTATGAAAGAGATTCCATAATGCACAGGGTAGTGCCAGGGCGCGAAATTTCATCAGTTTGTAGCTTCTATAGCACTGGGTAGTCCAATTTCACAGATGAATGAATGAAGGTAGACACAAGGTCAACTTGTCTCATTCTATTCAATCAACTGAAACTGGGAATCCGGGGCTGGAAAGACAGCTCAAACAAAGATGGTTTCCACGTGAACCTGATGACCTGGATTTGAGCTCCAGAACCCATATGAAATATCTGTATATGGTGATATACATCTGTAATCTCAGCATTCCTGTGGATAGATGGAAGGTGGGTGAATACAGGAGGCTAGCATAGAGGCTCATGGTCTAGCTAGTGTAGAGTATGCACCGTAAACCAGAAGAAGCAAGGTAGAAGGTAAAAACTGAGTCTCTGACCTCACGTACACATCATGGCCCATGTAAGCCTGCATGTATGTGTGTGCATGCACACACACCAATTGAAACTTAAACATACTAAAGTGGGAATCATTCCACCTCTAGTTCTTCAGTGTAAATTCTTAACTACAATTCTAGGAAAATTCTCTAGGATGATCCGTTCCTTTTTTATAGTCTATGCACAATATACCAAACTGCCTCTCTCTGAATCTGTTGTAAGGTTCCATGGGGAAAAGTGACAAGGTGAGGTATCAGTCTTCTTTGAAAACTATAAAGAAGCCTAAAAGTGCTGTGTAAAATATAACATCTTATTACCTTGATTTATGACTTTCTGTTCACCACTTAAACTTGCCTGTGAGGACCCATATTTGCCCATTTGTCCATCAAGCCTTTCTGTTTAACTTTCCATGCTTGTTAAGTTGCTGCTCAGCCTCGGCTGTCCATGGAACTTCCAGGTATGCCTTTGGTGATTCCTTCTCTATACCTCAGAGTAGAAGAAGTACAGAGCTAGACTTTGTTTGGGTGCTTGTTTAGTGTTTGATGAAATCAGCAGTTGTTTGAGCATAGGTGACATTACTCAAAAATGAAATCATGCAGAGAGGACATGGAGTGAGTCTGATAAAGATGGAGTTTATTAAAACAAAAAAAAAGAGTGAATCTCTGCAAATCTCGAGTAGTAGCTCCAATGTATATGCCAAAGAAGCAGCTGGAGGCTCAGAACTCTGTCTCCTTGCAAGTGAGAGTGACCTGTGGGTTTCAGATAGCCTGTAAAGTCATATCTTACCACTTGAATGTATTTCTTCTTGGACAAGCCTTATGATGACACAAAAGGAAACCATGTGACTTCTCTCCCTCAGCTAAAGGCATTCCATTTTTACCTAGATTTATGAAGCCCAAGGTAAGTCTACATCAGTTTCTATAGCACTGGGGGTATTTGGGGGGTGTACCAGGGGCTGGGAGGGTCTGTTTCAGGTCCTTTTCCCAGAGACACCTATTCTGACATACATGCTCTGCATCACCCAGTGATTCCTGATTATGTTAATGTTAGGAGCCCAGACTTAGGTAAGTTTCTTGGAGGGGATGAAGGGATAGATAATGGTTGTTCCCTGTTAAGGTCATATAAAGGCATAGAAAAACCTAAATTAGAAAAGACAGGAAGAGCTGTCTAAAACTAATTAGTTATATCAGGAGAGTCAGAAAGGTCTTGTATATGAAGATGACACTTCTTGTAAATGGTATGAATCTCTAGTGGAGAGGTTGGGGACAGGGAAATTTGTTGTTGTTGTTTTAAATGTCATGCCTTTTTGAAAATTCATGTGATGTGTGTGTGTGTGTGTGTGTGTGTGTGTGTGTGTGTGTGTTTTGGGTACATGTGTGTGCATGGGCCTAAAGTGTCTTCCTGAATAGTTTTGCAATGTATATTCTTTTCTGAGGAGATGTGGAGGGGGGAATCGGTGTGTTTCCAATTTGAAAGGAAAAAGCAAAGTAAGGAAAGGAGAAAGGGAAGAAGGAAGATGGGGCATGAGAACTCTTGCCTGTCACTAACTTGGCACCTGTTCCTTTGCTGTTCTATGCGGCCTTACTAACTTTTGCACTTATTCATCTGTAGTGCACAAGCTTCATGGCTG
Organism: Mesocricetus auratus; assembly: GCF_017639785.1. NCBI lineage: Eukaryota > Metazoa > Chordata > Mammalia > Rodentia > Cricetidae > Mesocricetus > Mesocricetus auratus. Next base: position 158,952,009 of record NW_024429266.1, read on the forward strand.
CCTCAGAGGGAAAGTGCATGCACAGGACTTGAGCTGTAGAAAAAGAAAATATAGTTGGTTACCAGTCCCCAATGAACTGGCTCAGTCAGAGCCAGAAAGCTGTCCTTCCGTCATCAGTTGGGATGGGGACAGTTACCTTGGTGGACTGGAAATATACTCCTGGGAAGCTGATTATGCTTCCCAACATTTCTCTATCTCTCGATAGTTTCTGGAATTTTATATTTCACGTGACATATCCCAAATCCTATTATTGCTGCTTTCACCTGTACACTGCAGTTAATTGAACATTAGTTACATCATCATATATTCTTACTAAGGACCTTCTTAAAGTTACCAGTATACAGATTAATTTTCAAACTCTCTATTAGCTTCTTTATGAATGCTACCACCTCTTAAGCCCAAGGTTCCCCATGAGCATCGTAACATGAGGCTCATACCTAGGAAAATGGGTTTCCATCTGGACCTGTGGCTTGATACTTCTAGCCAACCTTGTAGACCTGTCAACCCACTAAGAGGACAAGGAATCAAACCACCTGTGCCCTTGAGGAGCTTTAATCAAAAGTGGATACTGACATGTTATTATAGAAGTTTTCTCTAGTCCTGCTAGAAAACGATTAGCTGAGTTAGTGACAAAAAACGTTTGTGAGTCTAGAGATAGAGCTCAGCTTTAAGAATGCATACTGCCTTGCTCATGACCCAAGTTCAATTCTCAGTACCCATGTCACTTGACTCACAACCTCCTGGAACTCCAGCTTCAGGAATCTAGTGCCTCTGGCCTCCTCCAATACCGTCACACCCATGCGCATACCCCACGCCCATGCACACACATAATTACAAGTAAGTCTTCAAGAAAAAGGCTTTCCTTCCTAGCATCTTCTATTTCCTTTGCTTGGGAAAGTTTTAACAATCCTTCCAAACTTTCCCTCTGGTGAGGCTGTGCCTGGGATTGGCTACCACTCAGGAAAGCATTAGGAACAGAGCCCCAGCTCAGCCAAAGGGCCATGTTTTGCTGCAGGGTAAACTTGTTAATATTGGGAGCACAGCCAGGGTCATCCATCTAAGAACACTGGGACAGCATCTTTGGATTGTTCATGGAGCTACGGTCTAATTAATTTTCAAATGGACAAAATAGCTTCTTGGGCCATGTAACAAGCGTTTTCATTCATTTCAGGGAGGTTGGATTTGGCTCGGAGCAGAGTCACGAGAAATTCTAATGGCTCCCTCTCTTCTTTGTGTGTCCTCAGGAGAGCTCGGTTGATGTCAACAAAGCAAGATTTGTGCTCCAGGCGATTGGAGTAGATTCAGTTTCTAGGGAGCCAAGTTCTCTGCCTTCCCCTGGAAGGAAAGGCTATGGGATGGAGCATATGGGAAGCCTCTCTGGGCCCTTTTACATTATTGAATTTAGCTGCGCTCACATAATGAAATTGTTGAGCTTGTTTAAACCTTCTGCAGGGACTTCTGTTAGCTGAGAAGAAACTTGTACTAAAGCCATAAGAAGACTGGATTATAGATAGAATGGAATCTTTTTTATCTCTTGTGCCTGCTTTTCTGTATAAGGACTGACATTTTTTCCCCCTGGGCATGAAGCCAAAGGTCTATTTAATTTCTACTTAAAATGTCCCATGGTCACTCATGCTGCCTGCCCAGATGGAGGTTTCATACATTAGTAAATAAGGATAGAGTCGATAGGAAAGTTGTGAATTTTCAGAAGGAATTTCTTTTGGGTGGGAGTAAGGTACATATAATGCCACCTATAAAAGTATGTACCGGAATCTTTGTAGTGATGTCTCTCAACAAAGTCACCCATATTTTTGTGGGAATTACACAGATCTTTATCCCTAAAACAAGCCCAAGATTTAGTAAATCCAGAATAGAAAGATATGTTTACTTGCTTTAACTGAATTTGCATTTTTATCTCTCATGCTTTTATGTCATTTAGAATTTTGGGGAGGTAGTAGAATTTTGATTTGAAATTTTATTTTACTCATTTATTTTACATTTTCTAAGAGGTCCCCCCTCCCATTTACAATACAGGAGAGAGCGAATATGCACATATCTGTGCATCAATAACTGCTCATCAGCTTCTCTGAAAGGGCCACCAAGACACTTTGGCTGTACAAATTGCAGCTCAGTGGATGCCGCAACCTCTTGGAAATGAACGGACATGGGCAATCCTTGCCCTAAGCCATCCTTAAAGAAGTCCCTGGTAGCTTGCCTGTCCTTCTGCAGCCTGCCAAGAGCAATCACACACCCACATACGCACACATGCACGCACGCGCACGTGCGCGCGCACACACACACACACACACACACACACACACACACACACTCACATCAGCTTCTAGAAACCCCACCTTTGTGGGATGCTTGTCCATGAAAGGTGGCTATAACCCTTACTTTTCATTCTAGAAGATTCTCTCTCCTTTCCAACACATGTCCTGATGAAATGAAGACAGTAACAGATGTGTCCCCTTGTCACATCTCTGTGAAGAAATGGCTGTGCTTCATTTTATCTCAGACTTCATTTTGTAGCCGTGAGCTAAAGCAAGACCTTACCTGTACAAGAACTGTATGTGGACTTAAAAAATACATATGCACTTATTACCTACTATGGGATAACACTGTCCCCAGCAGTGACATGACATGTAAGGTATGTCCTTTCCTTTAGAATGGTGAATCCAAGAAGCCCATAAATTACAGTCATCTATCATTGGTCTAGCCATGCTCACTAAGATATTAACCTGTTTTTTAAACTTTGGAGAAAAGTGGATACTTTTTAATAAGTGTTCCTAGTATCCAGTGTTTTGTCATGACATCACAGGTGACTAGCGATGGAGAAGCAATCAGTGTGTTGTGGTTAGTATCACTGCCTTACATGGCCACAGAGTCTATGTTAAGAGTGGCATCGGGATTTGAAAGACAAGCATAAATTCACTGTCACTTTTGCAGGGTTTTGCCTGGCTTCTGAAATGCACAGGCTTTGTTTTTTCGACTTCAGAACTCTATCTCTGTTTAATGATACATACCGACAGTATTCTGCTTTCACTCACTTCTTCTATCTGTACTAAGGATTAAAGAAAGAAGGCCATTGTCAAAACGCTAACAACAACAAAAACAAAACAAAGGCGAGGCTTCCTGCCAAATATAAACATATTTCTGTTTAGCAAATAGCAGGAGTATTGAAAGCAGTCTCATTCCTCTCATACAACAGACTGTTCTCTGCCTACTGTATTAGTTAACAAATCCAAGTCTGTTTATTTTGTTTGAAATTCCAGTTCATCCATAAATTACAGCATTACACAATAACAGCAGGACAATATCCCCATTGTTTGCTTTTACTATAGTCTCAGCCCGCAAAATTCTGTTCCATTGTCAGTTTGCTGTCATCAAGCCATCGCTGCTCTCCACTTACCAGTCTCCCTCCGAATATCATTCAAATTATTTAGACACTCAACAATGTTTTTGCTGTCAGTGCAGACTTCTAAAGAGTTGGAGCCCCAGTGTGATGACCAAATAACCCTGCACTATTTGTCTTTCCACAGGTCATTATTTCCCGGGCCCTGGCGAAGATGAGCTGCTGTGTGTGCAGGCCTGGGAGGGGGCTCTCCACTGAAGCTAGTCTGTTCCATTGGACAATGAGGCTTCTCTGCCTGGCTGTCTCTGTGGATACACACACAACGGGATAGGTCAGGGCAGGGTGAAGCAAAGCCCTTCTAACAATGGCACCACAAAACCCTTAAGTAAGCAATTTTATAGGCCCAAAGAACTCATTGTAATGATTAATTTTCTTTATCCCTCCCTATAATTAAAAAGAAACTACAAGTACTTGAAAGCTCTCTCTCTCTCTCTCTCTCTCTCTCTCTCTCTCTCTCTCTCTCTCTCTCTCTCTCTCTCTCTCTCTGTGCCCTCTCTATTTCTCATTCACATTTCCTATTGCCACTATTTATTATATACCTTGTGGGTGTAAGATATTCTTATTAGGTGCAGGAAATACAGAAATGAAAGAGAAATTGGGCTGGGAATGTAGCCTAGTGGGTAGAGTGTTTCCCTAGCATCCTCAAACTTCTGGATTCAATCTTTAGCACTGCATTAACCAGGCATGGCAGCATAGGCCTATAACCCCAGAAATCAGGGTCAGAAGGCTGAAGGTAAACCTTAAAGGGTTACATAGTGAGTTTGAAACTTACATGAAAGGTAGTGGGAAGAGACAGGAGAGAGAGAGAGAGAGAGAGAGAGAGAGAGAGACAGAGACAGAGACAGAGACAGAGAGACAGAGAGACAGAGAGACAGAGACAGAGACAGAGAGAGACAGAGATAGAGACACACAGAGAGAGACAAAGAAAGAGACACAGACAGAGGCACAGAGACACACAGAGACAGAGACACACACAGAGAGAAAAACAGAACGAGAAAGAAAGGAAAGGGAGAGAGAGACAGAGAGACAGGAGACAAAGACAATGGATACAATAGCTGCTCTTATGGATCCAGGGGTCTAAAGGGAACATGGAAGGGTTGTTTTCTTGTGTACTAAATATTCTACAGATTTGGGGGCATATATGGAACCCACATCTCTCACTAAGAAGGAAACCCACAATGCAGATGACCAGAAACACGCTTTCTGCCTTCTAGAGAGCATCTTGAATTTATTCTGATAAATAACTGATATCTCTGTATACATACTTCCCTTGGGAATGTGTTTCAAGTCTGGTGTCCTCTGATAATCAAGAATTAGGTGTACAACCCAAGTTCTTCACTTCTTTCTCTTCTGAGTAATTTGCAACTCGAGAGCCTGAAGGATGAAAACACAATTGAAAGGAATAGCCAACATTCAGACAAGATGAGTGATCACCACTGGAGGTTGAGTGGTCCAGGGCTTCCAATTCATGATTCTGTTTCTAGACTTTTGTCCATCTTACATTTTCCAGATCATTGCTCTATTCATAGACCAGATTACATTGCTCCAACTCATTTGATTTGTGCTTGAGTGAGCAAGAATTATTTATAATAACTGGCTATGGTTACTGAATGAAAGGTAGTTTGGAAAGAGTAAATACATTAAAATTAAAATATGTATTTCAGTTTTACATATGACATATTTTGCCAAAGATATACAGTATATCTGCATGTCTGGACTGACTTCATTCTTTCCTTTCACCCTCGAAGTTGATCTAACCAGCCCCTGATATGCAGATAATTATGTCACTGCTATTATTTTGTTGATAAATATTTCCAAATATAAATATGTATACGTATTTGGACAGATATGTTGGTAGATTTTGGGAATATCAATTTCCATACAAATGAAGTATTTGACCAAAGGATTTGTACCTTTTTAGGAAGATCAACCTGCCTAAGATCCTTATGTGAAAACAGAAACTATTGATTGAGAACATAAAAAAATGAAAGAAGGCCGGGTGTTGGTGGCTCACTCCTTTAATATCAGCACTTGGGAGATAGAGGCAGGTGAATCTCTTTGAGTTAGAGGCCAGCCTGGTCTACAGAGCAAGTTCTAGGACAACTTCCAAAGCAATACAGAGAAACCCTGTCTTGAAAAAAAAATGAAAGAAGTTCATGAGAGTTTGCTTATACTAGTTTTATGGTCTCCAAATGAAAAGGTAATCCTATTGAATTTAAGAAAAGTAAGAAATACTTTAAAAATACTTTTTAAAAATCTGTGAAGACAGATAAAGACAGGAGAGCCCTCCATTCAACAATTCTTTCCCACACACTGCTAGAATATTCTGTCAATGTCAACTTTTATCTAACTTACTACTTCTAAAACGAATCTCTGTATTCTCTCCACTGGTGAGCTTGTCACGGTCAGAATGCAACCTCAGGTGTCACCTTCCACCTTTTTTGAGACAGGTCTCTTGTTCACAGTTTTGTATCTCAATCTATCTGGCTTTTGGCCTTTAAGGGGTTCTCCTAGGTCCACCTCCCATCTTACCACAGGTCACTGGGATTACGGATAGGTCTTATCATGCCCAGGTTTATGTGGACTCTGGGGCTCCAAACTCAGGTCCACATGCTTGTGTGGCAAGTCTTTACCCATTGATTTGTATTTCCAGCCCCAAGTTTTTGAAGTTGTTTTGAAGTTATTTTTGTATTGTAATCATACGTAGATGTGGAGTTGGCTAAATATATTCCTTAAATAATGATTATATGGTACTCTCTGCTTATATTTAACTTTCAGGTTTTATTGCTGGGTGCTGTGATGAAAGGCACTATCACCTGGCCATAATTATTTATTTAAGTGTGTGTACAAAGAATGTATGTGTTTTCTAGTTTGACAGAGCGTTCTACATACCGATTTAATTTGGGTTTGTCAGATGTGTAGTTCAAATACTTTATTTTAACTGGTTTGTTCATTTGGTCTGCTATTAACACAACGAGATATGCCAGCTTCCCTACCATCAATACAGGGTTTTCAGTTTCTCTTTAAAATTCTGTCCATTTTTTGCTTTCATGTATTTTAACATACAGTTATTGGGTATGTTATTTACCCAAAAATTTAAAATCATTATACATTTTCCTAATGAGCTAAACATTTCCTGTTTAAATTTGTGTCTTCAATCCCAGTGATGTTTTGGAGTTTAAATGTATTTTGTTATTTTATAGCTTCTAGATTATTTATGCACTCTTCCTCTTTGTAAAACAGTTTACTTTCAGCACTTTGTACTTTTCCCTACAGAACAGTAAATGTTACGTTTTTGTTTGGCTTTTTCTTCAGGTACAGTTGGCTAATCTTTGTCATTTAAAATAAAACATATAAAGCACTTACAGCCAATGTATTTATTGATACAATATGTACTCTATCTGCCAATCCTTCTTTCTTTGCTTTTTCCTTCATCATCACCATTATTATTGCTATTATTATTTTATGCTTGGGTCACCAATTTGGAAGGTTAAAGAGATTTTTTTTTTCATTTCCTGTCAGGAGTGTGAAACTTTTTCTTCTATTGTTTTGGCATTCACATGCTTGTGAATTCATCTTTGACTTGTGGAAGTCTAATCTTTTTAACCTCTTTATGAACTTTCTTGCTAGCCACTTAGTGCTGTTTACCTCCTAATAATGAATAATATGCGTGGATTTCAGTTGCACATTTTGCACGAGCCAAAGCCAGCCAGACAATGGCATTATTGTCTTGTACATTTAGTCGCCATTCTGACACATCCACGTATTTACCTTTTTTTGTTCTCCCCGCCTTTGTTGCCTCCGTGTTCTTTCATCTGGAATCATCTTTCTCCTGCTTAAAGAATACTCCTTAATATATTCTTTAGTGAGTATCTGGTGGTGACAAATTCTTTTAGTCTTGTGGAATGAAAGTGTCTTTATTTTGCCTTCATTGGGAATTAATTTTTTTAATTTGCCAGTTTGACAGATGATAATGGTGTCATACTGATTTAATTTGCATAGATTTTATCTATTTACTACCATTTTTCTTTCTTCTCCTGGGTACTTAATTTCCTACAGTGCTGAAAGCATCTTCTTTCTTCTTTTCCTTTCTTCTGCAGGAGAGGAGGAAAGGCTAAGTTTTTCACACAACTGGGAGTAAGCGCTATTTGTATTTTCCTGTGTTCTGTCCCATATGTGTCCATGCAGAAGCGAAGACGACAGACATGGAAGGGCTGCCCGTGGCTTCAGAGTTAGCTTTCCATGTGGCCAAGCTTATTCATACCTCCAAGACTGCTAAGCTGTTCTGACAGTCACTCCCATTTCCCACTACAAACTATTATCCTTTGATGGGCTTCAATAGTTCAGAAAGGTGCCTTGATTTCTCAAAAAGATGTCTTAGTACCAAAAAACCTGGTAGAAAAATTATAAATTATACTTAATATACATACTATTATACATACATTGTAGAAACCTAGGTGTCAGTCAACTTTTGTGGTTTAAAAGATACTGTGGTTTCTTAAATTTTTATTGTTTCTGCATCTTTTTCTCTCTTCTTTCTGGTGATGCTGGAGATGGACCTAGTGTCTTCTGCATGCAGGCTGCGACCTAGCTTGATCCCCAGTGTCTGGCATTGGTTTTAGGTGAAAATTTAACTTTTTCATAACAAAAAGTGGCGGTTAATTTACTCTCAACAAGGTCTCCAGCTTTGCCCCACACTGGCATGGATCAAGTCTCTGCCTGGAGACTAGAATTTAGAGGCATCTCTCTTCACAGAGCCATTTAGATATTTGCCTACCTGATGAAAGTGGCCTTTGCCTTATCCATTGCCCTAAGTCTTGCCACTCACCATGTTGTGGTGGTATTTTGTTTGTGCCTTAACAAATAAAACTTGCATGAAGATCAGAGTATGGAGCTAGCTACTAGTTAGTCATAGAGTCGAGGCAGTGGTGGCACACAACTTTAATCCCCCAGCACTAGGGAGGCAGAGGCAGATGGATCTCTGTGAGTTCCAGGCCACCTGGGCTACATGAGATTGATCCAGTCTAAAAGAGAAACAGAGTCAGGCAGTGGTGACTCAGACCTTTAATCCCAGTACTTGGGAGTCACACACCGTTAATCCCAGCACTAGGGAGATGGAAACAGGAGGGGATCTAGCTGAGCAGAGAGAGGAATATAAGGCAGGAGAAGACAGGAGTTCATTGCATTCAGTCTCAGGATTCCTAGAGATAGGATTGCCCATTAGGTCTGAGGATTCAGTAGAGGTAAGAACTAGTGGCTGGCCGGGCGTTGGTGGAGCATGCCTTTAATCCCAGCACTCAGGAGGCAGAGGCAGGCAGATCTCTGTGAGTTTGAGACTAGCCTGGTCTACAGATCGAGTTCCAGGACAGACTCCAAAATAATACAGAAGAAACCCTGTCTCGAAAAACAAAAACAAAAACAAAACAAAACAAAAAAAGAACTAGTGGCTGGCTACTATGCTTCTCTGATCTTTTAGCATTTACCCCTATATCTGACTCAGGGTTTTTATTAATAAGACCAATTAGAATTCACGCTGCACCATGTGCTGACCCATCTGCCAACCCCCTCTGTTCCAGCTTTTCATTCCAGCCTCCCTTAACTCAGGAACAGAAGACTTCTCTTATGGCCTTATACTCCACCTGTCCAGGAACTTTGAGTTTATATCATGTTGTGGTGCTGCCTTTAATTTCCTCTTCCATTCTGAAGAACCAAGGGCTGCCCCAGGTGACAGTGTCAGTTTCCAATACCAGAATGATGGTGTGAGAGTTGTGACATAGACATGGGTTAGATAAAAGCCTCAAAGGTGTGTCCCTGTAAAGAAGCTTGCTGTTTGAGGTTCCTTCTGGTTGTTAGTTGAACAGCCAGGCATCAGGAGATTCACTTGGCAAGTGTCCCCTGAAGGGGACACCACACCGTCAGGATCCACAGCCAGTTCCTCTTCACACCTTTATAGAGCCAAATTGCTAATCTGCTCAGTACCATAAAAACCCCAATGTAGCCAATGTCTGAACGAAGCTGAAAGACAATACCCAGGACTGCTGTAGGTTAAGTCCCATCTACTGTGACTTACAATACAATACAAGCAAAGAAATGCTAAACTTGTCCTGGAGAGAAGGCTCAGTGGTTATGAGCACTTGCTGCTCTTGCACAGGGCCCAGTTTTAGTTCCCAGCACACACATTAGTCCGGTCACAACAAGCTAAATCTCCAGTTCTAGGAGATCTGACACCCTCTTCTACCTTCCACTTATAGTGCACACGTGTGATGCCCTTACTGACAATCAGAAGTGTGCACACACATGCAAACCTAAATAAATGCAAAATTTAAAAAGTAAATGCTGTATTTGGCTGCAAAAGTTATATTTCTTTTTTAAAGGGTGCTTTTCTTTGATTTTTTTATTTTTTAATTTAAATTAGAAACAAGCTTGCTTCACATGTCAATCCCAGCTCCCTCTCCCTCCCCTCCTCTCACACCCCTCCAACAGTCCTCCAAGCTCCCCACCCAATCCCCACTCCGTTCCCCAGGGAGGGTGAGGCCCTCCATGGGGGAATCTCCAGAGTCTGTCATTTCATTCAGGGCAGGGCCGAGGCCCTCCCCCAAGAGTCCAGACTGAGAGAGCAACCCTCATTGTGGGATGGGCACCCAAAGTCCGTTTGTGTGCCAGGGATAAATACTGTTCTACTTCCCAAGGCCCCATAGATTGCCTAGGCCTCCTCACTGACACCCACATTCAGGGGGTCTGGATCAGTCCCATGCTGGCCTCTCAGCCATCAGTCTGGGGTCCAAGATCTCCCCCTTGTTCAGGTCAGCTGTTTCTGTGGGTTTCACCAGTCCAGTCTTGACTCCTTTGCTCATCACTCCTCCCTTTCTGACACTGGGTTCCAGGAGTTCAGTTCAATGTTTAGCTGTGGGTGTCTGCTTCTGCTTCCATCAGTCACTGGATTAAGGCTCTAGGATGAAAATTATATTTCTTATACTGTGACATTTTCAAATTAAAATCCTTAGTAAACATACATGATAAAATAATGTTATGATTAAAAAATAAATATTAATATTATGTAAAAGACAATATACCCACTTAATGAACCATAAGTTTAAATATGCTAAAATATAATATATTTTACATTCTCAAGTATTGTTCTCTGACTATATATGAAAAGATACATAGATCTCATGTTTTGGCATTTGTATGTGTGGCTTTTTGAACCTGCAAATCTAAGTCAAATGACCTCCATTAACCTATCTTGCATTTAATTTATTGTTGTTACCTGCCTTTCTCATTGTACCGGTGACATAGTAGAAGCCTAGAAGGTGGACCACATTCCCAGTATCAACTCAGAGGCAGAGCCAGACCAGAATTCTTACTTCTAGACTCACATCTTCTGAGCTGTGTGGCTGGCCCTGCATTTCACTTCTTCCCCTTAGAATTTCTTTGAAGGGGCACACTAATCCCGAGCTGATGATCGTTCACTGCTTCACTTGGGTTGGAATCTTTGTTGTTATTGCTGCGACTTTTGAAAATTAAAATATAAATACATCATTTCCCTCTCCCTTTCCTCCTTTAGACCTCTCTGACAGCCTTCTCACTTCCTCTCAAACTCATTGCCTCTTTTGTGTGTGTGTGTGTGTGTGTGTGTGTGTGTGTGTGTGTGTGTATAAATATATAAATGCAACCTGCTGGGTTCATTTAGTGTTGCTTGTGTGTTTATGATTTGGGGGTTGATCACTTAGTATTGGATAAGTCAGAAGCACCCTGGGGAAAACGAATTCTCTCCTTTTTTTGCAGTCATTAGTTGCCTATAGTTCTTTGTTTACTGGTGGGACCCTATGAGACTCCCCCCTGCCACCTTAGCATGACCACTGGTGATGTCACTGTTCATGTCTTGTTGAGGCAGCCACATCATTGAGATATCAGGGATACAGCTTTGCTCTTTCTAGGAGACACAACCTCACAGCAGACTTCCTGGTCCTCTGGCTCCTACAATCTTTCTGTCCCCTTTTCTGTGATGATCTGTGAGTCTTTGGTATGGAAGTTGTGTTGTAAATGGACCAGTTGGGGGCTGGATTTGATGAGGGGTGAGAACTATACTTGACTGTTCATCCACGTATGTTAATTTTGAGCACTATTCTGAGAAAGCTGAGTTCATGCCCTTTTCTTTTCTCTCCATTTAAGTTATCTATTATTAAGGAAAGAAGAGCTTCAAAGGTGACTGAAAGTGGTGCTGATGTGTTTTTACTCCCATTGTGTACATCGATAATATTGATTATCTCAACCGGGAAGTTCTGTCACTCAGAGGGTGGTCTGGGCTAGAAGCTATTTGAAGACCTTGCTTGACCACCATTGCAGCTCTCCCCTTCCCAGTGTAGTCTTCTCTCTCCATATGGTGTCTCATCATTTTACATTTTGCAGAAGGTTTTTCGGCACTGGGCATTTGGCTCACTGTGAATGCAGAGCTCATGAGGACCCCATGATGATCAGAGACCAAAGCAGCTGGACTCTACCTGAATTGGTAGTATCATCCCCACCATAGTGCCCTGGCCACAGACGGTTACACCCAGGGACAGAGGTGGGAAAAGAGACTCTAAACCTCCAACACTTGGTGGGTGGAGTCCCGGGAACATACCAAGTAGGAAGGGATTAACTGGAGTCGGTCACTGCTCTTTCCTAGCAAGTGTTTGGTATTTCTTTTCTGGAGACCAGAACACAGTGCCTTTTTCAAACTTATGTTTATTTTAAAGCATAAATCAGAACATGAGTTGCACATATGCTTATGCACTTGGTCCTTTTCCTTATTGACTAAAGATAGAACAGTGTTGTTCTGAACAGGCTTCAGTTACTGCAGAGTATGTAGGCCACTCGTGTAGAAACTTGCCTCATAATCAAGGCTTCATGTGCAGTTTTAGGGTTTTTTTTTCATTTATTTCAGTCCTCTTGGTATTCACCAATAAAGGAATTATAGTTTTAATAACTAGTTGACACAGCTGATTCTATCGATTTTAATAAATAATCAAACATGCCTAAAAGCAAAAACATCAAACAAATGATTTAAATCCCTAAAACCTTGCCTGGGCTAATCACGAAGCTCAGTTAAATGACTAAGATAAAAACAGATTAGTGTCATTAGGCAAACAAAGGAACATGTGCTGATTATAGGATATGTCTTATCATTTTGCTTAATAAAAAGCTAAAATGCTGAATGAGCAGCCATGCTCTGATGCTTGTGAAATGCTATAGCTTTTTTTTGAAATTGTTATCTCAGGGAAACTAGTCAACACAGCATATGGAAGAGGCAAAAAAGAAAAGTGCTTAGTTCTTACCTGTGTTGCTAACTTTCCATCACTGTAACAAAATACTTGAGGTTACCGACTTATAAAGAATAAAGGTTTATTTTTGAATCATGAGTTTGGAGGGTTCAGTCCATGCTCAATTGGCTCCATTATTTTGGGCCTGTGGTATGGTAGCACCCCTTTGCAGAAACACACAGTAGTGCTAAACCATCTACCTCAGTGGTAGACTACAAAAGAGAGAAGAGGATGTCCTCTTCAAGGTTATTAGCCTAATAACCTAAAAATCTCAAAAAAGGTTCCATCTCTCCAAAATTTCACCATCTTCTAAAAGGAGGACAATCCTAGATTGAGTCCTTTAACACACAGGCCTCTGAGGAACATTCAAGAGCCGCGATGCTGCACTGCCCTTCTGCTTTGCGTTTGCTCATGGATCCTGTGAAGTTAAATAAAAATGGAAACCGTGACTTAAAGAGACAACACAGTAAGAGAAGTGGGTGGAGGCTTTGAACTCAAGACTTGGGTGGTTAACGGGATCCATGTCATTTCTAACCCTACGCTGCCTCTCAATGGGAGCCACATGTCTCAGTATCAGCCCAAAGGTTTATTTCTTGCTACTGTCCAGTTATCACCAAGGCACAGAGGAAGGGATATCCTCAAGGAAAGGCTGGCTGCTATTCTGACTGACACTGCTAGTCTCATGTATTAGGGTTGCCTTATACACACCGTTGACCCACTGCTGTTTCCTTTAATACCTGATTGTTAACATCATTTCTAACCTCCTGGGAGCATTTGACTCTTAAGTTGTATGCACAAGACGCAGAACTGGATTTTGCTATTTGCTCTTCTTCACCTCGATTGTACTTTGGATTAGCAATGAAGATGCCTTAGACTGATGCTCCAAAATCCACAGAATAAAACACAAGGGAACTACTTTTTTGCAACATAGTTAAAGGGCTCAAGCAGGATAAAACAATGGGGCAGTGGTGAGTTTATTGGCCTAACGGTTTAGTCTATGAGTAGTAAACTATGGCCTTGGACCATTCTTACCCATCTCCTGTATTTGTGAAGTTTATTGGGGCAGGTTACTTTTGTTCCTTTTCTCCCTCTAAGTAGTTCAAAGCCAAGGACAATCTTCTATTGACTTCCCATGCAGAGCAATGCAGTTCTTCCCAGCCCTCCCTCTCTTTTGAATCCTAAGGATCAGGGTATGACACTGAAAAGGCTTTTTAGTGTCTGACCAATAGCATTCTCAAATTTCGGGCTCTTCTCCCCAGCTCCAACATGGGAGTTGAATACAGGATTGAAATGCACAGAGATTTAAAGATGTCATTTGTGTGTGTGCATGATTGGACATGTGCATGTGTGCTATGCATTTGGGGGTAAGAATTCAATGTTGGATGTCTCCCTCGGTTACTCACCACCTTAGTGTTTGAGTCAGGTCTCTCTCTGAACCTGGAGCTCATTGGTCATGTTAGACTGACTGGTAGGTAACTCCAGGGATCTGCCAGTCTCCTCTCCCTCCTGGGCTGGTGTTGCAGATGCACACTGCTATAACTGGCTTTTTACATGGGTACCAGGGATCTGAATTTAGGTTCTCTGGCTTGTTTGGTAGGCACTTTGCCCACCAAACTGTCTTCCTGGCCCACCTTAAAGCCTGGTTTAGATTTCAAAAGTGACGTTAGTTGATTATGAAGTATCTGAATGGTGCGTTTCAGTTCCACCTCTATGAGACAAAGAAAACAAAGACAAAGGAAAATCTGATGATACCTGGAATAGAATCTGAGACCCCAGACTACAAAACAAATAAACCACCTTCTATCTGAAGCATGGAAACCAATGCTCTCAGCCATAAAGAAGGAAACAAGCACTGTTCCTCAGATGATTTACATATATTTATTAAGGCAAGACCTGTGGAAATTTATTCTGGAATGTATATATGGAGTGAATGGCCATAGGTGATAGCAGCCTAGCTCTCAGAAGTAACAGTGGTGGGTTAGAGTGTCAGAATCTTTGGATAAAATAGAAACACATCATTGTATTGATAATAGCACATTGTTTTGAGCCCCATCATAGACACACCACAAGAAACACTGTATCCATCCTGGGATCTGGAGCTGGAGGAGAGAGATGCAATCCAAAACTGAAATCATAAAGCAGCAAATTGCCATCAAGTGATCATCTTTCGACCTGTAGTCAGTCTCCTTTGTGTCTCAGGAATAATGGCTCGCCAGAGACATCCATATCCTAACCTTCCTTAAGGTCCTTCTTTGTAACCGGTAACTGGAAACTGGGGTCCCCAGCTGTGAGCGCTCAGCAATGAAGGAGGTAAGAAAAGACACTGTACACCCATGGCACGTCTCCCTGGAAAGTCAACTCTGCTCAAAGGTAAATAATTTAACATATTTTTCTCTTAAAACAAACATAGATATATTATGAAGGAGAAATGCAAATTTTACATGAATTTTTAAGACTAGGAGTGGATTATTCAACTACTTCTTTATTGCATCGTAGAAGTAGCTTTCCACCCCCCTCCCAGACATGTTTCAGGAGACAACACCTGAATCTGCTGGGAGGTAAGTTTTGGAGAGCTGTGTTTAGGAATGTTGGCTGGAACCAAGGGCTCTGACATTGCTGTAAGGGTCCTTTATGTTATCTTGTTCCCAGTATGCTTTTCCTTTGCCTTGGTTCTATTTACAGGAAGGGCTTCTCTTCCCCCATGGTCACAATGGTGTTGGCTCCAGTTTAAAGGCAGCCATTGTTTGCAAAGGGAAGAAACCACCTCCCACTTCTAGGCTCCATGTTTACCTGGGACACTGCACTTATCCATGGGACAGAGGGAGTGTGACTAGCAGCTATAACCTGCCTTCCACTACAGTTGAGAGTCTGCATCCTTGCCTCGACAGACATGTCACCAATGTTTTGGGGCATCTACAGTGCTAATAAGACACTCCAAACAGGAAGAGATTATAGACACAATCAATTTTTGTTCACTGTAAGACTTAGAGAAATGAATGCTTCTGAACACTGTGCTCCCGGGTGTAATTCATTCTCATTCTGAAACCACTGACTTTTCATCATTTCCCCTGTGTACATGTAGAGATAAACAAACTCAAGAGAAACCCACCAATGACTGCCTTCTGCATGGGCTCGGAGAAAGGGCTGTTTATGAGGGAATGTGCTGAGGGACAGGAGAAATCACCCTATGTTTCCTTAAACCTGTATCATAATTCCACAATGAATCCTCAAGTGCACACTGGAGTTTAGGAAAAGATTGTTTCCCTAGAAGTTGATGCATATTGCTATGAGTTCTCCGTCTTCCCATAAAAGCTGCAGTTTTAAAGATTCAGAGCCCTGTGCTTTAGACAAATATCCTTCTAGCTTTACTAAGAATAGCTATACGAATTCTAAAGTCCTGCTTTTAAAAAGACTAATATAGACTTTTGTAATCTAACTAAGCACCTGTGGTGCTAACCACCCCCAAGTGAGTACAGGAGGGGAGGATTTAGGCAGGCTCTGGGAGCTGTGCTCTCTCTCTGACTGTTGACCACATCACTAGAAACAGCCTTGGAGGATGCTTGAGTACAGGAGGGGAGGATTTAGGCAGGCTCTGGGAGCTGTGCTCTCTCTCTGACTGTTGACCACATCACTAGAAACAGCCTTGGAGGATGCTTGCGTACAGGAGGGGAGGATTTAGGCAGGCTCTGGGAGCTGTGCTCTCTCTGACTGTTGACCACATCACTAGAAACAGCCTTGGAGGATGCTTGGAGCTGGAACCTCTGGTAGCCACCTGTCTTTTATGTAAGCGTTATCTCTCCAACTCCAAATAAGCCTTTTAACCTCTACTGGGTGTAGCGAATCTTGACTCCCACTAGTGATAGACTTTGCTTACTGAATTAAAGAAAAAAAACAGGTGAGACAAAATGGACAGGATGTCAGGCCATCCCAAGCCTTGTCCTTCACAGGTATGCTTGTTGAGTCCAAGAAATGTTTTGTGAGAATAGTACCAGACGGCAGGGAAGGAGCAGTCCATATTAGCACATTGAAGGGTCTCGTGTGGAGATTTTGTTCACCTGTGTCTGGAGTGATCTGTCTCACACCTCTGATACTTTGTATGCCAGCTCTGATGGCTAGGACTCATTGTCCACAGGATTGAAAGTCACTGATTAGAGAGCCACCAGGCGTATCTGTAAAGGAGGTTCTAGGTTGGGTTAACTGAGGTGAGAAGACCCACATAAAATATGGGTGGCATCGTTTTCTAGTCTGGGGTTCTGGACTCCGTACAAAGGAGACAGCGAGTAGCTCACCAGTATGGACCTTTTAGCTGAGTGCACAGTTGAGCCAGCTGCTCCTGGCTCCTGCCAACATGTCCTTCACATCATGAGGTACTGAAACCTTAAACTGTGAGCAGGTTCTAACCGCTTCCTTAATTTCTTCTTGTCAGAATTTCGTCACAACAGTGAGAAAAGTGAAAAAAATACTGTAAAATCCTAAAACAAGACCCTTATTCATGTATCACAGCTGGTCAAATTTCAGTGTTTCTGCGGCACAGCAGGCACCAGTCCTATGTGAAGAGCCCAGTCCTCGGGTAGCGTCTGTATACCAAGTGTTAACTTTGGGTCTAAAAGTCATCTTTATCCTCTTTCTTCTGGTGTTAAGTCCTGTTTTCTCACCTTTTATTCCCACAATAAATTGCTGAAGACTTGAAGAGAGTGAGGCTGAGGGGATCATCTAGTGGATAAAGTACTTACTTTACAAACAGGAAGATCAGAGTTTGATCCCTCGAACCCACACAGAAACTCCAGGCAAGGTGGTCCATTCTTGTAATCTTAGCCCTGGGGATTTGGAGATAGGCAGATCGCTGGAGGTCTTGCTATCTAGCCAGCCTAGCCTACTTGGTGAGTTACAGTCAGGGGAGAACTCTGGGAGAGACCCCATCTCTAAAAACAAGGTAAGGACCAAGGAGCTGTCTCAGTGGGTAAGCATAAAAAGCTATCTTTAATTCTCTATGTAATAGTCAGTTGTGACAATATACAGTATAAGCAATGAGAGGCAAAGAGAGACAGGAGGGTCCCAGTGGTTTGCTACCCAGCTGGTCTAAACAATCAGGAAGCTCCAAGTTCAGTGAGAGATAAAGTGTAGAGCAACAGAGGCAGACACCCAACAACCTCTGGCCTCAACAACTGATGCACTAGTATTAATATGTGTATAACACAGATACACACACACACACACAGACACAGACACACACACACACAGACACACACACACACACACACACACACACACACACACACTCAAACTTTCAACAGGAATTGGGGCTTATAGGCACCTGGGACGAAGAAGTTCAATTTTAACCTCTTGTGTGAAATGGTCGAGGAGTTTAAATTATTCGTGTAGCCTTTCTTTATAGATTCCCCCACTGACTGCTCACCTATCTGCAGCTGTGGCAGTGGTAAGTAAACCAGAAATTTCCAGTCCGATTGCCAGCAAAATGGTCAGAGAGCTGTTCCCATAGCCTTCTTCCTTTCTGGGCGACCAGGCACCAGAACCATGAAAATGTGCCTCCCCCACTACCTTCTTTCCATTTTCCTCCTCTCTGACTGGGGCAACATGGATCTCATTCCTTTTCCATTAGCTAATGGGACTAGTAATAATAATAATTTATAATAATAATGATCATAGCAGCCGCAGCTACTGTTGATTGAGCGACATCTATAATTTACCAGGCACACTGAAAGTCTCTTCACAGGTGTCATTTCCTACCCTTCTCAACCGCCCTGTGAAATGTATATCATTAAATGAATGTGTGTCGTGTTTACCAAGAGAGGAAGCAGGGTTTAGAATGTGTAAAGGGTTTCTTGGTACCATAGAGAGAAAATGGCACAGCTACTTCTGGCAGGGCTAGTCATGGTGAGTGATGTGTTTGAGCTACCTAGTTATAATATTTGTATTTTAGTGCAAGAAGCCCAGAGATCCTGATGCCATGACTTAAAAAAAAAGAGCCAGAAGTGGGAAACATGATTTTAGAATATGGCTTCTTTTCACCACATTAGGGACTCATGAAAGAGAGAGAGAGAGAGACAGAGAGACAGAGAGACAGAGAGACAGAGAGAGAGAGAGATGGAGAGGGAGAGAGAGAGAGACTGTGTGTGTGTGTGTGTGTGTGTGTGTGTGTGTGTGTGTGTGTGTGTGTAGGGATTGGGGTGGGAAAACAAGAGAGGCCAGGAAGAAACTCTTCAGCAATAATTCACTGAAGTGGTTTTTGTTTCCAGTTAAAAATGTACACTGTTTTCAAGTTTGATTGTTTTGTGTTTCTGCTTGATCTATTTTTGTTGTAAGGAAGAAGCTAGCATGGGAGATGGAGAGGTGGCCCAGTGGTTAAGAGCACTTGCTGCTCTTGTAGAAGACTCAGGTTTGGTTCTCAGCACAAAGCTCACAATTACCCGTAGCTCTGGTTCCAGGCCATCAGACATTGTCTTTCTGGGCTCTGGAGGCACTGCATGTCCATGGTGCACATACAGACAAGCAGGCATACTCACATACACATAAATTGTATATCCATATAAAAGAAACCAACATGTAGCCACTTACTCTAGTTTTAAAGATTAGCTGATAAAGTAATAGAGTTCATCATATAAAGTATTCATAACAAAATAGAATTAGTAAAATGATAAGAGAATAACTGATTAAACAAATTTGTCTAAATAATGCCAAATGTGTGTCTGCTAGACATTATTATTATTATGCCTTTCAAAACTCCTCTCTAGTTCTCTAATTAATTGTCATTAAGGACCCACATCAATTTCAGTTCAGTAGCTCAAAGTGATATTAGCAGGAAAAATAATCAACCTCCATTACTACATAGCTCTTGATTCTGTGATTTTGTTTTCAAGTCACAAAAGTAACTGGAACATCATCTCCTCCATTAGTAAGATCTAAAAGGCACTTCAACAAACCCATGCTTTTGGAAGTACCGGCCCTGACTTTCAAAACTGTACATACAGTTGGAGACTCATCTCTATGCATGCTTCAAGCTAGAGAGTCATTTAGTTTTTTTCATATTATTTTCAAAGAAACCTATGAAATCTCCATGAACAGTTTCACAAAGGTAGCCCTCATCAAGAGGAAGAAAGACCTGAAGATATAAACCTGTTCAGGCACCAGATGCAGAGGTGGGGAGGTGGCAGTATTTTGTATCACCTGCTGGGAGGAACACTCCCTCCCTCTCCCTAGAAGGCAGTATAGTAACAAGAAGGGCCCTTTGTTTTTAACTGGCCTGAAGATTTTGTCCCTCGATATTCTTTTGTCCTTGAGTTGGGACTGAGACACACAGGGATTTCTGCAAGCTGATCTCCAGTGTTACCCAGGGAATTCAAATAACAGCAGGTTGTCCCTCAACCAGGTCCCAAATATGCACATCCTGACATCATTAAGGACTGTGCTTCAGGCTGATGGTGCAAAACAGATATCTGATTATTAATAAAATTCTCTGGGTTTTTCTGGGCTTTGGATTGAGAACATTTATGGAATTAATTTCATCTCAGTACAAAATCTGCATTGCACATTGACTTGCATCGTAAACTCCAGAGGCAATTGTATTTGAATGGATGAAGTCAAGTCCCTTTAGATTCCATATCTTATCATCTCACTGTGTCTTCTTGGATTGTTTCTTAAAAATATCATTAAAGAACTCACTGATTCTGACCAGGTTTGGTGCCCACCTGAAGGACATGCCAGACTCAAGTGTGATTTGGTGTAACTTTCTCATCCTGGAAGGGCATGGTCTTTGATGCCATTTTCAAATGAAACAGCTTCTGTCATTTTTAAGAAAAGTACTCTTGATTATTTTTTTTATTCTGGGATGAAGGAAAAGAATGAGTGAGAGTGTATTTTTTTTCTCACGAAAAGACCATGTTTTTCCATGTTTGCTTTGAACTGGGAAAATAGAGGACACAGATGATGGCAGCCACAACCTGTGACATTCCATTAGATTCTAAGAGGTTTCCAGTGACCTCAGAGTTTCCCAGACTCAGCTCATCTCATAATCTGTCCCCTGATGTTGGCTCCTTAAACAAGTTAAATCAAATCTGCCAAATAATTTCCCCTCTTCAAGGGTATGAATCATATAACATTTCTTACTATTTTTCACTATTAACAGAGATTTCTTACAGTGTTACTATGCCTCATAACCACTGTTTGAGATTCATATTTGGGAGGCAATATTCTTAAAAAAATGAAACTGGCCCTGCTTCTGTATGAATTGCAGCTAGGGTGGGCTTCTAGTTGTCAAAAGTCCCAAATTCAGATGCATGCGATGGCCTTGGTAGTTGCTCTTTTGTTGCTTTTGATGAAGTTCTTGCTACACAGTCCATTCTGAACTTGAACTCTTCCTAAAACCCAGGCAATTCTTGAACTCAAGATCCTGCACTTCAGGCCTCCCAAGAGCTTATCAAATTGAAAACATGATGCCCATCCACCTGCTCCTTGGCTTCCTTTTGAAATGGGGCATTTCTTCTCTCTGTCTCCTACAAAGTCCACATATGTCCATACCCCTGTGTTCTTGTTGGCCTTCCCAGGACACCCTACTTCATTTCTATTGTTTAAATCTCACATTTTTATCCAGATTAATTTCTGTAGCCTCTTGTTTTCCTTTCTCAACCGTCACCACTCACGCTGGGCTGCCCCTCACTTCAGGTCTATGTTCTGCTTAGGGACTGATCCCTCATTATTACACGTCTATCTCACGGAGAAACTTTTGGACCAACATATATTTCAAGGCTTCTTTGTATTCCACAGTGACTGACACAAGTCTAGACATAAAGTAGATGATTAATGTTCGTTAGTATAACTAATACATGATTTTCCTAGCTTTCACTGTTGGATTGTGTCAAAACCACACCAGTTCACTGTTAGTTTTCATAGTACATCCTCTTGGTTTTTGCAAACAAATCTCTGCCATTTGCCATAAATTAAAAATGAGGTGGACTTTGTATTTCCTTTCTGAAAAGAGTAGAAACTAGGAGAGAGAGAGACAGAGAGACAGAGAGAGAGACACAGAGAGACAGAGATGGCACCAGCCCTGTGTTGGTCATATTTTGGGGAATAATAAAACAATTCTGCGACATTTGCCAATAGTTTATCATATATCTACAGGTGAAGTTAAGGCAGAGAGAAAGGAAGCTGTGTGTCTAGGGGCAGGACCAGTAGGACCACGGACCACACCAGGCATGATGAAGTGCTTCTGTCTCCTGCCTGGTTTGCCTTGTTCACATCTCTGTGATTCTCCACGAGGGTTCCCAGAGAAGCATGTACAGAGAGACCAAGGGAGGCAGCAGGGTTTTGTTGTTGTTTACTGGAGATCTGACTTCATACTGCACCCCCAAACCAGCTGTCCACAGTGGGCCATTTTGGTTGGTCTTCAGAAATGGGAACCCAGCCCAAATTGTCATCCCTCCTGTCCCACTTTATTAAATCTAGAATGTTCACACTGATGATAAAGAAAGATGTTGATCCAAAGGAGTGAGAGGTAGTGAATTCCAGAAGACTCGGCTCTTCTGTTTACGCAGCCTTTGAACTTGTGATTGGGGGTCTGAATTTATTGTGGATTTAGCTAAACTATAGTGCTTAAGGGATGGGGAGCTGGACAAAGTATTTAGAGGAAAGGGAATTTTCTGCCATCCCTTAAACTGTTTTGTTTTAATCACATAATAGTCATATTACCTCAGAAAAACTGGACATCATCTTTTTTTGTTGTTGTTGTTTGTTTGTTTGCTTTTTGAGATGAAATCTTCATTGCTGTATATCCCAGGCTGACCTCAAATTCACAGTAATCCTCCTGTGTCAGCTTCAAAAGAACTGAGGTTACAGGCATGAGCTGCTGCTCCAGTCTTGTTTTCTAGATGTTAGAGGAGACAATAAGAAAGAGGGAAGAGGCTGTACAATGGTGGCATACTATTCAAATCCTAGCACTCAGGAGGCGGAGGTAGGAGGACCTCTGTGAGTGTGAGGCTAGCCTAGTCTATAGAGTGAGTTCCAGGACAGCCAGGGCTACACAGGCTAACCCTGTCATTAAAAGTGTGTGTGTGTGTGCGTGCGCGCACGCGTATGTACACATATGTGTATGCACATATATGTATATATAATATGTATATATATATGTATGAGGAGAGAATAATCTAATGCAGTAGAAGTGATGAGCTATGAAAATTTTCTCATTTATAAAAGTAGGGGTAAGGAATTATGGAAGACTGTACAATGATGTCATTTATCCCTTAATTCAGTATTTTATTTTGCTAGGTTTCTCAGACTAACTTCCTAAAAGGAAATGACATAGGAAGGTGGAGCCTGTCCTGTCCTGTGTTAACAGTGGAACAGCTTTCTGACTCCAGCAACCAGGGCTCTGTTTCCAGGCAGTCAGCTCATCGAATAGTAAGCAACTTGAAGCCCAGCAGTTTCTCTCTCCCACCTGTCTCTTGTGCATTTGTTCTTTTCTCCTGCTTATCCTTATCTATCAATCATTCTGACTCACATGTCTCTCTGTCTGTTTCTGGCCCACAAAAATCAAGATTCCCTCGAGATTGTTGAGGTTTTTACAAATAACATGTAATATTTTTCTGTCAGTGTAAAAGGAGACAGAGTACAGCAACATCAAAACCACACCCAGGACCCCAGACGAACAGTGTGGTCTTGGGTTTTCTGTCTCATAACCCCGTGTAGGCAGACAACTGTTAGGGTCATATAATGGGACCATCTGTGAGGGATGCTGAGTGCAACTCCTGGACACTGGGGTGGGGGTGGGGGGAGTTCATGTTGGTGAGCTTGGAGTGAAAGAACCTCATGTTCTCCATTATCATGACACTAAGATTCCAAGCAGCTTAGCATATCATCAAACTTAGATCATAATTGCAAAGTTCAGAATACATGAAATTTTGTCCCTGAAGGTCTTTCCTTTTCTTTAGCATAAGGGATATCCATCACCTCCAACTAAAGAAGCATCCTTGGGTAATGGCTCTGAGCTGGATTGAGGCATTGCTTCAGTGCTGAATTCTATAGGCATAGTGCTTAAAATGAACAAGTAGGATCAGTTCCCCAGACGCCCTTGGAGTTTGTAAAATGGGCGCTCTGAACCCATTTTAACCCAGACGTCTGTGACCCTGCACATGGCTCCCCTGTGCATGAATCAGGCCATGGAGGCATTTTTATTTGCTATAACTTTCTTTGAGGTTAAATGTTCATAATGATTTATTTCGGTAGTTAGCTAAAATATTTGTGTGCTATTTAGACAAAGTAATGGAGAGGGCAGCGTTCGGGACTTTGAAGAATGGAAATGGGAGAATCAAGCTTCTGAGAAATATGTATCATCAGCCATGTAAAAAGCTAGATTTTGGTCAAGACTAATTAATTGTGGCTCAATTTTCCTTCTAATACCCTTGAAGACATCAGACGTTAATCTCCTTCTTCTCGTTTGGAGAAGCTCCTGAAAAATTTAAGTGAGCAAGAGGTGGATTAAATTAGAGTTTTCTTGAAAGCAATGATTGAAATTTATCATCAAGTGTGTGCTGTGTTATCGCTCAATGTACCAACCCACTAATTTTAGAAACCTTCCTTCTTTGTCATCAAAAATCAGTTTAATGCCATAAAATGTTTTTTAAAAAACAAAATGTCTGGAAATATTGTTATGGAGGAGTTGGTTGAGAGCAACAAATTCTGGCATATTTCAGAACAATACTGGGAAGGTGGATCTCAGCACTCATTCCCTTACACCATCTATTCTGAGACCCATTCGTCCCCAGATGTTGCCATCTTTGGAGCCATACATCATCAGAGTGAGGTGCTCTTATAATGTATTGCACTAATACATTGTGCGAAGGACAGCACTGATGATAAATTTCTTAAATGATGGTGCTGTCGAAGGCTAATGACTCTAAGAGCAAATGCAACGGGATGCAGCTATTTCAGGCCTGAGCAAAGAACATTGAAGACATCTCAAAGCCACTTTTACTTAGGGAAATGTTGAAAGAGACAGAATTTCAAGCCCTGTGTCACATACACTTAGGCAAGTTGGGGCAAATGTGAATAGTTTGTCTTTCCAGTTAAACATGATTGCTGATTTCCTCTCGGCAGTTTTTTTTGGGGGGGGTGGGGAGGTTGCCTTGTTTTGGATATCTAAAAGTTATCCAGGAGTCTTGTTTGACAGGAAGGAAAACACATAGTTGAAGTCCCACTATTTCTTGGTGGTGGGGAAATGATGGGCTTTCTGCTCATATGAATTTGTACTATTTGTTCACAATTCTTTCGTTTGTATAGTAGACACATTTGTAAGACTGATGATCATGTGGTCATAATCAGGATGGGTGATCTGCCAGCATGTGTGTTGGGAGAAACTCCTGTTACAATACACCATTTGTGGGTAGATGGCACAGGGCTGTTGGTACTGGAGTTGTGTCTTACCCATGCCCAGGAAATTCCTGTTTTTTTTTAATGTGTTGGGAAAGAAGCTGTCTAACCATTGGGAATCTGGGAGGCAGAATAAGGAAGCAGGTAATGGACTACTTTGGTGAAACTCATCACAGTATGATGTATGGTATTATCATTTTGTGCTAAAATAGGAAAACTTCTGATAGAACACTTCCTTTGTGTGTGGGTGTGTGTTTGTGCTGATGGGCAGGTATATGTGTACATGTGTGGTCTGTGATACTTAAAAGACACCTTCACTATTGTTTTTCAGGTCCCATTGCCCTGTTTTTTTGAGGCAGGGTCGGTCTCTTTCCTTGGTTTGGGACTGTCTGTGCATCCCCAGCCCTGGGATTAGACACACATGCCATCACATCTGTATTGTTTATTTTTAACATGGATTCACCAAAACCAGTTAAGCCATCACTACAGGCCTAGAGTCTTTTCTTGATGCTTGAGGATAGGGCTTATGTAGACAGTGCCATTTACATTCCTTAGATATATTCAAAAGAACAAACACACACACACACACACACACACACACAATGTTTTCCTGGGTTAAAATAAGTCTTAACGTCACCTGTGTATAGTTTTCTCACTGCTGATAATTATTAGCCTATAAGGATTTCAATTGGCTTTATTTTCTCTGCCAGTTAAAGACTTAAGAGTCAGGGGCAGTCTCAAGAACAACAGGTAGCAGCAGAGAAATCTTGAGCACAGCACACAGGAACAGATGGGATCCACCATTGAAGCAGGGTTTTTGTTAGGAGTGAGGGAACACAGCCATGCAGGAGATGCACAGAGAGAAGTACAGCAAGTGTTCTTAGTACGCCTAGTTTCTCCTGAGGGTTGGGGTTTTAAAGATCTGTGAAGGGTCTCCCTTCAGCAATGTAGGGTTAGTCAGTGTCTGAAGAAAGACAGGATGGCTGACTGCCCTGATCCTGCCTTGAGCTTGTTGAGTGAGTCCCTTATCAGGGATCCCACCGGCAGGAGAAAACATTTGCCCAGAAAACTGAAGACCCAGGCATATTTTTTTAAGCTGCTAAGCTTTTGTCTCAGGTTAGGAGGGGAAGAAACCACCATCTTGGAAGTTCACCATCTTTATTACCTAGTCATGGCCCCTCTCACTATCCGACTGCCTATCGGGAAATCTTTCTAACCCGTACTGCCTCATAATGACAGTAAATGAAATGTCTGGCCATTACCAGCCACTGTTCCCAGTGTCCCTATGGATTGTGCTCTGAATGAAGACGTTCTCAGTCTGTAGATTCAATTTGACAGATGAGTAACAAGCTTAGAGAGAGTGTCACTTGTTCCAGGTGACAGCATAGATCCAACATTCGGACCCTCTGGCTTCCCGAGTCAAGTTATACCATGTTGCACCTCACATGTTCTAGAATCAATCTTGAGTCTCACGTCACATCACAACATCAGCAGGTGAGCATCAAGTTGGAGGCTCAATTTTAAAACAAACAATCTTATTGCCTAGTTTATGGCTTTCCAACAGGTCAGATATGCTTAATTCTCCCCTTCTCTCAGCCAAACATCCATATAATCAGAGGAGATCCTTTACCTTCAATGCATACAAAAGGAATGCTGATGCTTTTATGAAAATTTGTGTGTGTGTGTGTGTGTATACATATGTTCTCATGTGTGAATTCAGGTGTAAAAATGTCTTGTCATGTATGTGGATGTCAGAGGACACCCTCAAGTGTTGGTCCTTATCTTCCATCTTGCTTGAGACAGACTCTCTTATTGTTCACTGTTGCAAATGCCAGGTTAGCTAGCCTTCAAGCTTTCAGATGTTCACCGGCCACTACCTCCCAGTTGCTGGCACTGTAGATGGATACACACTTGTGTTTCAGGCTTTTGTGGATTCTGGAGATGCTTGGGCATTGAGTGTTTTATGCCATGAACCTCAGTCCATTGTTGAGGCATTTTAAAAATCCATTTCTCCAGCTTTGGGATGATGGATAAAGATAAGATTGAATCTTTTCTTTATCAGATACAGTCTGATGTCCTTTCTGAGATTTACTTTTGTCTACATTGAAAGCTATAACAATGGAATTAAACATCTGTTAGCAGGAAGATAACATTACCTTTTCACTAATGATCCCTGTTTTGTAACTATCATCACAGCAAAACCAACCACTCTCTTATAGGACCAGGCACAGCATCTGTTGTCTGCTTGGAAAAGGTCATCTCAGCTGGCCTTGTAACTGTTGACACTCCCTCATAGAAAAAAAGAGGTGTGGAGGGTTACTAGACCCTCACCTGATATCCAGCCACTCCACACAGCCAAAGTCCTATGTGATTTTATCCTAATTGAAATTATGAAAGGGGTGGTCTCAGGGAAGGAATAGGTTACATAGGCTTAAAAAGGCTAGGAGAAGCAGAGCTCTGTCTAAACACACCTTCTGTAACCCCTCACTATATAAGTAAACCTAATAAACTCTGTTTCCTTGGGGTGACTTTTTGAGAGAATTTCATAACAATCTTTTAATTGCTTGATGAAAATAGCTGTTTGTTGAGTTGGCTTCTTTGAGGCAGTGTTTTTAGCATCTTCTGATGGGAGTATGCAGGTGAAGCCCTTTCTCCTCCCGCACAGTGTGTGCTATATTAGAAATGCTTTTTTTTAAAACTGTCCATTGCCTGATGTTTTCTTGATTCCATTATTATTCTGGCTGCCTTAATTATAGGTAAAATACTTCCAATTTAAATGGATTTTTCTAGATGAGCTTAATTTTGTCTCATACTTTATATAATATTTATCATGTAAGAGTGTCAGTAATGGGAGAAAACAAATGCTAATATAAAGTTGTATTTTCCCTTTTCCAATCAACTTGCTTAGATGTCAATAAGACCTCTAAGTAAATAATAAGAATAACACTTATGAGTGTTTAGTGTAAGACATCAAATCAAGCACTTTAAAACTCCTTTTACTATATTCTTGATATATTGTCCATTTGAGATTTTTAATTTCTTTATAGAAGTGACTGAGAAACTGAGGCCTGGCTACTATCTCAAGTTTTCTTCTTTACTAATTTTCTCTAGGTTGAAAGAATAAATGACATTTGTAACATCTAACAACAGAATCCTAGAACAAGTTTTGTTCCATCCTCCTAGGGTCACTGAGGAGTCATTTTGAGGTGGGGATATTTGTAGCTAAGAAGTCCCATGATCTTGGTGGAGCATACCAAGTGAAATATCAGGTAGTGTTCTTTTTCTTTGTTCATGAACAAAATAAAACATTAAGATCCCGGGGCCTAGAGAGATAGTTTAGCAGTGGTAAATCTCGTTGATTTGGCATACAAATCTAGCTCCAGAGAATCCAGTGCCTCCTTCTGGCATCTGTGGATATTTGCATGCATGTACACACACACGCACACACACACACACACACACACACACACACACAGACATGCACTCATACATGCACAAAGTATTAAGATCCAGAGTTAAGTAACATTTGTAGCATTTGATGTTTTCATGAGAAGTATTAAAATGATATCTCTCTGCAGAGGGTGAGAAGAGCTGTGAGCTGTGTTTTTATCTCTCTCTAAAACTTGCCCTTTGATATGTTATTCACGGGCATTAAAGAGGAGCCCTTGTGTGTGTCTTTTGACTTGACAGGGTAGAAGACTATTTAATGAAGGAAAACATGGTTTTTCACCAAAGAGTACTGTTAAAAGTTGATATCCACCTGTAAGAAAGTGATGCTGAGCATCTACCTTAAGCTGCATACATAAGTAACTTAAAATGAATCAGAGATTTAGAGTTGAGGAGATCCCCTATGAAGCCCTGTCTTAGTTTGGGTTTCTATCACTATAAAGATACACCATGACCACAGCAACTCTTATAAAATAAACCATTTAATTGAAGTGGCAACTTATAGTTCGTAGGTACAGTCCATTACCATCATGTCAGGGAGCTTGATGATCTACAGGGAGACATGGTTCTGGCTACATCATGATCAAAAAGTAATAGAAAGTAGACTCAGACACTGGGCAGTATCTTGAGCATAGGAAACCTCAAAGACTAACCCCACAGTGACACACTTCCTACAATAAGGCTGTGCCTACTCCACCAAAGTCACACCTCCTAATAGTCACTCACTATGAGCTTATGAGGCCCAGTTGCATTCAGACTACCACAAGCCCTAAGAAGATGCAGAGGAAAACCTTTATGACATTGGGGTTGACAATGGCTTGTTAGACATAACACCCAAATCACTGGCAACAAGGGGAGGCAAAGAAAGAGACAATTTAAAATTTTAAAATTTGTTCATTAAAGAACAGTGTCCAAAGAATGAAAGCATAATGTACAGAAAATGATTATACTTGCTAATAATGTATATTATAAGTGACTAATATTACAAGACATAACTGTTGTCATTTAATAGTAACAGGGTCAATACAGTTTAAAAGTAAGTGAAACATGTTTTCTTTGGCTCTTTCTTTTGTTTGTTTTTTTCCTATTCTGGTTTGCTTATTTTATTTAATTTTATGTTATTATTTTTAGATGCCTGTTTGTATTCTAATGAAAGAAAGAAAGAAAGGAAGGAAGGAAGAAAGGAAAGGGTGTTGATTTGGGTAGACCAGGAAATGGAGAGGATATAAGAGGAGTTGTAGGAGGGGAAACTATAATAAAATATATTGCATTCAAATCCATTTCCAATAAAAGAATTAAGGTGGTGGGTTGGGGGTGTAGTTCAGAGGTAGAGTGCTTGCCTTGCATGCATAAGACCCTGAGACTACTGGAAAGAAAATGAGTAGCCACTTTTTTCCACAAAGGATATGTAGATACTCAGAGAGAAGCTGAAAAGCTGCTAAAAATGACCTGACATTAGGGAATGGCATCTCAAATCGGCACCACAATGAGATAACACTTCAAAGCCATATTAAAAAATATTGATGTAGCAATGATTGTCAAGGATATGCAGAAATTAGGACCCTGTCCATTGTGATATGGATGGAACCTTGCACAGCTGCCATAGAAACAGCTTTTCAGTTTCTGAAAAAGTAAACAAGTTGTGATGTGGTCCAGCAGGTCTACCACTAAGTGCGTAGCCAAAGGAATGAAAAGTAGTACTCAGGGAGATACTTGTATGATTATTCACAATAGCCAGAAAAAGAAACAACACAAGTGCCCTTCAGCAGAAGCATGGCTAAATCTGTGTTTAATAAGCACAGTAGAAGCAGAGTGTTAGTCAGCCATACAAGGCAACAAAACTGGGAGACATGGTAACATATAGAGGAAACAAGAACCTTATGCTAAAGTGAAGTAAGCAAGACACAAAGAGCTAAGATACTACTTCAATGGGGAGCTAGATAAATCGACAGAGATAGTAAAAGAGGGATTATCAGGGAGTAGAAAGTTATTAATTTATAAGTTTAGAGAGTCTTTGGAGGATTATGGAAAGTTCTGGAAAGGACAGTGATAATCACATAGCATTAAAGACATTTAATACCACTGAATTGTATATTAAAATTGTTTATGTCGTGTGTATGATATGCACGTCCAAATGGAATAAAATGCTGTTGGCCATAGAAAAGACCAAGTAGGCACTGAAGTGAAAAGCTAAGTATAGGCATTGCTTACATTTATAGGGACTATCCCTTTTAACAGATGGCAAACATTTTTTCAGGGAATATAGAGTCATTGCTTTACGTGTATGCATAGTTAGTAGGATATCAGTTATCTTGGGCAAGTGCAACTATCTTAGCTTTCAGAGATGGTTCTAAAGCATTTAAGTGATGGGTTGATGGAATCTGAAGTGGTAAAATGGTTCTGCTTAGTAGCTATAAGCCATTAGCCATTAGCACAGTGCCAGGCACACAGTCTTTGCTCAGAAAAGAGCTGTTGATTCAAATGCTAACATCACTAAAACATGACAGACAGATGCCAATTTAAAGTGAACTCTAGATATTACTTAGGAGTTGTGTTTTACACATTTTTGTGCAATGCACTTTATATATATATTATATATATGTGTGTGTATCTATCTATCTATCTATCTAAATCAGCGATGTGTTTACAAAATGAGAAAATAATGCAGACTGCCCCATTCAGTCAGGTGCCTTGAGATTCCACTTTAAATGTATAGGAGTTTGGAAACATGATTCTTTTAGGGATGGGATGCCATGATTTTGAGGAGACAATTAACATTGTGGGACTGCTTCGCTGAATGGCCACCCATATTTGTATTGAATTTATGTCAGAGTGCATCAGGCAAACCAGAGGAGAAGGGTACAAGGGAAAAATCTTTCAAGTTAATTTGAAAAAGTCTGGAGTAGAGAAAAATATAGGCCACTTGCTTAAATTACTTTAAAGGTAACTTTTTTATCAGCTGAGTCTATGGCACCAAAGATTTTTTAGAAGACATGACTAATGAGATGAAATATATGTTAAAACACAGCACTGAATTATAATCCACATACTTACACATATACACATATGCATTCTTAAATTCTTCAGGGGGGATTATTTTCCCCATTCTGTTTCCTTTACTTATTCTTTTTAAATTTCAAAGGTTAGGAAGAAATGAACTTTTCTTTTGTAACTGAAACATAAGTTCTTGGTTATATTTTGCCAGTGGGGGCTTAGGCTTTAACTTCATATTACAGAGTTGGTATCTTATCTTCATGGATATGTTCAAAAGACATTGATTTTGATAAACAGTGCCATGGGAAGGGCCAGGAAAGGCTTTGTGGATCAACACAGCTAAGAAATGTTTGAAGAATTCTATGAGCCAACTCCTATCAGAGCACCTTCTCCTACTGGAGGTGGGAGACCAGGGCAAGAGAGAAGCCAATGGAGAATTGTAGCACACAGAAGCAAGAGCTTCAACGGGTTCACGCACAGAGGACTTGTGTCATTCTCCTTTGTTCAGATGACCACCTAAAGCTTTGGAAAGAAGCTGTATCGAGTACTCTGGGACTGCAACTTATTCCAGCCTTTATATAGTCTATGCACAGGCTACTTTGGACACAGTAGGTTTGAGCTGTGCCTCTCAGTTTTTCTCTGAGGATTTCTCTGAAGGGTCCTGACTTGGAACTACAAAATAAAAGTGCCCAGAAACCAGACCTTCAAGGCAGCCTCCCAATGGGCATCAGTTGGAAACCAGTGGCCTCTCAGTGGACAGTCTAAGAAACATTATGGGTAATTCTCAAAGCATCCAGGGTTTCCAGCTTGATAATGGCAAATGCATTGATTTTGCTTTCTTCCTTTTTTCATTCTTCCAACTTCTGTCACCTGCTTTGTGTGTGTGTGGGGTAGTCTCTTTCCCAAGGAACCACTAGGAAACAAGGCTTTGATTTTGGCTCCCTTGCTGGAGGACCTCAAAGCGGGGGGCAGGGTTCACATTCCTCTTCATGTGACCCTATTCAACTTTATATCAGAAACCAGTGTAGATCCTGAATTACTTCATCTCTCTCTCTGATGGTCTCTTCCCCTTCTTCTCTTTCTCGTCTTTCAAGCTTTATCCCACTTATGTTCCTTTTCCCACTATCAGCTGGAGAAATTTTTCTTTCCCTCCCTTCTTCTTTTCTCTCCTACTTGAGCCCAGTCCCATGCCTCTGCACTCCTTTCCTTCTTTTCTTTCTTTTTGGTGCTGGGGATAGAACCTAGCTAGGGCTTTGCATAAGCTAGGTGAGTACTCTGCAACTTAGCTCTATCCCTAACTGTATATGGTCTCTTTACATTTTTAGCAGTTGATTATTTAGTGTATAAATGAACACAGAGAAACCTCTTCTGCAATCTGTTATTTTTTGTAACATGGAGGGTGTTTGGGGGTGACGTTTGTCTTTAAATCTGTGTGACTACTATATTACCTGGTCATTTCTACCTTTGAGAAGTTTCTTTCGCCAGCACAGGACACACCTATAAAGATCCACAGAGGAAAGGCTTCAGCCTTGGTCCTCTCAAGGGCTGAGTATCATCAGAGCAAGAGTCTTGGGAATACATATTTGATTCAAGAACATATGCTTGAACATCCCTTTTATGGAGTGCTTGGAGGATGCTGTAGGAATAAACAGTAGAACGTTTAATTTATATTAGTTGTAAGTTAAGTTTATGGTCCTGCACAAATTCCTCCTCAATTCATTGTCAGTTCTCCCAAAGCTCCTCTTATCAGCCATTTATTAGCATAGTAGTGTAGCATTATGATTTAAACATGTTGGGCTTTGATGTCCAAGAGATACATGATAAATTCCAGCTTCCCACTTATCAGCTAAGCACGATTTACACATATAAATTAATTTCTAGGTTTTGTCTCAATGTCTGTATGAAAACTCTTGTAGTAACTGCCTCAGTGATATATTATGAATAATAAAATTGAAAGTGAAATCATACATGGGAAAACAGATGAATGTCACCAGTAAATACTGAGCCAGGCAGTTGGTTACTCAGCTTAAAATCAGTATCAGGGTGATACTCACAGCTCATCACCAAAGGGAGTATCATCTTTTTTATGTCCTAATGGGGACCCTGAGGCTCAAGGAGATTAAGATGTGTGCACAGTCACTAGACTAGGAAGCAAAGGAACTGTTATTTTTTTCCTGTCTATACATGTGTGCACATGTTCATGTCTCAGTACTGCTGCATGTGCACATGATGTGTCTGGAGGTCAAGAATGACCTTAGGTGCTTTTGCTCATGTGTTCTCTGTCTGGTTGTGTGAGACAGGGTCTGTCACTGCCCTGTGTTTTGGCAGTTCAACTAGCCTGGCTGACAAAGAGTTCCAAAGATCTGTGTGTCTCTCTCTGCTCTGCCTCCCCCCTGTGCTGGGTTACAAGCACGAGACACCAAGCCTGCCTCTTTTATGTGGCTTCTGGTTCTGGGACTCTAATTTGGATCCTTATTCTTTCATAGCTACACTGAATTGACTTAGCTATCTTCCAGCCTCTGTCAAAGTCTGTTCCATAATTATAGAGAAAAGCTGAGTGTGATACTACTACTGGGCTTCAGATAATCAGAATCCTGAGCATTGAGACACAGTTGCTACTCCG
Source organism: Mesocricetus auratus (assembly GCF_017639785.1). Lineage (NCBI taxonomy): Eukaryota > Metazoa > Chordata > Mammalia > Rodentia > Cricetidae > Mesocricetus > Mesocricetus auratus. Next base: position 158,986,171 of record NW_024429266.1, read on the forward strand.
TAAATATGATGTCCTGTCCCAGGATCTGGAATTTGAGCTCCATGCTGTGGACTTTCATGGCTGTGGGATACCCAGGCAAGGAAGATAAGGTAGCAGTGTTGAGGACATCCAGGAGAGGAAGCTTAGCCATTACATCCCACTTGGGTGCATCTGTTTCTGTCACTCCTTGTGCTAGTCCTAACACCTGCCAATCACTCCTATCACAGGTGCCTTGGGAAAGTGGGTAGAGGAGCTTTACTCTATTTCATTTTGTATGTCATAATTAGAAAGTAAATCGGTGTCTCTGGGGCTGCAAAGGTCATAAATGGGAAACTTGCTACATCTCCGAGTTTCCACAGTTTTCCATGATTTGCTTCAAATCCAGAAGCTGTCTGGGGACAATAAAAGGGCTGTTGAATGGTAACCAGGAAGAAATTCAACTCTCAGTGAGATACTTTGCTGGTACCAGACACATTTAATTTTCACAGTCTTGCAGTAAATTTGAAGGCAAATTATGAAAGCGAGGCTCGGTTTTGGTAAGGCTCAAATGCATGTGTGCCATGGCCTCTTCTAACTAGACTGTGGGGGCGGCTGGCTGAAAACAGTTTTGACTGAAGGACCTAGGCCAACATGTCCTGAGTGGAAACTTCCAGCATTTGTAGAATTTCCAGTGACGCCTCTCTGGTTACTCTTAGGCCTTGTAATAGCCATAGGCTTGAAAAGCAGCATGTGGCCACTGCTGGGGGGGAAAAACTGTTTTAAAAGCTAGGGCAAAATTTAGGTACAAAATCATTTTGTCTGATGTATCTAAGGGGCTTTCTTGGTCTTTGCATTTAAAGGTGATTACTGCTTAATTTCGTACCTTGGCTTTCACAGGACATGAAGGCCAATAAGTTTGTGATAGCATGATATGTAGGGTGGCTGATTCTCAGCTTTTTCGTCTGCAGCACATGGAAGTCAACAGCTTCATCACAGTGACACTACAAGGGATTCACCTCAGTCGTGTTCCCAGAGCTCTGATCATGGTCACCAAGAATGAAGTACTCATGGTAGGAGCCTCATGCTGTATTCATTCACAGCGAAGAACCTCTGTATTAGAGGAGGAACCAAAAGTATTTGTCATTCTGGAGACAGAAACACAGCATTTACAGAAGTAGTTCTCAACCTTTCTAATGCCGCGACCCTTTAATACAGTTCTTCACTTGTGGTGAACCCCGGCCAAAAATTATTTTGTTGCTACTTCATAACTAATTTTGCTACTGTCATGAATCATGTTGTACATATCTGATATGTGGTTGCCAAATGGGTCACAACCCACAGGCTGAGGATCACTGATCTAGAGGCTTTGCACCCTGACAACAACTGTGTCTTAGTGCCTAGATTCGGTGGCTTGGAATGTTACTGTCATCTAAGGTAGCCAAAATGAGCTCCTGCCTACACCAAGATTCTTCCCACACCACTAGGAACACAGATCTTTTCATGGTGAGCCAGGGTTCCATTTTTACACATGGCTGCTCATATCTTTCATTCGAGGTTTGAAGCAGCAGTGTAGGGTGAGAAAATGAATCTCTATATTCCTGAAGACTAACCTGGGAGAACAAATAAAGCTTTGGAGATCCCATTGGAGAATCTTTTATTTAAATTTCTAAAATGAGCTGTCCTAATGTGTCCTCAAGCTTATGTCTGCATCTGCTTGAATAGGAGCTGCTAGTAATTTCTTCCAACAATGCCTATGCAGCCTGGGGTGAAATACTGTTTATCCATCAATTGTGGACTTGTCATAAGGTAACGAACTACCCCAGACTTTGGTTGGTGAAATAGAATTCAAGGTGTTGTTTTGTATTTTTAAAAAGAACATCACGAGAGAATAAGAATGTGGTATTGTATGCTTGCTAGAGGCTCCGCAGCCGACAATGCACTGTACCGGATCTCACCTTCTTTTGCTCTTTCTGCCACCCCCTCCCGTCATCTCTCACCAGAGAGAACAGGTGAAGAGGTTGACTTGTAGATCTCATTTCTTCTGTTTTGCTGCTTGTGAAGTCTGCCAACAGAATCCACCTTGACAAAGTCAAGGACTGTGCGTTTAATGTTGAACTGAGTGAATAAATTATGCATGAAATTGTGCCGGAGTCTCTAGTGTGCAGAATTGCTCCTTTTGATATGAAAGGTTAATTCAGAAAGGAGTCCAAAATAGCTGGAAATTGTGAGGATAAGTGGAGAGTATTCACTGTTGTGAGCTGTTATTACTAGAAATTGCATTCCCTCTCTGGCTTCCCCGGAGATTTCGCCTTGCCAGTGAATATAAACTGTACTCAATAGAATAGCATTTAGGAGTAACAAGAGTGTATGTCCACACACAATAAAATATTCTAATGGTGTTTTAAAAAGAAGTTGTACTTTTTCATGTATATCATGCACCCCAAGGAAGAGTTTCTATTGCATTTAGGTTCAGAACAAGGCATATCAAAAGTAATGAGTTTTGAGCATGTATGCATTTCAAGAGGCTGCTTGGGACTTCCATTCTCGAGCTGGGCTGGTCCTGCCTTGGATCAGTTATGCAAACCTGATTTCTGATAAAAGCCCGAAGCATCCTTGCTTAGAGAAGGAACCACCCCAAATTGTTCTATCGCTCCATCTTACACATCCAGCTCTAATTTAATCTTCAGTAAATTTATGGGGCTTTTCAACCTGCTTCACTTAAATGTCCCTTTTACACATATCCTTATATCATTTTTATGTTAGTTCATTATTTTCAGCAGGCAAAAAAAGTGTAGTTGGCTAGAAAGCTAAATTTTACTTAAAATACACATACACATATTTTTGGAGCTTGTTAGAGACTCCCTTTTTGTGTTGCTGTCACAGGAGAGCGGAATTATCCACCAGACTGCAGAAGTTGTTTATTTTTGTCACTCGTGTGTACGTTCTCAGAAATCATTGCCTTAGCCTCCACTGAGCACCAGTAGTTTTTTGCCCTCTAGTTATAAAGTGATATCATTGCTGACATGGGGTAGTTTTCATTTTAATTCTGTCCTTGCGTTTATAAACTGTGAGACTACGTTATCCTACTGGGAACATTGAGGGAGATACTTTGGTGTTCCATGTTTGTTTTTTAACAATTTGATCTTCATGTGATGTAGTAAAATGTATTTGGGGCCAAGCAGATAAGCATGCTTTGTGTGGATTCTTTGCCTTTTTTGTATTTCATTTATTTGTGTGTTTTACAAGGAAGAAAACTTTTGAAAACTCTGGGTTCAGGAGGATGAATTACTGTGCTATTTTAAAAATTGAGCATAATGAAATATTGGTAGATTAAAAATTGATCTGATTACTCTTTTAGACAGTTTTAGTCTTGATTTTAAAGTGTTGATTATATATATATGTACACACACACATATATATATACATATATATACATACACACCACACACACATGCCTGTATATTTTGACATAGAGAATAATCTCTACACCTATGGGCATATGCTAGGTTAAAATAAAGTGTTCACTCAAGCACCACAGTGATGCTCAATCCTGTGTTGCTTCATGGGATTGCCAAGGGGCACTGAAATGACTAATACCAAGGCTACTCATTAATCCCAAGAGTCTTAAGTTTCTTTATTCTACTGTTACTCATTCATCTGAGTCCTTGACAGCCAAGTGTCTGCCATGACACTGCACCAAGTACACAATGACAGTACGCTGTACTGGTAGGAATGGGTACTAAAGTATTCGTGGAACAGACCTGTGTAGCTGAAACTTCAGAATTCAGTCCTCAGACAATGTGGAATTGGCCGTGACATGCTGGTGACTACAGGCATGTCTGCCATGGTCATGTTATATGCTGTGTGAAGAACTACAGGCAACTCAGGTGTGCTGAGAGTGGCAGAAGTAGTCTTCCTCCATGGTAGAGTCCTCTACTTGTTCACCCAGTACCAAGGGGTCTGCCTTAAAGTCACGTATATGCATCAGTGAATGTACACAACAGGTTGTGTGTGTGTGTATACATATAGTTACATATATGTAACAAGAACGGTTGAAGAAGTGGAGGGGATGGAGGAGACACATTGGAAGAGTTATAGGAAGGAAAGGGGATCAAGAGAAATTATATAATTAATTTTGGTAAAAAATTAATTAAACAATTACAAAATAAGCCAGAAGAAAACATATGTCATATATGTAGATATCATAAGTATAACATGAAGATTCCATTTTTGTATTGTAGACTATATGGAGGAAGGAAAGGGTCCAAAGTGAGAGGAAAGTGACAGCAAGTGAGTATTGAGAGGGGGGGAAAAGAAAAATAGATGTGTTTCTCTCATACGTGCACATATTTGTGTATGGAAAAAGTAGGGAACCATTTGGGAGTAAGAAGCATGGAGAAATAGGAAAGAATAGTGGCAAGGTATAGGGAAATACACTTATAATTACATATATATGAAAATGCCATGTTGAAAGCTATTGTTCTGTCTGCTGAGCAAACACTTCAAAAACAATTTCATAATATTGTGGATAAACTGAAAATGTATTTTTGAAACGTACATTCAGATGTCCTGAGAAGCTCAACCTGGCAACCCCTGAATGTCCAAGTCAGTCACATTTGGGAACAACCTCAGAGGCAGTGGAGTGGTTGCTTCTTAGCATTCCCGCAGTGTGCAAGACAAACCATCATCGTGGCACACACATGAGCACACAGGCACGAGGGCTCCGAGGAACAGAAATTCTTTTAAGGCACATTCAGTCTGGCATTTGCATACACAGAATATTAAATATATAGAACTGTTTTGGATATAAGGCATGTAATTTTACATGCAAACATGCTTAAATGGCTAATAGTTTTAAATGTTTGTGATGGCTGTATTTAAATCCATTTTCTTTCATGTTAAATAGCATATGTTTAAATATAAGACTGTATCATAATATACATAGTAAATTTAAACTACTATTTAAGTGTGTTATTTAAATTTATAGTGACAGAATGTTCACTTTTAACCCAGTCATTTTTGCAGGCAAAGAGTCACGCAAAGAAACAATTTAGAAGCAAATGGAGACTCTTTCCTGCAAGTAATTAATACCTTTAAAAGCATGTTTAAAATAATTAGTTAAGCAGGAGAATCAATCTCTTTTAAAAGCTCCCAATCCCCCAGAGGCCCATTCACTAGCACACCTGCTCACCAACTGCCAAACACCCTGGTACTTTTTTTTCCAATCTACCCCTCTTTCTCTTTAGGGAGAGGAAATAGATACTTAAAAATGTATATACTCTTCCTCTCTGCTCCATGACATTTAACGGTGCATCCCTTTCTTGTTTTGATGTGGCCAGCCTGTGTTTAGAAGTATGGTTTTAAAACTGTATTTTGGAAATGCACATACATTGAATATATCGTTTGTGAAATATTAAATGCTGAGGCTTCTTTTTCTTCAGTTGTTAAGCTCAGATATGGCCATTTATTGTTCCTGTGCTACTGTGGGAGAAGCTGGGGGCTTTATTAGCTGTTCTTAAAGCCATGGAATTCGTTCCTTTTAATTGCTAATGATCTTGTCTTTTGGCAAGTTTTTCTGACTAAAGATAACATCATAAAAGCGTGCCTCAGTTAACCAGGAAGAAGGAAGGAAACAGTCACTTCTTTGGTGGTTTATCATTTTGTGCCTTACTTAGGGTCCCTAGAAAAGGCACTTTTTAAAATGGACATAGAGCTTTTGAACCATCACATTGGCTCTTTGTGTTCTCTGTGTTGTGCAGGCGTGTGTGTCTTCAGACAGGTATTTCATTTTAACGAGAGATTCTCTCACAAAACATAATTTTTCCTCCTCTCTGACAAAAGTTCAATCCTCTTTCTCTTCCACCTTCCAATGGATGGGGTGATCTGGGAGGAAAAAGCCATAGTTTTGAACAGACAGATTTAGAAGTGACGATAGCCAAAGGAAATACTAGAAGTTAAAAAAGAAAAAAGAAAAATCAAATGATTGATGCAGTTGTCTAGGTGAGAAGTTTGGAGTTATGATGACTGGTCCTTAGGAATGATGGTCTTCCCCAACTGGTCAGGAGCTCATTTTAATCCACTAATGCTGTGTGTTGATGTTGGACAAGCTGCAAAGTTACATGTGTAATGGGTATTTTTGCAGCTGGTACCAAGTGTATCCAATAGTAATATTTATTTTACAACTGACTACATTCTTATACTTTCTTATTTTGAGGCATTAAAATTAATGTTTGCAACTGAGAAAATCTTTTTAAAAAATCAGCTGCAGTGTTTTGAAACCTGGGAGTAGGTTTCTTTCACCACTGTACAGCACACTATTTTTCTGTTGTCAGTGTAATCAGTTACCACAGACTTGGCAGCTTAGACAATACTTTTCTATTAGTGTGTGGATCTGGCTCTCACCTGGAAAATGGAGGCGTGAGAGGCCATACTTCTGACTTCAAGGCTGAAGGTAGTGTATTTATTTATTTCCGTGCTCTTTCACTGTCTATAGGCTGTGCACACTGCTTGGATCCTGGTGCCTGCATCCACTGTCAAAGCCAGCACCGCTGCCTTCTTTTGCTCCTTGTCCCATGCCCACATTTATTTCCTCTGCTAGGGACAGGCTCTGTTAAGGACTCACATGAAGGGATGGGGTTCACTGATAAGCTAATATTTTCCTTTGTTTCAAGATCTTTAACCCTAGTTGTATTCTGTAAATTTCCTTTTGTAAGGTAAAGTCACATATTCACAGCTCTAAAGACTTGTGTACAGCTTTTATTAAGGTTCTATTATTTTGCCTGCACTACACAAAGTGAACAGCAGTTACTGTCATTCAGTTTATCTGGTTCTTTTTCTTTCTTTATGCCCTTTATAGAGGGAAGTATGCAGGAGTATGGGTGGCACCCTTTAAAATATGTGTTCAGATAATCAAATCAAGAGTGAATCTATTGCACTAGCAGTGAATACACCAAGCACTCAATAAACAGTAGGTATCAGTGGTACAGTTTCTGAACTTCTCTTTCTAAGCCTTGGTCCTTTGTGCAGCTTGAGACCAGGTAGAGAAAAGAAATGAATTCTCTCAGTTCTAGAGGCTGTGAATTGCAAGATTGCTCTTAGGACTTAAATGCCTGTTAAGTTCCCAACAGATGAATTCATGGAGACACATTGGTGCCACAGAAGTATGATATAAGAATTTATGAAATGCTATTAACAGATACATTTTAAAAGATTTATTTACTTTTGTTTTATGTGTATGAGTGTTTTTACTGCATGTATGTAGCATGTGTACTGTGTGTGCCTGGTTACTACAGAGACCAATTGAGACTGCTTGCTTTCCTGAAACTGAAGTTACAAATGGTTGTAAACTGTCATGTGGGTGCTGGGAACTGAATCTGGGTTCTCTGCAAGAACAGTCAGTGTTCTTAACCTCTTCAGTACCAAGAGATGTACTTCAGTTAAGGATTTAGATTCTGGATTTATTTATTCATTCCGGTTTTCCTTATGCAGAATTCTTAGTCTAGGGCATTGATCCTCAACCTTTCTTTTTTTATATCATTTTTTATTTTAATTTTAAATAGATTGTTTTACATGTCAATCCTAGTTCCCTCTCCCTCCCCTCCTCCCACACTCCCTTCCCCCCCCCCCAGCCTCCCACCCTATTGCCAATTCCTTCCACATAGGGGATATCTAGAGTCTGTCATTTCACTCCGGGTAAGGTCTAGGCATTCCCCTAAGAGTCCAGGCTGAGAGAGCATCCCTCTTTGTGCTATGGGCACACAATGACTGTTTGTATTCCAGGGATAGACACTGATCCACTGCTCAAGGCCCCTTAGGTTGCCAGGCCTTCTCACTGACACTCACATTTGGGGGGAGTCCAGATTAGTCCCATGTTAGCCTCCCCGCTGTCAGTCTGGGGTCCAAGAGCTCTCCCCTGTTCAGATCAGCTGTCTCTGCTGGTTTTGCCAGCCCATTCTTTGCCAATTTGCTCATCACTCCTCTCTCTCTGCCACTGGGTTCCTTGGGTTCAGTTCAGTGTTTAACTGTGTGTTTGCCTCTGCTTCCATCAGCCACTGGATGAAGGCTCCCAGAGATCCTCAACCTTTCTAATGCTGAGATCCTTTAATACAGTTCTTCATGTTGCAGTTACCCGAAAACATACAGTTACTTTTGTTGCTATCTTGTAAATGTAATTTTGCTACTATTATGAATCTTAATATAAATATCTGTGTTTTCTGATCCACAGAAAACAATCCACAGGTTGAGAACCACTGATCTAGGGAACTATCAAGTCTGAACAAGTCATGTCAAGTCACATTCTGGTTTGTAGTATACTGGCTGTGTGACATAGTTCTGTCACACAGGTAGATGATGTGACCTCTGCAAAATGGTGCTTCCTCAGACAACAGCTGAATTGTTGAACTAAATGGTTAGTATAGTCTTTGGCGTATAAGAATTACAGTTGTACAATTACTTGAAGAAGACTTGGATTCCGACTTACTTAAGAAACTACTGTGTTCTCTATAAGAGCAGTACAGATGCATAAAAATGTAGAATTCTATCCTAACCTTTCTTCCCTGGTTCCCAAAGATTTATTTATTTACTTGCGTATGTGTGTTTTGACTGAGTGAGTGTAAATGCAGTGCATGTACAGGTGGGGCTAGCAGAGGCCAGAAGATGGTGCTGGATCTCCAGGAACTGTAGGTAAGGATGGTTGTAAGCTGCAGTGTGGGTTCTGAGAATTGAGTTAGCCTCCTCTGCAATACCAGACCACGCCGTTAGACACAGAACCTCTCTCCAACTGCCCCTCATTTTCCATGCTCAAAATTTCATAGAATGCTTTCATTATCAGCACTTCTACTAAGCAAAGATTCTTTTCTCCTACAATAAAATCTGAATACAATTTTCCTCCCTTCTACTCCTTGAAGCTCCTCCTTATCTCTTCTCCCATCTGGATCTTCTCTGTTTCTGTCTCTCATTAGACAAGAACATGATTCTAGGAGAAAAGAGCAAAACATTACAAAATAAAGTACAAAAAAATAAAGTGAAAACCATCATCCCGATGTTGAACAAAACAAGCCAACAGAAAAATAAAATAGCCTCGAGAATCAGAGACCCACTTGTTTACAAATTCAAGAGATCCATAAAAGTAATAAACAGCATGTAGGAGACCGGGATAAGACCCATGTAGGCCTTATGCATGCTGCTTTAGTTTCTGTGAGTTCCCGTGAGCTTCATTATCCACACTGCTGCTAGTAAGTCTAGGGCCGTTTATACCATGGCTATGACTAAGACACTGTATCGGTTACTTCTCTGTTACTGTAATAAAATGCTTTGACAAGATGACACTTAGAGGGGAAAGGGATTTATTTTAACCTGTAGTTCTAGAGAGATAAGAGTCCATCATAGTGGGGAAGCTGGGTGATCACATTTCATGCACACACAGGAAGCAGACTGAGGGAACAGGAAGTGGGGTCAGGCTATAAGATCTCAAAACCTTCACAGAGTGACATCTTTCTTCCAGCAAGGCTCTACCTCTTCAAGGTTTCATAACCTTCCCAAACGGTGCTGGCAACAAGATGTTCAAATTCATGAGCATTTCTCATTCAAACCACCTCAACCCCAGTTACTGACTTTCTGTTAGACATCAGAGTCTATTCTAAATACCTTGTCAGTATGATGGTTTGAATAAGAGGGGCCCTCATGGGCTCATATATCTAAGTACTTCGTCCCTGGTGGTGGAACTGTTTGGGTAGGATTAGGAAGTGTGGACTGGTGGAGAGGAGGCATATCATTGGGTGCAGCCCAACCCACTCTCAGTTAGCCCTCTCAATCTTTGTGCATGTAGATCAAGATATAAACTCTCAGCTGCTATTCCAGTGCCATGGCTGCCTGCCTACCTGCCTGCTGCTGTCTTTACCACTGTAAACATGTACTCTATGCTCTGAAACTACAAGCAAGGCCCCAGTAAACACTTTGTTCTGGAAGTTGCCTTGGTGGTGGTATTTTATTGCAGCAGTAGAAAAGTAACCAAAACAGTGGGCATTATTTTATTTCACCCACATTATGTATCTTTGCTGTAGATTAGATACTGTTCTTACTTGATAACTGTTCTGTTCCTCTGCTACCAAAATCTGTGCTTCTCTCTGTTCTTCTGTTTCTAAAATTCCTTTAAAGCTTTTGTTGTTTTGTGTGGAAATTCGATCCCACTCCTGATACCATTCTGTTAAGAGAAGCTTTTTCCTTGCTAGCTGCTTTGGTTTATCCCCCGCCAGTTGCCTGGGCTCTGCTGCTCTGTAGTCCCCAAATAAACACACAAGACGCTGTATTAATTATGAAGCTGTTGGCCTTGCTTGTCTCTTACTGGCTAGCTCTGCTTTAAGTAATTACCCCATAATTGTTAATCTAAGTATGTCTCTTACCGGAGAATAGTTCCGGGCTCCCACCCCATGGCGGTTACATGTTGACTCCTTGTGTTTCTCCTTCCCAGAATCCTCCTGGACTCCTAGTCCCACCTGTCTAGATTCCTATTGGCTCAACAGTGCTTTATTGACAAAAGACTTCCCCAACAAGATACCATTGTCAAACTCATTTCACAAGTCAAAAATCAGAGGTTAAACCTTAGATGTACTCCAGCTGAGTGGCCCCAAAGTTTCTAACCTGGTCAGTTTGACTATCTTGTCCACTGTTCTTTGGAAGAAGACAGGATTTGGGGTACTTTTACACTGGTGTGGAACCTTAAGCTTAGCTGTCACAAGTGAGTGGAGAGAAGATTGGGAAAGTTATGTCTGCCTCTCGTTGAAACCCCTGGAAGTCTGCTTCTTTGGTTGGCTACCATTTGGTGACTAGACATGTGCCTACATGGCTCCCGACACTTGTCTTCCTGGTCATGATGGACCACCATTGCTTGAAACCCTGAGTCAAAATAAATCCTTTCTGCCTTACAAAGTCATCAATAAGACTGAAGGTAGAGACTCTGACTAGCTTGGAGTTTGCTCTGTAGACTAATCTGGCCTCAAACACAGCAGTGTTATTCTTGCCTCTGGTGCCCCAATAGTGGATATACAGGTGTGACCTACCGTGCATAGAATGATTTCAAAGTTAGTGATGTATATCATTTGCTTTTATGATCATTTAAAAAAGTTTTATGTGTATGGGTGTTTTGCTGGCATATGTGTCTGGGAACCACTTGTATTCCTAGTATCCAGTGAAGCTAGAAGAGGATGCCAGATACCCTGGAACTAGAATTGCAGAAGGTTGTGAGCTACCCTGTGGGTGCTGGGAACCAACCTGTATCCTCTGGAAGAGCAGCCAGTGCTCTGAACTGCTGGCCCATCTCTCCAGCCCCATTGTTCTTCAGTCAAGCACTGAGTGCTTAGCAATAGCTGGTACTGTTGAAGGTACTGGTGTGTGTGTGTGTGTGTGTGTGTGTGTGTGTGTGTGTGTGTGCGCGCGCGCACGCGCGTGCACGTGTGTGTGCATGCAAGTGTGAGTTAATGTGAAACTGTAGTGCCCATACACAGGCTGCTACAACAGAGCAGGTGGGCCTGTGTCATGAGGTCTGTGGGCATGGAACTAAGGTAAACCCAGGGCACCTCAAACAACCTTCTCACTGAGCCTTCCTGTACAGGAAGGACAACCCACAGGAGATACATCCTGAGTGAAAATCCCGATTTGCTTATTAGTGCCTCTGAACATTGTATACTGAGATGTGTGAATGAGTGTTTATTAAAGTGGCTCACAGGACAGGCCCTGAATCCAGACTGGCTGTTTTTTGCAATTGCCTCTGCCATTTACCAGATCTTTAATCTGATCCCTTTTAAGCTTTTGGAGATTTTGTGTGAAAGATGAGAAGAGCAGTGTAGTCTTTGGAGCATCATGAAGCCCCTGAGTGAAGCTGTTGAGACAGCATCTGGTATGTGGTCACTGGCTGAACAATATCAGCGTTTATTAACATCACCACTGTCGTCATTGTCCTCATTGTAGGCACTGTGTGTTTTAGGACTATGTCTCCAATAGCACAACGGGTCATTCAGAGAACTTTTGGTTGCCACTCCTGAATTGCTAAGCAACAGAACACTGGTCTTAATTTTTAAAGCTGGAAACATTTCAGACACTTTATAAGTCCCCGTGATCTCACAGAAATATATGTTACTGGAAGTGATGTGTGAAGTGAGCAGTTTGTTTTTACCCGAATTGAAAATGTGCAATGACATCATGTAACCCTTTAAGATAACAGAAGCCAGCTGCTCCATTCATATTCAAATATGAGTCACCTTCCAGGGAGACTTGCAAGATTCTATGTGCCAAGCTGGAGAAGTAAAAATTGCCAGCAAGGAGGGAAAGAATAAATTCACACTTGGAAAGATGTTATAGCCTAGAGGCCCTGCTTAACTAATTCTCCCTTAGAGCAAAAAATAATGCTCTAGTGACCAGACATGAGAACTGCAGGACCTGGTACCATGGGCTAAATTATTAAATCCATGGAGATCTCTTCATATTTGGTTAGTACTTCTGCTTAATTAAACATATCTTGTGTTCTGTATAAATGGCATATATTTCCAGGCATGAGTCAATCTACTGTTTTATACAATATATATATATATATATATAATTTTTAAAGATTATAATGCAGTCATTTGTGAGCATTCACCACCCTCAATAATTGGGGAATGACTAGACACCTGGTCTTCTGTGTAATGGGAGCACTAAGAGGAAAAATGACAAAAAGATCTTGTTAGAAGGGACAAAGGAGTGAGGCTGTACATGAAGTCTGTCTTTGTGAATACTTGCTGAGTGTCAGAAAGGAGAAGCACATAGGGTTGGAAGCATTATCATCGTTGCCATCACCATCATGCTGTTACTGTCTTGTAACACTGGGAACTGATCCTAGGTAATCATTCATGTGAGGCAGCTGCCCTATCAGTAAGCTAGAGCTTAGGAACAGTATGTTAAAGAATTAATCCTATCTGTTGACTGGATTGCCAAATAAACAATTAGATGAGGTTTAAGTTGTGAGTAAGGAGTGATGCGGGCTCAATAGGGCTCTCTCCATGCCTGAGCCATGTTGCTATGGTCTGTCTTTCCAAACTTCAAACCAAATGGTGGTTCAGGAATTTGGGATCAAAACCAAGAAGTCAGGAAAAGTGAGGCAGTTTAACACAGGTTATGACATGGGGCAGATTAGCTTACTTGGAACAACAGGGGGCACTTTAAGGAACAGAGGCAAGTATTAGACAATGTTAAACAGCAAGAATTCAAGGTGAATTCAATTTCTTTGCCATATGGTTACTTTAATAAAAGATGATCAATAAGAAAAGATTTATGATAGAGGATTCACAACATCCATAAAAGGAAAAGTTTTGTGCTGTTAAAAAGGTTTCTTAGGACGATGTTTCTCTGATTTATTTCTCAGCCCTCTTATTGTCTGTATATAGTAGGGCTACTGATTTTCTTGTGTTGAAATTGTATCCTGCCACTTTGCTGAAAGTATTTATCAGCTGCAGGAGTTCCCTGGTAGAGTTTTTGGGTCACTTATATAAACTATCATGTCATCTGCAAATAGTGAAAGTTTGACCTCTTTTTTTCCAATTTGTATCCCCTTGGTCTCCTTTTGTTGTCGTATTGCTCTAGCTAGAACTTCAAATACAGTATTGAAGAGATATGGAGAGAGTGGATAGCCTTGTCTTGTTCCTGATCTTAGAGGAATTGCATTGAGTTTCTGTCCATTTAGTTTGATGTTGGCTGTTGGTTTGCTGTATATAGCTTTTATTATGTTGAGATAAGTTCCTATTATCCCAGATCTCTCCAAGACCTTTATCATGAAGGGGTGTTGAATTTTGTCAAAGGCTTTTCAGCATTCAGTGAGATGGTTATGTGATTTTTGTTTCTAAGCTTTTTTATATGGATTTTTGTATGTTGAACCAACCCTGCATGCCTGGATTGAAGCCTACTTGATCAAGGTGGATGAGTTTTCTGATGTGTTCTTGGATCTGATTTGCCAGTATTTTATTGAGTGTTTTTGCATCAATATTCATGAGGGATACTGGTCTGAGTTCTCTTTCTTAGTTATGTCTTTCTGTGGCTTGGGTATCAAGGTTATTGAAGCCTCATAGAAAGAGTTTGGCAAAGACCCTTCTGCTCCTATTGCATGGAATACTTTTAGAAGAATTGGTATAGCTGTTCTTTGAATTTCTGGTAGAATTCTGCACTGAGGCCATTATGGCCCTGGGAATATTTTGGTTAGAAGACTTTTGATGACTGCTTCTATTTCCTTAGGGGTTATATGTCTATTTAAATTGCTTATCTGTTCTTGATTTAATTTTGGCAAGTGATATCTATCCAGAAAATTGTCCATTTCCTTTAGATTTTCAAATTGTGTGGAGTACAGATTTTCAAAGTATGACCTGATGATTCTCTGGATTTCCTCAGTGCCCGTTGTTATGCCCCCTTTTCCTTTCTGATTTTGTTAATTTGCATGTTCACACTCTGTCGTTTGGTAAATTTGGATAAAGGTTTGTCTATGTTGTTGATTTTCTCAAAGAACCAACTCTTCATTACATTGAATTTTGTATTGTTTTCTTAGTCTCTGCTTTATTGATTTCAGCCCTCAATTTGATTATTTCCTGGTGTTTACTCCTCCTGGGTGAATTTTCTTCTTTGTGTTCTAGAGCTTTCAGTTGTGCTGCTAATTCTCTAGTGTGACTATTCTCCAGTTAATGCTAACCAAACAAGTGAAAGACCTGTATAGCAAGAACTTTGAGTCTTTAAAAAAAGATTATAAATGCTGCTGAATTAATTCAACTTATATATTTTGAAATTGCCTTGACTTCAAAGTTTAAGTATAAGGATATGCTACTTGGGAAAGGAGTTTTTGTTTATGTTTCTACAGAAAATGTAAAGCTGAGGATTCCTTCCAGGCTTCTGTGGTTTGATGAACCAAGACCCCCCGGAAGCAGTGGGCCAGGTGATTCAACAATTGAAACAGCTAAGATGATGCAGTCTTACAGACCCCAAAAATAAGGACTTATACAGATTTCTCAGTTTTGTCATGAGTTTGGAATGAGCAACGTCCTAATTCCCATCTTGTTTATAAATCTTTGTTTTCATTTAAATGGGATTGTTTATAATTGGTTAATGATCACAACCAATCTCTTTTTAAAGGAAAAAGGGGGTTAGGTATGGAAATGAGTACTTTGTATTGGTATGGTTTTTCATTTATTGATACAAATTCAAGGTCAATTTTGTGATGTGTATATTTCTCCTCTTGATTAAGTATTATGTTTATACTAATCTTTTAAAACATAATGTATAATTAAATGCAGACTATAGATAGTTACTTATAATAGTCAGAACTTATAGTTAGGTTAGTTAGGTTTTCTAGATATACAGAAATATATTTGAGATAGACAGTCTTCAAACCTTTCAAAGACCTTCAGAAAATGGCATTTAAAATGGTTTAGGGTTTTTCTTGACAAAGACAAATGTCTGCTCCTGGCATCACCAATTACGTCTGAGAGGAAGATGGGCATCGAAGAAACTTGTTATGGAGTTTGCTTTCAACATGGCAAGATTAGCCATTTGGGCAAGAAACTGCTCTTGCCTAGACTGCTTGACTGTTGCTGTATAAGCTGGACATGCAAGACCCATATGAAGTGACTTCTGAACTCAAATAGTCCTTTAGGGTTCCTGATTCATGGAAGAGTCTACGAGACTTTCTGCAGGACACAGAAAAATGACTGACAGACTGCCAATGCAGATGGACAGTTTGAAATTTCCTGCTTTGCTGAGAAGTCTTCTGGACACATTGTGGCCTTATGGGCTGAAGATGAATGCCCCAACATTACAGAGGAACTTCAGGTGACTATCCAGGCAGCAAGATGTCTCTGTCAATTCTAGTGTTTATGTATTATCCTTCTGTGGTCTTTGATGGAATTGAAGATAGTTATAATTATAGTTTTCCTTAGTTATAATAAAAAGTAAGCTACATATAGAACTTTGGACTCACAAGGATGGGATGGATGATATTTTCTTTACATCTTGCTAAATGTTGATAGACAAAATATTGTAACTGTGTTCTTACTTGATAACTGTTCTGTTATATATAATTGACTATGCTAAAGTTAAGACCTTTCTTTTTGTTTAGACAGAAAAGAGAAGATGATGGGGGAAGTCCTGTGTATATGGCAATAAAGCACTGTTGGCCAATAGGGAAGCAAGATAGGTAGGACTAGGAGTTGAGGAGGACTCTGGGTAGGAGAAACACAGGAAGTCAAGATGTAACCGCCATGGGGTAGGAAGCCCGGAAAATTCTCTGGTAAGAGAAATACTTAGATTAACAATTATGTGATAAATACTTAAATCAGAGCTAGCCAGTAAGAAACAAGCAAGGCCAACAGCTTCATAATTAATATAGCCTCCTGTGTGTTTATTTGGGACTGATGCAGCTCTGGAACCAGGCTGGCGGGAAGGCTTCTCATGTGGCTCTGGAACCAGGCTGGCAGAAAGGTTTCCCTTTACAGATGTCTGTTCCACTATGTTCATAGCAGCATTATTTGTAATAGCCAGAACCTAGAAGCAACCTAGATGCCTCTCAACTGAAGAGTGGATAGAGAAAATGTGGTACATTTACACAATGGAGTACTATTCAGTGGGAAAAAAAACCAATGGAATCTTGAAATTTGCAGGCAAATGGATGGCACTAGAAGAAACCATCCTAGTGAGGTAACCCAGTCACAAAAAGAGAAACATGGTATGTACTTGCTCATTTATGGATTTTAGACATGAAGCGGAAATGCCAGCATACAATCCCACTGCCAGAGAGTCTAGGAAACAGAACCTTCATCCAGCGACTGATGAAAGCAGAGGCAGATACCCACAGACAAACACTGAACTGAACTCCTGAAATCCAGTGTCAGAAATAGAGAACTGATGGGCTAAGGAGTTAAGAGTAGGCTGGTTTAACCCACAGAAACAGTTGACCTGAACAAGGCGGGGCTCTTGGACTACAGATTGATGGCTGTGTGGAAAGCATGGGACTGACCCAGACCCCCTGAATGTGGGTGTCAGTGAGGAGGCCTTGGTAATCTATGGGGCCTTGGGTAGTATTTATCCCTGGCATACAAATAGACTTTGAGTGCCAATGCCACAATATGGGAGGCTCTCTCAGCCAGGACTTTTGGGGGAGGGTCTAGGCCCTGCCCTGGATGAAATGACAGTTACTGGATCTCCTCCATGGAGGGCCTCACTCTCCCTGGGCATTGGAGTGGAGATTGGGTGGAGGACTGGGGGACCTGGTGGGGAGGGTGGGGGAAGAGGAGAGGGAGAGGGATCTGGGATTGACATGTGAAACAACATTGTTTTTAACCTAAATAAAATAATAATAATAATAAATAAATAAATTACCCAAATGGGAAAAAGGGTTTCTTAGAGTTATAGTTAAGGGTACAGAAAGATATAATATATATGCACACATACCTTATATATTACTATATGGAAATAAGGCAATAAACTTGATTATTACTACTGTGATTCTATTTAGTGAGACTATTTTTGTGTAGTGTTCTTTGGGTTAAAAATATCATGGAATTCTTTTCTATTTGACTTCTTTCCATTTCAATTAATTTAACCATTATATTCCTTTTGGTGGAGCTTGATATTTTTAGCTTTATAAAACAGTGATATTTAATTTCACTTAAAAGAGTTCAAAGTTTTGGCTAATTTTCCCAGCCCTGCTTCTTCACACAAAAAGCATGAAGAAACTATTACTCATAATAGTGTTTCTATTTTAATAAGGATATGGTGTGTTGCATACTCTAGATGGCCAGGCTTACATCCATTTGACTCATTACAATGTCAAGCTATAAGTCTTACAGGAAAAAAACACAAAGAATCCTGAGCCTGTTTAAGCAATGGCCTTCTCACTGCCCATCTCCTTTCCCCCTCTTTCTGTCCTTTTGAAGTTGTAAGATAAATTGGTATTAACATTTGCCCCACTAATACACATGAGGAAAGGTTTTATAATTTCATCAGTAGATTTTATTTGTACTTTGCATATAGGCCATTATGACATCATTGTCCCATTTGGTGCAAACCTAAGATTGGGGAAACCTTATCCCACATAGCAGAATTTGATAGAGGATACTTGTCTTAGTTAGGATTTCTGTTGCTGTGAGAAGACACCATGACCATGGAAAGCTTATAAAGGAAAACATTTAATTGGGGTGGCTCACTTACAGTTTCAGAGGTTCAGTCATTATCATCATGGCAGGGAGTTGGTGGAGTGTAGACAGACACGGTGCTGGAGGAGTAGCTGAGAGTCATATACAGGTAACAGGAAGTCGAATGAGCCATTGGATGGAATCCTGAGCATGGGAAACCTCAAAGCCTGCCCCACAGTGACATGTTTCCTCCAACAAGGCCATACCCACTCCAACAGTGTCACACCTCCTGATAGTGACACTCCCTATGAGATTATGGGAGCCGATTACATTCAAACTACTACAGTATTATAGAACAGAATTCTGGAAGCAGTGCTATATTGACGTTACATGCTCACATATTCCTAATTTTGGAAGGGAGGTCTTAGCCTTGCCACATTTGGGCTGGATTTTCTATTGGCGAAGTTGGGGGAATCTTTACAACACCTCTGGCTTCTATTCACTAAATGCAATCAGTGCTTCTAACCCAGCCCCTGAGTTGTAAGCAATATAAAAATCATGTCTTCAGAGCTTGCAAGATGTCACCTAGGATGGCATGGCACCATTGATCCAGTTTGAGGATAAAACGGTATACATGCCCCCCAGTGTTAACAGACATTATTTCTGGGTAGTGAGAACATGAATGGCACTTCCCCTCTTCTTTATGCTTAGTATGTAATGGTTTATAAATTCAGAGAAGTAATACTTATTAGGAAAAAGTAAAAAAAACCCTACATAATAAGCAATCTGTGAAAAACAGAACAGGGTGAAAAGTTGTGTAGTCCTTAGGGTGAGCCCACAGCCTTTCCCTCAGTTTCCTGTCTGAGTCATTCAGAGTTGCTTTTACCCTGGGGCTGGTGTGCTGGCCTCTGTGCTCATGGGAAATCTTTTTTAGGGCACTAGAGTGAACTCAGGGAATTCACAGAAAGACAAGGAAGCTCCCTACTATCGAGTTAGCCATGGTGGGTTCGCTGGTGGTGAGCCAATTTCCTTGACTGAGGTTGCTGACATAGAGTACCACAGGTTTGCAATGTGTACGGGGATTGGCATGTGACAGTTTCCCAAGACATTTTCTACTGGATCATTCACACACTCAAATTTTCCGTGTTTTGGTTGCACATTATATTGCAATTTAAAAAATAATTACACTGTGGGCGCTCGTGTGTGAGTGTGTGTGTGTGTGTGTGTGTGTGTGTGCGTGTGTGTGTGCCAGCCATACAATGTGTGTGGAAGGTAGAGGACAGCATAAAGGAATCAGTCTCTCCCTCTACATTGTGAGTCCTGGCATGGATTGAAGTCCAGTTATCATGCTTGGCTGAGTCCTCTCCTGGCCATATTTTGCAAAATAGTGGAATCAATTCCCTTCTTTTGCAGGGCATCAGACCCTTCTCCATTTCTCATCATGCTACATTTCTAGGCATCTCTGCTGCTGTCCTCGGTGTGCTTCCTCAGGTATAATTACCACTAATGGGAGCCATGCATCTATATCTACCAAGGTCTGTCCCCGTATACTGGGAGTCAAATTTCTCAGTCCATTTATGTGTTGAATATTAGGTATGCTACTTGCCATTACCCATTAATTCCATAGTGCACAAATACACCATGTGAAGCAAATGTTTAATATTTCATACCCATTGCCTTTAATTTTTTATTTACTGTGTGTAACAAGTAAATTGCATGGTTCTTTTTTTCCATCCCTAAAATTCAGCTCATTTAGTTTTCAATAACACCTCATTGTGAAACACACACCATTTTATTTTCTTCCACTGAATAGTGAGCATTCCCATAGTATGTGCAAAGACACTAACTGATAATAGGTAGAGTGAATATAAGAAGCCTTGGCTTTGTTTTTAATTTTAGTTTTAATTTTAAGCGTATTAACCCCTCTCCCTAGCCCCTGCACTTGCATTTAACCTACTGTGCTCACATTCTCAGGTTTCAAGAGTGACACGGGAACAGGGAGGTGGGGAGGCTTTATGTAGTGTTGAACTTGGCTTTAACTCCTTGAAAAGCAACATTACCCATCTCTGGATCTTGAAATGCTGCACAGCAAAGGAAAGAGTCCAGCGCATAACTTAGTTTTCCAAATAATTCTTGAATTAATAAAATAAACCCACGCCTTGCAACACCTCCATCCCTCTTTCTTGGCTCCGTTGTCTGTTGATTTTGCACCCTCTCTTCTTCTGCCCTTGGTTTGACCTTCAAGTCTGACCATTTATCTTTAGGGCTGTAACTTTCTAGTCTGTGACTTTCTCACTTTGCAAGGATGCATAGTAGCAATATTTGTTGTTTATGACATTGACCCCCAAAGCTAACTGTTGGGACCGGATCCTTCAAAACTCATGTTAGCTCAGTTGTGTCCTAAATCAGGAAGGTAATGTAGCCAGATGGGGTGTGCAGTGAGCAGGACAACAGGAAGTGGGGAGCCGGGAAAGTTTGTGATCAGACAGCTAGCCAGGGAAACAGACCCTTCATTCCTGCTTAGTCTCGCACCTCAGGAATATGTACATAGAGCTTCTAGATTCTTCTGGCTTTCCAAAACAACTCAGAAATAATGGATTTAAGCTGGAATATCCCCCCATTACTAACACAACCATGAATTCCTAATTCCCACACCATTATCTGTTACCTGCTAGGGATATTTGACATTGAAATTTGGATATTTGATTTTTCAAGAATTACTATTAGTTTTTTGTGAGCTAGCAATATTGTGGTCATGTTTTCAAAACTATCCTTACATGTTTGAAATAGTCATAGAAATCTTTACAAAATAAATGGTGCAGTTTTTAAGGTCTGCTTTAGAATGATCCTGGGGTTGAGGTGAGGAAATGTGATATTAAACGAATTATGGGGCCTAAATAAAACAATATTGGTTACTGGTTGATAATTACTGAATCTAGCTGATGGATGAATATATGCATATTTAGATTTACATATGTTTAAAGTTTCCAAAGCAAATCTTTTTTTTTTTAACCCAAGTGTTGTTTTGGCTTCAGGCTACAGAGTTCTCGCTGATGCACTGATTTTTCTATGGACTTCCCAAGCTACTTATAGTTTTTGTTTCTGCTATATTTGCTTATAGCATTTTAAAGGGTTTGCCATAAGCATATCACTACAGTGCTGAGAGCTGCCTCTTATTCTACAGTTCTGGAATTTTCTTGAACAAGTACATATATGTTCATCCATTTTTCCTGTACATTTTTAACATCTAGTCTATCCCCTGAGCTTTCAGCCTTCCAAAAGATTTACTCTCTCTTCCTTCAAAGTCACCAATTTATCAGAATGAATTTCAGTGATTCTTCTTGGAAATGATGTCCTGTGACCCATGTGTCTTTATCTGTCAGAAGGTGGAAAGGGGGGGTGTGGAGTCTGCTTTCCATGTGGCCTCCATCTTGCCAGTTTTCTTTCTTTTCTCTTAGGACCTCTGTATCACCTACTCTGTGAACTGTGAGGTCTGAAGGGATGGTGGGACTTTACCATGCTAGAGTCCAGTGAATATGCAGAAAACCCTGCTGGAGATGCCCACTGAACCCCTCCCTCAGTTGGCAAGGTTTCCATTACTTCTGGCTTCTACGGTGCACTCCTTTCTTACTAACAACACCGTGCTCTTGGGAGAGGAGGATGCGCTGTCCCGGTGAGCCTTTGGGGGTCCTCGGGATCTGTGCAGACTGGGCCAAGTTCCCAGTTATTCCTGTCCTTCTTTCCTTCTTGTTAAACCTCAAAGGAATGGAAGAAGAGCTGTTGTGAATTACTTTTTAAATCACCAATTCTGTTCGTGTCAGGCTGCGCAAGCCCAGCCAGTCTGCCTTTGCTGCTTCACTCAATGGGGTTTTATTGACCCAACAGTGTATAAGATGTGGTTCTACCCAGAGGACCTGGTAATGCACAGAACAGATGAAAAAAAAACTGTGCTTCTAGTTAATGAGGAACAATTAAAAATGCGATTTTTAACTATGGAAGGAAAGATTTAAGAGTTCCTTAATACCTGTGTTTGTTATCTCTTATAGTGTCTCATAGTAGGTTATTTCTGCTCTTTAAAGAATGCCTGTACTCCTTTGCTGGTTTATAGGGCCCATTTGATATTGTACCCATGGTTTCTCTCTTTCTGTCTCTTCATTAAAAATGTTAATGGAAATATACTGTCTAGGTGGAAAATGATTTAACAAAGGAAAGTTAAATAACATTAAAATTCATAGTGTATCCATAAAATGTTTATATTTCACATCTAACACTTTTATTAGGTGTTAAGATACAGTGCGATTTAAATTAACAAAAGAGTCCCATTTGTGCTACGTAATAAACAGCCTGCCTTCGCCCACATTTCTACCCTCGGTAGCACTGGCCCAGTACTGTGCACTCCTGTCAACAGCATATACTTTTCCTTTGGCAGAAGGCAGGGTTTGTATGCCAAATTTAACTGGCACTATTCTGGAATAAAAGCCCAACGTATATAAATAAACTAGTTTAAAGCCACTATGGAATTTAGTCAACTAATCAGCTCTGAGAATAGCTGCATCCAGAGTAGGCATTTATCTCTAAGTAATATGTCATTGTGTCATGAAGGAAGCAGGCAGGGCTTGTGTGTGTGACAGTTAGCCATGGAAACCTCCAGGGAACATTTCAACAGCCAATCAAACCTTTCTTTCCTTTATAGAGACTTTCTTACTCAGTGACCTGACCTGATATTAGCCAAGTCAAAATGTGTTTTCTAGATGTTCTAAAATTTCTCTCTGTGTATAGGTACAGTATGTGTGTTTATGTGCACATTTGGGCAGGAGAGTGTAGTGCTGTGCATGATATGTGTGTGTGTGTGTGTGTGTGTGTGTGTGTGTGTGTGTGTGTGTGTGATCCAGAGGGCCACCCCCAGACATTGGTCCTTGCTGTCTTCCTTGTTTGGGACAGGGTCTTTTGTTGTTTACTGCCCTGCTCTCCAGGCTAGCTGACTTGTGAGTTTATGGGGTCTTTCCTGTCTCAGCATCCTATAATCCTTGTGCTAGGATTATAGATGTGTCCACTGTGCCACCTGGCTTTATGTGGTCCTGGTGATGTGGACTCAAGGCCTCATACTTACATGGCCAGTATTTTACCCACTGAGCCATCTCCTCAACCCCTTAAAGAAATAAGAGCCTGAAAAGAGAAACTGAAGGTCACAAGTTCTGTAAATGCACCCTTTTATGTGCCCCTCCCATCCTTCTCTGTTTGCACGTGAGTATCTCCTGTCTAAAGTTCTCTAATCCAGGAAGGGTGGAGTATTTTTCTTTATTTTTTTAAAAATATTTTCCATATGCACTTGGAACACTCTTGGCTTGTTCTTGTGGCCCTCTAACAGCACTAAGAAGTTGTCTCCCTCAAGTGCAATTCAATGAAGTATTGTCTTTGCAGTGTTTGAGGACATTCAGTTTTGAAATAGCAGCATTAGTGTCTTTTGAAAATAACAGAACATGAATACAAAATTATTTTTCTTGGGGAAAAAAAAGCTAAAGCTAATTTTTACTCTGGCTGATTTGCCCCTAAAATCACACATTTGTGTAAATGCCAAGCCATACATATGCATATACATATGTATACGGCTGGGAGTGTGTGTGTGTGTGTGTGTGTGTGTGTGTGTGCACTCCACTATTCAATACATTGGAGAATTTGTCATTTTAAATCAATACTCATTTATACCCAGGTCAGGCAGTAATGTAGAATGCTAGTATGTTGCTCCTATGTTCCATCTAAGATTTCAATTAAGTTTTACAATTCCCCCATGTGGTGGGCAAATGCTGTCATTACCTCGGATTTATGGATGGGTAAGTCAATAGTATAATCTGTTCAAGGTCAAAAAAAATCTGGTCCTAGGAGTGAAAGGAGAACCTAAGACATTTATTTAGTATTTTCGTTGAAGGGGAATATTTGTTGAATGAATAAAATATGCATAGCTTGAAAAAGATGTTGGGTCTGAAATAGTCAAAACATCTCTTCATCTTCACTCCATTTGAGAAGACTACCCTCCATGGCTGAATTTCAATTGTATCTCATTCAGCCTCTAGAAAGTAGAGGAAGAGTGGAGATTCCTCCCAATTACCAGGCACAGGCAGGTCAGGATGTAGATGGGCATCTTTAAGAAAAATAGATGTGAACAGTTTCATTCTTCCAATCCCATCTTCTGAAGCGAAAGCCTCCTGCTGTGACAACTGAGTGTGGCCACTAAGCTCCACAGCCCCACAGCCAGCCTGAAGGTCTTTTTCAGCTTCCCTGTCCTGTTGAACTTACAGTCCACTTGGCCTTCATTTTGGTGCAGTAAAAGTTCGGTTGATTTGGAACAGATCGGGCTATTCCCAAGAAAATTCACATATTTAGCAGAAAGAACTGCTAAAATCCAAAGAGGTTTCATGAAGCTGTGGGGGAAAATTCCAGGTTTATACCTTTGAAATATAATCATGCATGTTCTGGGCCCAATCGCAGTGGCGGTGCATAAAAAAGCTTTGTGGCCTTGAGTCTGAAGGGAAGAAAGAGTGATGTTTAAATGGGTGTCTCACAGGTGTTGCTATTCTCAGTCAGCTTTCCAAGAGCTAGTGGGGCAATGATACAGATAATCTCTAAGAAAGATTTTTACTCACTTCATGACTGCAGGTTCCTTTGTTTCTCTATGGAATGGCCTGCATTCATGGGACACATGCATCTCAATGGTGACTTCGTACACCACTGTATAAATCTTACAAAGCAAGGAAGGTTCTATTTTTTTCCTATTTGACAATCAAAGACATCAGAGCAAAAAGATGACATGATGATTAAAATGACAGCAGTCATGATGTGTGATATGGGTTTGAATCCTGTTTTGAGGACTCCAAACCTTTCTAACTGTGGAAACTATCATGAACTCTTCCTGCAGGCAGAGACAAATGTACCTATTTTCTAAGTTACAGACACTAAAGGGGTTCCCGGAAGTGCCTCTGATCACAGGAAGTAAGTCTGCAAGTCCAGACCAAGGCTGTTGTCAAACTTCTAACAAGAAACTCATTCTATGAGCCATAAGCTTAGACAATGATAAAAATACATATTAACCAGTTTTAAAATACAGGAAGGAAATTGAGGTGAGCATTTTAGAGAGCGATCACCCATTCCAAATTGGCTACCATCTATGCATAGCTTGAAAAAGATGTTGCGTCTGAAAAGCAGAACCCCTTGGGGATACAAAGAGAGATGTGGACATAGATATAGGTAAGTATATATAAAAGGGTTGATGTGAGTTACTGGATCACACACTTACAGAGCCTAAGAGGTGGACAATGGGTCCTCTGCAAGTTGGAGACCTGGGAAAACTGGTAGTGTCATTTCACTTCAAACTCAATGAACCAAGAATTGGGAGATACTGAAAAATGTGACTCCCAAGCTGAGTCGTAAGCCCAGAGAACAGGACACAGAGGAGGTGGGTATCCAAGCTCAAGAGAAGAGAGCAAGTCTGTACTTTCTCTGACTTTGTCCTTAGGCCCTCAGCGATGTTGGTGGTGGTAGGGTTCAAATGTGAAATGTTTTCCCCAGCAACTTAGAAGAAGGCAAGTGTGCTTTAACTCACATTTTCATGGGCTAGGAGGTTGGTGGTTATAAAGTACAAATTTGACCTAGTGACCTACTTTTATCAGCCAGGACTCACTTCTTAAAGCAGTGGTTCTCAACCTGTGTATCACAGCCCTTTGGGGGGGGCGTCACATATCAGATATCCCATACTTCAGATGTGTACGTTGTGATTCATAGCAGTAGCTGGGGGCTGAGATACACCTGTCATGATGCCACATGACCTCTGTGCCCTCGTGGTACAGAGAGGGAGTCAAGAGTTCAGCCTTATTGTGAAGTCTGTGGTATGAAAGTTCAGAAGAGGGGAACATGCCCTCACCTGGGGTTGGTGAGACAAAATAGCTCAAGGGAAGTGTTCTTTAGTAAGTTTGAGAAAGTCAAGATGGGTGAAGTAAGAGGCAGGTGGATCTCTGTGAATTCGAGGCCAGCCTGGCCTACAGAGTGAGTTCTAGGACAGCCCCCAAAACAATACAGAGAAACCCTGTCTCAAAAACAAAACAAAACAAAGCAAAAAAGATGTGTGAAGTATTATTACCAGCTCCTTAATTCATCCAGAGTAACTTTTAATCACAATAGCTTTAATTTTTATGTATGTATGCATGTGTGTACATATTTGTTTGTGTTCAGGTATGTGTGTGTGTACATGTGTGCATATGCACGTGCTTGTGGATGCATGTGCTTTTGGAGAAGAGAGTGAACCTCAGCTATTGTTTCTCTTAAACCTGCTACTGTGCTTTCTTTGAGACAGTTGCTGTCATTGGCCTGATATTTACCCATTAGGCTATATTGGCTGGCCACCTAGCCTCCAGGATCTACTTATCTATGTTCCTATGACACTAGGATTACAAGTGTGACTACCATGCCTAACTTTTCTATGTGGGTTCTGTGTATTAAATGCAGGTTCTCATGTTCACATGGCAAGCATTTTACAAATTCAGCTGTCTCTCCAGCCCTCCAAATAATTTTCCTTTGTCAACCTGCTTATTTTCTCAACACACCTTATTACCATTTATGAACAAATAGAGTTGAAGTTAATTAAAGGTTATTCTGGAGAAAATATTATGAGGTCTCAAGTCTTTGGTGTTACAGCTGGGAGGAAGGTGCTGAGGGCCACAGTGGGCAGTGTTCATGGATGCTGTCAACCATTCACCTGTGAAGAGGACAGACTCCAAACAGAGTTATCTGTCCCCAGAGGTCCTTGGGAGAAACTTAAAGAAGCTTAAGCTAGATGCGAAAAGACAGAAGCTGAATTTGGCACATGAGACACTTCATCCTCACAGAGCTTCGGGTGTGTATAGACATGGAAGGGAAATTTGTCCACAGAGACATTGGTCCTGGGGTGCTTGTATTGTGGAAGCTTATGAATTCAGGCCAGCTGACCTTGTTTGGACATCCAAGCCATTCAAATATTTGTGCCTTGGGACTGAGGTGGGTGGGACGAAATGTACTTCAGGAAGTTTCCAGAAGCCTGTGAGAGTAGCTGGCGGAATTGTTGGTTTAGGCTGTAGCATGTAGAGGTGAGAAATTCTCAACCCC